>NC_139736.1:4017171-4617171 GCF_964211835.1 Anser anser | reverse complement strand
TTAAAAAGAACAAAAAAGTCTTAGGCTCTTGATGGTGCCAATTTATTTTCACAAGAGGACGTGTAGATATCTGAAACTTTTAAAAGGATAAAACTCTGAAATTCACATACTGTGGTGTCCAGAAGGGTGGTATCAAAGGGAAAGACATTAAAACAAATTCAGAGCAGAACTTGCATGTAAAATACAAAAATAACTGCAAAACAGAGTAAACTAGTATTAGTTATTGGCTATTGGCTAAACTAGTATTAGTTATAGGCTTGGGCGCCTATAGGAAAAATATTTATGTAACATCAGTGAGAGGTTTTAAGAAGAAAGTTTATTTAAAGCATGAACGGCAGAGAATTAATGATGATACAAAAGTAGATGAGATAACCAACTCCCTTGGAAACCTGTTAATTGTTTAGACTTTATTTAGGTCTGGATAAAGAGAAATAAGGGTATGTTAAGGTGTCCCCTTTCTGAAGAAGGTTATATATGCCTCCTTGTGGAAATTATTGACATTGTTCCTTTGTCTAAATAGAGATAATGAACAGGTAGGAAGGCACTCATACTGTCTTGAGTGTCCGATAATTGCCTGTACTCAAGGTTCTCTAGTTTGGTTAGGCTGGGAACTAATATTCCCATGCTGTGACACTGTTTTGATTGTGCTGTATCATCAGATCAGCCACTAAATTGGCTGTTGGAAAAAGAAGTGAAGATTTTTCGGAGATTTTTTTTCCCAAAGAGCGCTCTTTTACAGTGACTGTATAATTTAAACTTGGATGAAATTCACAAAGGTTATCTAATAGCATTAAATAAATCAAGATATTCTGGTTTGCCTAAGAGAAGGAGGGTGGATGTTCTCTGGACTGGCTCAAGGTGTTTGTAATGCAAGGTTTTAATGTACGTATGACATTGAATGGAAGGTTTAGGGAAAGATGCATCTCTGTGTAAAAGGACAGTCACCAAAAGGGAAGGTAGGAGTGCTGCCCTTCTCTGAAGTGAGATATTTATTTACTTGTAACATGTGAGGATGAAGGCATCCAAGTATCTTGAAGGTTTTACAGAGTCACAGTTTAGAAAACATGGCTCTTGAAGACAATATTTTTGAATTAATGTTGATCCAACTATTTTTTGTCTTGTAATTCAAAGGCTTTTATGTTGAATGGAATTATGTCTTGGAGAAGTTTTTTAGGCATTTAAAGCATCATCAAACTTTGATCAATATTATTATTATGCTTTGTTCGAAAAATAATATTGCAGCATGCCCTTGCTTTTGCTTAAACATGTAATGACCTTGATGAAAATACAGTAATTTGTACCACTGAATTCCCTTGATTCTAGCTAATAACCTGAAATCCCACAGCAGTTTGTAGGGTTCTCCAAAATAGGCTCTATACCAGGCATTTCGAGAGCCATTCTACTTAACTGCCTAGCTCATGCTGAATTTCAAACGCAAACTGTGTGTGTGGAAGGCTTAATGTAACAGGTGGGTCTTGTCATCCTGCTGATCTGACTGTTTGTGGAAAGCTACTGCATAATTGTTTTGAAGTAGAAAATTAACAGTAAAGAGCTCGTTCCTGTCAGCTTTCACACTCTTCAGTTTTGGTTCCCAGGATTTTGAATTTTGTAGCCAATTTTTTTTCTTCCCAGATGCTATATTGCTGCTTATCTTAAGAATTACTGGCTTTTACTTTTCAGAATGAATACACTGTCAAGGTGCTTTTTAAATTTGTAAGAGTGAAGAATATTAGCTAAAAGCTAATGCTTTTTGAGATTGCATCCTTTTAAGATGGCTTTTAGTAACTTCAAATGTGTGCTAATCTAAATGCTGTGCATTTTACTTTTGAAAAGGCACTTGTAGTGGTTTGCAGGTTATTTTTAGAGAAAATAAGTATTGATAACATTTAACAAACTGAGTCATTAAATGTGCATTTATTTTGGTTAGTATTTTCATAAACTTGGGACATATCTGACTTTCTTCAAAAGAGAAATAATATACTAACCACTCTATATAGTAGTCGCTAACCCTATTTTAATTTCTTTAACTGTACAGGAAAAGATTTTGTGGACTTCAATCTGACTCTTTTTCAGTTGTGAGGAAGATCAAGACATTAATTTTTGTCTTAATAACAGCGCTATGTATAAAAGAGCGTTATAAAGCTTGTCTTTAGAACCTGAACATTTCTGTAATGTAAAAATTTCTGTAATATAAAATTATAAAAGAGTTGAATGTAATGGTGGTCTGAGAGTATATTGCACAGACTTGCACAGAGTACTCTTTTAAAAGATCTCTTAAATATTTCTTCTTAGCCATCGTGTGCAACTGGGACCACAAATTCTGATTTCAAGTGTAGGAATTCCTGAAGAAAGTAGGCAGGAAGAGGCTGCAGGAGCTGATGCAGTTCAGCTTCTTGCTCACAGCAGAGATATCTTAAGGGTTAAATCTGTTACTCATGATCTTGTCTAGGAGAGTTGCATGAAGTTTGAGTTAGGAGTACTGGGAATTATCCTCAAAACTGGTAAGTTCTTGACACTGTGTTTAAGACTTTGAGGTTTGTTGGAGAACAGATGCTGATACTGAATTTAAAGCTTTAGACATTGATTTTTGATTCTTTTCAATGTAAACTGTTACATATTAAATAATGCATAAAGATATGTGTATATATATGTATGTATACACATATCTCCAGTATGATAAACCTTGTTTTCCTGTAATTGTAGTACTGCTAGCAACATTGAGTATGTTGTTTTAGGTGTCGATGACATTGTTTCACCTACTGTGTTGGATTTCTGGTAATTAAAATTGCATAGCATTGTTGGGAAGCTTACTGCAATCACGTCCTCACTTGCAAATGATGAATGCGTATAAACTAAAAATATTTAAATGATACGTAATTGCTAGGTTCTTGACTCAACAATTTAGTTAGCTCTAGGGAGAGGGAATGAAAAAGGAAAAATGTTCATTAGGGCTCAGGGATTCAGTCTGGTGTATTAGAAGGAATTGGATTATTCAGTTTACAGTGTTCTTAACAGATTCAATTTCAGCCAGAGATAATTGAAGTGTCGTCAAAGCTGTGTGCATCACTAAAGCATACAGAAAGACATATTCCCGTGGGTTCGGTAAAACAATATAGAACAATGCGGAGTAGTTTCTCAGAGATTTAACTGCCATTACATTGAGCCTGCTTTTAAGATATATTGCAGCTAACTTAGATAAATACTTTCCCATGTAGTTCTCAAAGAACGAATGTTTAGATTGTTTTCACTTATTTTGAAGGAATCTGTTTTAACAAATTAAATCTAATGTCAAAGCGTGTGACTTTGTAGTGAAAGATCACCCACATTTCTGGTTAGTATATCTCTAAAACTCTCCTAATATTTTTTTATATCCTTATATCTTATATCCTTTACATCCTAATTCTCTTAATATCTTAATCATCTCCTACAAGGGGAAATCTGAATTTTAAAACTATTTTTTAGCACCATGAATAATATCTGTAGAAAAAATGTTTTGTATTTGTGTTTATTGCTAGATCAAAATCTATGATTATCTAGAAAGATGTGTTGCAGAAACTTGCACAGGACTCCCACCAATTCAACTGCCCAGGTCTCCCTTGTAAATACACTCTTGCATGGACTTGTGTGCTTTAGGGATTGGTCAGGACAGCCAGCCAGGTTCTGATGAGGTGTCATAACCAGTAAACTCCTTTTGTGAAGTAGTACAAAATGGGAAATGGGCTTAATCATATTTCCCTATGTTTTCATTCTGGTGAAGATCTGAAGAGGACTATCTAGGCAAACTTCTGGCAAAAAAAAAAGGGAATTCCGTGGGGTCGAGATGGAGTTAGGTTACAGCAAAAAGCTGAGATTTCGTGAGCAATTTCTAGTGGTTTCACGATAAAGGCCTAGCTGATATGAATGCAGAAAAGGACAGCTTGTTCATGATCTGTTCACAGGTCATGAAATCATAAGAATTTTGTGAGCCAGAAGAAGGTGATACGAATGAAATAACAGAAGTACTAAAATGGGCAAGCTTTGAAAAAGTCATTCTCTCATTTGAGGGCTTACTTAACCTGTGATGTTTCCTTATAGCTAGTTGTCTATACATTGTAAATGTTGGGGCTAGTTGTGGATTTTGGCCCAATATTTTATTGGGTTTTACTGCATTTCTATTGGGTTCACTGAAAACAAATAAATGCAAGTAGTTCTTATGAAAGTAACCAGGATTATTCTAGTCCTTTGGACTTGCTTCAAAATATAAATACTTCTCATAAATTTTAAGTTTTTTATTTTATTTTTACTTTTTTTAACCTAACAGATCCCATCTGTATTTTCTTATGACAGACATCAACGGTGTTTTTGAAGTATTCTTTTTTCTGTTGTTCAGCTCTGAACAAGCCCATTAATTTATATACCAACTAGAAAAATACTCTACGTTTTGCAGTAATGCCTAGTAAGATTTTAAGCAAATGTTTAATCTTCCATAGAATTGAAGTACTCAATGTCTTTTATGCATTTGGAAAGAAAAAAAAATAAGGAAAAGCTTTTAGATATCAACACAGAAAATGATCCACAAGGACCACTTTGTAATCGTTTTAAAGAACGTTTTCATAATGAAATTGATTATTGCTTTTAGAAGGCTCCTTAAATACTCTTCATCTAGACAGAGAAGGCCATGGAGGATGCCATTGTAAGTGCTGAACACAGCACTGGCACAACAGAAACACCATATGGAACATCACAATGCATGTTACATCTGTAAGTAGGAAAAGCTGAAATGGTGGTTTAAGTTATTTTACCTCTGTCTATCTTTTAAAAAAAAAATCAAAAAAAAAAATCTTGGGAAGGGCAAGATTATAAGGTATAATGATTTAAATGGCCATAGTTAATTCTGTATGAGATTGACAATGGAAAAGCAGTAAGAAAGTTTCACAAGATAAAACTTGGACCTTTGTGCTGTTTTCAATTCTCTGATTTCAAAGCTCTCTACCAGGATTAATATTCTAGGGCTCCATGTACCTCCCAGGAGGAAATGCAGCAGCGTTCACATTTTAGAGATGGGTAAATGAAATCTAGAGAGGTTATAACCTGTACAAAGCCACACAGAGGCATTAGGCCTTTGGAGAAACAGGGAACAGAGAGCGAAATTTTAGTATCTTGTTACCTGCTGTTACCCTGTGAGTAAAAGATCACCTGGAAGATAGGAAAAAAGCCCTCTGAGACTCCACTGTTTGTCCCTTTTAAACCATTTAATGGATTTATAAGTAAGAAGCCGGAGTCGTTTCACCCAGGTCTTTAATTCCTAGTGAGTTATGTCATGTCAATAAAGCTGTTTTCTATGTGGCAGCATGCTTATATTACCCAATCATACCTAGAAAGCTAAGACTGCAAATACTGGAGAGGGGTGGCTCATTGGCACTCGGGTGACATGTCTGCTGTTGCTTTGCCCTGCGAGGAACCGTGAACAAGATCAAAACACCTCTTTCCAACTCTTCCTATTACATGGGGTATATGTCAATTATTAGTTCACTATGGAAAAACAAAACCTTTAACTCTAGGATGATTTTGGTTTCCTCATTGTGCAGTGCAAAACAAGGAGGATGGTCTGTAGCCCCAGCTGTTAAATGCAGCGGCTGGCACAATCAGGCTGTAAAGTTTGGCAAGGGGGGTGGAGTGGCTGCTATTTATATTGTTGATATAAATGGCTTATTTTAATGCTTTTGTATTCAATGATCTTTAAAAGGTCCCTTCCAACCCAAACTCTTCTGTGATTCTCAGCTTCTGTTTTCCTGAACATACCGGTTTGCTGTATGCTGCTTTAAATTTTCTGGCTGTAATGCAACACATTTAGCTGTTTGGATATGCCTTCCCTGTATGTAGGCACACTTTGGGAATATGCATCGATATGATGGTGTCTTTCATACCAAGTACATTTTAATTATATTTGTTGGGGTATGTGTATTCTGTAAGCCATAGATTTGAAAAATTAAAATTCAGTTATGCATTAAAAGACTTAATATTACTAATGAACGTATTTTTATTATAATAAGTGATGCTCTTCAGACATATTGATTCATCTCCTAGGGAGATCAAACTGCTCAAGCATTATAGTTCTTCCTGGTCCATGGCGGGGGGGGGGGGGGGTAAGAAAAAAAAAAAGAGGAGCATGAGTTATTTTGGACAGGGTAGGATTATTCTCAGGAAAATTTAAAAAAACTCAGATATGACCTTTGAAAGTAGTGATGTGGAGGAATTAATGTTTTCTTAATATTTTCTCTCTTGTATTTTTGGTTCCGTGCCTGTAATTCATCAGAAATGTTTTGATGCTGTGTGATACAGCTTTCAAAGCTGAAATACACAGAAGTAGCTAAAATAATAATAATGAAAAACCACTTTGCTCTTACATAGTGAACCTATTGCAAATGACATACTTCCTTGGTTACCTTTCTTTCAGGATGGGTAGTGCATTATTTCTGTAGCTGGAAGGAATGAAAGTATTTGCATTGGAGTACTTTCTTTGAATCTCCATAAGGATTCCTTTTGTACAATATCTGTTTATTGATGCTCTGTATTTAGTTATAGTGAAGTGACTACTTCAGATTCAGTTCAGTGAAGTGCTTAGTACTTGCTTAAGTTAAAACATACAAGATGTCTGAGCAGGTGTAAAAGATCTGTGTTTTACAAACTGTTTTCTAATTGGCAAAATGAAGGTATGATGCTGGATGAGAAATCAAGGCTTGCTCTAGTAAAGCTTCAGGGAGTACAATTGATGCTTAATTACGGTGCCACTTGCATAGGAACACCTTGAAGCTAAGCATTTTGCTATGTCAGAGTATGTGAGCGTGGTGACTGTCAGAGGGGGGCAGGAAGGTGGGAGGCTGCCCTTGAAAGCTGATGCTCCAATTCCAGTGGACAGAATGACAGATTTTTCAGATGGCAGAACATTCTCTTGCTCAATGTCATTGGTATAAAAGGCATTCTAATGAAAAGAAAAGCATGTTAAGTGAAGTATGCTAAGTCTTGAGCAGCAATCACTGACTCCTGCAATTTTCTGGCTGATGATATCCAGCTTTACAAAACCGTCTATTTGATCAATAGCCACTGACAGCAGTTGAACTCTAATGTGTCAGTAATAGCAAATAACATCAGAGGATTTACTAAAAGTGTCAGGTTGGAGCAGTTCCTTGGTCTTGGGTGTTCGTGAAGCGAATTTCAGCCCCGTGTGGTGCCCCAGACCCAGTGCTGTGTCTGAGTTCAGTTGGCACTTCCAGTACGTGCTTGTGTGGGGCAGTTTGGAGAAGGGCACAGGTAGGAGCCCCGAGCCCACCCATACGCTCAGTCGGCGCGTTGGCGTGTGCCTGTTAACCTCTGTGCACAAACGGCTGACATCAAGTCTTGCATGTGGTAGTGTTGTGGTTTAACCCGGCTGGCAGCTAAACACCACACAGCCGTTCGCTCACCCTCCCTCCTCCCTCTCTGGGATGGGGGAGAGAAACGGGAAAGTGAAGCCTGTGAGTTGAGATAAAGACAGTTTATTAAGACAGGAAAATAATAATAACAATAATAATAATAATAGTGATAATGGTAATAGTATTAACAATAATAATGTGTAAGAAAACAAGTGATGCACAATGCAATTGCTCACCACCCGCTGACCGATGCCCAGCCTATTCCCGAGCAGCCGGCCCCCCCACCCCGGCCAGCCACCCCTATATATTGTTTAGCATGATGTCAGATGGTATGGAATACCCCTTTGGCCAGTTTGGGTCAGCTGTCCTGGGTCTGTCCCCTCCCAGCTCCTGCTGCACTCCCAGCCTGCTCGCTGGCAGGACAGAGCGAGAAGCCGAAAAGTCCTTGGCCTGGTGTAAACACTGCTCTGCAACAATTAAAACATCAGCATGTTATCAGCGCTCTTCTCATCCTAATCCAAAACATAGCACCCTACCAGCTACTATGAGCTACTTAACTCTGTCCTAACTGGAACCAGGACAGGTAGCAATACTATTGAGTGTGCTCTGATTAATGAACGGCAGGGAGAAGAAGGTGAAATTTTCAGGTGTCGCGCAAAAATCAGTTGTGACTAGTTCTTGTGTTGTCTTGAGCCTATGTTTTATTGTGTACCTACATTATATGAGTATAGCTTTTTGCATACATTTTGTTTGCACAGTTGCATAATGACACAAACTGTCTGCTCAGTTCTTGCTTTTTAATTAGTGATTATTGACTATAGTTCTTGCTTTTTAATTAGTGATTGTTGACTATTTTGGGGAGAGGTAGGGCTGAAGACTTTTTTTTTTTCCTAACTTAATTTGCAAGGCCAGGGATTCGTGGTTAAAGCTGGCCTTTTACACTTGTGCTTCAACCGAATGGCCTTTTTATTTGCCTTATTATGGCTTATCTGTACTAACTTGAGCGTTGCAGTCAGACTGATCTTTAGGAGGGCTGATCTGGAAGAAGAATATTATATGTCACTAAATAGGATTTTTTTTTTTCAACGAGCTGACCAGGCCAGCAGCTGCGGAGGGGTGAGTGATGCACATGCTTTATAACTGACCAGTATTGTTCCAAAACCCTTTCTTCAGGACTCATAATATCCTTTTGAAAATATGGGCTCTGATATAATAGAATTTGTTTCAATCATGATGTGGTAAATTCATCCTTGGGGATATCAGGAAGGAGGGGTTCCATCAACAAGTGTCTGCCGTTCTGTCAAGATCTGATTACTTGTGAAATTACAAGTAGCATTTTAGACATGGTTACAGTAAAGGTTACAGGCACTCTTTGGATCTGAAATTTCATTTTAGAGCAAAAGGTCCCCAAGGGCTGGTTTAATTTATTTAATTACATTGTACAAGACTTGGGTAATAGTTTTAGATCAAAGTATAAAAATCAACTTCCAGGCGAATTTGTAATATAATTGAAAATGGTAAATCGCTAAACACTTCAACAGTTTTTCTTTGTAGGAGAGAATGATACAAAGATATGCATTGCAATGATATAAGTGCAAACCATTTATTAGAATCATAAATAATAAACTTTGGAAAAGTAACTTGTTTAATTGTAATGGCATCACATTTTTCTCAAGGATTGCTCTACAAAACTGGATTAAATTGGCTTGGGAAGCCCCCAGGCTTTTTTAAGCATTCCTTACCTTAGTGGTTTAGGTAGGAAAGATGGACTTTAAATCTAGTATTTTCATAAAATATTTCTATTTCAAAGGGTTCTCCGCCTGTAGTGCAGAGAGAATTATTTCTAGGTCTTTCATTATTTAGATGTGTCATGGTGGTGGGAGAAACTTTTTGCTTCGATTCCCTTATTCTGTACCTTGAGTGATGCCTCTTTTGACTCTTCCCACTTTCGGATGAAAACGCTGTATCCATTGTCCCAGACATGTCTGGTCTAGCTGTTTTCCTACCACTCACCCGATTGTATTGGACATCTGCAAGCTGTTTCCCTTTTGAATTTGTTATTAGGAACTTGATGAAATGACTCAAAGCCATCGTCAGCAACATAAAGCATTAATTACTCATTTTTCTGAAGGTACAGAGTGAAAGGTACAGCAAGAACCAAATAGCAGAAAAATGTACATGTGCAGATCTCCCTTACACCATAATCTTCCTTTACCAGGTCTTCCGATATGCCCTTAAGCTAACTAATTTCAGCAATCTGTCTAGACAAAGTAACCCATTTGGTCTGGGCATGCCTTTCTCTGCATCTTTGTTTTCTTTCTATTCAATCAACTTTGACTGTCACTCACAGCATAATACCTGATTACTAATACAATTTCAAGGCCAAGGCTCTGCTAATATTAGTCATTTTTAAAACTTGACAAAGCAGATGTATTGCCAGGGTGTAAGCTGACGATTTACTTTTCTAGCCAATAAATTTGATGTTTGCAAGTATGACTTTTATCTGACTTACCGTTTTACAGTTCTTGCGTTAAAGCTTTTGATCCACGAGTCTGTTACATCCATCAGAAGTTTTTTCCAATTCATCATGCATGGCCTTTATCTTCTTTTTAAAATTTCTTAAAAATAGACCAACAATTTCACTGAAGCCTGCCTTTAAATAAAGGTGCTAGAACACTTTCCCGTCAGTGTTCTGCGATCAATATCCCTGTGAAATATGGTGCACTTTCCTCTGCTTCATATTTAAAGGACAGTTCTGTTTGTTTCCATATTGATGTGCCACTTTTTCATGGTCTTGCATCTTGTCTGTTTAATCTCTTCAGCAATGCAAAAATATTAGGTTTTGCTCAGCTTAAGGTGAAAGTTGTGACTCATCCAGGAGCTGTCTTCCCTTCAAATTATTCCATCTAAATAAATTATAATTACACTCTAAGTATTCAGATTCTTCTTCTTGGAACAAAAAGAAGCAGCATACACAAAAACTGTGTCACATACTGGTGGCTTTTTCTAGAATAAACTTTATGATCAATTTCATGGAAAAAAAGTTTAAAAAGAAAAGAAAGGAGTATTTTGAGTAATGTTGTCAAACTTAGGTTTCTCCATGGTAACTGTCAGTGCAATACTAAAACTTTTCACATGGATATATTAATTATTACAACAGGAAGAATAATAATTATGGAGCTACAGTAGAACTCCATGCTGAAACACAAATGTGTCTTGGAGTTTTTTCTGTTGTAGGATGGAGTAAAAAACTTCAGTTACGCTATCTGGTACACGGGCTCTCACGTTTATCAGGCAGTCTTTGACCATTTAACACTAAAACTATTCCTAGTTAATACAAATAGCATTGATGATTCCATATATATCAAATATTATTTGTTCTGCTTCTTGCAAAAGCCAGCTGGAGACTTGTTTGTTCAGATTATTCTGTGTCATGGTAGATGATAAAATCTACTGCACTTACCAGGTTTATAAAATACTTGAAACATCATAATAAATCTGGAATGGGAAAATCTTTGCTACAGTTCTCACAGAAACAAGAATTTAAATCTGCAGGTGGCTCACAGATCTTCACTTGAACGCTGTAGCATTATTTGTGCTAGACTTCATTGCTGAGACTGTTCTGAAAGAGTTGTGGATCACTTAATGCCATCTGCAACAGTTTTGTTTATCATTTATTGAATAGATTTAAGTCTTCTAAGAAAAACATCAAGAAGCATTTTTGCCTTTTTTTCTAAGAAATAGCTCATTAAAACCATTAATACTACAACTGTGATCATGTTAATAATATGCCTTATAATTTTAGCATACAGCAGAAGTTAGGGAACGCATCTAAAAATAGGAATCAAAATTCTGAAAATAACTGTCTTATTTCAGTGTTTACAAAAATCAGTAAAAATGCTGTGCTGCTTTGGTCATTTTGGCTTTAAATTAAGTAGAAGAGAGGTCACAACTGCTATTTAGCTCTTACTCTGATACATATTTAATATCTCCATTTAAATAATTCCTTTAAAATCTTTAGTCTGACAATGTGCTGTTTAACATCAAAAATTCAGGCAGTGTTAACGATGATTATTCATGCTAAAGCGTTGTTTTTCTCATTGTAAAAGAAACATTAGCCAGTGGTTAAGTGGCTTGTTATTTAATATGCGTCATTTCTACATTCCTTTGGAAAAAAATACATATATCAAGAGGAATCAACGGCAGTGCATGTTTTCATAGTACCAAGTCCAGCACCATGTGCAAAAGGTTTTGTTTCCAAGGTTGTGTGGTAGCTGTGCACCTTCAGTTTTGAACCACATTTGAACAATATTTTGAAACACGTGTCTTAAAATTAGGTTGTCATTTCAGCTTCTTATTCTAGTTGCTGTGTCTTCAGATACTGCCTAATGTGGTGACTAGAGCTGAGTGCTCTGAACACACCTGAAGTGGTGCAGTGCTTCTGGTACAGACCTCATTTTGCCTTATAGCTGGGAGGGTATGAAGCTTTTTTCACTGTGTCTATTGAGACTTCTTTCTGCCCGTCACGTAGGTCTTTACCTAAAGCAGTCCAATTCATTAATTTATTTTTCAAAATACATCAACATTGTAAGGACAAGATTGCTGTTCAGTTTTCATTATATTATTGTGATGTCTTCATATTCCTCTGTATTCAGATTAAAGTGATACAAGACAGGCAATGCCCATTTAAAAACAATAACAAAAAATAAGGAACAATCAAAATGACATCTCTGTTTCCATTGTGAGTCACTGTCGATTAGTGCAGCCTTGCAGACCCTGTTGTGATGCCTTTTCATTAAATACAATATTAATGATGGCAATTGGAATGGATGGGGCTACTGCTAAAGCTGAACTGGCATCAGTAAAGCAAACGTGGGGCAGCAGAAAAAAGCACGTCCATGGAGCAGAGGAGAAGGCAGTGAGAGAAATGCGTCGGCTAGCCCTGAGCTGGTGTCGAGGAGCTTTATTAGCAGAGAGAAACAACCACCGAGCTTGTGTGCCATGCTGCCAGGAGGGAGGCTGGTGCTGCTGCAGGGGAGGTTGGATGTGTGCTTCGGGCAGCTCACCTCCATCCCTGCTGCCCTGTGGGGACCGGCCTTTGGAGTGAGAGATGCCCCAAGGCAATCGAGATGCTCTAACCAGCCCTTGGGCTGCAGGACATCTTGCTTTTAGTGTTTGTAGTCAACTCCTCTGTCTTGGGCAACAACCAAACAACAAGATCTGTGGCCTGAGAAGCTTGTAGGCTTTTACATGGGTAATACGGATGTGAAGAATTTACTTTAGCTTTTCTACTGGCACCTTTTCTGGAGTTATTCTTTTAGAACATCATTACAGAGTGGAAGATAGTGTATTTGATTTAAGTGGAAAAAAAGTCTTTTTGTTGTTCTTGAAACTCTTTTTATGGGACACCCTTGCTGTATTTTTACATTCACCATGCAAGACTTTGTGTTTTTTTCTATCATTTCTTTAATTTTTTTTGAAAGACCTTTTCTTACTTGCCTTATCTATCCTTCTGTTTAACCTTTCTGACCCTTTTAATAAGCTTTCTTATTCTAGGCAGTTTGCCCTTTTGAAATTAAATAATATCGTAGAAGATTTTCTCATTACTTCCATAATAGTTTAACAAAATACTTCCTTTCGCAAGCTTAAATAGATGTTTTTATCAAAGTAACAAAACCCCAAACTATGAAAAGAATGCTATGCTGCTATATTTAAAAATATATATATAGAGAATTTTTAGGAAACTCCTTGACAGATATTTGAAAGTTTGATTAAAAATACCAATGAGAAAGTTAGAAGCTTGCAAGTAACTTATCTCAAAATCATTTCTGAAGTATTATGGACTATGTTTGTCTTACTAGCAGAAAGCTGATTATTATTAAAGATAAAAGTTCTCATAGTAGTTAACTTGAAAAAGCTGTTAAAGGTGATTGTTCGGTTAATTAAGTTAAATAATCTGAGTTGCTTGAGAATAACCCAGAGACAGAAAAATAATTTGATTATCACTTATTTAAGGTCTGGGATGTCTCCTTTGACTCCTTTTGTACTCTTATAAAAAGCAAAAGGATTAACCAAACTGAATATAGTAAGGGTGTATTCCGTCATGTGTATGCATTGATGTAATACTGGTATATATGATTTTAGACAATTTAATCCTGACATACTTCTAGGAAGAAAAAACTATTCATAGGTTCACCAGTGTTACAAATTGTCATATTGTAGAGTAAAGGAGAGAGAAATTTTCCTTCTCTAAGCAGATTTTAGAGCTGAATGGTTTGATGCATCTAAAAGAGAAAATAATAAATAAAAATGATACAAAGCTTATAGTAATATTCTGTATGCGAAGTGTGAATTTGAAAAGAACCAAGCTAAGCTTCTGTTCTATAATTTAGAGTACTTTGAAATCCTGCTGGCTTCCTGTGTTTCAGAATTAATGGGATGTCAGGCCACCCAGGAGAGGGAAGTGGGGTGTACAGTGTGAGCGAGCCCCATCGGCTGGCTCTCTGATATTGAGGGTCAGAACCTGAATGAAGGGTGCTAACTCAATCTTTATTTTTATTAATTAGGCATTTCAAATGAATTCTGATATGGCAGCTTTGTTACTTTATCCTATGCTTTCAAGGAAGCAGGACTGATTGCTGGTGCTAATCCTTCCCATGCCAGTAACTTTTAACACTCGGAGGTAAGGCAGAAGCTTCAAATCTATTTTTCTGTAAGTTCCTGAAAGTTGGTAGCTGGTTAGTATCAAGGACCGAAATTAAGTGCTTCCATTAAATATAACCTCTGCAGTTGTTTGTGGTGGTGGACTTACTGGCTCACCAGTTACTCGCAGCAGTTGTCCCAGCAGCAAGTGGGAGCCTCCTGCTGCATCTCATGATTTCTGTAGCCTGAAGTGTCACAGGAGTGTGACAGTCTGTGGGTTGGATGAAGGTATAGGGGTGTGGAGGGGACCTGGTGTTAGGTGTGGGACTGGACTAATGGTATTTGGGGAGTCGTGCATGAGGGGAAAGACTTCGGGGTTACTGGAATCTGGGAGTGAGGGGGCTTCATAGAAACAAGCATGTCCGCAGATAATTGGACTTTATTAATTCCCTCACTCAGAGAACAATGTGCTTTCTTTACAATACTTTTCAATATTGTGCTTGACATACAGGAAGAAGGGTTTATCAGTGTTGTTTTGCTCTCTTTAATTTATACCAGGACTTCTTGCTTGCTCTAATGAATGAACTCCAGCTGTTGGATTCCATATGGGAAATGTAGCCAGCATAGCTCTTCCTGACAACTAATGCCCACACTGTGAAAGCTGAGAATGAATCAGCATGAGGGATCTGGGACTGAGAGTCTTAACATAAAACAGCTGACTGTCATCTATTATTTGGGTGGCAAGGGGAGATAAGTAAGAAAGCTTGCTTTGCAAGCAGGGTTAAAGAAATGAACTTTTTATATTGGCCGCTTGTGGCAAAAACTTGGAAATGATTTACAGTCACTTGGGAAACTTCTTTGAGAGTGGATTTGAAGGTGTGTTCTAGGGAGAAAGGAAGGAATGGTCACAACAGCTTCCAGTGGCTATTGTATCTGCAGCGAAAGGGGAAAAGAAACCAGACCAAAACATGCCCACCAGTTGGGATGTCGGTGATAGGCAGTGCCTGAAAGCACTGCAGTGTTACAAGGAGCATGATGGAGCTACAAGTAGATCGGAAGGAAAATGTAGAACCATTGATGTACTGCTCTTTCACTGAAAGAGGAGTAAAAAGTAATTATTTAGTAATTATTTATTATTATTTAGTAATTATTATTATATATAGTAATCATTTTCTTAATTCAGATTTTCAGATGATATGAATATAGGGACTTCAGCAACGTTTGGAAAGATTCACAATCTTAAATCTTATCTGAAATGAGTCTCTGGGGTTGGGGGGGGGGGGGGGGGGGAAGTAATGTGATATGTTGAGGATTGTATCTTGCAGGACGCTTCTGAAGATGTAACCAGAACTTGTGTTTTCAAATATATTTTCCAATAGGCTGACGCTGCAGAGTTCCCCAAGTGGGTTTGTAGAAGGAAGGAGTTTGTGTGTGGCCTCCTGCAGCAGTTACCATGAGAATACTTGGTCTAGAACCTACTCATGGGAGATGAACTCAGAAATTACAAGAAATTGCTAATGTGCTCCTCTTGTTTTATAGTTAAAATCAATTGTGCCAATATCTCGACCCATCCTGAGACTGAGAAATATCAAAACTTTTATGCTTTTTCTTTCTGTTTGGGAACTATTTGTTTCTGTTTGTTTTATATTTGTTTAGTGTAAGCTGATGAGTAACACGTGGTTCTTAGTTTCCAGGAAGAGTTTACAGTTCCAAAGAATGCTTCTTTTTTTTTTTTTTTGGTGCTTGAATAGTGTTTTATTGTTTCACTTTCCTTTATAAAAAGGTGTCTCATATAAACGCAGTTGATGAGATCAAAAGATCAGTTTCAGTTTTAAATCTCTTGAGAGGATTTAGAGCTTTCAAATTCTCATGTACAATTTCAAATAAATTTTTACCTTATGCTCTATGGATTCCATCCAAATTCCTTCCATTTTGGCCTTTAGATAGTATATAGCTGCCAGATTAGAATTAATTAATATTTCATTTGAACCTTTGTGTGCACTCATTAGAGGTAAAGGGCTGGAAGATGTGTGATAACTGCCATGGGTCGTGTAGTTCCTTTATCAAGCGTATTGATATCCTATTTTAAGGCTCAAGAGAAACCGTTACTGATGCAGATACTTGTGTGATGTGAACAACTGTTATCAGACAATGATTTGCAGTAAACAGTTGCAATAAACCAAGGAATTGCTAAACCAGGATCTTAAAAAAAGTCACTGTGGAGACAGATTTCAGAAATGAAACCTCGGGTCAGAATTGCAAAGTAGTTTCTGTGTTTTGTGAACTTGATTCAAATACATTTTCATTGAATGGTGTACGTTGCTACTTTCTAAGGTTATGTCAACACTGCAAAATATAATGCTTTGCTATTATGCCTTGTTTTAAAGAAAAACAGATTTTTTTCCTGGGAATGACTCTTTCAAACCTTTCAACTTCCAATGAAAAATAGGATTAATTACCTTGGAACCAAGGCATGTACCGTTAGTCATGCGATGTGTGGCATGCTGCTTTTATACCACTTGCTTCTGACTCACTTTGACTCAGATTCTTTTCCTCTGTGTAATTTCTATTTATCTGCTGTGTTTTGTGTGTGTGTTTGTGTTCATGTTGTTGCTTGGGGTGTTTGTTCTTTTGTAATACTGGACATTCTGATGGGAATTCTAGAAAGGTGAATTTTCTGTTTCCCACCCCAAAAAACTTCAGGGTCTTCAATGGAACCAGCATACTGCTAAAATCAAACGTGTTTTTGTACATTTAAGAAATGTGCATGATGTAGACAAGATGTTTATTGTATTCTCTTTGCTTTTTTCTCTTTGCCAACTATGCAAGCAAAGCAGTAAGGTAAAGGTCCCTCATCCATAGACCTAATCTGTCTTCAGTTCAAAGCTTTGTAAGTAAAAGCAACCATCTGTACAGGACAGCTGTTGAAGTCCCTCTCTTACAAGCATTGCATTGGTGCCAAAGTGAAGCTTCTTACCCTAATATTGTTGTGCCCTCATTTAAAAATTAGCAACCCAAGCGCTTTATTATACTTGAAGCCCATTAAATACCGTTGTAATTCCTGGTACAACAACAGTGTTTTATAGCAGTTCTTTATGTAGAGCCTCGGTGCTAGAGTTTGTTGAATTTTCATCCAATGTATGTTTAAAAAAAAGGGTTCTTTTTCTTTTTAAGTAGTTCTGTGGGTATTGTTTCTATTAAGTCATACTAACTATGTATTCATTAAATCTATGGGTGAATCATAGAATTATACAATTGATTGCTTTTTGATCTCTAATATATTCTCTCTGTATATATTTTAGGCTGGAAAAGACGTCTAAGAAACTAAAAGATAAAATACATGCACAAAGGCATCTATTTTCTTGAAAGAATAGGCTTTCGCTAAGTATGTGGTGAAAAAATCCTTTTTCACATATTATCAAAGAACAAAAATAGAACACGAACAATATAAAGGCAAGGAATTGTTTTTAATATATTCGTCTGGTATTCATTTCAAAGGCACAAGAGCAAGGTTTAGATACATTTAAAAACTTTTAATGGAGTTAATGGAGTTTTCCTTCAGGCTACTTAATGATGCATATGATTTTTTTAAGTACTAAAGGGGTAAAAAAGGCTAGGTCTATACATTCACCTTTCTCTTTTAGGATGCTTTTCTTTCCTCCTTTTTTGTAGTATTCTTGCCTTCTCAAGGATCTGTCTTTGAAATCAATTTCAGATGTCAGGCAAAAAGTTAAAGATGTTGGCACTAGTTGTCACAGATCAGACTAGGATGTCTCATTAAACTGAGCAAAGAGAGAGTGCGCATCACCTTTAATTTTCAGACTGGTTGGTGTTTTGTATTTAATGTTCAAGTGAATGTGATTGATGCCTTGCAGAGAAATATGTGATAACATTTACTGAAACTTCTCTTAAATATTTGAAGGTATATTTCTGTGTCTGTCTAGTATGAATGATTTTGGTTTCCTGTGTTCTCCCTTCTTGGCTGATGGCCTCTGAAAGTGAACTTTGAGAACAAATGTAGAACAAGTCAGGCATGCCCCTGTTGTGTTGATAATATCAACTTGACAAATGTATTCTGAATTTTGCCTGCAGCCATTAAAATGGAAAGCCAAGTCGGAAGTGTTTTATGTGAGGTTTTCTTATTGCTTGTACCAGCAAGTATTGCACTGATTTTGTCAAAGGGAAACATAATTTTTAGAAAGCACTTGCCCTATTGACACCCAATGAGAACAATATATTTTAATCCATCATACTATTTTTTACAGCTTCATTGTTTTATTTGCCATTGCTGTACTTTTTCTAGTTATTCCTAAACTGGTATAAATTAAAGGCCAAATGTCAAAAGTTTAAAAAAAAAAAAAAAAAGAAAAAAAAAGTTAATGCTAATTTAGGATGAATAGTTATTAATATTATTTGGTTTTTATACATAGTGAAGAGAAATAGCTGTGGTTGTTACAGCTTTCAGGGTTTAGTTGTGTATGCAGAGTAGATGGTGGCTCTGTTTTTGTCATGTATCTAATTTTTATATTTGTATTTGAGGTGCACTCCATATTTACAGAATTCTTCACCGTTTGTCAGATACAATGGGTTAGCAAGAAGCACACGCAGTGAAGTAATTTAATGGATGTTACTTTAATTTAGAAACCCACATTTTTGATGTGAGGCTGGGGGATTGGCCTTTGTCCAATAAATGTCTCCTATAACCATGGAACATGTTAATTTAATGTTTCCACATTAAAACAGTGTCACAGTAAGTACCTGTTGAGTACTGCTAAACAAATAGAAAAACAACTAATTTTCTTCTTAATGAGCCAGTGTAATGTGCTAGCATTTCAGTCAGACACGGTTTCTGGTTGAGCATGTATCTCCGAAGATCTACTTCATGAAACAAGCCTTTTAAAATCAATGCCAATAAAAGACATTGCCATAAACTACGTCGATGAAAGCTGTGTGAAAAATGTGTGAGTAAGTATTTGGGATAACCACTTAAAATACGACCGTAGAGTATTTAGAATATGTCACAGGACATTGAAAAATCTGGGAGGCAACCTGTTCTGTATATTTTTTGCAATTCAGATGCCAGATCTTTAAGAGTTAGAGCAGGGGTGTCCCGTGGGCTTTTTCTTTCCCTTTTTCTCCCTGGTGGGAAGCACCCGAAGGCTGCCCGCTCCTGGCATCTGTAGGCAGTGCTTGGATTTCGGCTGTGCCTCAGCACCTGCGTTCTGCCTCCCAGAGAAATTTGCAAAATGAACTTTTTTTGCAATAAGTACTGTATCCGAGTATTGCTATGGGATTACAAGTGCTTACAAATACAGTGACCTCCTCCGGAACAGTTAATCTCAAAACAGAAAAAGCTGTGTTTTTGGCTGTTACACAATAGCTGCGGGCTTTTCCTTACGCTTATAAATCCCCGTTTGATATTTTAGAAACTGTTTTCAGGTATTTCTAGAGGATGCTATTTCTTCAATTTGTTTGTACAAGTGTTTTTCCTCTGTTAGATTTGGAACGTTTTCATACCTGTTCTACATAATTGATTTAATTGTAGGGTTTTAGATTGGAAAACCAGAAAGTTTACGTAGTTATTTTTTAGCCCTATATGTAAGTATGTGAGGAACTCCAGTATTGGAAGAGCAGTCAATATTATTTGTGAATCTTAAATGTCAAATAGCTCAGGTTGGCATTAGGTGTGTGGTGAAAGCTGAAGCTACTTCTGCTGATCTTGTCTCACCTCTTGCTTTCCTGACGCAGGTTAGAGCTTGTGTTAGGCACAGAACTGCTCTTTGCTTAAAAATATCTGAAATTCCTGGTCCTTCAGTCTCTTCAAGGAATGTAATTATTTCCTCTGTGGGGAGAAAAAATTTCCTCTGTGGGGAGAAAAAAAGAACAACATGCCTTATCTACTCAAGGAAAGAATTTAGTTGTCCTTTCCTTCTTTGTTCTGCAAAAATCTGCTTTTTCTAGCAGGAACTCTGCTATCAGACTTTTGTCTTGTGGATCCTGGTGAAAGTAACCTTAGTCTGCAATGTACTATGATGAAATTTTAAGCACATTGACTGTAGTGTGTTTGGTAATTGTAATTATCAACCATACTTAATTTTTTTGATTGCCTAGCAGTATGTTTAGAGAGGTGTTCTGTACTGAACACAGGAATATGGTGCTTAGAGTAATGAATTGTGCCTCCCAAACTTCTACATCCTCTTAAACCTTAATAAAGTTATGACATTATTTTCAAAACACTATTTAAATTCCCTTTCTGCCTAACTGGAGTTTAACCCTGTCTGATTTACAAATTCTATATTTTTTCTTTACATATCCCTTTGATGCATGTCGTCCATCAATGTTAGCAAGAACAGTAAATGCATTGATCTATTGCTACACTTGGCAAGTTAAATAACACTTCATGTAAGAAGTATTGATTTATAAAATCCAGTACATGTAATTAACATTAGAACTGTCAAAAGTTGAGAACAGTATTAACTTGTTGCTTATTTATAACCCAAAGAAAATTAAATAAAATATCCGGATTAATAAAGTAACTGCTTTTTTTTTGCCTTCAGATATGTCAAGCTGAGTTACGTTTTCAAGAACAGTGATACGCTTCTTCCAACTTCTGACAAGGAGAAATTATATGTTTCGTTAGTATTGTTGAAAATAATTCTGTAGTCTCTAGGTGCGTGTATTATCCCCGAGGTGGTGAAAGGATTCCACTTGGATAGTTCTGAAAGGGTTTAGTGTAAAAGATGCAGAAATAAGTGATAGTATTAGGGAAAATTAAGGTAGCTAATTCATGTCAGGTTTTTAAAGAGCCTTTGATCTGGCCTTTAATTAGTGCCTGCTCTCCTTCATGAAAGTATGCAAAGCTGTATCTCCCTGTGTGCGTGGTACAAGGTATTCTCCAGTTGTCTACACAAATTGGGCAATGAGCTAGTTGAGAGCTCTGAAAGGATCACTAGGAGCTGTTGTTCCTGACTCAAGCTCTAACCAGGTGCCTGCTGCAGAATTTGCTTAAGATGATGGGAGTACTTGAATTGAGTTCTGTGAACTTTGGGCTTTGCTTTGATTGTGTTTTTGCCCTAATTCAGCATCACATAAGGATATGAACAATTCCGTGTCTGTTTGGTATGGCATGTGATCGTGTGCTTACCACCCTTGAATTCAATGGCACCATTGAGGTCCTTTGAATTGAGTTGGTTGAGGCAGGCCTTATCCAATTTATAAGCCTATTTACATTTCCAAGTTTAAAGGGCAAAAAAGAAAATTACAAGCTACACATAAACAAAACAACAATAGCAGTAAGGAGCGGGTGTTGTTTTAACAAAGGCTTGTGCATGAATCATTTCCTATTCAATCCCCTTCATCAAGAGAGATGTGTTCATATCTTTTATGGTTATTCATAGTCTCCTTGCTATTTAGAAATAATTTTGTCCTTGAAATAATAAATAGGTGACCTTATATGCCTTTCAAGTCTGGCAGCGCCTTTGCTGTGCCATTGTTTCCCACTGCTGCACTAGTGTTTCTGTTCTGGTACTTCCAGGCACTCATCTACTGTTTACCTTTTTGAGTTAATTCATCTTCTACAAAACAACCGAGAATCTGTCTTGCACCAAGGACAAAGTTGTGAAAGGCATATTTGCGATTTGCTTTATCTGTTTTGTTAATTTGTCTGGGGGGTTTCATCCTGGTGTCTGTTATGTTTTAGTGGATCTACATCGATACCGGTGTGATCTGAGCTGGCCCTCCAATGGCTGGAGATTGTGTAGTGGCAGCTGTAGCTTCCTTTGCGGTTAGATAAGGAAGCAAGTCATGCAATATTCGGCTTTTTTTTTTCCCCTTGTACGGCAGTCTTTGCTTTCCACCTGCTGTGCGCTGTGATTTAAACTATAGCAGCTTATTTCCTTGGGAGCCTCACAAGTCTCTATAAACATCACTAAATATTAAGAGAATATAAAAAGAATGGGGGTTATGCTTTGATACCAAATTCAGCCTAGAGAGGTTGTATTTCTTTGGAGGTTTTTTGTTTGGTTTTGATACTTAATGGGTTCTCATTTACTTACCTGCTTTGTACACTGTAGTGCTTTTTATCTCAGAAATTTTGTAACTTTGAGATGTGCTTATGAGCATTTCCCAGAATAATTCTGCAGCCTCTTTGGAGGATGAACTACACTAAACATAATTTAAGAACATGATCTGTAGCTTCTTGATTTTTAATCTTACAAGTCAGTTTCATGAATTCATGGAATATCAGCTGTTATTGCCTTCTGATACAATAAACCTCCCCCCCCCCCCTTCGTTTCAGCTGAAGTATTACAGAAGGTCAGAAAGAAAAACTAAAATGTGAGATGTAGAAATTAAACTGGGAAAGAAACCATAACAGGACTTTTGGTTAATATATCAGGAGCTGCTTGAGGCTCAGATAAAATGATATCAGCTCATTCTTTTTCTTGTCTGGTCTGCTAAAGAAATCGATTTTAAGAAAAAAAAAAAAAGATATAATTGCATGTGGGAAAATTTTGCTCACTGGGGATAACCAAGAGCATTTCGTGTGGAATTTTGAACAGAATGAGGTTACTGACCACTGTATGTTTCCTCCCAGATCCAGACGTCTCTTCCGGGCTTCTGTGGGCCCTCTCCTTTTGGTCCTGTTCTACATGTTTCTGCTAAAACACTGCCAGCCTCAAGAAATCTTTTCTCAAAAGGGAAACAAAATCTGTGGTGTTTGAAAAGATGGTTTTTAAATAGACAACAGCGTTCGGGAGTAGGTTTAGGTTTTGTGAACACAACAGGTTATGTTTAAGGGTTTTGTTAGGCAACAGGTGGTGATAGGATTTTCTTTTTTAATCATCAAAAAACTGCTCTGGCTTTTGTTTGTCTGTCTTACATTTGTGTGTTACACTGAGCTGTTTTTCTAGTTTCTTAAGTAGTTTGTAGGGGAAAATGGAAGAAAGCAGGTAAAACATGAAATGTTTGTGCATTAAAACAAAGTGGAGAGGTTGCAATGTTGAGGCAGGTTTTCCTGTAACAATACATTTCGTGATGTGTATCTTACCATTGCTTAAGTTTCTGAAGGAATGAATGGTGGTGTTTGGTTTCTTTTTTTTTTTTTTTAAGAAAACTATGCTATGTATTAGTCACGATTTGGGAAAAACATCTGATCTATTTGCATTAAGAAATGAGGAACTTGAAAGCAAAATGGAATTTGCAATGCCATTTGGGCAATTCCGAAATAGAGAACTGGTACTTGAAGGGTTTTTTGTTTTATTTTTCTGTTTAAACGAAGTAAGTTTTTAATTAAGTCTACTTAACTATTAGTGTGCAACACTTATCCTTGCCACTTGGGACTTCTACTTAATTGTTGCAAGGCAACCATATCTGTACATCTCAGAATGTTTAGTTCTCCTCTTGGAATAGTGTGCAACACGTATATAATCTAAGTTCAACATTTCTTCCACCCAAATCAAACAAATGATTGGCAATTATCCAATAACTGACAAGCCAATTAGATATTTGACCTATTCGAGATGAAAACAGGTACCTGTTGAAATTTTGTCTTCCATTGACTGTACATTTAAAAGAAATAAATGTCACTTCTTCTAGAAATATGCAGGTTTCCTCACAGAACTTGCTGAGTCCTAAAACAATTTAATTCCATCCTCAATTAAACCGTTAAAAGCACTATCCATCAACCTCAGTTGTTACTGTACTTGCATTTAGAAATTGTAGTGGATGTACCCAAGAAGCAGGTTATCTTTTTTGTATATAGCAGTAAAAAAAAAAATGGGTAATGTTGGGCTCATTTAGTTGACTATGAAATTAAGGAAGAAGACTTGATTTAAATATAGATACTTCAGTATTATTTCAATATGAAATCAGATATTGGCTCTGATAAAAGCTCAGGAAATCCACTTTAAGGGCATGTTGTATACCGCTGTGTGAAAATTCTGAGCCATGGCAGTATATCGGAAAAATAACCTGATATTTTAATGAAATATTCACTATTGATGTATCAGTCCTTTCAAACCCAGGCTTAGCATAAGGTAGTAAAATGCAATTTTAATTTAATTGTTGTACTTAGTGATTTATGTCACACTTCCAACCAAGAAAATCTGAATCTCAAATATCCAATATTTTGGGTAGAATAACATTCCTGAAAATCAATACAGTTAAAGTGACTCAACGCTCTAATGTATGTTTGACATTGTTGACAGTTTATGAATAGATCATATACTAACTTTCACAGCATTTCACCAACATATTTTAGAAGGTTTGAAATAAAAAGAAGATCGACTCAAATATATCTGAATTCAATTTGACTTGCTGGTACATTTCTCAAGATTTATTGTGTAATTTTTCCAAATACTTATGCCGTATAAGATATTGAAGTTCATTTCTATCAGAGAATACAACTTGCATCCAGAGCTTGTACATGCATGCTTACAAGTTAGGAATTAGGATAAGTTGAAAAAGAAAAATCTTTTGCCTACCCGAGTCACGAATAAGAAGAAAATGGCTCTGATTCCCCAGAAGGTTACAGTTATCAGCTGTCAATCGGTACAGAGCAGCTCGTAGTCAATTGTGTGCACTCTGAAGCGTCGGCTTATGAATGTCACAGCTGAACTTTAATCTTTTTGATGGGATTCTGCTGCCCATAGTTGCACCTATATACTTCGCTTGGAGCACTGAAAAGAGTCTTTCTGTCTCTAGTTTGGGCTTCCTGCTTCTACTTTCCTTGTTAATTTAACTATTCTTTTGTATTAAGTATTTAATCCCCTAGACAGATCATCTAAAATGCTCTTTGTGGCAATTATCATTAACCTACCTGAAGATGGCTCACATCTCTTTTCTTTGCAAACAGTGAGTGCAAATGCATTTCTGTATTGTGGCTCTTCTGGACTCATCGTTCAGCCTCTCTATGTAGTTTTTGTAGTCTCATTTTCCTGGAAAATTCCTCAGAGAGATTATCTTTATTTTTCTGTCAGTCTATCATGGTTTTAGACACACCTGAAAAAGGGTGATGGGCATCATGCTTTGACGTGGGTCTAATAAAGTGGAATCAATATAGGTGTGTTCTTTAATAAACCAGTTGTATTCTTTCTAGGTTATACTGAAAAATATCTGTCAAGATTTGTTTTCAATATCATCTCTTTGGTAAACTGAGCGATGGGAAGATATGCTAAAATGACATATATTAGTGATTGAACTGTATTTATTCTGACTTGGTGATTTATGAACAGGTTAATCTACTTTTAATATTCAATATTGTTTCATCTAAAATGATTTAAGAGTAGATACATATAAGAAAGACAAATAGTAATGGCAGCAAGGATCTATTAACCTGTTCTCTGCATTCACTGCAATGTTCCTCTGAGTGTCTTCAGAACCTCAGTAACTGATTTTCTCAGGATTCAAGCACGTGATTTTGACCTGCAGCTGTTGGCACTCATGATTTCTGGAGAAAAAATTACTGAGATTTTAACAGGGTAGTAGTTGCAATGTTTTTTGCTGGTGAAGATGATGTGATACTTCTCTGGAGTCTGGTAACTTCCTTTTTCTCAGTAGGATAGATGTGCTCAAGATCAAATTGCATCTTTTATTAAAACATACGGATTTCTGAGTGATAAGACTGCTTTCAAGGTTCTGTGGTAACCTGTAGTAACTGAAGGATCTATTTAATCTGAGTCAGATTTGTGTTGTAATAATGAAATCTCTTAGATGGCTAAAACTCATTAATCAAAGCTTGTTAATGTGGTTATTGGAGGGTGTGTTTGAGTTCCTTGAGATAGCAGTACTCTGTTTCGGAAGCCGTGTTTGCTTCTGCTTTTCTGAAGTTCTCTTATCTAGCTGATGAATAGCAACTCATTTTTTGTTCCCATTCCATTCAGTACAAAGCTATAGTCAGGCTGCCTTCTCCTCTTACAGATTTTATGCACAAGTTTGTACCTGAATGTGGTTTTCACAGGGGAATAGAATATGAGAGAGTTCTCAGGTCTTGTGATGCTCCTCGTCTGCTAGGGCCAGGGAGGAGCCCAAAGTAGATAACAATTGCATACAGCAAAATTTTTTATATTTAAATGTCAGCATTAATCCAAACAGAAGTGTATGTGCATTGTTGAATTAGGTCTTGAAAATATGCTGAGATAAAATCCATCTAAGCTTTGCGTGTACCAAGGAAAGAAAACAGACAGGCTAACCTGGCAGTATAACATAACTTGCTGTTTAATGATGCACAAAAACAAGGCAGACAGGTTTTAGAGCAAATACACAGATAATTTTGACATTCAGTCCTGTTTTTTCCTAAAGATTTTCATGAAAATAAATCTGCAACATCCTTTTTAAGGGATACCAGTCAGAACGTTAGTGAATTGGGTAAGCAGACTTAATGAAAATTTGCAGAAGCTGTATGTATGTGCCAGCAGATAGACACCTTATCCCTTCACTCCTCCTTGCAACTCTGACAATTTATTTTTTGGTTTTAGATCAGCCTAGTTGAAGAGCCAGAGAGACTGGAAGTGTTAACCCTCACGTATTCAGAGGAAACCGACAGCATACAATGTGAATGTTTGCCTTTTTGCAGGGATAAAAAATCTTTTAGCTAAGAACCCTAATTCCGATATTTTATTACTCCTGTTTCTAGGACTCGAATGCACTTTTTCTAATCTGTTTGCTCCATCTTTCAAGAGAATGAGAGTTAAGAGATGTTCTTATGGCTTCTAAACCATCGATTGGCCAAGGTTAGGCTGAAGTGAGACCTTCCTATATTTATAAAGTCCAAGTATCTCATGATACTGTTAAATGAAGCGCTTATCTTCCATCCCATAGCCAGTTCCTCGTTTCCCACAGTTTTCTTTTTGAAACGGCTTTCATTTTTCCTGTTAATTTTCCCATTTCCTTGTGATGGTCTATAACAGCTCAACTTGTAGGTCCAGTTACAATTCTGCTTACCCTTGCAGCTTAGTGTAACGCAGAGCTTATTGTAACGTCATTTTGATCTTCTATCTGTGCAGAGCTGTAGAAATGCCAAAGTCATCAAAGCTTTACTGCCACATTTCTTCATGCCCAGCATTTTACTTTCATTTCTGCTTTCAGTGAGTATTTAGTGAGCTCGGATTGCATAATTGAATTTGATAAACTGATGCTATGTGATTGATGAGAAATTCGGGAGTAAAAGATTAGGAGATAAAATTACTTCAAGGCTTTAAGTAAATCTTCCAGAGAGCTGGGTTAATTCATAAAGCATGCCATATTCTTTATCAAAATATTCCTGTAGGTCTATTAAATTTTACTTTCTAACAGAATTGGATTGAATTTTGAAAACCGTTTTCATGTAATGCCAGCCTGATTGTGGTAGTTCAAATGGGAGAGAGCTCTGAGTGGGTTGCAGCATCGCTGACTTGGCATCGTTTGAGTTGTGGTGGCAGGACTGAATGACGGAGCCGTGGGCAGCAGTCTTTGTCTTCAAGTAAATCATTTGTTCTTAGAAAAACATAAGGTGGAATGAGTAAGTGGGTAATTTTGAGTGAAATAAAGATTCTGTGCTGTTTGGGTCTTGAAAATCCATGTTGAAGAGGATAAACAGGTTACTTGGGCAGAGGTTTATAGTGCAGGTACCAGCTTCGTTGTGATCTCACTGAACGGCTCAGCTTTCTTCAGGAAGGAATAACTTAATGAGCTTATTTCATCGGCCTTGGTATACTAGCAGGTGCGTATAACTGTTTTTAGCAAACTCAGCGCTCATCATTTCAGCTCAGCAGTTGGACTCTGTGCTGTAGGACTTGTGGAAACTCCTGTAACAACCCTCTCCCCTAGGTACGAGAACAACTCTCTGCCGCTGTCTTTTCATCTCCACAAGGAAGCCTGGCACCTTTCATCTGGCGAGCGTATGATTATTGAGTCTGTCTCGTAACTCCCTTGGGAGACTCCCAAAAGTATACTTGAAGCCTCTGGAAAGATTAATCGCTTCCCTGCTTGTTTAGAAATTTCGATGTGAAAATTTTATTTGGAGACTAAAAAAGGCGTATAAATTGTTCCAATAATGATTGTATTACGTACAATACTTCAATCACTTTTTTTAAAAAGGGACAAAATTTGTTTTGTTCTGGGCGAAATTACCTTTTTGTACTACTGTTGTTTAGCTTCATTTTTCGTTATAGAGTTTTTAAAATATTGGTTGTTTTTACTAGCTAGAGAAGTGTGAGAATTGAGACTAAGCATAAAAAATATTTACAGTTTAAAAAAAAAAGCTTTGCAGAATATCATCTCACTGGTTAGCCTCGGAATATCTGCCATTTTGGAACTGTTTCTATTCTTTCATGTTCAATTTTCATTGTTTCCTGTATATCCAACAAAAAAAATATATTAGTGATCTCCATTATCAATTAATTTATTTGGAAGATAAATTGTTTAAAATGCTTCAAGACTGAAAAGGACATTACCTCAAAATACATTCTTTAATTTAGCTAATTAGGTGTGTTATAGTCAGATTGTGTGTAATAGTTTTAAAAGTATTGCTCTAAGATGTTAATGTTTTTTTTTTTGTACAGAAGTAACTATCCTAAACTAGTGAGATAATTTGTCTTTGCAAGTCAAATCAAGAGGTGGTCTTAATTGTGAAATTATTAATTTCTTAACTATTTTTCGGTGGAAAAAATGGAAAAAAAAAGTAGAAGTTCAAGTGGAAACTAACTCATTAGTATTAATAAATAGTAGTAATCACCTCTAGAGAGCCATATTTTTCTTCTTACTTTTAGGATACCATTTAATTTATACACTTAGTGTATTCTTCTGTCCTGCATGATGAAAAGATTAATTTAAGAAATTAATCTGAATTAACACTGAAGTGGACAAGTTTAACATACCTTAGCCTATCCTCTAACAGCTGCTCCAATGAATTTAGAGGTATTCACATGATAGAGCAAATACGTAAAACCGTATAAAACCCAGCCGGGCTGTGTAAGATTGATGCTACCTTTTAATTATCCCCTGAAGGGCTGGGGCTGGCAGGGACCTCTGGGTCCCTCTGCTCCAACCCTGCTCCCTTGGGGCCACCCAGAGCAGGTGCCCAGCACCAAGTCCAGGTGGCTCGTGGAGTCTCCAAGGAGGGAGACTCCCCAACCTCTGGGCAGCCCGTAATATTGTTTTTTATTATTATGCATTACATCTCTGACCTTGAACCTAACACTTAGGTATTTTTACACGTGAATGTTCTTTTTGATGACAGGATGCATTTGTAAATTTTTATATTAATCTACATTTCTAATGGTTACAAGCACAAACTTCAGGCCTGAGGTATGAAGACCTTGATCCTCCAGAGCTGAATAAGGAGTGAGTCTCCAACAGCTGTTGGATTGTGTTAAATCTGCCTTTTAGTGGATGTATGGCAGTTTAAGAATTGAGAATTTTGCTGCTTGGGGTATTTTGAACATTTGTGATTCACAAGAGTTCGGGACCACATGTGACCCCTGAACATTATTAAAGTACCCTAATAGAAAATCTGTTCGTGGTTTCGGGTAATATAATTTAATGCATTTTGGTTAGCAATAACACTGAAAAACACATTAATCTTGCAATTCTTTGAGGTCTTCTGTTCTAAACTCTTTTTTTCCTATCCAAATTCCTCATTTACTGTGAGACTTCTCCTGCTGTGATAAACATTCCTCTCCAAAATTACTCCTGTGGTTTCTACAAAAAAAATAAAAACTATTGAGTGGGTTTAATCCTCGCAGAGGAAGGGGGTGGGAGGGGGGAAGGCAGCAAACATGCCTATCAGATTGCTGCGGTAGACAATGCTGAAATATCTCAAGTATAATTACTAAACATGCACAAAAACTTGTCTGAGTGGGCACTTCGTTCTAAATATGTACCAAGGACCGAGGTTCTTAAGATCTTCCACACTTGTGAACTATGTTTTTTTTAGTTTAGAAAGCTTAATTATAATAATAATTAAGCCTTAACTACTGAGTCATGTCGTCTCTCTTATTGCTCATTTTGAGAAAAAATGAGCTCAATATTAGTGCTTTTTACTGTACTCAACTTACAAAACTCTTTTGTCTCTGTTTCAGATGATGTTGCACCATACTTCAAGACAGAACCAGGCTTGCCCCAGATACACTTGGAAGGAAACCGACTTGTACTTACGTGCCTTGCTGAAGGCAGCTGGCCCTTGGAATTCAAGTGGTTGCACAATGACAGCGAAATAACTGCCTACTCCAGTGAATACAAGTAAATAAAAGCCATATCATAGCCTTCTCTAAGTGTAATTGTAGACAAACTACAGTATCTTAAAGCACTTTTGTAAATACTAACATATTGATAATGTTTTCTTATCATGAAGACCATTTTTCATATATGGATATGATCTCTATGAGGGAATTTCCTTTACTTAAAAACAATATTTAACACTCTAAAATAAAGATTCTAACACAAAATATTTTAAGTACCAAAAAAGCTTTTTGCTGGTTATGAAAATTTATACTCAAAATAAAGAGCAGGCGTATCCCTTGAAGCTTTTGGTTAGACGGTGTTCATTAAAAATAAGGACTCTTTTGTTCAGAATCAGAAAAAAGTTTGTCATTTTAATTTGTTTGCTACTCTAGAAACCTTGCTTCTCTACCTTGTAGACCAAGCATAGCATGCTGAAAGCAGGGCAAGCATTGGCTAAATGTTACATATGGTATGCTACCTGTTCTTGTAGAGAACTAACCTCAATGGGATTATTTATTATTTTAAGCAAGATAAAAGAAAAAAGAGCATGGTCTATCTTAAACTCTGTATGTAACTTTCAGTTTCACTTCTGAGAAAGTGTAAGCCTTCTGGTTTAGGAAACTTTTCTTTTGTGATTATGCACTTTGTTCCCTGGACCTCAATGACTCCCTCCCCATTCCTCAGCATGTCCCATCAGGTAGGAGAAAAAGCATGCTGTGGCTAATTTGAGCTACGTTTTTGTTGATAGGCAGCAGATGGCTGGCCAAACATCAAAGTGTGGAACAGCCAAGTTTTGTCTGCCTTTTCCTTAGTGGGAGCATTAACTGGGCCTCCCCTATGCAAGTGCTTATTTGCATAATCTTGTAGAAATCTAATATTTATGCAGCTTCTGTGCATCTTTCAAATTTTGTTGAAATTAGCTAGTGGATTCAGAAGTTATAAGGGGCAGGTATGTGACAGAACCCTGGTAATAACACTTGTTATTAGTGAAGCAAGCCAAATACTGCATATAAGCAAAATAATTACTAAAGGTAGGGAAACATTGAGTTCCACAACTATAAAAAGAAATTACAGTGTAGACTAGTACAAGAATATGGATAATGGTAAAAAGTTCCATATAGTTACATGAGCTAGTCCATGATTAATTTTCTTAACTAACATTGCATTACAATTTTGAAAATTTATCTTCTACATTATTTACATTTACAGAACAGTAGCAAAAAATCCCTTAAACAGCATTTTAAAATGTTTGGGGGATGTTTAGCATATAAAATACTGAGCAACCATTTCCAACAAAATGTACAGTTGTGTCTGAACTTCCCTAAAAATTCAACACTTAATTTAGTTGAGAACACAGTCCTGAATAATGGCGTCAATTAATGGTTGCTGTTTTCAAGCCTTGGGATATGCTGATACCTCAAAATAAGCCATACACACGCAATGGGGTGGTGTTCAATTTATAGAAGAGATTTGTGAATACTTCTTAGAAAACAAACAAAATCTCTAATAGCCCAATTAATCACAGCGTTTGAACATCATTTGGGATAAATGCCACTGTTGTTTTGAGCAACAATAGCAGAGTCTATTGCCGTTTCTTGGTAGAAGGAGCTGACAACAGCTCTTATCCTTGTAAAGTGCTGAGAAAGTAACAGAAAGAAACTGTGTGGGAGGGCGAAACACACGATCATGGGGTGATAACAAGAAGCAAAGGCTAGAATTTGAGCTGTGTTGGTGTGCTAGTCCGAGAGACGCACATTTCACGATAGCAGGAAAAAATATGAATAATCATGTATGAGATTTTGAAACTGAGATCAGTCTTGTGGTCCTTATTATGTAAGTGTACATCTCCAATAATCTCACCAAGATCCAAAATTTTTAGTTTAACTGTGCATTGCAGTATAAGTTAGTGTATTGGATCACCTTTCCTAAGCTGTATGTGTACAGATCTGAATACATTACCTTGTTTCTTGTCATTGGATTTTACATCAGGTGAACATGAGGCTCGTGCTACAAGCTACTCATTTTCCATTTTTTATGTTCTCTTTTCCATTTGTAATTAAAACATCTGCTATAGAGGTGACTAAAAAGATGGTAAACTACTCATTTTCAATAATAAATAGCATTGTCAGAAAATACTAATTTAGATGTTGCAACCCCAGTAGTAATTTGTAGCTCCTCACCACAGCCAGAGAATAGCCAAACAGGGTCTTGATTCTGTGGCCGTGCAAAGATTTTAAGTTTCCAAGAAAGTGTACATGGCATAGGTGCATTAGGATGAATTAAAGCAAAGAACGAATATGCTTAGACATAAAAATTCCAGTTGCAAAAGTTGAACTATGACCCCGTAATAGTTTGTTCTGCAGCTCTTAGGTAAATACTCTGTTTAAATGCATGAATCTTTCCTGTGTAAGTGACTTCTGCTACAAGTTGAATCATCGATCAAAGATTTTCAGTAATTGATATTACTTAGTGTGTCTTAGTTAAAGTAATGTCTATATTGTAATAGGCTGGAAATATCCAAAGCTTATTATAACACACCAAGTGAGTAAAGAACTAATTGGAGTCTTTGCATTTTGACATCGGTGACCCTGAATGAACAGCTTTTCTTTGTAAATGATGCTGATTATGCACATAGCCTGGCTTTTATAGTGACTGTGCATGCACTAGTTTCTATTAAGAATTTATAAAACAACCTTATACGTTCGTTGTGATCTGAGATGCATGTAATGAAAACAAATCAATATTGCTGACTGAAGTAGCAATTTAGGTTGTGTCTATAATTTAAGAGTGTTCAAAGTTCAGGCAGTGACTTTCTTCCATTTTTTTCCTTTGGAATTAAGTTCTGGACCGAAGACATCTTCCTTATTTGCTGTTGTGGCCCGAGGATATTAATTTAATTGAGCTTAAGAAACCAATGTTATGTCTAAGCAGTAGCGCACCTCCTTTGCAAGCTACTTAAAAGTATCTGACCGGCATCATATTTGTATGCCGGTTCATTCAGCATTCTTCTCTCTCATCTCAAACAAGAGCCATGCACCAGTCAAACCTTTTTCACTTCCTTTTACTTCTTTCCTTAGAGGTCACGCTACTTTCCTCCTTGTTGCTTCTTACCTTTTACAGCACCCTTCCAAAATATTTGTCAAGCTCTTGTCCTTTTTTCTTTGACAATCTGCCCGTATCCCATTGTACAATTACCCAGAAAAAAATGGAAATCATCCAATTTCCAAGACCGTTTTCCAGTGCGTGCCCATTTGCTTGCCTTACCTGCACGGCACTGGCTGGTGGGTGCACTGCGAAGCCCAGTGCTCAGCAGGCTTGGGCTGTGCTGGAATTGCCAGCACAGATGGGATTTTCACTGTAAGCTCCTAAAAGTGTTCCTGCTAAAAGATTTTTCTTTTCTTTAGGCTAAGTATTAAGAATGTTTCCTGCTGAAACATTAATAAGTCACAAAAGAAAACCAATGTAAGATACTTCTGATCTAATTGAGTTGTTTTGTCCTAATAGCAGAAAAACGAACTCTGCGTTATGTCTTGGTGCAGATGAATAGCAAAGAAAGAAGCCTTTAGTTTTGGCTCCATTTAATAGACAAACAGAAGAATAAATGTTAGCCAAGTACAATACCAAGTCTTTATGGGAGGAAGAAAAGCTTGTAAAGCTATAAACTGTGGTAAAATTAACTGTTACGAAGAATCGTCGATATTTGTCAGAATCTTTAAATGTTATTTTTTGGCTAGCGATGCTTTGCAGCAGTCATCTGCCTGGCAGAGAAGGAAACGATTTTGGAAGAAATTTAGGAAGCCTTCTGTTGTGTTTATTTCTATCCTACGCCCTGTATTTTCACCTGTTTTGTGTTTCTTATGTCACACTCATCAGTTGGGGCAACATGGCTAATTCAGTTCTGTATTCTCACTGGACGGCGAGTGTTTGTGTGCTGATTGTCTGGCTTGCTGCTCCCTAACAGAGCACTGGTTTGAGTCTTCCTTCTCTTCCCAGTACAAATTGTTGTAATCGCTAAAGAAAATTTGCTGGTTGCTCCAAAGCAGGTCAGCAGGAGTCAGCTTAGGCACCCGTGCAGATAGACGATGCAATTGCCTATAATTGCTCCTAGGGAGTCAGGGTTTTCAATGTATCACATTGGTGAAATTTGTTGGGCTCTGTTTTATTTGCCGTTTTAGGTTGTCTGACCTATTTGCTATAATATCTTTGATTGTAATTATAATGCAGTGATTACAGACTTCACTTATCACTTAAAGTAGATTTCTTGTATATCCTTTGTTTTTATTCTGTCTGATCCTGTTCACATATTAGCTCTGTATGTGGGTGTCTATAGTATGTGTGAGTATGGGAAGATCCTTTCTTTTAGTGGAATTAAATTTCAAAGATTAAAATTCAGCAGTATTATTTTCCCTTATCTTTTCATAAAGACTTTCATTAATCCTACCATAATATCTCCAGAAGGTGACCAGGGGGAATATGTGCTTTGATTAATGTTTGTTTAATGCAGGATTATCTATATTATTCATGTGTTTTATTCACATTAAAACTGTGCCTATCAGCTCATTTTCATGTTAGGTAATCAGATATAGTTGAATGAAGAAGGTGAGCATTAGCAGAATAAGTGACTTTTTAAGGATACTGAAGGGCAAAACAAATATAATGTACAGGGCACCGTGTCTTTTCCAGTGCTCTTCTGAGTTACACTGGTCACACAGCGTAGTAAAAACCTTTTTTCATTGGACAGCTTTGATATTTTTTGTGAGGTTTCCTGTTGCTTCCATTTAGATGGCAGTCTTCTTGTACCAGCTCTAAATAAAATACCAGGCATTCTTTGCCTTTTGAATGAGGGCAGATGAAACTAAGCAAAACATTTAAGTTTATATTTCAAGAAAATTGTGGAGACTAATTAGTACTTATTAAATGTAGTTCTTAAGACAGGGTTTTTTAATACATTTCAAGTATTTTTAATTTGATACAGTACAGAGAATATTGTGGCCATAGACCAGATACTATGTGACTACAACTCATAAGATAAAATACAATACGCCTTTCAGACAATGTGTAAAGTATTAAAGGAACAATAAGAAATGCCACAGAAAGTAGCATTGATCTGCAGGTAAGAAGAGGGTTGTAATTCTGTACTTTTGTCTTGCAGGTACATCATCCCAGCTTTGCAGAGGTCCGATGCAGGCTTTTATCAATGTGTTGTACGAAACAGGATGGGGGCATTGCTGCAAAGAAGATCTGAAGTTCAGGTGGCATGTAGGTTTGAATGGATATTTTTCTGTCATGCATTAGCTAACTGACTCTGTGGGTAAAAAACAATGTTCCAATTAAATTTGCTAGTTCAAAAACATATTGGATATAAAATTAATTTTTAAAATTACTATATTTACAAGAAGTTTCATATTCACTGTAGTTATCTTCTGGGAAACAAACAGAAAACGATGCAATATTAGTTCTTTAGAGGAAGATTTAAACTCTTCCAAGCCATCAAAATGAGATGATGTGGAGACAGTTGTAGGACGAGGGAAAAATATTATGTCTTTCTCCAATGTGCAGGGATTAACAAAGGCCATATAGCACACAATAATCAAAAACAAAAGCCCAGCAGACAGGAGAGGATATCCGAAAGAGAACAGTGTGGTGGACAGCTCTATGAAGATTTCAGATCATAACTTTTATGTTACAAAAGTACATGTTTCGTAGCCAAAACCTTGCTAACCAAACATTAAAGTCTCTTCCCCAAGCAGACTTATTATTTCATTATTTACTGGAAACAGTAATAATAAAATTCGGCCTTAGTCTTTTAAAAAAATAAATTGAGAGACAGTTTTCTATCCTGGATGTTAGCAATCTGATACGTGGGATCAAATTTCTCATCCTCTGTGTCAATAAATGAAAATTCAGTGGTAGTAAATGTCTTGACAAAGTGGAGTTCAGTTAAATTGAATTATTAGAAAAAAGTTCCAAGGAGCTGATGCAAGTTATTAACTGTGTCATGAGGGAAGTTACGTGGAATTTTCTGTGCTTTAAAATAAAATAGTTCCAAGTGGTACTACGTAAGTTTTGGTGTCGTTCACTAACTTACTGTATTGTAGTAAATTGCTGATATTACAGATATAGTCACATAATTTGATGTTTGATCTCTCAGTGGTATTGTTTCAGAGATACTAATGTAAAAATTCTCTGCTGTCAGAATGGGATTTTCTTCCTCTGCCTTCTCCCACCCCTTATGCCCTTGCTGCATGCTCCTCTTTTAGTGATCTTGTCTGACATGTGTCAGACCCTTGGAGATAATTCTCAGAATATTTTTCATCTTTAGTGGATTGTATCATAGAGGATCTAGTGAAAGCTGGTACAAGTGAGGCAGCTGTGAATGGGGTGGGGAGCTCCAACGGGAAAGATGGAGCAAGAAGGGAGCAGTGGGGCAAGATGGAGCAAGAAGGAAGAGGAAAGGTGAGTGTGAGGTCCTTTTCCTTCTATCACAGACTGCCATTAGATTAGCCTGAAAGCCTCAGGAGGTGCATCTACAGGTGTAGTTTCAGGGAACAAAAAATCTGGCACCAGTACTGGAGAAACATCCTCGTTTTCTCCTCCTCCTTCCCACTCTTGTACCGCAGCGTAGTGCATTATCCCTTTAGGCTGAGCTGGAAAGCTTGTTTGTGCAGCTGTAGACTTGAGAAATTTCTCCAATACTTGGAAAAATAAAAATTGTAGGGTTTGTTAAAATCGTTCATTCCCGCCCCCCATCTGGTTCCCCACGCAGCTGTACCGCGGTTGTAGTGGTGGAGCAGAGGGAGCAGTTCTTGAGGAAGTGCTCGTGGGAGTGATGGGGAGGAGGCGGCGCAGGAATAGTTTACCTTGATGCTGCTCAAGAATTTTGTCTTCTGAAAAGACAGCTTCATTCCCTTCTGAATGAGGAAAAGGTGTTCAGTCAAGTGCTTTATTTCTCCAGGCTTTTTTTTTTTGCGTGTGTGTTTGGTGGTTCTTGAGAGAAAGAAGTGTAATAGTTTACTTTTCGGTTTTTAAATTCCACCCGCCCTACCCCCATTTAATTTGTAGTTCTGCAATGAGAACAAGGCTAAAAAGCTGTCTCTTAAGACTTCTCTCTGTGAGTTAAGCAGCTTATTTATTTATTTATTTGCACTGACAAAGCCATTGAGACAAAGCAAAGCAGATTTTATATGACCTGGGAGATCTTTGGTCTTGATCCTATAGTGACCTATATTGCTTCTGTTGTGAAACTTTTCAGTCAGACTTGCACTTTATTCACACGGATTCCAGTGTTCTGCCAGCTTTAAACATCCTTTCTCCTATAGCCAGGGTAGCTACTGACACTACGTGATTGTGTTTTAACATTTTCAATCTAAATTAATTGTTTTAAGGTACGTAGGCGTAATAAAATACCTGATATTTTACCAAATTTTACTTTATTTCTGAAAACATACTGGAAAGTAGCATTAGAAGGGGTCACTCAAGTCAGCTTATCCCCACTTATTAAGAGTTACGAGGAACTGTGTATTACATGTTTAACTCAGAAGGGTTTACAGGAAATGAACTATTTTTTGCCACTGGCTACAAAATGCTTGCTGATACAGTTTAAGAAACTTAAAATCTCTGGTGAAAAATTGTAAGGCACAAGAATAAGGTGGATTGAGAAAGATCTGAGGTATTTTCCCTGTCCTGTATATCTGAAGTAGCAGGGAACTTGTTAAATAATTTTTAGAATGTTCTTAGTGCATGCTAATGTATGACTTAACTGAATGGGAACAGGTATGTGTGTGGAAATTGCTGAGTAAATCTTAGTTACAGAATGGGCTTAAAACTCTGGGATTGTGAAGACTAAAATAACTATGACAGGGAAGTTAATTAGATCCACCTACGTGGTTTGAAGCTTCAAGTAGATGATATGATTACAGTTGTAAGAAATAAGGAGCAACAGAGGAAATACGATGATGTTTATGTCTGAATAAATAACGTGAAAATCAGAAAGATAATTAAAGCTGTAAAATACCATGTGTTTTTAATTCCTGCTTTTGTTCCATCTCTTCTAATCTCCTTTGATCCACAGACCTGATAGTGTACTTCTATGTTTCCATGTCGCTTGTATCCCTCTGCCCCAAAGAGCTTGTAAAGAATCCTGTGGCCACTAAAAACAAAAGAATTCAGTGGCAGAAACCAGAATAGTCATGTGTATCGGTTTTTTGGTTTAAAGCAAATTTAAAATGCATAGAAGTTCTTTGGAGGGTGAATAAGTAGGAGCCTACAGCCGTGCTTATTTTAATGGATAGAAATGAGATACAAAAAGCAAAAGAAACCCAAGAAAAAAAATATTCACTGAATTTTTAACAAGGACTCCATAGATACGTGAACTTGTCTGTGAAATGAAACCTTCAGCGACGGGTTCTGCAACTGTTGTTTTCTTTCTTCCATTAATATTTTTGCTAAAAGCTGCTGTTTAATACTACTGATGCTTTTGTAAATGTCGAAGACCTATTTGAATCGTAGTATAGTGCCAGAAGAACTAATTGCTACCAACATGACTATAGACTTGTTATTTTGATATGCATGTGAGTATAATGGCTTACTCAGATCTGGCTATTCATTCATTTGACTACAGGTGATGCAGCTGCTTATTTGTGTAGAATAGAAGGAAAGATGCTATGATAAAAATATTTGGTGAACAAGAAATCATCAAATTATATGTACCAATTGTGTTTTCTTGCACTGAATAGGAATTTATTTTATATACTACAAGGACTTATTGAAAACAACAACAGAACCAACAAAAACTGCATTAAAATGTCACTTTTGGTTAAAAACACTTCGGTATTTGAAAAGAATGCTGTGGCCATTCTGTACTGCTTACTGATGCACTTCTTGCGTGCACTAGCAACACTTGGCTTTGCCTTGTGCTTTACTGCTCACCCAGATCCGTGTTAATTAACAATGTCTCATGGTATGTCATGTAATATTGACTAATTGTAGCAATATCAATGACTATTGTAAAGCAGAAGTATTTCTTTTTCTGGCCACTGAAATGAAATGGGGAGTGAGACAAGAACTTCAGGACTTAATGTAATTTTTGTCTTTGCAGACATGGGAAACTTCATGGACACAAACCAGAGAAAAACAGTGACTGAAGGACAAGCTGCTGTTCTGAATTTCCTGCACATCCTCAGCTATCCAAGACCGCAAGTGACATGGTTTAGAGACGGGCACAAGATTATACCAAGCAGCAGAATGTAAGTCAATTTAAAACTCAAAAAATGCCACCCTACAATATGATTAATTACCTTTGATAACACAACTTACATTTTAAGTAAGCTAATTAAGGTTTAAAGAGAATAAAGTAGCCTCGTTCATACTAAGTTTGAGATAAATTACTATTTTAAGACCATCTCTGAACTTCCTAAGCAGTTTGACAAAATAATTCATGTGGTTTTAATGGTCCTGGTGCAGCATAAGGGAGCGGATATGTAGAATGCCTGCACTTCCTTCATGCTATTCATTTCCATGATACATTTTGGAAAAGTAAATGCTCATCTCTAGATTATATTTACTTCAGTGGACTAAATGAATACTTAAATTTTTCTTTTTTGATGGGTCTGATTTTCTCACATGGACTTATGCTCAATACTGTTTCCCTCACCATACAAATCTTATTTTTCCTTGTGTTTTTAGCTTACAATGAAAGTTTATTTCTTTTTGACTAATTAGCAGCTCACCCAGTAATGGCAAAAGACCACTGTGGTTAGTTATTATCTGAAGATGTGCTTGTTTATCATTTTCTGAAACAGTTAGAAGGCCATCCTGTGTTTTAACCTTAAACTGATTTAAAGACTGTGGAGGCTTGCTGTAAAATTTAAAAAAAAAAAAATGTGTGTATATATATAAAGTATAAATATATAGATATATATCTTGTCAAATTTGTTAGGAAATGCCAAGTATGTTGGTGGTTATTTCATCTTTGCAGTGTGTTTTCATGTGTTTGAATTTGCAAGACACATTAGCAAGTGATGGTTATGGGATCTTAGGAAGCTGCAGAAAGGCTGCTGGGTCTTCAGAGTTTATACTAGAGAGGGAAAACTCTTGTTGGATTTTAATTTTATTAATCCATACTGCATATTTTACTGGTGCTCATGTTCATTTTGTAAATGCGAAAGCTAGTGTTACAGACTCTTCTTTAAAATTGGTATTGCAAGGCTGTGAAGCAACTGTGTAATAATTTATGAGTAGATTAATAGTAATTTGATGGGAAACAAGCTGGAAGCTGAAACAATGGGTTTCTGGGCAATCTCTTGAAGAGAGTGAAGTGACAAATCCTGAGTTATTAACCATTAAGAACCTACTTCTTGCACTCCTGCTGCATGACAAATTTTCTTTTGTCAATACTAAGAATACACAATTAAAAAATAATTGCAGATAGTGAAAAAGCCTTGTTGTCCAGGTATCAGGCAGTTTCTTGGAAACAATTGCTGGGGAACAGAACAGAGTGACCTAGACAAGCATGCAGTGTCTGAAAATGAGTTTCGGGTAGGTTCTCTTACAGTTTGGGAAAATTACAAGTAGAGATGTTTCCTGTATTTCTTGATTTTAAATTCTTATTTTCATATGCTATGCCTTACTCTTACTCCTTGTCTGTTGGGATTTTTAGGGTAAAATCACTTGTAATTCATAGCACTGTGTTAATGTTTATGAATGGGAGAACTGTAAAATTCTGTTTTATGATAGGGATGGAATAAGCCCATTTTTTTCAACGTATGTTTTATTTACCTGGTCAGAAATTTCATCTGAAAGGAATTTGAGGACTTTTATATCTGAGGTGGCTGTGAAGGAAATTCTGAGCTTTTTTTTTTTTAAAAAAAAGAAGTACATATGCTGAAAGTGTGAACCTCCTTGGAAGTTTGATATATCTCATACAGTAAGCCTGATAAGTTCAGGAAGTGACAGGTTTATGGTGCTCACACCAATCACCTGTGCACTCTGTGCAATAGGTCTACTGCTTCCTCAAAGTATTAGAAAAATTGTAGGGCACCCACTCACATATTGCTGCCTGTGAAATTCTGGAAGTAAATATGGCAGCCCTAAAAGTACTTGGAACCTGAGATTGTACACAATGAGGATGTGCATAAAAATCTGAGAAATGTAAAAATAGCCTTTCTTACCATAACTCTTTTTCTTCTCTGTGGAGGAGGTTGTGCATTTCAAGTCATATTTTCTGTACTCTACGAGGTGTATCAATTTAACTCATCTGTTTAGTAGGTGATCCAGTGAGACTGATGCACCTATCTAACAGGATCAGCCACTAAACGGATCAGTTAAATTGATGCAACCACCTTGTTGAGATGCTCTTTAACCTGGTTAAAAGTCCCTTATATTGCTAAATCAATATAAAGCTTTTTTAATCGTCTTAAGCTTACGATGATTTAGCCAAATCAGTCAGCTAGTCTGTCAGCTATAATAATGATTTCCAAGTGACATCACAGCGGTGTATGCAGACTGAGGAAATAAACAGTGCTGAAGACAAGGACAAAAGAGGTGGTTATGGTACACAATAATTTCTTGTCAGTGCCTGTTGAGTACAGACAAAGTTGGCATTGTCCCATTTTTTTTATCTCTAGCAACTTCTAAGAAAACTGCTCATTCATATAGTTCCTCGAGTTAACTTTTACTTACACAGAAGTCTTAAGGAACACATGATTATGCCGGGTGTTAATGATCCCAAGCGTTATTTATGTAGGGTTACAGGACTGCTGTCCCTGTTGGACTGAATTAATTTCGTAGATGTGGAAAGAGACATAGACAATGTGCTGACTTTTCTCACGAGGTGAGAAATATGAAACATCAAAAGTGAAGAGTAGTTTTGGAAAAAAGGAAAAAGGTGTCCTGAGCTGTTTCAAGGAATGACGTTTAATTGGCTCCGCAGCAAGGTTTACATAGGAGTTTTAAAGTAGTAAATACTGATGTCATTCTCTTAATGTTTACTGGTATTTAGGACATTTAGGGGAGGAGTTCTGCCAGCTTTTCAGCATTCCAATAGTAGCGTCTTTCTAGGGAGCTAAAACGACAGAAGGTGTATTGCTGAGTTGTCACAAAATTCTGGTATCACTGTATGTATTATTTTGGAGATGCTTTACAAATATATCAAATTAGACTCTTGTACTTTGGGGTTTCTAATATTATTTGTATACCTTAATACAGTTGCTAGCTGTAATGAATTCTGATGAGCAAATGGAACAGACCTGTAATTTCCTGTTTCTCCTACTGGTCATTAGCTGGAAAGTACCAACTGTTTAGAATGAGAGTGGGAGTTCTGATTCAGTGGATAGCTTTGGCTTCACCGCCTTTTATGAAGAAGTCAGAATGTCAATCTTACTCTGAGCCAGCATAGATAAGATGTTGCTGGGTGAAAGTTTCATTTTGAGACATGGGCTTTTTTTTTTTTTCAAACTGCATATTCTATTTAACTTAACTAGCAGCATAATTCATGGCAGAAATTGTAGCAAACAACTATGTATTAGTTCCTACCTCAGTGGTGTTCTTGCCATACAATTTGTCAAAGACCCAAGATAAGAATAATGGGTGTTATTTTTTTTTATGTAACCTTTTTCATGACAAGTTCCTCCTAAATGAGTGGGCATGTAAAGCCAACAAATCTCTTTGTAATATATGAATGTGAAGCAAATGGCCTGCATATACTCAGAGGGTTGTTGATATAGTTTCTGACTTAGGGCCAGTAACATATCTGCAGCAGAGCTAGCGAGATATGATGGCATGTATTTAAAAATTTAAGTCCTAGGATTTTCTTCTCCCACTTAGCACAGTGTGCATATATATTCATTTTGGCTTTTGTGCATTATCCTTTGCAAAGTCTCAATTCAATATTTTAAAGGCATGTTCCTAGATCATCAGAAGGAAGCTGCGGACATGGTAGAAAAATATGAAATGGGGAATCTGGGAGAGAAGACCAGAAGTTCAGCAGCAAGAGAAAGTAAGCAAGGAGAGGAATTAAGTTCTGGGATGTTTTTTATAGTTAAATTATGTGAAATTTTTCATAGAAGCTTTAGAAGATGCTTCATATTACACCTTGACAGATTAATGCTTTCCAGATACACCAGTAGACTAATGTGGAATAACAACTGTGCTGTTATCCAGGGACTTGACTGATGGGATGATTCCACTTATTTCGCCTCACATCTTACAGAAAACAATAACCTCTCTAAAGGTAACTCTATCAAAAGAAATTGCTACTCTGAGTTGTCATGTCTTCAGCTTACCTTGCCTGGGTGTACTTCATCAGGCAGATGAGCAATAGTTCAAAGCAGAGAGCATTTTACTTTCTTTACATGAGGCATCTACGCCTTGGAGAGGCACAAAGGATAGTAGCACTGTCCAGGTCTACAACTGCCTTTCAGTTGAAATAGTGAGGAATTAAATCCTTAGTATTCTTAGGTGGTTTTTTTTGTACTTTTTTCTAAGTGAAGGACTTTTTCACTGAAAAAGTTTGCTCGAGCAGTCATATCATTTACTCTTGGTTTCTTCTTTAAGAAGAAAACTTGTGCTATAAAGACATTTTTGCTATCTTCAGTAACTATCTAGAGTGAAATTTTTTTCCCCCTAGCAAGCTGCGGATAGTTGAATATTAACTCATATGTCTTTTGCTAGTGGAATTCTTTCTGTCGCAAATCAGGAAAGTTCATTTTTGTCACGTAAAATCAGTTTTGGGGTGTCCTTTTTAGCTGGGTGGATGTTTTGCCACCTAGTTAACTGTAAATGAATCAAAACACTTCACAAATGCACTTCATCATGCCAGACAGTGAAGATGAATTGCATTGCCTTTAGGTATACATGAATGTCTTTTTTTTTTTTCAGTAAGAACAATTCATTATGCATTTGAATGTGTGTGGTCATTACTAGATCTTACAGAGTCTAAATGTGCTGACAGATTGTGGAAAAAAAAAATGTTAGGCACAAGCAGCCCTCAAATATGACTTGTTTTGGTTTTGAGCACTCATAATACCTTACAACTAAGCAAAGCTGATGCAGACTTTCTAGCCATTTGTTAAGGTAAAATGGCACATACATTAATGACAGTTTAACAAAGAAAAGTAGCTATAGCTAAACAGACTTGAAAAATGAGAATAAAGTATCTGGGAGTAATATATTTGATTTTGGGTTGATATTAGCATTAGATTAACTTTTGGATGATAACAGCTCACTTAATGCTCCATGTATACATTTTTCACTTTAAAACAAACAGCACTTGATTTTATATGAGCAGTTCTAGCGCCAACAATGCATTTCTCTGCAAATACTAGCCTGTCATACAACTTACGTTAGTTGCACATAATTACTTTTCACATACACCAGATAATACTTTAATTAAAATTCTGATGATTAGCATTAACGAACAATAAATTCAGACTGTCAACTCTGCTGTGTATTAGCTGAGTAATAATTTAAAGAATAAAGTTTGCAGATCTCTCCAGTTTGCTAACGTGTTATGAAGTGGCACCTCTCAGCAGTAAGAGGCATGACAAGAAAACTGAGTTGCTTTCATCTATCTCTACCTTTTACATGCTCCACGTTAATTTTCAAGTCAACTTCTAAGTACCTGAGAAAGAAGAATATATGGTAGAATTAAATTACTCCCTTTAACTGAAATACATTACTATCCTGTTATTAATTTTTAACTAAACTTTTGCATTGAGTGATTCAAATTTAAATGAACAGGCAGCACAAGAAATCTCACACAATTTTACTGCTATGCCCAGGACTCACAGGCATACGAAAGACCGTAGGGAAACCTCCCATCATCTTCTCAAGTACTAAGTTTGATTCCTGGGTGCTGTCAGTGGACTGTTTTGAGTATTATTGTGTACTGTGTTCAGTAGAGGGAAAACATTAACACCTTGGTTAACAACAAATCCCAGGATTATTTTCTAAAGCTGTTTGACTTGTCTAGATTCAACCTCACTGTTTTTCTCTCTGCTCATAGTTTGCCACTGGCTTTAAATATATGTTTGAATAATTAATTTATTCAGACCTCTTAACTTTTAGGATGAAACATCTAGTTGGTTAGGTGAAGGGAGAAGAAGTCTGAGTCATATTTGGGGATCATGTGTGCTGAATTCAGGGTACGTAGGAGGGACACAGCCCGTGAAAGCATGGAAGAGGGACAGTAGAAAAAAACTGCTGCCAAAACCATGCCTCTTTGAAGGGCTCATTTGAAAGCAGATTCTTCCCAAAAGATAAATTCTGAGGGGGTGCAAGGCGCATTTTGGGATTTGACCAATATTTTTCATTACAAATTTGGACCATGAAACATGGAATTTTTTAATGCGTATATTTTTTTATGAACCAGGGGAAGTTGCTGCTATTATATCAGCACTGCAAAATCCATGCTTTTGATAAAGAGAGTGGATTCTTGGAACTATTACTGTGTTTTAATGGGCCTCAGCTGCTAATAGTATCTCTCAGTGCAATCTTTAATAGCTGTAAATATCAGTGAAACTTTAAAGATCACTAAGAGAAAAATCTGACTACTAGATACTGTTTTTTTCTAAGATGATTACATTTAAAGAACAAAATCATTTTTTGTGTCACTACGCTTATTAATCATAGATTTAGAATTTGTAAAACAACAGGGAATGGATGGAAGTGTCACTAGAAAGAAACCTTTTTGCTCTAAGTATGATTTAGTTATCACTGCTTGCAGTAAGATATTGATTTATGAGTCTGTTGCTTTCTGGAGACAAATGTACTTTGAAAAAAACTGTGGACTACGAGCGAAGTGTTAATAGCATTACTCTTTGAAAAGAACTTGCACTATTTTTCTAAAAATCATATCTGATCTAGAGGTAGATAGATACGAAGACTCACTGTCGTTGTACTTTGCGGCTCACTCCTTCCACCTGCTGTATTTCCAGAACTAATTATAGTATTAGGATCAAATAGCTAATAAAATTCCTTAACAGCTGATGTGATTTTATGGGAAAACATTTTGTCTATCTTTGAACTACCCTATCTGCAAACTGAAACATTTTAATGTGCAGACAAGATAAGACCTTTTAGAAGTGTTGTGATCATTTTTAAGAGCACATATGCCAGATAGAGCTCTTGTTTTATGCTTAGCAAATAGCAATTATTCACAAATCCCTATGAACAATTTATTTCCTATGACCCCTCACATATCTGTATCTTTGTGGAAATAGATGCAAAATGCTAGTGACTTATCAAGTATAGCAGCAGGTAATGTCTTATGTTTACCAATTAGCTTTTATTAATCAAAACTGACTGAAGTAAAACGTATCTGTCAGTACTTCGGCTGTTTACTACAAGGGATTATTAATTTTCTTTCTATGCAGAGACAAACAAATACTGTCTTTCCTCATGATTCTGGTAGGTATTTATATGATGTGTGAAGGTGTTAAGGCACAAGTTTGTAATTTTATAATATGAATTTATGTAGAACCATCTTAAAAGCTTATCATTTTGGCAGATTTATTTTCACATTGAAAACTTGTGTGATTCAGGAGGGGAAAAAAAGTAGAACTTTGCACACTGGGGATGTGTTGCGGTTTTTGTGGTTGATTTGCATCAAGTGTAGTTTGTTAACAGTATTCAACTTGATTTAAAGAATTTGGTACAGGGAAGCAAATGTGAAGCAGACCTTACATTAATTAACGCTACAGAGAAGGGAAGAAGTTGGCAGCCTGCCTACGGCTTATCTCTGATCCGTAGTTGTGAGTGGAATCTTTAGCTGTTTTCTGTCTGGCCTTCATCTAACAGATTCCAAATGAATTTAAATAGAGTGTAAATGCCCTGTCGGAGCTTTCACGGGCCTATCTGATCTGTATGAGAAGGATGATTTTTAGCTCTGGTCAAAGTTTCTAAAGGCATCTAGCAATTAAAAGAGAAAAAACAGTCAAACTGCCAGTTTTCATACAGAATTTGTCTGCTGCGTGTTAGCACTACCTTTTATTTGTTTATATGTGTGTGGCTATTTATGTGTGTCACCCAGATCTGTTGCTGTAGATGTCAGGGCCGATTCCAGCCATAGACAAAAGGCATCTGGCTGCTGAGTGACCACAGACGTCGCTTGCTCACCTTCGTGCTCTTCGCTTTCCCCTCCAAAATCCGGCCGCTAGCCAGATCAGCCTAATTGTCATCATAGCAGTGGGAAGGGGTAGAGATGAGAGGGAGATGTACGTGCTGTCAGCGCAGCCATGAAGAAAAGTGACTGGGTCAAGGCAGGTGCAAGCATGAAGTCTGTGGGTACTGGGTGGGATAGACATGGGTTGTGTGGTGTCCGACCCCGATGGAGAGAAGGCAAGGCAGAGAGGAACTCAGGAGATGGGCTGGCCTGGCCAGGGGAAGGGTCCCAAACACTACAAGAGGGAGAGATTACCGCTGTCTCCTCCTAGACATTGCTTCCCTCTGGCCATACCCCTCTTTCTGGTAGAGCTGAATGTGGCCCACATTTTGTCTGTGTGGTTGGTGATCTGTAGGCTTGGAACCAACCGTGATTGAACAACAAATGCATAGCTTAAAAAGCAAGAGAGGAAACATCTTAGGTTATAGATTCAGTGTTAGCACGTTCTGGCATTTTTTGTGTTGTATGTTCTTGGCTACTTGAATTCTCAAACCAGAGATATAAAGGAGACTTTATTTGGGAAAAGCACTTGATGAAAGCATTGAAGGTAAGATCTGTACAAAGCCCTTTTATGTATTTTTTTTCTGCAAAACGTCAAAGGCTATTCACTTTTTAAAAGAGTTTTGCTAGATTTTGCTCAATAATCTTTCAAGAAACTGCATTTGTTGTTGTCCTTCAGCAACCAATACCATTTGCAAGAATTTTAACAACTCTGTTGCTGTCTGCCAGCTGCCATGTGTTCTTGTTCCTACTCCCAGTGTAATACTTCTTCACTGGAAGAAGAGTGCAATACTTTTATAATAATCACTAGTTCGAATCACTGATTATTTTAAAACATCAAAACTCATTTTTGGCGATCCATCATCTGTTTCCATGGGAACTGAAACTGGCCCTAGCAGCAGCAAGAAGCAGAGTTTATTGGGATACTTATAAATTTCAATGTCTGTTGTTCTACAGCTGCATTTTCTGTTTACCCAACATATACTGCAGCAAGCAGCTCATAATATGCTTATAAAATTCTATGTACATTTCATTTTATTTTTTATTCCTGTTTATTTTTGCAACTTAACAAAAATGTTGTGATGAAGGAGAGAGAAAATGTCAATAATCTCCAACACATGCAGTCAATATTGGGTGTTTCCATCAAAGTCCAATTGCTGTCATTGCTATTCTTTTAGTTAGGATTGTGATAGAAGAGAATGGAAAAATGCCCTGCCTTGAGGGGGCAACGTATAGCTGGAGGGTCCCACTTAGAGGTGGCAGGTACACTATTACTCTGGTAATCTTATCCCTCTGTCCCATATCTGGAGTGTGCAGAGGCTAGTGGAATGCTTTGCCAGTTCTCAGTTCTTGCTTCTGTATGGAGTCTGTGCTTTCACGGGAGCTGATCTTAGATCACGTTATTTACTGTTACTGCCATAACAACTTCCTAAACTAAATATATACCCTCACATCTTTGTATTGGCTTTATCAATAATTTATATTTATTGTCATTCATATATTTGTATGATTATAAACAAATCAAGCTATATTTTCAAATAGATGATTTATCTACTTCTGCATTCATACATAAAGTTAAAAATAAAATAAAAATGATGTAATAAGGAGGAGGATAAATACCTGGTGTGTATTTTCTAAGCATCACAGCAGCAAGAGTGTGCACAGAGAATATTGTGCAACCATTTTAGTGGGTCCTAGATCTTGTATGAACTGGATACAACTCTAGTTTCAACAGCATTATCTGAAGAGTAAATTTGTTTTTAAGAGAATTTTTAGCAGCAAAATTGAAAATATCTTAAAGACATTGTGTAAATAGGCCTTTATCATATGTTGATAATTTAAAATTCCAGTACAAAGAAATAAGCTAATATGTCACTGATAATTTAATAAAACCAGGGAGTTAGCAAAATCTCCTTGCTTCAGTGAAATAAAGAGAAGTGACAGGTTAATGTTTTAATGCCTGATAGCTTTTAATCCATAACTGTCAGTGTTGATTTCACTAAATAAAAAAAGATTATGGTGCTGAAGGTTCACTAATCAGGATTCATAAAGGTAAAATTTCAGTTGTCATCCTCTCATCCTCTTGCCTCTTTGAGAAGCCACTTTTATTCAGGAAAAAATTCCAGAATGGAAAAGAAATACCAAGCATGAAATGAGAAAAAACTAGTGTGTAAAATATACCTTACTTTCTCTCATGAAACCTACTGGAGGTAGTCTTGGATGAGTTAAGAACCTCACTATCATTTGTTGTTTATTCATTTTTTCATTTATTTAAGAAAAAAATATTTAATTGGTTGGAAAACTACAGATTGTGAAGTACCTTTTTGAATTCTCTTTTTACTCACTAGAAGATAGTAATTGAATTGTGAGGTCTCTGAGACTTCTGTCATCAACTCTGAAGCCTGCTGTACCAAATGGGATATTCACTTAATCTGGTCTTAAAAATTCTGTTACTGGTAGGTGTGAGTTGTAATGATATTTGGAGTAAAATATGTATGTTCATTGAATGCAATACATATCTATTCTTTTGATACGGATACCTTTGTATTAGGTAGCACAGGCAGATTGTTTTATACCAAAAGCAAAAATGACGTATTGTGTAACAGCTTTGTTTTGTATATAGCATGAGTAATACAAAGAGCATACACATGATGTACGATGGTCAAAGAGTAGGACAGCAGGTCTAAGTGTTGTGGTTTAACCCGGCTGGCAGCTAAACACCACACAGCCGTTCGCTCACCCTCCCCCCTCCCTCTCTGGGATGGGGGAGAGAAACGGGAAAGTGAAGCCTGTGAGTTGAGATAAAGACAGTTTATTAAGACAGGAAAATAATAATAACAATAATAATAATAATAGTGATAATGGTAATAGTATTAACAATAATAATGTGTAAGAAAACAAGTGATGCACAATGCAATTGCTCACCACCTGCTGACCGATGCCCAGCCTATTCCCGAGCAGCCGGCCCCCCCACCCCGGCCAGCCACCCCTATATATTGTTTAGCATGACGTCAGATGGTATGGAATACCCCTTTGGCCAGTTTGGGTCAGCTGTCCTGGGTCTGTCCCCTCCCAGCTCCTGCTGCACCCCCAGCCTGCTCGCTGGCAGGACAGAGCGAGAAGCCGAAAAGTCCTTGGCCTGGTGTAAACACTGCTCTGCAACAATTAAAACATCAGCATGTTATCAGCGCTCTTCTCATCCTAATCCAAAACATAGCACCCTACCAGCTACTATGAGCTACTTAACTCTGTCCTAACTGGAACCAGGACACTAAGTCACCCAGCTAGATGCCAGATAATTCGCTAATAGTTCAAATCTTTAATTCCCTAATATTTCATTTATCCCTGTGAAAATGACATAATAATAAAACCTTTGTTTGTGTAACATCAAAGGACTTTTCAAAGGGTTGCTTTTTTTCTGTTAATATCATACCTTAAAAAAAAAACCCACTGGGTCTTTACTCGCATGCAAATGTTGAGTATCTTCTTTTATTAAACTGCAGAAGGGATTTACTGGAATTATGATAAAGACTCTGAAAGTGTGCTTTATAAATGCTAATGTAAAATCTAGTATTTTAATAGGTTTCTTAAATTTACATTTTTAACTATAGTATACTGAGTTTTGAAGACTCAGGCTCTCAATTTGACACTCTGTTCCACCAGTTTCCTACTCCTTTAAGACAGTCATGCTTTAGAAGTTCTTTGTATTTGTTTCATCTTGTGACTGTCAGAGATGATTGCACCCTGTGATAATACTAGCTGTAAAGGGGAAGGGAGAGTGGGTAGGGCAGGGCTATGCAGAGGCTGAAGTATGTTCAGGTGGGGAAATCCTCAGAACAGCGAAGTATTTCCTCCCTAGGCCATGCCATGCCCCACGATAACAACAAGGTGCTTTGTTGCAGTGCACGGATAAGTAAAGAACCCGGGTCTTCTGAGTCACTCACTTCTGTAGTAGCAGGGGCATTTCAACTTAGGTGAAAGCAGTGAGAAGGATCAGCGGCAATATCACAAGGAGAATAAAAATGGAAACCTTTCTAGGATAGCTTAAAATAGAACAAACTGGAAGAGCAGCTGTAGTTGCCCACGAATTCCTGTCAGTATTGTTCTGAGCTATTTTGGTATATGATTAACTCACGTTATTCTTTCAAAACCCCCATAGTGTTCTACATTAGTTAGTACTTGTTTTTTCAACCTTCCTTGTTCAATTGTAGCCTTCTCTAGTCATGAATAAGTAAATTTGCTTTGTCCTTTGCATTTTTGCCGTATCACAATTCATAATTCAACATCAGCCAATTATAGAAACATTAAGATTGTTCAGAATCAACTCTGCATCTTAGTTATTTCCTTGGCAATTGGAGCAGGATTTGCGGCCATTTGCAGTGGCATTAGAAAGGCTATATTGAGTACAATATTTGAATAATGAAAGATATAATGTATTGGTTACTTTTTATGACTTATAACAGTGATATGTTCAGTAGAATTAAATGTGTTCGCACTCAGTGTTTGGAATATTGCTGCTCATGAAATCAAATGCTCTAGCTGCAGGTAACTACCTCCTTCTCTCTTGGACCATTCTATCTTACTGTTAACGTTTATTTTTACAAAAGCTAAAACAGTGGTAAAGGTAGTGAAATCTCATGCTTCAGGGCATAAGCTAACACTTACACACATGCTTCACGTATCATGAGGATTAATTAGTTACTATGTGTACAGCATTTAAAACATAAGCAATTGTAAAGTTATGCGAAGTACTGCTACAGGCTCATCATCGTGAACTTAGGAGTTGTCTTCATATGGGCACAGATGAATACTGTACAAGTAAAGAACATTAGGGTGTTTTTTAATGATTTGTTTGTTACTCACTGATCAGTTGTCTTGTAAGAATAATGTGCTACGTTTAGTATGTTAAGACCTGATGAGTTTGCTCATCGTGGCACTACTTGAAGTACCAGTCTGGCTATGTCCACGGAAGATCGTAGCATTCTTATGAACTCCAAAAAGCACCTTTAGCTGCTTTATATTCACACCTAAAGTAAGTCAGAAACTTTTAGTAGTCTAGAGCTTCAGCTCTGGCCCTTCGGAGTTTGTTCTTGCAAGGGAAAGATTCATCGGAAGATCAAAAGGAGGGTTTATATTAGTAAAGGTGGAATACATACATAGAGTAAAATAACAAGCTTTCACAGGCAAAGCTTTGAGTAGTTGTGGTAAATTGGTGGTAGGAAGTCAAAACCACCCAGTTTTCTCCTTATGCATATTGAAATAAAGAAGGTTATTCTCAATATAAGTAGTAAAGACAGAACAAGAAACAAAGAGATGCAAAAGTTTTTCAGGGATACTAACCTTTCTGAAATCAGAAGAAGGTGGACTTTTTTCAATACGGTTTTATTTCTATCTTTTCTCCTCAGAAGGTGTATTTTACTTAGCTTTCTAAATCAGTCTGTGTGGATTTGCACTTAAACAAAGGCATCCATATGAAATTTCCACTCTAAATTATTTTTAATTAGTAAGTAGTTCAGAATTATATTTGTAATTACAAATTAGCATCAAATTTTAAGTATATTGAAACAAGCATCTCTCTGTAAAGCTTATTTTCACTGAGACTGAAATGGTTGATTCTTGCAGTGCATGTTGTGCTTGTTTGTTTTATTTTTCCTGGAACTGTTTGCTGTCATTTGTAAACAAGAGAGATCAGTCTGTTATTTACTGAGATTGAGTAAAAACACAGCGTATTATTCAGTTAGAAGACACAGTACACAGAGTAAGCAGATCAGGAAAATGTATTTCAGTGCCAGCTTCATTAAGTTGATAATCATCTCAATATATTCCCTTACAACTTCAACAATTAGTAGCCATAGTTTTCTTTTCATAATTATCTTTAATCAATGGTGCAAAAAATCCCTAAGCCAAATTCCATGGTAATTGGAAGCTTCCAGAAAAATGTTCTCACGTGCGCAGCATCGCTGCGTTGAACGCTGCGGTAAGAATCACGGGACCAAAATTTGCTCGTTGGTTTGGGATTCTGGATGATGGAATTCAACATGGGTGATATAACGGCAGCTCATCTCTGAGGAAATGTACCTTAATTTGTCATCAACCATATGTTTATTCAAAATATATTCTTGTTTCCAGATACTGCAGCAGTGGGATGTGGCCACATGCTGAGACTATCGATGGCTTTGGAGATTGGTGTTTTGGGTTTAGTATTCTATGACTGTGCTCTTCTTCCCTGGCAAGACTATGAAGGGTTGCTTCTGTTCTTAAAAAGCAGCTAGTCTATTATTATCTTGGCTCACATGCTAACTTTTATGCTGGAGTTTCATCTTTAGCTTCTGCAATTTTAGTCTAAGCTTATGGAGGCATTTCTCATAAATCTTCAGAAATCTCAACAATAGATTAAAAAATATAAACAAAAAGCATGAAGTTTATTTACAGAGTATGGGAATAAATGAGACTGTAGTGGAATCGTAATAGAAGTAATGCTCACTGAATTTCCCCTGAAGTGGAAGACAGTGAGAAAAACTGTAGCTGGGGCTCACCCGTGTTGGTCTCCTCTGTGGCTTCGCCAGATGCACGTGGCTATAGCCGTTCCCTTGTCGTAGCCAGTGGTCCCGGGGCTGCCAGCAGCCCTGGCGCTTCCACTGAGCGTCCTCCATTCATGTAGGGTCCTCCACTATAGGAAGATAATGAGAAACTTGTACTCGATTTAAGGTATTAAATAAGTGAAACTGGCAGAAAGGAAGGGAATAAGAAATTCCAAAGAAGCACTGCTATCATTCTAATTCTAAAACCTAGATTTAAAACAAAACATTCTCCTACCTTGCTCAAATTTCTTAAAATACCTTAAGATTTTTTTAATCTCTCTTGAAGTGTGCAAGAAAATTAGACGCTTGTGGAGGATGCGTATAAAACCTTTATTTACAATACAAAGACAATATGAAGGAAAGAGTAAAGACATTGAACAATATTATGAGCACAATGAATATCTTTTGAAACTTAGTGAAACAATACCTATGTTTGTGAAAAGGTCCCTTTTTATAAGAAAAGTTTTGTAATTTGTTTTCCAAAAAATTACATATGAAAATATTTTTGACTAGCCTGTTTCTATCATATTTGCAGTTTCATTCTGAACACACGTAATGATATCTGCTGGTGATGCTTAAGAAGAGAATACTGTATCACTGGAGTAGTGACTAGAGATGAGACAGTCTGATAAATATTCCTGGAAGAGTTACTGACTGCTGTCTAAAATATGGCATGTTAATGCCAGTTTTATATCTCATGGGGAAGTCTTCTAGCTTTGTAGTTGTAACGTTAAACGTCTCGTCTTGTGTTGAGGAATCTGGACGTTTATAATGATAACTTACATATACCTTTGTATGAGAAGCAAAATTCACTAGTCCAAAGCTTCTGTTCACTGTATTCTTGTCTAGAGAAGAGGAAGAACCTGCTGTTTCCTTTTCTTTATTGTAGAGGGTCTCATAATTGAAGACAAAAAAAAAATTCAAAGGTGCCTACACTTGTATATACGTATTAGGCTGATTCAAATAGAGTAGATAAACCCTTGATACTGCAGTGTTCAGTGTGGATGGAAGCTGTGTGAAATTCTTTCTTTCAACGTAGCTCTTCAAGGTGCATTATTATTGTTAGCTGACTTTTATCAATTTTAAATTTATGCAAGATAAAGTGTATATGTGAGATAAAATGTACAGCATGTTTTGTAATATGTCATAAAATTCATCGAGCATCATCTGGACTGATTCACACCCAGTATGAAATATAATGATAGAACTTCTCTTTTGCAATTTCTTGTGTTTCTGATCATGTCTTTTAATTCGCTCTTTTTAATATATTAGACAGGTTTTTCTCACTGTGGTGAGCCGAAAGGCTTACGGATATACAAGAAGCTTCTGTATTTTCCTGTACTCCCTGCTGCTTTGTGTATTCTGTCAGTGGCATATTCACTTAATTATATGACAGGCAGTAACTGCTCTCTAAGGGAGCAAAAACAACTGTTGAATTCACTTTTAAATTATATCATACTGCTCTGTTCTAAATCTCTTTTAAATAAACGTTGAGGATAGAACTATTGATGTGGTTTTTAAACTTTAAATTTCAGTTAGTTCAGATCATTTTAAATAGTCCTTCAGCAAGAATAAATCAGTTTTTATAACTTATAACTTTCAATTACAGTCTTTGGAGAGAATAACAGTGTTTTTCAAGGAGCTGTAAAGTACAACAACAAGGAAATGGTAGCGTTTCATTTGTGCAGGCTTTAAGCTCCCATGGAACCTAACAAGAGTTTTCATAAGGAAGCACATCCTAGAGGGATCCTTGAGTGTGTCAGTCTAGGTGAGGCTTTGATCTAGTGTTTGAGCTTTCACTTAGGAAACTTACTGATAAACCTTATGGGGCGACGATGCTGACCTACTTCGCTTGATTTCTACCGTTCAGTAAAAATGGACTGAACCACAAGCTGTTAGTCTTCATTGATGTGCCACTGACTTACGTGAAAAGATGTTTCCTCTGTGCAAATTGCAAATGGGTGGCTCTGATGAAGGAGAGATTTCAGTCTTAACTAATAGCTGACCTCATTTCAAAGCATTGGATAAGGCAAAAGCTTTTAAAATGTAGCAGAAGCAAATTTAAACTAAGTCAGGTATGAATCTATTAGGTACAAACTAAAAATACGTATTAGGAATAGGCAGAACAAATACAATGAAATTAGATAAATAGCTATGATCCATATGATAGTGTGGACTAAATAGAAGGCTTATGTGCTAATTTATTCCAGATGTGTTAAAGGAACCAACCGATTGGTTCTTATCTGCTAATGTTAATTTTTAACAAATCTTTCAAAGATGGGTAAAACCTGTAGGCTTATATGACTGGCAATATATTTCCAGTATTTAAAATAAATGACAGTCTCGTTAGAGGTTATCAGTCCTGGGCAAAGTAACTGAATTTAGAACCGTAACAACAACAACAAAAAAGAAAATTCGTCACATTTTTCTTTGCTGTCATTTACAGCTTTGTTTCTATGTATGCAGGTTAAGCAAAAAAAAAAAAAAATTAAAAGATTAAGTTTGGAGATACATGGAAGTACTACAGCAATTTCTCTCCCTTTTCTGACCATGTTGCTTGAAAGATCTTACTCTACTTTTCTGAATGTTGGTAACTTTGGGGTATATTTCAGACAGTTTTGTAAAATGGTACCTGAAGTAGGGTGACATACATTTAATCTCCTCATGAAATTTCCAACATTGTTCGTGTTTGCTGCATTGCAGCCCTACAAGCTAGAAAGGAACAAGTTTTCCACTTCTGCATGTCCATTGTAATTCTCCTTGAAATCCAGTTTATGGGAATAAAATCTTGGAAATGACCTTGAATCATGCAGCATGAAAAACTTTATAGAAAAATATACGTAAAATGATATATGGAAACCCAGTCATTTTACTTTGTTCTGATTTTAAAATGATCAACATCCCTTGAACGCTAATTTATAATGCGCTCTTACTGCTCTGTCTAATCCAAAATAACAGCACATATAGTCAGCATTCTCTTAACAGAAGTTGCATTTCTCTAAACACTACTAGTTTTGAATACTCCATTTACAGGTTGTCCTATCTTGATGATAAAATCTGTTTTGTGTGGTGTCTAATTGGCTTTTAGAAAAGACAAATTAGGTATTCCATTAGAACATAAGAAATGCCCTGTTGGCTCAGACTAATGGTCCATCAAGTCCTGTATTCTGCCTTGCCGGTAGCAAAGTGAGAGCATACAGCCATATAGCTTTTTCCTTTGTTCTCCTCCAGCAACCATGATTTTTGGATTAGGGATGCTGATTCTTTATTCCTGCCCAGTTCTTCCGGTATCTGGTTATAGACTTGCTGTCCATGCATTTGTCTAATTTTGTTTTGAATCTGCATATATTGGCTGTCTCTGTAAGTTCACTATTTTTTGTTATTAACTATTATTAAATTTATGCACCCTTATGTAATCATAAACGTAATTTAAATGTGGTAAAAACTACAAATTTGTGAACAGAAAAGAATTTTACATACCTTGTCTACTTACAAAGCAAGAGTAGCACATTCACATTCTCTTCTTTAAAAAATTAGACTTAAAAAATCAAAATATAAACAGCAAACCATATCAGTATGACCACACAGATTTATGAAAATGTCTCTACTATTTAATATTTGTAGAAATTGTTTAGGAAGGAGACTAAATAATACATTAATCAACATTCACAGATTATACTGAATTTGATGGAAAGTTAAAGGACTGATGCAAACATCTGGAGGTATTAGACAAGGTAAATACAGGATTGCATTTGGTTGAAAACCAGAGGATCTTTCAAAAAAGGTGGGGGGAAGGGGAATAAAAAATCTTGGCCAGGTCTTTAATGATCAAGTGTTAGCACTTCTCCTGGTAGTGGAAGAGTGTTGGAGTCCAGGAGTTCTGGAATAATAAAAAAAAAAGTTAAAACTTTTTGAATGATATTTCAGGGTATTCATCTGACTCTCTAAACTTTGTTCAGCAAGAGGGCAATATGCGTTTCTTCTATTTCTTTCATCTTTTCTGCTTGGCTGTTTCACAAAGGGCTGAGTTAGAAAAGGTTTCCTGGGTGTTATGTGGACCAAATCTCCTAACAGATATGGTTGTGTGTTAGTAAAAATGGAATGCTTATACTTGTACCCAGAAATAATTTGTCCTTTAATCACTAAAAAACAACTGAGGTTCAGAGTTTAGGTTTCTACACTCCCTATGCAGATATTTATGATACAATTGCATATATATCAAGGCTTTTTCTGATAAAGAAATAGCTTTAAATCTAGATGAATTTACTGTGTTGGCAAAAATTCTAAGCCTTTACTAATAGCAGTGGGAGAAATTTCTTGAACTCTTACTCTACTGTACACCAGCTGCAGCATTTTCACAATCTGCCCTATCATCACTGAGTTGAGCTGATTAAGGATTAATGTGTTAGAGTGACCCTCCACTCAGGTGGGGATTAACTCTGCATCCAGAGCAGTACCTTGTGAATCATCAAAAAAAGGCACTGCATAGCCATGTTTAGCATGGGATGTTTTCTCGGGTTAAAATACAGTTCATCAGCTTCTTCCTTGGCTGAAGAGTTGGAGAGAGAAATTCCAGCAGTTTCCTGGGTATTTGGATGCCAGCTGTAGGGCTGTTGACTTTTTGGAACTCCCTTCCTCAGTCATTGAAGAGCAGATGACAACAGGAAGCTAAACAAAATGCCGCTTCTCCTATGAGGAAATTATTGAATACTTCTAATATTTCCATGCCCAGTGATAGTCTTCTCTGCGGAACAGTGGAGATATTTATTAAGTAAACATTTCAAGGCAACAGTATATCTGTGTTTTTTTTTTTCTTCAGGAGGAAGGCTTTTGGACCATGTGACTATTGAATTACAGTTTCTTTAAAAACAGAGCTTGTAATTGCAATTAAGTATCTGAAATTACAGCAGTCAAAATCCAATTTCATATAACATTAAATTGAGTCTGCTCTAAAATGTGCTTACACAACATTAAGAAAGAGAGGGGAATCTATAAATTTCCCATTTTACTTGCCAGTTATAATGCTAGAATAAAGTATATTTGCAAAATTATTTTAAAAAAATTTGCATGGCATCTGTTTGCATGACACCTGACTTCAATTGACTGCAATCACTTTCTGTACCTGGGAGGCCTTGGCTTATGCTAATGGAAAAGTACAAAAGGTTGTGATTACCAAGCCCCAGTATGAAAAAGGGTTCAGATCTAGAAGACGTTTAGTAAAAAGAATTAGTACTGATCAACATCTGGAGACAAATAGGGTCCTGCAGGAGGACGGTAGCTGCAAAATAAAAACAAAGATGATATTAAATGCAGATTATATGTAAACAATAAGATTAGAAAAGACATTTCAGCTGTAAGCTGCTCTTAAAGCTAAGAAAATATCTTCTATTTTTTTCCTAAGCCTGAAGGTGGTCTCATAGCTCGAGTGCCACCTCTTATTTGGTTCCTTATACTAGAGCAAGTTAAAACTTCATTCAATATTTTACACTCTATGCTGTTGCTGAAAGTTATACGAAATGGTTCTATTTTTAATCTTAGTAACACTCAGGCTTCTGAAGTAGTTCATGAGTTCAGAGAGAACTGGATTAGTTTATGCCATTCATTGAACATCGGCAAGGTACACAACAAGAAATTATTATCAGATGTTTGTTTTGTAGCTTCAGCTAAGCCTCAAATGCAAGGTTTTTGGAAGAATTTTTGTAGAATGAAATATGCTTAACTTTATTTTCTGCCCTTTTCTAAATTTCTTGTGAGTGCTTTCAAATGATCTATGAAAGCTCGTTTAAAAAAAAAATATTAAGTAGATGATCAAGTTCAAAGAAAGCACAGATTCAAAAAACAGCAGAGGTAACATTTCATATGATTTTTGGTGGTATCAGTGTTTTCTAACACTAATATAATTTTCTTTGTCCTTTCTGATAAAATGAACCAAGTGATACCTGAGGAGATTTTCTCGGTCTGTGAGCAGTACATAACAGTTTGTTGAAAGCTCTACAACCTCTTTCCTAGTGAAGGATCATTAGAGAGGTTTCCTCTTCTGACTGACATTCCCGGGAATGTGTTTTTTAAGCTTTACAAAGGTGGCATGGCTGTGATAAGGAACAAGAATGGGTCATTTACTGTGGTTACAAAGAGACGCTGATGCTTCCCTCTGTTGAAGGGCATTGATTTTTTCATTTTGGCTCGCATCATAAATAGACACTGAGAAAAAGTACCACTCAATGATTGTTTGCTTGGCAAAAGAGAGTTGAAATACTTTTCATTTAAAAGGGAATCTTGTTGCTGCATTGATTTTATCTGACTGCTGTTTGTTTGTGTGTACAGATCTAATGTATAATTGGAATCACTAAATGGGGAACACAGTAAATCGAATTAGATGTTGTTTTTACAGTAGCAGAAAGTATGAGATTTGTTCTTAGAAATGTATCATAAAAATTGGCTTTAATTTATCCAAGTAGCCTTTGGAAATGTTAGTAGGTAAACCATCTGGTGATGAGAAGATAAAAGTTTTGGGATAGATTCATGTTATTTTAACATTAATACTGTGAGTAGAGGATTTCTACACCTTCTCTACATGACAAAACTGTCTGAATTAGGAAGAATTTTCATCTAACTATTTAAATCATTGTGATAAATGCACTAAATTAATTGTCAGTCAGTTTTTTTTCTAAAACAGAAAAGTCCTTGAAGGAGAGGGTTACAGGAATAAAGAACGTAAAGTGAGCAACTGCCTAAGAGAGATGAGAGATGTATTTCTCATCCAGTTAAAACATGAAAACCTGTTTGCAAGGCATTTAAGAAGAAAAGCCCGGAATTAGAATGAAAGATGATGTTTCTAGAAAGACTTAAAGAAATGGAGAATGTTGAAAAGTGCAGCAAGAAGCTCTAGGATTAATTTCTGGTGCTGATAATTTTTTTAATAGTCTCCACTTTTTTTCAGCCTTTTTAATGTAAACTCTTGACTATACACAGTCAGCTGTGATGGCTCAGATGATTAGAAGAGATTTTCTAAGCCTTGGTAACTTGTCACTTTTGAACATCTGTCCATACACTGAGAGATTTGTGATCCATCCCATTGAAATTGTAAATATGGAAGGTTAAGGATGACGGTATAAATGTGGTTTTTGGAGATCAGTGTAACTGGAGATGGTTTAGGATAAACAGAGTAACCCCACTTCATTTTAGAAATGTTTACATTGGGGATTTACAACAACCGGCATTCAGGAACCATGAGTAATGCCGTCAACCATTTTCTGTAATTTTAGAGGACAACGTGACATGACCTGCTTGGTTTAAATTTTATTGGCTCCTCAGAGTATTTACTTTAACCATCAGAAAATGAGTGAGGAAAGAAATACTCCAAATAGTAATGTAATAAAAAGAAAAGAAGCCGGTTTTGAAGCTTGCAGTTATCATGATGACAGATTTGCTTTTTCCTTTGCTTACTTTGACATGTTCAGTCACGATTCTGTTCTGTTCAAATGCAGTATGTTTTAATTTACTTTGTAACTGAGATTCACCTTCATATGCATCTTCATAAAGCCCTTTGTGTAGATAAATTTCACTTATTGCAGTCAAACTGTCATCTCCAACAATACGATGATAGAACTCACAAGAATATAAATATCACCTCAACACCGTGTCTTTAGTTGAGCTAAATAAGAGATTGTCAGGATAAAATATTAGCACTAAGAAGCTTTTCTAGTTATTTATTACATATGCTTAGGAGGAGGAGTGGGCTTGGTGGGGTTGTTGGCAGGTTGAGGAGACAGGCCAGAAGTGCATTCAGAGGAGAATGAAGCGGAGAATGGTGAGATGTGTAGTTTGGGTACTGTGTTGCTAACCTATACCAAATAACAGTTCTCAAGTTATTTTAACATCTAACAGGAGAACAGATGAGTATGGCGTAAGGTATCTTTGGATAGTTCTCGTGTCTTGAGGACTATAAACGTTTGAGGTATCTTTTAACATGAGAAGAGAAAGCTGGCTCAGAAAACAGCTTGTGTTAAACAGGACTCCAAAATCGCAGTAGTAAACTATCAGTTTTTTATTTACGTCTTTAATCCATGTCTTATACATGCTTAATATTGCCAGCTTACAGTGGCAAATAATGTGACTTGACAGAAGTTAATGGTTTGCATGCTGTGTTCAGAAATATGCGAATTGCCTTTCTTTTGAAGCACTTCAATAGAGATATTCTTCAGAAGATACCACTGGTAAGCTTGGAGTAGAACTTGTGTGCTTTTGTTAATGGGAAAAAAACATAGAAACTTTCTTATTTTTTGTAAGTATTTTTTTCATTGGTTAATTTAACTGTAATCAAATGTAGCAATTTAAGCAGATTTTTTTATGGTAGTTTTCATCACAAATCCAAAACACAGCACCATACAATCTACTCTAAAGAAAAATAACTCTATCCCAGCCAAAACCAGGAAGCTTAGCAGTTAACCATGTAGAACCCTTTATTAATTATTTTAATTAAAAAAAAAAAAAAGCTTTCTTAGAAAGCTTCAGCTTACTAAAGGATAATGGAGCAGGTCATTAGTAATGATGTCAGATAATGGAAAAATATGTTCTCTACATGAAACTTTGTATCAAGAAAAAGGTCAGTATATTACAATAGTTATATCTAGTCACCAGTAATTTAATCAGCAAGAGCTAAATTGACTGCAGCCATGGACTAGCGTTCAGTCAACTAAAGTGTCACAGGAACTTTACTGTTTTTACTGTTTCCCACCCTCCAAAATCCTGCATCTGAATACAGGAGCAGTTAGTCTGAATAATTCTCTCTTAAAGTAGGAGTGTTCTTATGGGTTGCTTTTATGAAATAGTTGTTACGCTAAAGTTTCCATCCATCTTTCTTTAGGCTAGCTTTTCCAGGTAAACGTGAATCCTGAGAGGAACACAGATGCTTTTGCCTTCCTGCCCAGATTCCCATGAAACTGATGAAACCAAACACCGACTACTTAAAAATATAAATATAATGTATATTAGGATTTAAACTTATGTTCACTTTTGATAGGTTGGTGTGATTTAAGAAGTTGTAACGCCTTGGTATCAGTGTCTCCTGTCAACTAGAGACTCATCCCAGAGTAGAGCTGGTAATACAAACACTCCCCAAGTGCTTCAGTGCAGTCTTGCCATCCTGGTTTAAACCACAGGAGAAAACTTGAGCTAATAAGCTTGAACTGACATTGTAGCAAGTAGAGAGCTGATCCGTGGTTTAATAACCTCTGCCTGCGAGGCAGGGTAGAAGAAGAGTGTTCAGCCACTTCAGCCAAGTCCAGGTGAGGCCATCGCTCTCCCAGGTACACGCCAAGTGCACCCAGTGAGCACAGGAGTGTCTCTAGCATGTGGTGGTTTTGCACCCTCTTATTGCTGGCTGTAGCTGTGCAGCTGCAGTTTAACTTCAGGTTACTTACGTGTGTTTCAACATTCTCTAACTCAATTCCTGTCTTGAGATCCTATCACCATCAGGAAATAAAAATAAGAGTAAATTCTTAGTTTTGTTAGAAAGTAACTCTGAACAGATTACTTAGCTCACAAGGCTGTTCAAACCAGAGGCCTTTTTAAACAAGTGAGAGGTTAGCACAGAAACACTTCCTGACCTAGCAAAACAATTTAATTGATGTTTTGAGATAGACTTCACAAATACACCTGCCTGTTCAAGGAATGTTTACACGGAAGTAGGATTTGGGTTAATCCTGCTTCTTCTTGTCAAGACCTAACAGGCATATGTAGCAGGTAATTACTAGAAAAGGTATAATAAATGTCCTTTTAATAAATGTTGGAAATGACGACAGAGGAACTACGTTGTCTGCAACTACTAGTGGAATCCCTTTTTCACTCTGTTAGACTGAAACTTGCTGCACTGACGGTTGAGGGAGCCTGAGTGAACATATCTGGTGCCTAGAAGAATATTATGTAAGCCGTTATCAATTCAGTAGTTTGTATCTTGCCATTTATCTTCAAGTTCTCTGGTTTTGTGAGTGTTGGCAGTGACTCACGTCACGAGTCAGTTGCCTGAGGGTAGAGCCTGGTGCCGTTTTGGACAGATGGTGCTGTCCTGCTTGCCTCCAGGTGCAGCTCCAGAAGGACACAGGTCTCCGGTATGTCTTGTGCCTTGTGCTCTGCCTGTGGAGTGTCGTTTCCCAAGTCATCTCTCATGGTGTTAGATGCCTGTTTAGAGGCAAATTAATCACACCTCAGGAGGAAGTCAATCTAAAATAGATTAGGAGATCTAAATCCACATGTCTGTATCTGTTTGTATAAGTATTAGGTCCTATTAAAGCTGAGAAGATGTATTCTGTTACCAAGCTGGCTCGAACAAGCGAGCAGTTAAGAAGCTGATGAAGGAAGAGGAGGAAAACAAGCAATGAAGGAACTAACTTATTTAATCAGGCATTTAATTTGCCTCTTCACATATGCATGTCCTGCATTACAACAGTTACATATCCTTGCACACCTCACAAGGAACAGGGTGAGGTAGACTAAAGGAATTGAAGCAAATCTGAGTGGGTACAATTTACAGCGTGTTACATATAACTGCTGAGTTGTGCCTAAACAAATAACTGTTTGTGGAAAACAATGTGTCTATCCTAGAATAGGGCTCAGACTGATTTGAACTTTTTAAGGCCTCACAGATGTATAAAGGAAGTCTGAACTGATGTAATAATGACTGCAATATATAGAAAAGATTCCTGCACCATTCCTTTCTCCTGTAGTTCATCCATGCATGTCTGTATTAATTTGTGTAGTACAGAGAAGCTGTAGCTGCCTTGTCATTTTCAGTTCTTAATCTTTGAATGCAAAAAACCAGAACAAATACAATGTTTACAAGTAAGTTGGTTAATTAGTTTAAATCTATACATTTCGAATTGACCTTATAAGACAATGTGCAGGTAGCAATTAAAATAAAATTACTACATTGTTTTCCTTCCAGCTTCTACAGACATTTAACATTTTTATGTTCATACTCTTCTTTACTGTAGAAACCTTTCGGCATCAATGAGACTGTGATCCTGTCATGGGATTTATTATTGTTGAAATGAGAAAAGAAACAAAATTTAACACAAAAAAAAAAATGGGTAGAGAATATTTTATAGGTCATAGTGTCATCATTCCACACCTCAGACCTTAATCAGATGGTCTTGTGTAAAGCTCTGCTACAGGAGGTTGAAAAGAGGAGGGGTGCCACTGAGGATCAGAAACAGGGACAGCAAAGAGGTTGCAGTCTAAAAGGAGCAGTGAGATTTTTGCAAGAAAGCTGACAAAACACCTCTGACAGCACAGAAGGTGATTTCATGCACTCTAAAATTAAGAATCACCTTTTTGGGCCAGCCTTCCTAGAAAAAAATGTGCAGGGCAGTTTGAGAGTTGCCAGATATTCTGTGAAGGAAGTGAAAAACCTCTAGGTGAACAGTGAGAGCTATGAAGAGGGCTACATAGGCAGCAAATGAACAAAAATTGTCTATATTAAGGTGTTAGTCTGCTTTTGTTGACACTGGAAGCTTCATAGTAATGAAAGGAACGGAATGGCTTTGGGACAGCGATTACGCAGTATTAATTGAACTCAACCCTTTCTGCTAGGATGCAGGGCTTCCATCTTAATGTTAAAATCCTCTTGCAGCTGTCAGACTGAAGCTGCACAATCCATGGATGCCACAGTGGCAGGTGATGCCCGCAGTTGAGCCGCGGCGCCCCAGGTACAACAGGTTACGTATTCGTAGCATTGCCTCCAGCTCCCCCGTGTCTTTGAGCCGTTACACAGGCCTGTCATGCACATTCAGTGAATCAATAACAAGGAACTGAAATTCCAGTCAGCGAGTACGAGAAATATCTTGATCTTCACCAGAGTTGACAGGGTTTTCTTTCCCCCCAGTACTGAACAAGAGCAGAAATCGCAAAAACTATGATTGCTGCTTCTTTAGTTCTTGTCTTTTAAATTTTATGGTTAAATTATGTTAAACATTCTTTGAAGAAACATCCTAATATATTTATTCCAGGTTGCTGCTTAAGGTCACCATAATGTATTATAGATGCATGGAAGAAGCTGTGTCAAATTCCAAATACCTTTAATCTGTAGTGTAATTAGTGTGATTAAGGCTGGTTATCTCTGTTAATTAGCATATCTGTTAGAAACATTGAAGCGCTTTTCATGATCACAACCAGTTCTTTATAAACTTGGAAATTCTTTCATTGTGTCTGTTGCCGGGTTAACTGGAAGAAGATCAAGTCTCCTCAGAGATGCGAGGCTGGGGGTAAGCAGTTCTCCCAGAAGAACTGGCAAATGATGACAAGATGGAGAAATGGGATTTGTTTAGTTCCAGAAGATTAAGAAGGAACGTGATAACATTTTCTACTGTATATTAGATTATTAAGTGGACGATGATCAGTTTTTCTGTGTAGCTTGTGGGGAAAGGAGATAGAACAAGAAGAAATCCATTTAATTTATTGTAAGGAAGATTAAAGCTAGCTGTTTTTTTGTTTTGTTTTTAACTGTAAGAATGAATAGGTACTGATACTTCCCTGTGAGAAGAGCTTTTGACATATCCTTTATAGGTAATTTTTGTAAATGTGGTAGGACAAATTTCTCTTTGGAATAATTGAGGTATTGCTGTCCTGCCTTACACTGGAAGACTTACCCAGATGGTCTCTCGTGGCTGCTCTAGAAATAGCTGGTTCTGTGATTCATGGGCACAGCTCTGTGATTAAGAGAAATGGGTTGTTATTCATGGGCGGTTCTTTGAAAGGCCAGCATAGGAAGTTTAGGAAGGTGCTTGCTTCTCAAAACTGGTGAATTTGTAAAATGGAAATCTTATGTTTTTCTATTGAATAAATACCCAACAAGTCAACTAAAAGAAGGCAAAAAAGTGGATGCTTTCTATATAGGATTTTTCACATGCTGTGAGCATATTTAAAAGTGCACTGAAAGAATTATATATTTTATTTTGGTTTTAATAAAAACGGACAAGCTAGGGACACTGAGCAAAAAGCAATACAGGAAGTTACATTGCGGGTTATTGTTTGAGGTATTTAGCATTTAGTGTATAGGAAGTTTTTATTTTTCTTCGACAGTGGTATTGAAAGAGTTTATGAAGTGCTTTACAAGTTCCTCATGGTTGAAAGGCTCAAATTGACTCTGGTAACTTCCTTCCCATGAGACTTATTCTATACTTGCATAGAGTAGTAAATTTTTACAATCAATTTACTTAATTAATTTAGTAGATCAATTTATTTTTTCTGTGATGTATTCCTTCAAGGGCTTTGAATTTTTTTTCTTTTCTGACTGGTAGATTTTTTTTCCTAAAGCTTTCATGACTTTCACTTTGATATTTATTTACTGAATGTACAGACTTATCACTTTAATACATTATTCCTTTGTGGCTCTAATGGATTAAATTAAAAATACATGTTAAAAAGTGTTGCAAGTTGCATGCCTATTAGTATTGCTCGTCAGGGTCTCAGGGAATTTTATGGCTGTACTTGAGTCACAGGTCCACGTTCAAAAATTCTTACAGACTTTGGGCAACAAGTCAATTGATATGTACATTTTCTTAAACATTTTTCCTGCCCAGTTCTTCCCAATTCTGAAAACATGTACTGCTCCACTTTAAAGCTGCTTCACCACTGTTTTCCCGATGTTAGGGTTTTAGTTTTCCATTTGTATGGCAGGCCTAGGAGGAGGAAGTCAATTGAAGTCTTTCCACAGGATTCATGATGTATTCCATTATGCACATGAATTCTGACACAAACTTGTATATTTTGACATTTCCTTTTGAATGAAACTGATAAAATGTTTTGAAGAGAGAAAAATAGTTACTCCTTTGTAAACAATTATACATTCAATATGGTTTTAGATTAGTAAAACAATCCATTTAAATCTCTTGCAACTTCTTCATATTAGTGAATTTCTTTCCTCCTCCCCGGTCCTATACCGTTCCTTTTTATATCTGTTGTAAATTCAAATATCTTTTGATATCCAGGAATTAAAAGCAGTTTTGTTTGCTTGGTTGGAAGTTCAAGTGTGCTTTCTTAATTCCTGCATGCTACCTCACCCATTCTGCATCTTTCTTTTCACCTGATGTGGTCAAGAGTGTTTATCTGTATTTTTCAATTGCTGTTCTAATGACTTTCTTGGAGGCACTGAGAAGATTGTTTTTAATTAACATGCTAGATTAACTATAAAAGCATGGCCAGGCATATTTTTCTCCATTTAAGAGCAGGTGGTTTTCATGACTTCTTCAAAACCCGCCTGCCCAGAATTAGCAGGGCATCAGCCAACAAAAACTTGTTAGTTTTTCTAATTCTACCTTGTTCTAAGCTGTGTATGATAAATGATGTCTCCCATATAAAATTCGCTTAAAACATTAAAGGCTTGAGTAGCATTTCAAGGAACTTGAGCATTTCAATTGATATGCCTGAGCAAGCTGCCAAAGCTTATTACTTAAGAGAAACCTTTTTATCTGGCTACATGAGAGCGAGTGCCATTGACTTAGACGGATTTCTCTGGTGTATATATCTTCAGAAGTTTGGAGATTTACACTTCGCATCTTGAAAGTCAGAACCATTTATAAAAACAACGAAACAGTTGTTTTAGAGAGTTAAATCACAGATCTCTGCAAGAAATTGCAGAATTTTGCAGAGTTTAATTCTGTCATTACCAGCACCTTGTAGCCAACAGGTGAGGTCAGGCTTTTTTCTGTCTACTATTGTTGAAAAATTCCTGTCCCAGGACAATGACAGTAAGAGTCTCCAGCATCAGAATGGAAAACAATGCCTTATAAGTAAAAACCTTAATTATTGCTCTGACAAAGAACGGTTTACATAAAATAAAACCTCTTCTATAACGGTCTTTGTACACATACCATGTTTACAGGAAAAGTTCCTGGGAAATTTTAGGGAGGCAGGTGGCTGAAAAACATTTATCTCTGAAAACCATCTGTCCTGAGAGCTACAAAGAAAATTCAGGACAAAAATCTGATTCAACTGAATCTAACCACCTTTGTGAGGTAGCTGGAAGCATTTCTCTGGATTGGATGGGGCTGGCGGCTCGTAGTGTTCGTACCTGAATGCTGTGTTAGAGGGAGGAGGAGGTGAGTACTCCAGTCTTTGCTTCCTTGGGCAAACTTTGTTCTACTTTTGTCAGGATAATTTTAAAACCACATCAGGTAATTTAGCACAGATTAATCTTTCCCTTCTATTTAGGAATCTGGCAGACTGTTTTAAGTAGTGAGGAAGAAAAGCTTTTAGAAATGAAGGGAGAAATGTTAGCTTATTATAGAGTGAATCATTTTAATCAGGTGCTGGAAGCGTTCCACCGCTCCTCACTCCGCATCCCTCTGAGAGAAGCTCGTGGAACTTCTTTGGCGGGGAGGCCAACAGATGGGAATAAAGCGACTCTTTTCCACACCGTTCCTCCCCTCGCTTACTTCTCACCCAAAAGTTTGGTTATGCAGAGATCACTAGCAGTTATATCAGCATGACCTGGTATCCAGGCAACCCAAAACCTTGTCAGCGGTAACAATACACAATGAATAACTCCAGGATGATGAAAGCAGGAGAGTCTCGTTTGACAAGATAGCACCTGTTTCGCTCTGAACAGCCAGTGTTGAAATAATGATGGCATTAGTCAGGGGAATACAAGAAGTTCAAAAGGGTTTTTGTGACTTTGAAAGCGAATTGCAGCACAGGGAGCTGTCACCAGCTTCCTCTTCAGAGCTGTGTTGTTATGGCTCCTATTTATTTGGTAGCCAGTTTTTATGATTTTGTTCCTGCTCATACTCGCTGCACTCAGCTATGGCCAGTGGCAGGCCTTCATGGGCTTACGTCCCTGCAGTAAACAGTGTGTTTTACACTGAATGTAGCTACCGATGTGAATTGTAAGAAGTTAGGTGAAAACTGCGGTGTGTAATGAGAAAATGGTTATGTTGTTGGCCATTTTCATGAGTGGCCTGCTCCCCACAGTACTTGGGCGGTCTTAGTTACCTTATCAATTTACCTTATCAAAAGTTATCAACTTTTTCCCTGCTGAGAACCACTGCTTACCTCAGAGTTCAGTACATCTGTAATCTTCTGGCCTGAAGAAATGCACAAGAGGAGTATGGGGATCGTCTAATGGTACAGGAGTGGAACACATGCAGCGGGGACCGAAATGACTCAGAAGACTTAAATCTGGCAAAGCAGTAGGAAACATGAAAGCAGTGTACGGCAAAAGAAATGGGAAGACGGGGGAAATTACAGAAGCATCTCAGTGGGGAAGCAAAATATGTAAAACTGAAATATTCAGATGGTGAAATAAAACAGGAGTGGTATACTACAGTGGGAAATGTTATGAAAATGAATTAATCAGACAGCTGCAGTATTATCTTCATGGAATTTAGTTACATAAACTGGAATGCTGATGAAGGATATTCCATGGCACACTGGCTTGGGAACCAGGGGCTCAGAGGGCATCTCACCTGTAGTCATTCACTGGAGCTTAATCAAGGCTCTGAGTGACCGAAAATATGTACATATGTTGGCAAGAAAATGAGTTTATTATGTGGGGTATCTCCAGTAGGTAAAGCTGAAGAAGATTTAAAAAAAAAAAAATCATACTAGTAGCTATGTACATGCACAAAATAAATTGGTAATGAAAAGCACCAAAAGCACCTATTCATACATTGTAATCTAAGTAGTTTTTTTAAATTAAAACAATAACAAGAACAAAGACAAAACGAAAAAAATAGTAATAGGTAGCATACTGAATTGCAAAATAAATGTAGGATGAAAACATATTGAACAGAAAAGTTAAAGAAGGATAATGAGCTATCATCTCTTTCCACTTCACCTCATTTTTGTATCTCTCTTAGTCGGAAAAGTTAAATGAGAAATAGTTTTATCTACAAAATTTGAAACTGGAAAAAGTAAATTGATTTACATTTGCAAGGATGAAGATGAATGCTAAGCTAGAATTAGCACTCAACAGAAGATTGAAAAATAATAATTAAAAAACTCCACAAACCTCCATCCTTTTACTTCCCCCCTTGTTGTCTGTCATCTCCATTTGGTCTCTCTGCATTCTTTTGTCCCAGTCAATCTCTGACAAGGTCTCCTCTTGGCCTCCTCTTTGGAACTTCATGGTATAGTAAGTCTCAGTATTATACTCATTAATATCAAAGATTTCTTAAACTGAGCAAGTAGTAAAGATTTACTTTTCTCTTAGAGAGACTGGACTGTGTTTGCTTGCTGTTTGGAGCTGAAAAATGCTGAACAGTTTTAGGGACAAGCAAAGAGAGGAGACTTTGTAGATGAGTTTGCAAGTACTTCTGTCTTCAGTGGAGCTGCAGGAACCCAATTCTTTGGAGTACTGTGAGTTTCAACAGTAGCTTTGTATCCAAACACATTTTTGAATCTGCTCCTTTTTTTTTAATTATGTCAGGTAGAGGAGACAACATAGATATCTTGTAAAAAGATAAGTAATTAAATCTATTTTTAAAATGGAAGGCTGGCTAAAGAGGATCAATATTACTAATAAAACAGTCTTTAGAGTCGTCATTGAGTTTATGGGATTTAAAAAATGAAATATCCCATTAAGTTTCTTGACTACCTTTTCCTTGCCTACAATTTTATAAATAAAAAAGGAAAATGATTTTTTAGAGGAATTCATTGTTCCCACTGAGTTGGAACTGGGTCAGTCTTCTGAGAGTAGTAATCATAGAATCATAATCAAATGGCACACGACTGAATTTTGTTTATTCAGATGAGTACATTGTTTTCTGCATTTAGTTAATATTGATGATAGTCTAACATGTTAATGGGGATCTTTGCTTTATTAAAATTCTTAAATTATTTTCACGTATAGAAAGGTCAGCAGCTGAGCCACAGAATTTTTTCTTCCTGTTTGTTTTCTTGCCAGACTTGGGATTGTTGGAACAGTTTTTAGTTTTCATCTTTCGTGCTCAGCAGTGGATTCTCAAACTTTATGATACTACTCCATTTATAGCGGTATAAAACTTGAACATCTTTTCAGAATTGGGAGAAGCACACTTTTGTCTCTTTTCTAACATTCTCTGGCATAATACTACTTTTTCATTATTTATTTATAAAATCTTAACCAAATACGAAAACTAAAGGAGAAAACTTTGAACAAAATTTGTTATTCATCTTTTGTAGGCCAAAGAACAAGTACATGAGTTGGTATTTAACAGACTAAACCCATAATTCTCAAGCAATCTACATATATAGTTTAATGACATTACTTCAAGAGGGCTTGTAGGTGCTTGGCACCTGTTAGGCTTCTAATGACTATAGAAAGGATACTAACATTGATATACGTTCAGAGATTGACACTGCTGACAACTTGCCACATCTCTCACTGGCAGCACTAACATTCTGTGCTTGAAGTTGTACAAACGAGGTAACCAGAAATTTCCACGTGCAGAAAGTACTGCCACTGTGTAATAAGATCAGCTTTGCCACCTTAGTATTTCATATACATTCACGATATAAAATATGCAGACTAATTTTTCATCCATCTAATTTGAAAGCTTTGTGAATTCATGCTTCAGTAATCTGATTTTAGGCATATAGTCCAAATATTATTACCTGCAAACTGCTTGTCCTTCTATTCCTCGGATGTTTTATTTTAAAGATTTGAGATTAGAGAGCTAGCTGGTGCTGAGGGGATGGAGAAAAATGGTTTTTTTGAAATTCAAACAGCTTTTCCTAGTGCAGCTGATGAAAGCTTTTTCAGAGTAGGTTCTTTCTGCAAACTGCCTTCCTGTTTGCCTCACCTAATTCCTAGTGAGAAAGGACTAGAAATGTCTGACCCAGGAGTTTGTTAACTATGCTTCTTCTAGTTCTCTTTTGCTTTCTTCTAGTTCTCTTTTGCACAAAAATACCCCGGAAAAAAGTTATCAGATCTTTACAGTTATCGTTGAATTTTAAAAGTTGTCTGTTCTTCAGGTGTTGCTTCCTGTTGGCTATATTATAAGCTGTTGGAGAGGAAATATTTAAGAGTCTATCTTTTGTGTCTTCTGACCCAGTTTAAACTCTGATTTCTCTAAGTTCAAAGAATTTGCGCAGAAGAGCTAGAAGCGGCTTCGGCAGTACAGAGAATGGTGTCTCACAAAGATTTATTTTTTTTAAATTTCCACAATCAAATGTGGAGCAGAGAGAAAAGCATCTTCTTGGTTGGCGTACTCTGAAAGATAAGGTGTTGGGGATGGGCTGAGGAACTGCCATCAGAATTGTCACCTTTCGAGTTCAGATAATTCTGAGTATCCTGCGTTCCCATGAGACAGAAGCTAGAGCTTGAACTTAATGTTAAAGTTTTACTTGAAAAATGAATATATAATTCCACACATGCTACAGTGGTTTGGTTTTTTTTTTTTGTTCTGTTGTTTGTTTGTTTGAGCAGTGCATTATGTCACATGGTTGTGCTCTGGAGTTCTTCAGCATTTCCCTTTGATTTGAATTAAAAAATAAGCTTTCTCTGTGGTGATGGGTGGTTTGGAAGCAGCCATTTCCGGTGTGAAAGCCGAGGAAACACACTGTGCTCTTGCTTCTGCTGCCCAAAGCCTGTAGTATATCATTATGTGCAGAAAAGCCTATTCCCAACACCTCCTCATTTTTGCTTTTTGACTCAGTGAATATATTTTTACTGGCCGATTGAGGTAAAAGACTGTTCTCTTAGGCTTTGTTTTGTTTTGTTTTGTTTTCCTTTCTCAGATCTGAAATCCCGCTAGTTGGCAGATACAGCAAGCTTACAAATTCAGGCAGAGTAGTTTTGTGTTCTCCCCTTCTTGTAAGTGTCTGTCCCAGCTGATGCTGTATGCTAGATTCCTTCCATGCACGTTACTGGTCTTGCAAGGAAAATAGTCTAGTTGTGTGAGTGTTTTTATTAAACTCAGCTGTTGATTTAAATGTTTTGAACCAGTTTGAAATCTGTATTCTACACGAGTGGTTAATGGTGGCCAGTTGCTTCTTGTTATATATGGAGTAAAAGCAGGAAAGTAATGTGCTTTTCTCTGCTGATGAAATGTGCCTCAGCACATTTCGGCTGATGAAATGTGCCAAAGTGACACGCTTAGTGGTGAAGGAAAGGCTGTGGATGTGGTCTACCTTGATTTCAGTAAGGCTTTTGACACCGTTTCCCACAACATTCTCCTCAAAAAACTGGCTGCGTGTGGCTTGGACTGGCATATGCTTTGTTGGGTTGAAAACTGGCTGGATAGCCGGGCCCAAAGAGTTGTGGTGAATGGAGTCAAATCCGGTTGGAGGCTGGTCACTAGTGGCGTCCCCCAGGGCTCAGTACTGGGGCCAGTCCTCCTTAATATCTTTATCGATGATCTGGATGAGGGGATCAAGTGCACCCTCAGTAAGTTTGCAGATGACACCAAGTTAGGTGCGTGTGTCCATCTGTTTGAGGGAAGGAAGGCTCTGCAGGAGGATCTGGATAGGCTGGAGCGATGGGCTGAGGTCAACTGTATGAAGTTCAACAAGGCCAAGTGCCGGGTCCTGCACCCTGGGCGCAACAACCCCAAGCAGCGCTACAGGCTGGGAGATGAGTGGCTGGAAAGCTGCCTGGCCGAGAAGGACCTGGGAGTATTGGTGGATAGTCGGCTGAATATGAGCCAGCAGTGTGCTCAGGTGGCCAAGAAGGCCAACGGCATCCTGGCTTGTATAAGAAGCAGTGTGGCCAGCAGATCTAGGGAGGTGATTGTCCCCCTGTACTCGGCTCTGGTGAGGCCGCACCTCGAGTACTGTGTTCAGTTTTGGGCCCCTCGCTACAGGAAGGACATGGAGGTGCTCGAGAGAGTCCAGAGAAGGGCAACGAAGCTGATGAGGGGTCTGGAGAACAAGTCTTACGAGGAGCGGCTGAGGGAGCTGGGGTTGTTTAGCCTGGAGAAGAGGAGGCTCAGGGGAGACCTCATCGCTCTCTATAGGTACCTTAAAGGAGGCTGTAGAGAGGTGGGGGTTGGTCTGTTCTCCTACGTGCCTTGTGACAGGACGAGGGGGAATGGGCGAAAGTTGCGACAGGGGAGGTTTAGGTTGGGTATTAGGAAGAACTTCTTTACTGAAAGGGTTGTTAGGCATTGGAATGGGCTGCCCAGGGAGGTGGTGGAGTCACCATCCCTGGAGGTCTTTAAAAGACGTTTAGATGTTGAGCTTAGTGATATGGTTTAGTGTAGGACTAGGACTTGTTAGTGTTAGGTCAGAGGTTGGACTCAGTGATCTTGGAGGTCTCTTCCAACCTAGACGATTCTGTGAATATGTAAGCAGGAGCTCTTGAGGATGTAATATTATATCCACAGATATTTATTTTAACCTTAAGAATCCTTTTCTTTTTATCCTTAAAGCATTTCCATATATACATTGTGGTCTTAAGTAGTATGTCCTGTTGGGCTGACTGTTCAGCACTGAGTGGAAAAAACAAACCAGTTTTTAACACATTATACTACTTTTAGCAATAGTATGAATTTATTTAAAGTGATCATTGGACGAGTAAGTAAAACTAAGTAAATCTTTTTTTCAGCTTTCTTGAAAATTCATCTGACTCTTCTAGTTTCGTTGACTATTGAGTCTGTCTTCTCTTTTGTTGTTCGTTTGCGTTATTCACACAGTGCATAGATCTGTCTATGCATTAATACTATTCCTAAGTAAATTCTAGATAATTGATGAAACTCAGGATGTCTAAAAAGAAATGTTTTGCCCTGGTTAACATTCTTATCGTGACTTGATAAGATTGCTGGAAGTATGCTGATTACAGGTGAAAACAAGCTCACAGAAGGAAAATGGTTATTTGGAAGGAACGTACTATGATGTCGGAAGGCAAGTCAATTTAAGTTACTATTTCTTAAGATTTGAAACTACTAAAGCATTCTCCAGAGACTGAGTGGGCTTTTTTACAAATCTTCTTGAGTGCTAAGCTCAAAAAAAATAATAAACTGACCTTAAAAATGGCTGAAATATATACTGGATGCCCTGTTTTTTATGTGACAATAGGAGTGGTTAGGGAACAAGACTCTGGATCATAAACGACATTAGTGACTGGAAGACGTTTCTTTCTTTTTTTCAGTTGAATTTAGGAACAGAAACTGTGTCCAGTAGTGGTAAAGCCATTGTGACACCCTATTTTACAAATGTTAGATTTTTTAAAATTCTAGTTTGTACGTATTACAGAAAAGCAAAATTTGGATCCATGGTAACGATCAGTAACGTAAGGCCGCTTATTAAATATCTATGTACGTGTACCAAACGCTGGTATTTTGTGTATTTACTGGTATTTATATTTTATTAAATGCATAACATTAGATGGATAAAATGCAATTACATGTCCCAGCAAATTTTTCTGTATCAGTATCACATTATATATAAGCTTATGTTTAGTTATGTACCAATATGGTTCAGTCTTCTCTTTCGGTGACTGAAAATTTAAATTCCATCCAAAGGCCTTCCTTTGTTCTTTCACCTATTTTTCATTTTCTTCTCAATCTCCAAATGTCCAGGCTGAAGGAACTGAAATAACCACATACCAAATTCAAAAGGGCTCTCCAAAGGTAGATGTATATAGTTGTCTGAAGCTATTTGGGAAATGCTGAGGATATGTTTTCCTGCGTATGAGATCTCTCCTACCTGCTGTTTTTCCAGACACAGGCAATGCTTTATCTTGTGTCTTCATAGCTTAATATTTCTTCCAGATCTTGGACCCTTTGCTCGAGCTACCTATTTAAAAACAGAGCCTTTAGCGGACACAGTGACGTATGTGAATACATCTCATATCCCTACTGCAACATGAACTATATTTGTCTGGAATTAAAAACATTAAAGACTAATTTTGCTTTATGTCCTACACATACATTCTTTATTGCAAATTGCTTCATACTGTAATCTGCAAAACGCTATTCTGCATGATGCTGGCAGCAGCAAACTGATCCTACCATTGCATCATTGTCATGCGTTTGGAATAACTGCAGCTTTTACCTTCAAATGCTCAGTCATTATTAAAGGGACCTGGGGACATGATATAAAAATGGAAATTTGATTAAGGTGTGAGAGGTGAGATAGTTCTTTCTGATCATATATGTCCTTTTTTGCACTTGACTCACATGCTGTCTTAAAAAAGAAATTTATCTACATTTTAAAGAGTGAATGCAAAAGCCAGGCAGAATTGGAAATGTGTCGTTTGACTTCCCTCTGGACAATGGTTTCAGGAAAAAAAAAGACGACTCTTCCATGTCAGAGTGAGACCAAGATGACAGTCCATTGCTGTCTTAATCCCTCTTTAGCAGATACTTGTAATTTTATTAACCATTTTTTCCCAGTTGTAAATACCAGTATTGTCAAAGCAGCTGGAAGTGTGAAGAATAGCAGAGGAAAACAATATCTTCTGGAGTTTGAACACAAAAGCTGTTATTTTGGAACTCTAGAGAATACAGGCTAGTGTTGTATAACAGGATTACTCTGTATTAACTGAAGTGTAGACGCTGTGGAAACTATACTCTACAGAGCAAATAAAACATCATAAAAATAAACTGCTTTAAAATCCTTGCAAGACAGATAAAAAAGAGTAATATAGAGAAATAATTTATTGGTCACCTACATTTTTTTCCTTTATTTCTCCACTGATGCTTGCCTATCTATGTGCTTTGACAGCAGCTAAATGGAACAATTATATTTCTGGATTATACGATGTCGGCTCTAAGCAGAAGATACTAAGCATAATACACTTAGAGCAAGGTATAGTCTTGTCTCACAAAACTTAGTGTCAGAGATGAAATAAGATCAGGGTTGATCATAGTAATTGTAGCATACATACATGTAATTTAAGTTCCATACTTTTGTGTTATCCTGTGCATGTAATTGGTTGCTAGACAAACCTTTGCTTCATTGCAAATACCTATCAGTTTCCTTAAAGTTTACAACAAAAATATTTTCTCCTTACTTGAATAAGGATTGCACGCGCAGGAGTACAGCTGCCTTGAAAATATATTTCCTAGAGCTGATACATCTTGTACCATTGACTCAGTTATCGGTGAGGCAATGAATGTACTGCTGTGCATGTATATTCTGTTCTTTATCTGTTTTGTTTTGCAATACAAACCTCAAGCATGCTGAGATTTTCTTACTGATGGTTAACTACTGTAGTGATGACTATGGTGGTGACTGTCACAGTCTGTCTTCTGGCAAAATTACACAACTGATAAGAAATCCCAGTGATATGAAGCTGTTCTCACAATGACTATAATGAAAAATATAAAAATGACTGAACACAATCTTTAGAATTTTGTTCACTAATTCAGCCAAAAGAACAGGAAGTGAGTAACATATAGTAAAAATGAAAAATAATGCACAATAGAAAAAAAATAATTTGAATACATACATAGTAATGGGTTTTAAAGTTAGGTATTAATACCAGTATAAGAGAGATAGCCAGTGTTGGTTTTTTTTTGTTTGTTTTTTTAATATGAGATCTTAATATGAGAACCCAGTGACTCTGGTGGTTTTCATCAGGTCATATTTTGCAGACAGTGATATTCCACAGGTGTAAGTAAGCAGGGTTTAGGTATCAGAACATTTATTACTGGTGAGGATGAAGAAGAGAAAGAGCTCTGCTTCATTTTCAGCTTACTTTTGATTTTTGCTATTCACAATCAAAACCAAACCAAAACAAAAAACAAACAAACAAAAACCATTCCAAACAGAGCAAATGGTGTACAGGATAGACAGATATGTTTGCTATATCTTGTAGCATCCTTTTCCTGGCTTAGAATAGCATTTTATTTTTAAAAATCATGTTTTCATAATCATATAGTATAAACAGAATAAGGTTGAAGTGTCCATTGGGTTTCATTACTTCAGCGTGCTGTAATGCTTGTGCATTACAGGCAAAATTATGCCACAGAAAGCAATTCACGTGAGATGTTCCTTCACAGGCAGGAATGCAGAGTAGCTAAATGGCCTTAGATTAAGGTATCTGTTTGTTTTGTAGGCTTAACATCCTTGACGCTGGGAAGAATTTGGCATCCCTTTTTAAGAGGTGCATTTAGTACATGGCACTTCAATAGAATACCCTGGAGTAAGATTAACAAAGACAACACTAAAATATTAACATTCTTTCTCTTTCCTTCCTTTTCTGTCCTTGTGCCCAAAGTTATTCTGTATATTGACTTTTATAAAATAAATGTATAATCCATCTTACAATGCAGTTTGACGTCCATCAGTGAAATAGATTTTGATTAGAAAAAGTACAGATGTTAAGACTTCCAGGTTGTTCATCTTAGGCTGGAGAAGTGAATTACATTAGGTCTTCAGTTGTTTGAAATGAACCTGTAATAAATCCCTGTTTTGGTGTGGGTGAGTACTGTAGTCAAATCTGTCTTCTGTGTACAGTTTTCAGGATTAGAAATTATCCTAAAGGGCAAAAAGTAAGGATAACGTGAACCACTTTTTGTAGGTTGCATACCTACAATGTAGCTGGGTATTTTGATAATATCAAAACAGTATATAATATTTACACTTTTTAATTCAAGATAATTGCCAGAAGATGTAATTGTTATTTATATTCTGGAAGAATATTACCTAGTACTCGCTCTAGGTAGCATCTTTCAAAGGGGGAAACTGTGGTCACTTGCTAGTAGTGTTTCTCTGTTATTATGAAATACTGTTATGTACATGAGATAACTCGAGAGCATGTGTTGGAATTCACTAAGTCTTTGATGTCCGTGAACTCAATAATAGCTTTTAGTCTGTGCCAGAAAGTGAACAGTATAACACTCGTGGGAGAAAATGTGTAAAAATAAATAAAAGCATGATGTTTTTTTCCATATAAAACTCCTTACTGTAGTATTTTTCAAAACAAACCACTTTTCAGTGTTGTTCAAGCTGTTTTCCCTACCATGTTATCAAATGGGATGATGACTTTTTATCACACATCATCAAAATGCCACATTCTAGTGACATAACTCATCAGTGAGAGCTGTTTCTGCAGATTCGGTACAAAAAGAGCTTTTTAAGTAGACAAACCTGGTGTCAAAAGCCATCTCACATTTGTTTGCTATGTAGAGGGAAAAAAATGTTTTGTTTAAACATCTGGATTTTTTTCCCTCTTTTTTAGTGTGTTTTTATCTTTTCTATTTTCTCTCTCACCACCTCCCCCCCCCCCCTTTTTTTTAACCTAAGTAATTGTGGATATTTTTTCCTCCTTGGAATTGGAACTTAGAATGATTTTCAGAGCTTCTGATACTCTTCCTGAAAACATTTCAGCTTTCCATTCTTACTGGATTGCTTATTTAAATATCACCTTTGTATTTTAAAGAACGTAGATCCCTAGACAATGTTTTAGTTTCTGAAATGGAGTTTTATTCATATTTGGCCAAACAACTTTTTGAATATTGTGATATGAAATAATAAGAGGTGATTTTTAACAGAAAACAGAGAACATGAGATCATTTAGATCCTCATATTCGAGGTTCCCTTGCATCTAGTCATAAATGGCAGTGCCAGAAGATTACAGCAACTGCATTCTTGTGTCTTAAGTATTCTGGGTCTATAGAGCATGGATAGGTGTATGAGAATAAAAACCAGAGTTGTGTTTTTTTATTTAATTAATAAAAATTAAAAGGATATCATGTTTGAGTCTTTAAGACGTGCTTGAAATATCTGAAGTTTATGGAGCTTATTTGTTTGTTCATTGTGGTGCACAAAAATATAACTTGGATCAGGAGGTACACTGAAACCACCAAGTCTGAATCCATTAAATGTTTCTTCCTTAGAGGGGTTTTTGATTTTAACAGAGCTACAGTAAGGCTGTAGAGCACTGCCTCTTGTTTCTTATACATGATACCATCATCTTATATCAGATTTGGTTAATATTCTGACTGTGCAAAGTATTAAATGTTCTTGACTTCCTTTAAAGTCAGGAATTGTAGCATCTGTCTCTTAATTATCTGACATTTTCAGAATTCTTGTCTTTAAAAGAACGGTAATTTATAGTCAGTTTAGATAAAATGATGTTTACTCAGTCTCCTTTGCTCTATCTTCTTCACTGCTGATTGTCTCTAACAAGTCATGTTCTCTGCCTGCACCTTGTTCTTAGGAGACTTAATTTACATAATAGCAACTGCCTGCTGTCTACAGTGTGTGTACTGCATAAATTCGGATGTTGTATGAATGGATTTGGTAAGTATAGGATAGTGACTGAAGGGTAATTATCATTCTGAAACGTCCTCGGAAGCCAAAGGATGATCTAGGAACCCTGGCAGCGATTTAAGCGAGTTCATGTGCTGTGCCTCAGGCAAGCGCTGATTAATGAAATGGCACAGTACCTAAGCAGCTTCACAATCTGCTGAGAGGGGCTGTTTATAGACAGATACATTGCGCATTTGGACATTAATTGTCTGCAGTAACTGCACCAGAAAGTTCTTTATACTTCTCTGTTTCTAAGGGTTACATATACACCCAAGAAAAGCCAAAAAATGTGCTTTTCTTGTCATACAGCGATGCTTCCCAGTGTCCCAGCCCTGCCCTCTTCTGTCGTTCTGGGATGCTGTGATCCTGACCCACTAACTTTTGGAGTCAAGCAGGAATCTCTGCTTTGCAGACATTTTCAAAGGACAGATGGGCTTTTTGGGGCCTCCTGGCAGGATCACTGAGGCCCAGTTACTTTCAAAACAACAATAATAGAAAAAAATAATGTTACAGGAACAGCAACATCTCAACTTCTGGCAGGTTGTTGCTTGTGTCTCTTAGAAGCAAAAGCTGAAAAGGCCTAGTGACTGAGGGAACTGTGATACAGGATTTATTCTGACTAAAGTTGTTCCTAAATTTGTGGCAGGGTGAGCTGATTCAGCAGGGAGCTTAATCCTGCATTTAAACTGAAGAGAGTGTTTACTTCCAGTTACTGGTGGGGTGATGAGAATCTGTACACTCCATACTTTTTGAAATACCTAATTAAAAAGGGGAAAAGGCAGATAGCTTGATTTTGTTACAGTAATAACATTCTGACTTGTCTGTAAGACCAGCAATGTGTGTGCCTTTCATCTGCATGCTCTGATCGATATCTGTAAACAGTTACTCGAGTTTCTCTGCAGAAATCCCCTCTCATGCCTGGTATTTCTGCTTCCAGTCTCGAAATTGAATTCCTCTCAGCGCTTCAATAACTATCACAGTGGCTGCATGTGGATGTGGGTGGTCTCTTGCCTTTTTCCTTGGAGATTTGGGACTTTTCTTTTGCAGGAAGACTTCCACAGAATTTTCAACCTGTCATGTTTGCGTTTTAGAGTCCTATTGAAACCCCTCATTAATTAATTCTCCAGTTTTTATCTGTAGCCACAACCTTCATTTTTGGTATTGGAAAGTAAGTTCTGTAGGTTTACTATTTTTAAAAAAGAGAGTTTTGGAATGTGTGGATGGTTTTCTAGGCCGGTGAAGAAACACACAGATGTTCGCATGTAGCTGCAGGCCTGTTGAAGGCCCTTGTGTTAAAGTGTGATGTTCGGCACTCCTGCAATCTACAACATCTGCAGCAATCATCCCAACTGTTACAAAAAAAAACAACAACAACAAAACACCCTCAGAACTTCTGAAGAAGTTTAAAGGTCTTTGAAGCAGAGAAAGAAAAAAATAGAAAATAAAAGGTGTAATAAAGGGATTAGGACTTGTCGTAAGAAAATGGATATTTATAAAGAGAACAGAAAAAGCTCTGCTCATATGCGTGCCACGCTTCAGATCTATTTAGGCAATTCTTTTGAATCTTCTGAATTTTGCTGGTGAATCCAGGGGTCAGATGAGGTTGGATGGGTATCAGTTATGAGAACCAAAATTTGGCTTTAATCCTAGAAGATACAACTGCTATTTGCCCTACTTGACAAGAAATGTACTGCAACTTGCCATTTTTATTTGTGTTTTTGTCGAGGGATTAGATTAATTCATGCAATCATATATAGAGTGCATATATACACGTATTGCTCTTGGCTTGTATGCATAATAGAAGAAGGCAGAAAAGCTCAAAACATTAATCATATGCTTGCTCACTCTAATTTTGAGAATAATTATGTCTTTATTAAATGCTAAATTCAGGTTTAGAATTCAGAAACAAAACAATTACTCTTCCATATTAGAGAAAAAAAAGACTCTCCTCTATTATGGAAGAACTTTGTATATCACTCTTAGGTGAGCTTTCCCTCAAATAGGTTAATTCCATGGAAAATTTCAAGGATGAGTTCCTTTGTGCATTGGTGATACAGTGGTTCCAGGAGGTATGCAAGAATACTTCAACCTTGTTTTCAAGATGAAAACGGTATCTTTAATTGGGAGTAATAATTCTTTTGAGGAAAAAAAAATTGGAAAGGTGTTGTTTTTTTCTGCGTGGGGCTTTACTCTCATCAAGTAGAATAACTTCTGCAGTATTACACAGTCAACTTTGGGCAGAGCAGCTAATTTACCTTGAGATTTTTAATAATTCTACCGTACTGTTGTATTTATTAAAGCTAATAAGTACTGCAAAATGCTACTGAGGAGTGCAGCATCATATCTCAATTTAAACTTCTCTAATGCAACTTTTCTTTTTCTCGTTTTATGCGACTGAAAAATAGTATCTTCGCATTTGCCACTATTAACATTGTGTTTTCTTAATTCTAAGTTAAATCAGCCTGTGCTTTTTATAGTTATAATGCTTTGTTTGTATGTTGGTGCTAAAAATAAATTTAAAAGAGGAACAACATTCAAAAAAAAAATGGCATTGACTGTATTAAGCTAAGTAATTTTAAAGAATAAATGTATAAGAAATCTGCTTATTCAAGCCCTTCCAGAAAATGAACTATTTAAATATATTTCCCAGGGTAAGAATCTTTGAGTACTATCTTTTCAGCAACTCAATTGCAAGCACCAGAAAGTGAATTGGAATGCTTCCACTTATGAAAACTAAGAACAGTCTTATCACACAAGATGCTTTCTATGGAATGCAAATGTTTACCATACATCATTTGAATTTTTCTCATCTGTGAAATATTTCATTGAAAATAAAAAAAACACTCATCCAAATCCTTCACTTTGAGAACACCGAGAAGGACAAAACAAGTAGTCTGGACCACTGCTATTCAGTGTAAGTAATACTACAAAGACTGCAGAAAACAAAAAGTTATCATGCAACCAATTCCTAATATCAGCAGTATCTAGACCATGTAAAGTTTTACAGGTTATACAACTGCTAGTTATCTGGTGTATACGTTCATATTATTGCCCTTCATTGCGTGGATTTAGAGTTGCTTAATTGACTCATCAGCTCCATAAAGCAAGCAGCTAATGAAGATTTTCTTATCTCACGGAGCCAGTGCTTTTGAAAAAGAAGGATCCCAATTTGGTCTGTCCTGATGCTTTGAAGTTCTGAGTGGCTATGGTATGCTGCATAGTGACAAATGGGATATTTTAGGTGACTATAGATTTTTTGCATTAGACTTGGAGGCATAAAAGAGGGTGGAGTGAAGCAACAAGTTGGAGCTCTTAGTTGCAAAACTGGGAGAAGGAGAAAAATCAAGTGTATGGTCTGGTGAAAAAAATGTTTTTATTTAGTCAAATGGATTTCATATCAGTATACTTCATAATCTAAGAATTAGTTTTCCCATTGTGTATCTACTTCCTGGAAAACCCTGATAACAGAGATATTTTTAGAGCATGCATTCTTGAATTACAGCTTTAAAATAACATTTATGCAATTCTACCAGGTATAAGAAAACGTTTTACAGAAACAAACAGTGAAGATATTTAAATGAAAATGCAATATTCTACAGTTATGTATTTTGGGAAGGATAATGATGCCATTATTTTTTCAAAGGCATGATTAGAACAATCACCTTTCCATTCTATTTCCTTTTCATTTATAAATGTATCTACAAGGATTGCATATATGTGCTCCTAAATGCACAAATAAGTTAAGACAATGCTTGTGCTTCTCAAGGTAATGCATAGATCTGTTACACTGTTACGCACAGTATGCACACTGCATTTGTTAATATATATTTTATGAACAATACACACATTGCCAAATAATATTTAAAATATTCCACAAGTATTTGCAAGCCTTTAAATATCAAGCAGCGGGAGGCAATGTATCGAGATGACCTCAAATACTACAAATACGGCTGCTAAAAAGTCTTACATCGTTCATCGTGTTGCCAAAACCTACCCACCAAACTACACGCCGCTTCTGTGACCCCAGATAGCGGAGCTCCCTGGGGTATGGAGAGATTTGCCGATGAGGTTGCTCTCAGAAGCTGTGTTTACTGCCCTTCTCTGAACACAAAAGAGTTCCCATTCTTCATCCTAGTGCACTTGAAACTTTATCGAATTTCATTTGAATAAGTTTTACAAACAACTAGGCTTGAGTAAATGGGCTTTTTCTAAGTGTTCAGTTATTTAATTAGTTATATAATTTACCGAATAGCTCTTTGTGTGTGGAATTTACATTATTACTTAGGATCTAACTTACCCAGGTGTTCTGGGGGGCCGAGTTGCTCCTATGCAGCTGCTCTTTGCTGACATTTTTATGCATATAGCTATAGCAGAGGTTTATCAATGTTCTAGTAGTTTTTGTAGCTCTGAGGAGAACAACAACTGGCTTCTTTTTAGTCTGAGTGCAAGACAGTGCTGTGGAGCAGATTGTTCATTGTGTTCTCGTTTGCTGTACTGTAACCACAGAAAACAATCACAAATTCACATCTCTCCCTCCTTCCTGACATTTTCTAGAGCAGGGAAAGACAGAGTCTGGCTTCCAGACATGGGGCTTAGTGTGTTCTGATCTGCTGGCACCACTGAGGACAGGCAGAAAGCTCTCGCTGGTTTTCAGGTTCTTCATATCCTCTCTTCTGATCTGGAGCGTTACGAAGTATGGGATGAAGAACTGATACTTTTAGCAGCTCTGCTTAGCAAGCATCCAAATTGCTTTCTCAGGAGCTCCTGCGGTCAGAGGTTTACCTTGGGACTTCTCATGAAAGATGGGAGTCGCCCAGCTGGAGAGCTGCGAGCAGCCGCAGCAAAGAGCAAGCGGCGCGTGCGCAGAGCACCCATGGCTGAATTGCTCAGAGAGAGGCAAGAAAAGCTGCGGAGGCATCTGGGGGAATGTTGTCAAGCATGATTTAGTTTCAGTTTAAAAAAGTAAACCATGCAGTGAAAAGCTTAATTTAGTTCATGCTAATTTTCCTTTTAACTCAATATCCTTCCAAGGCCTCAAACCATATCCTGAGGATCAGAAGTGCTAGATCCAGAGGGCTGAGCTAGCTCTCCAGCTAGCTAGAATGACAGAGCATTCAGAGATGCTGAGATATTAAAATGGAAATGAGTAATAATAAAAACCATGAGATCATGGTGCTTTTATAAATAAGCAATATTTCATCTTTATTACATAAATAGCCCTCCCTCTTACTTGATGTCATACCTTAAATATTTTCTAATCAATAGGCCATCTGAGGTTTTATCTGGGTTATGTAGCAAGCCATTGAATGATCTTGGAATTTTTAGCAGTTATTCTTGGGAAAGAATGCAGAATGTGAGTTTGGGAAGCAAAAAAAAAAAAAAGGAAATGTGATGCCTGCTTTCTAGAAGGGGAAAAAGAAAATTGGAAATGAAATGCCAGTCAGCTTACCTTTCAGTCCTGGAAAAATACCGTAAAAAGCAACCAAAGAAACTAATGCTATTCCCCTCAAACAAAAGAGAAAGGTCATTTAACAACCTGTATATATATATATATATATATATATATATGCATATATGCCAGAAATAGGTTGTGTTGAACCCTTCTGTGATTCGGTATCAAGCTCTGTAGGTATGAGTGGAGCAACAGATGTCACGTATCTTGATTTCAGTGAGGCTTTTGATACTACCTTGTAAGTCATAAGAAAGTCTGGTCTGATAGAAGTTATTAGGAAGGGGGTGGAAAACTGAAAAACTGCACGTTGAGAATAGTTATCAGCAGTTCACTGCTAAAGTGAAATCATTTGTAAGACCTGCAGGATTCTCATCGCGATACGCTTGAACCAACCAGTAGTCTTGGAGGCTGTTTTTTCTGTTTTGAGTTTGTGGTGATTTAAAGGTTAGTATTTGGAAAAGGAAAAATTCTGAGCAAAACACAACCTAAGCTGTTGACAAAAAGCTAAATAAGCTCTTTAAAAATGTCAGTCTTTTCTAGTATAAAAATCAGGTACATCTAGTTGTAGCGCTCTCCATTCAGATAAAGATGCAGTGCACAGAATGTAGTAAACCCTTTGCTAATATTTTCTGTAGTAAAACCTAGAAAAATCTAGTAATTTTTCACCTATATCTTTATACCACACTGAAAATGATATGCCTGGCCCCTGTTATGCTACGTTGCATACCAAAATCTGTCGTCTTTATGTGTTTGCTGGCTGCATGGTTTACAGAAAAATAGTTTAGTAGAAACTACGATGTTTTATGCTATGTTGGCACTTAGTGAGTCATACTTCTTGCTAGTCCGTATTGACAAAATATATCTTTTGCTTGTTACTACTGAAGAGTGTCAGTATTTATCTAAAGTTTTTTAAACTTCTTGGAGATCCAGTACAACTAGTATAACTGGAGGTAGCTGTTTAGCAGTAAGTCTTAAAGTATGAGAATAAAGAATTCTTGGTGACCATAATTGACCACTGGAAGGTTATATTTTGCTTTCCTGAGGCTAAGGTGGTGGATTATTGTTTCAAAAAGAACTTCATTGGCTGTAAACACCCATCGTTTCCAAAGCTTTGAGATTTGCATTTGCAGAAGACACTCAGAATGCTGTCCATCTATTTCAACTGCAGATCCTTAGGACAAAAATTATGTGTAATTTCTTCTTAATGCATGAAAAATACCTGCATTTTAAGGACATTAAGTGCTCTGAGTAAGCGTATAATTATTAAATATTCACAGTGTACAACGTTTAATGTGCACAACATTGAATATGCCAAAGAATAATGCCATAATTATAGCTCATGTAACAATTATGTTTTATTGTGGCTTCCTTTACTCTTTTTGTACTGACTCCCACAGTTGGTGTAAGCTTTTAAGCAGATGCCTCAGTTTTGTCCTTTGCAGCTTATAGGCAGACCACTGCTGTGTTGATTCTGCAGTCATTGTCAGCTATTCAACAATCTCATTTTTCTTTTACTGTTTTGGCAGAGATGAACTGCAAAGTTTTTAACCTTCCACTTTCTTGCTACTTATCTGGCTGTTGGAAGCAAAGCCTAAAGCTTATAGAGGAGGGCAGGCATATCATCAACAGTAGCACATTTTTCTTCTCCCCAGAGTTCTTGAAACAACTATTTAAAGAATGAAATGCAGTCAGTGTAAGGAATAAATAAAAAGACCAAAGGAAATTATAATTTGATTATTATTATTTTTTAAATTAATAGTAGCTTAGCTTCTGTAACTCAAACCTCTGAACAGAAACTTGTTGTGTAGGTATAGAATATACTATAGGTTTCTTATTATGGGCACAGAATATAAATAAGGATAAATTCAATGACTATATATCTGTTCTATAGATCTAGAATATATAGAGAGGTCTATTCTATATATATATAGACTATATATCTGGGGATCAGAAGTATATATGAACCTGTATCCAGACGTGAAAAAAATCATAAAAGCACGAATTTCAGTTCTGTATCTTTCTGCTCAGAGAAGTGAGCACTGGAATTTGTTATAAAGAGGTAAAGAGGTTATCCATAAGGCTCAACGTAATACTGTGCAAAGTAATGTAGCTACCAGGAAACAAATGGTATCTGGTAGGATGGGGACGTGTTTACAAACATTTGCCCTAAGAGACTGAAACTTTTGCAGTATTGTTTGTTCTTCTTCACCGCATCTAATTCTGTTTTGTTCTTACAAATCTTTATTTTAATCTGTGGGCTGATGTTAGCCCCACTGAGCAGAGGGTTTAGACAAGTTCCTCCAATCTCTCTGTGAATCGGGGGCTGGGGAAGAAGCCCCAGAGGTACCCCACTGGCAGGAAGGATGCTGCCTGCTGGGTCCACCTGAGCTGAGCTCTGAGAGAGGCAGGCTGTACGGTCAGGGGGAGATTCAGGGGCACAAGACGCAACTTGTAAGAGAAAAGGGCTTATTAGTTGTGCTGTTCAGAACAGCAGGTTTATCTTCTTGGTATCGGGTGCTACTTTGCGATATGGGCTATATTTGTGCTGCTGAAGCAGAGTGCAGTACAGCAGCTGTTGTTGTAATGCTCACTGGTTGGCCTCTGCACCGTTTTACCCCATGAGGTAATTTCAGTTTAACAACAAACAGGCGCAATTTTGCATTTGTTGGCATTACATGTGTATGTTTGCAGAAAATAATGCAAATGGAAATGTTAGGCATGTAGAATTACAATTGCGTTTCAGCAACTGTTCTATGTCCTTTTTCTCTTTAAGTACATTCTTGTTTGAAAGCAATCCCAAGGATCTCTCTTAGATCTACGTTAAATGGATGAAATATGGTGTAAAGCAGCACAGCATTGAAATTCAGAGCACTGGGGTTTGCTCATCCATCTTCACAGATCACCTTAGCGTTACCCTTTATGTGTTGCTGCAGGCTCCTGTAAGTGGAATCACTGGTGGCTTGTCTTGGGGTTGGGATATGCAGCGTGGGCTGAGCAGCACAGGCTGTGTCCTGGGCTGGCGGTGGGTGCAGCAGAAACTGATGCTAGGGGTGGGGGGGAGAGCAGGGTTTCAGGTAGCTCTGATAAACCTCCAATTACTTGGGATGTAAGAAGAGAATTTGGGTTCTTAGGGATATGCTTTGAACTAGCATTATTCTCGCAATAGAAATTGCCAACGCATATTTTGACATGCCTCTGAGGCACTGGAGATTCTGCTTGTCACCAGTAATAATAAAGTAGGGGGAGAAAAATTTGCTACCAAAGTGTTTGGTTTTGGTGGAGAGTTCCCCCCCCCCCCCCCCCCAGTTTCCAGTGCTGTTGGGGTGAGGAGGTTCTTTAAGCTGACAGTCCCTCTGCTTCTTCGGGGGGAAGCCACCAAGGTGCTGCTGGTGGTGTTGGTGCTGCTTCTGCTGTTGCAGGTAACTTGGTTTCTTTTCTCAAACAGTCCTCTGAAGTTGCCACGCTGTAGTAAAGAGTAAAGACAGAGGGAAGAAGTACATTATTTCCTTACCTTTTAGGTGAAGTTGTCTAAACTAAGAACACTGGACTTATCTGTGGAGCGGTATCATTAAGTCTTGAAACTTGATTCTGTGATTACAGAATCTCTGTCTTCGTGTAGGCACTGCTGGCTTATTTGTAGCACTGGGAAACTGGATTTGAAGTGCCTACTTCAAAAACTCAGCCTGTTGAATGAGCTGAAGGAGGAACTTCAGTAGATGGGCTGGCAGAAGGATCAGTCAAGAAGCAGCTCAGACACATCTCCTGAGATCTGTACCTACGCGTTTTACTGGGGATGTGTGGCCTCTCTTCTGCTCATTCTCATACACTTGCAATCCATTAAAAAAGAGCCATGCCATGACTTCCCCCCCCCCCCCCCAGTGGCCTAACTTCGCAGAGAGTATATTGAGCTAATGTGTAGACCTAAATGTACTGAATAACTGAGAGCTAGTGTAGCTGTGTAATTGTTTTAGCTTTAAGAAGTGTTACAATCCTGCTTCAGCTTCTGTTCTCGGTTAAATATTAGCACTCTCACAATGTGTGTTTGCTGTCTAAAAACACAGGTTACTATGTAAACTTATCTCTGTCTTTTGTATAAAGGATCTTAACAACAACTGGGAATTTATCTGACCAAGTACTACAAGCCTGCGAGAAACACTCCTTCACTATTAATATTAAGTTAACGAGGCTTGTTGGCAATGTTAACTTTTCTGATTGTTTTACGTGATTTGGGAAGGTTGTAGAATAGCCAAATATGTTCTAGCTGTTAATTTTGTATATAAAGAGTATAGAGATGGAAACGAGAAGTCTACTTAAGCATCCAGTGTATGTGCCTTGTTCTATATCTCCTATTTATTAGCTTTTTTTTCCATATTTCATTCTGAAGTTTGTACATCTTGCTCTCTCCAGCCTCATCGCTCTGGCAGTCGTATGATCCTTGTATGTCATTCTTTTATGTCAAATTTTCATCTTGTGAAAACTAACCTGTTATTTCCTATTTCCTTTAACAAAGTAGTCTGCAGGGTTTATTTGTGAGCATTATTTCCATTTTCCGTCTTCTGAATTCAGTAACGACAGCATTAAGAACGTGGAAGTTAAAAATGCAGGCACACGTCTAATTAAAGGGATTGGCTAATGGGGTTGCATTTTTCTTTCTCATTAGCATTCTGTTCATTCTGTTTTCTTTCTCTGTCTCCCACTACCCTCCCCACTCGGCTCGTAATAAAAGTTGGTTCTTGAGTGTAAAGAAGTGTGTTAATACACCTGGGAAAAACATGTACAGGAAGGAATTGATTTTTTTTTTCTCTCTAACCTAGGTAAGATATAATGGAATGTTTCATTGTTTATCTTTACAGAAATAATCAAAGGATCCTTCCAACTCCTATAAGGATTGTTTAAGAAGAAAATTAAGTAAATGTATTTATTTGCTTGTTTTCAACTGAAAAACAATCTTCTATTTTAAGTTTATACCTCTGCAGCCAAGTGATAAGGGCGTTTTAATGTTTTCCTGCATCTATCTTCTGATTTTAACGTATTGTAGGATTAGGGGATAGCTGATGCTGCTGTTACAAGAATGTGAGCAAGTAGAGATCCTCATTACAGAGTGAAGTGGATAAAGAGAGTCAGTAACTGAAGGTGATGGAACTGTTGTGCCTACTGTCCATTAACTCAGTAATAGCACCTCTTCTCCAGATGAGGGGATTCACGGGGGGCAGCATTTTGCTGCGTTGCAGGAGCAAATCCCTAAAACCTCTGCAGCAGGAATGTCTGCAAGTAGGGAGATAAATATGTGAAGACAGATTGCAGTAAAGACTTTGGGGGCATCAGAGGTTTCCTGTTCTGGTCTAAATATTATGTAGAATTACTTGCATCGGCAAGATGTTGAGCATTCTGTTCACGATGTGAGGCATATAAGCCAGTCAGGTAATTCGCATGCGTGTTTTCCAGGATTTGCGAGTTCTTGTGCCATGTAACTCATAGCTGGGTATTTCTTCAGCACTGAAAATAAAAATGCTCTGCAAAGCATATTGTAGCCATAAAATCAAAGAAACAAAATTGCATCTACTGACAATTCGGGGTTTCATTTCCCTGCTCCATAGGCACAGTGTTTATGGATCATCCAGAAAATGTAAACAAGGCAGTCTCTCGGATGCATACTCTGTATTGCTCTTCGTTAGAGGGAATGCGTGGTGCTTACAGCTTCAGTATCGGATGGAAGGGACTTGAAGTCCTTTCCTTCTACGTTACCTTTGGGACTATTTTTAAAGTAGAATTTGCTGTCATTCTACCAGAGGATTGGCAGGATTTACTGCAGAGGCTTTGGCCTCCTAACTTGCTTAAGGTTTACAACCAGAAGGCCTGAATATATGTTGCTGCCCCGCCACAAGGAAACTTGTGTCATTAGCCTCAGAAGTCAAATACGCAGTAAGTCATACGCCTGTGTATTGATTTCAGGTAATTTTAAAAATAAATGGATTTGATAGGTTACCTATCTTCCTGTTTTTGGCAACACCACCCAAGTTGAAAGCAAAAAATCTGTGGCCTGTTGCTCTTTGAATAATGCATTATTTACTTTTTAGTTGGCTACTGAAGTTTTCTTTATGGGTTTTAGAGTCGAGGGCTGTAACCTGGTTTCAAATACTAAATACAAATGGATCCCAAGAGGGAGTTATACTTCTGAATGTCTGAAGGCTATCTTCCAGGATGCTTTATTTTAAAAGATGCTAATGCACTTACTGGGTTTCATAGATTTTAACATATGCAGTACTGTAGTATATTTAATAAGTTAGTAAAAACAAAAGGCTACGGAAAGCTTCCCTCTGCCCCTCTCACCCCTTTCTTTTCAGCATACGCAGGTACTGATGCTTGGGGAGTTTGAGAAAGGGATGGTCAAAGGGTGAGGTTTAGCTGCCACTGCATCTGTCTTCTCAGCCTCTTACATAAAGCTTCTCTTGACTTTGCTTTCCGTTTTCTTGAGTTCTGCAGCTTTGCTGTGACATAGCTTCGTGTATGATTACCTCATTTATTAGAAAATTATATTTTCTGATTTTTTTTAGCTTGTGTTATTTTTGAAATTAGCAGTGTATGGCACAGACCTAACAATAGATAAAAAGCTATTGATAGAATAGGATTTTCCAGTTGTTTGTTCTGGTCTGTTTCCTACAGTATTGATAGGAAATCTTGTTGGATACAAGCCATGACATAAAAGCCACTGGGATGTTACGCTGTTCTATGTTCTTTTTTTTTATCCCAAAGTTTCCAGTGTTTGGCTTCATATGGATGTTCCGCATATGGTTGAATGTATCCAACTTGGCTTTGCTTTTCTGTCATTGCGTTGCCTATTTACAGCAGATACAGGGAGTCACTGCTTACTTGCAGGTTTCTGCTGGAGTTGTATTTGTGGGGATGGTGGTACTGTTTTTATTAGTGTTTTCTTTGTTCTATTGTCACTAACTTGAAGTACTTTGAAATGTTTGCATTAATGGCATTAAAGTGTGTGATTATCTGACTTGAAATTTCTTCTGCTGTATTATTCTCAATAATAACCAGGATTTTATGGCGTCTGTGGTAGATGCATCTGTTACTAAATGCAGCTGTTATTCAATACAGATTTGTAGGTTTAAATATGAGGGGATTCTGCTTAGGGATGTTCTCTACAGTCCTGTGGGATACTAGAAGACTAGTGTTTGAAAGCAATGCTCACCTGCTCGGTCTGTATAATTCAGGAGATTTTCAAGTAGTTGCAAGTCAGTAGGTGAGAAGTTGTTTTGCCTAAAGTCATAACAAAATGCCATACAGTTAAACTGAAAAGCAAGGGGAAAGTAAAGAGTATTAAGATTTAGCACTTGCATAATCCTCTACGTCTTTTGAGTGCTAGAGGTATTAACTATTTAAGCTTATAGATAAATTTTTCAGCATAAAAAAAAAAAAAAAGAAATATATGTATTATCCTTTTTCTCTCTCAGCAGAACGTAGAGACCAGAAGGCTAAATAACTAACTCAAGGCTATGTATCACCAGCAAAATACCGGATATACATGGCTCCCAGGCCTCTGCTCAATTCACACTGTGTAGCAATAATATATGTCTTAATGGTGTGTGAGTAGAAATGACTTCACAAGATCCCTATCTTGATGTAGACAGCAAACCTCCAAGATATTGTGTAATAAAATTGTACAGTGAATTTGCAGCAATAACACACATGCTAGTCTCAGCAAACTGCAGTTCTGTACATAGATAGCATGAGCTGTTATATTGATCCAGGGCACTAAATCTTTAATTATCTTTCATAGTAAAACTTGGCTAAACAAATTGCTTTATTGCTGCCTAATACCACTGCTCTTTGTACAGGTGGCAGCAGTAAAGGTTAATGCTTGAGTCACTTACAACTTTTTAACTTATCCATTCTCTTTTAACAAAGATTTTGTGCTGTTAAAAGGAGTAATAATGCATATAAATAGTGATGGACTCCTCAGCTGTTAATTCTGGAGCATTCCCTACTATTCAACAAAACAAGCATGCAGTAAGTTACAGCTGTAAAAATTTTCCTTTCCAATGAAACTCTCCAATTTATTTCAACATACTTGTATATTGGACCACCTAACAGTTGAATGGCTAGTATTTTCCTGGCACTAGTTTTTAAAAAAAAAAAAAAAGAAAAAAGAAAAAAAAAAGAAAAAAAGAAAAAAACAAAGCCATTGGCTCCTGTGATCCTTTTCCACAATGTGTGTGGCTGTTTCATCATCACTGTTAAGCAGCTGCCATTGGGTTTCGTGATTATAGCCAGACTTTTGTCAAAGCACCATGTACTCGGTATATTGGTTTTAAAAATCCTCATGTGCATTTATGTAGCTTGAAATGTATGAATTGTATTGAATTGTAGTATGAGAAAACGGACCAAATGTATTGGAAAGAGTTCTCCATTGACCCAAGATTTGAAATTTTATTTTCAGACTGTGTGGGTACTTTAGTTGCTGTGATGCAGTCTTTTGGGTCACCAAGACCAGGTATGTTTATACAGAAACAGCCATGTCAAATATTATTCTCAGCTAGTGAAAAAGATGATTTAAAATGAGACAGGTGTGGAATCAAGCACAGAATGGCAGAAATATGGCTGAGGGCAAATTCAGGAACATGAATAAGCAGAGCTTCGGAGCATCTAAGTAGGCAAAGTTATGGCATGTCTAAATTTATCTGTTAAATATGCTATTTAGAGGTTGAAGTTTTTGTTGTACAATCAATTACCTTTTCAGTGCGTTGCCCTGTGACAGGAATGTGCCACTGCTAATTTGTTTTATCTTTAGTGCAGTTCACAGTCATGCCTCACATTTGTTTTTATTCAGTAGTATACCTGTCAGTGAAATAATGGTATGAAGACTATTATATCTTCAGAAAACTTTAATACTTAACTACAAACCATGATACCACGTACCATTATGCTGACATATTTTATCAGAAGCAAAGATGCAATTTAATAACAGAAGTTTTCCTTTCACAGAGAAGGAAAGGGAAAAAATCAGCATTTTAAAACAAACACACAAAAACACAATACCTTGAATAATCAGTTCAGGAGAAATGTCATAGAACGGAGCAATATTCATGTCTGTTTGTATCTGTAAATTGGGCTATAAAATCCCAAATGATTACAAATAGTCTTTGTGCTTGCTGTCAGTGAAACCAGCCAGCTGTGTAGATCAACAACTTCAGATAATTTCTAACTGCAATGTTTTGTTAAAAAAAAAAAAAAAAATCATATTTAAGACTTTCCACCAGTTCTCTTTCTAGTGGTTGCTAGCTATGGCCATAGCAACAAATAGTGGTGTCGCAAGTGGAGTTCAACGTGTTGATTGTATGATGAACTGGAGAGAGGAGAGAATAGATGCTCTGTTTGCACACCAGTACATTGGGAATTGGGAATTTGGGAAGACAAGGAGGCTGGAGAAAATTTGACTTTTTTTATTCTAAGTTTTTGGTTTCTGTTGTTGACTGAGATGTATGTTCTATCTTGAAATTCTGGGTTTTACTTGTAGTTTGAGAACTGCTGTTGCAGTTCAGACATTGATCAGTGTGGCTGGGTAACAAAACCCCTCAGAGCTGCCATCTAGGCACACAGGTACTTATATCAGCTGCACTAAGTCTTGTTGCTTAAAAATTAATATATTTTTTAAAAATGTCAAAGGAGTGGAGTTGTGTGATAATAATTAAGTTGTATTAAATAAGAATTAAAGCTGCTGAAAACCTGGGGGAAGAGAAAGAACATTTTAACATAAGCAGTGCGCTGATGAATATTACTGCTTGTTCTGGTTGTAATTGCTTGCTCCTGGATCGGTAGCATTGTCTCACTGCAAACATCTATTTCATGATCAGTTATGTAGTGATTATCTTGGGTTTTGTTTTGTTTTATCTCTAGACCAGTAATTGTTTGACATGGGCACGATTTTAAATATATATTTCAGATAACTGATCTAAGAGCCCCTTCTGGGAGCCTCTATCTCAAAAGAATAGAAATAAGCTTTTCCAAGGGCAAACTGCTAAGAATTTTATAACAACACTCAATATTTGATGGTTCTGCTTAAATCTGAGATACTTCTTTGCAGCAGTCCTGCACATAAATATTAAGATACTTGTGACGATTTTTGTGTTTTGTTGGTTAAGATTTCTTGAGTCTTCTCCCGTATATCACGTCTTCTGGATGACTGTGCTTTTTTTTATTTTTTCTCCCATTTTTTTGTTTGTTTTTGTAGGGGGTGGGGTTAATGTTTTGGTGTGGTGTTTTTTATTTATTTATTTTTATTTTGCTTGATAGCCAAACCTGAGTGGAAGCCTCACTTTGCTAGAACCAGTAATATTTCCTGAGTCTTCCAGTGTTTTTGTGGCAACCTGTTCTGAGGTTTGCCTGTTTCATAAATCATGAAGTTACGGACTCATGTTTAGTTTGTGATATGCTGTCATTCCTAAAACCATTATACTGCCACAACAAAGACAGACCCTGTAGATTTCTACTTGATACCATGTCCAGTCAGGCAGTGGACCACTGATTGTTGATGAAGTATGGTTTTCTGTCCACATCTGCTCCAGCTTTACATTTGCTTTACACAGGCGGGGTTTTGCATAATGGGTTCATGAGCAAACGTGGGGAATAATGTCAGTAGCCTTATGAAACCAAGGTCTTGCAAATTCCAAAACCAGAGCTAGAGAATACGGAAGCCAGGCTTTGAGCACAAAATTCTGCCCTGTCCCTCGTTTCCTCCTGGAAATACATCTTCCAAAGTCAAGCAGTCGGCCTGATCTCCCGTCAGTAGCTTGCCTGCTTTTGTTACAAGGTGATACTCAGCCTGTGCCTGACAATCCCAACTTGTTTTGTTGTTCTTCTTTAACCTTGGTTTGCTTTCATGACTAGAAATCCCAGTCCAGAATTGCTTGTTGTGCCGTGGCATGGTTAGAGAAGCAATGCCATAAACTAGCATTGATTGTAAAATCAATGCATTAATTTGTGTAGCTGTACTTAATATTCAGCAGCTGAGTAAGTATAATTTATTTTTGGTTGATTTGCAATGAAATAACTGAAAACTGAGCGCTGTTTTGTAAAATTGGCATCCGGTCACAGCTCCTCTTGCTTTGTTGCTATGGCCATGCTCTGTAGCAGATACACTAATATTTTGTCCTGTGTGATTGTGTCCTGAAAAACAAGTACTGTTTGCATGCATTTAAATAACTTTGATTAATAATTTCCCATCAGAATTGGAAGAGACATGGGTGGTGAAATGCTCACTGCTAAGCCACGCATGCCCTACTCTAAGTTAGGATTTCACTGAACAGCTGTGTTTTAACTACGGTGTGTCTGCCTCTTCTTCCAGCAGGAGAGAGCCACAGGGACGTCTGTCAGTAATGCCGGTGTTAGTGCTCCGGGGGCGACATGGGTCTTGTAAAAATACCTGGGAGAGAGGGATTGGATATTGGTACTTGCTGGAGGAAAAGAGGCTTTATGAAGGCCTTTTTACTAAAATATTGCACCCTTGCTCAGGAACAGATGGCTGCCTTCTAAGAGGAAGCCTAATCAGGTTACTCTGATTCTCATTTTATGTTGTTTTTGTAACGTGGTGTTATCTACTTATTGTGTAATCTGGTACACTAACAACTGAGTTAATTTCTAACTTTAGACAATTATCCATTGGTAGATTTTGGTATTTTCCATTAATAATTGTTTTTAATATGAAATGCACCTATTTGAGATACTGCAGAGTTCATTTCCAGTATTTTATTAAATGATTCAATTTTTAGAGCTGGAAAGCTTTAACAGCAAAAAATATGGTATTAAATGCCATAAAAATTTTCCAAAGTGTCATTATTTCCATTGGCCTGATTCACATCGCACTGATATTAACATAAATTCCTTAAGCTTTAGATCAAACTTCAGAGATTATTTGCAGCAGATTATTTTTTTAAAGTATTAGCTCAATTCAGAAGTCTACAGTTAAAAATCCCAGAGTGTATCCAAGTGCTTAATTCTGGTTGCAGTAAAAGGAAGTTATGAAAACCTCAGTAGGTGTCTGTTTACATCTTCAGATACTTAGAAGAACTGGAGATATATATATATATATATATATATAATTACTGATCTCCATCATTGCAGTCTCCCGTCCTGGCAGATCATAGCCTTTGGTTAGGCACTGTGTCATAGACGTGGCTTGCAGTTTCGAAGGCACAACTTGTCTTCCCGTTGAGATCCGTCTATTCTAGGTTGTGGGTGCTTCTGTGCTAAAGGGGTTGTAGAAATGCTTCTGAGGTATCGTTGTAACTGCTTACCACTCAGACACGTACATTGTTTGTATATTGGCTGCTGTTCCCTACAGGCTTCCACTGAGCTCTGGAGATTTTCTAAAATATCTTCTATTAAAATATATGATTTAAAATGCTTCTTTCTTATGCTTAAGGAACCCCAAGGGATCACTCTGTTTAGTTTATTTGCTGGTTGCTTCTGTCTTGAAAATGTTAAATTGAGTTAAGTTCGGTGTTGTTTTTTTTGTTCGTTTGTTTTTTTAAAAGCAATATTTGTTTTCCATAAATTCTGTACTGGGTATGAATTTCTGACAGGACCACTCCATCTGCTGCAGTTGTTTTCCTCAAATTTTCTAGTGAGCTGAGCAGCCGGCAATCAGATTTTCCTTCGAACATGAGTGCGGTGCTGTCATAATTTAAAAGTTACAACAGACAATGGAAACAAACAATGAACCCAGGGGAACATGTTAAGCCAATTTTAGGGTGCTCTGTGCAGCTGTTGTGCAAAATGTGGTTGCAACCCTGATAAGGGATGTGGCATGAATCTTCGGATGTTTAGAAACATTGGCATTAATGAGTCCTTAAAACGTGACTAATTGATTTTCCTGATGCACACAGCTCTTACTTGATCTAAAGAAAACTCCCAGAGTCTGTGGCCTCTGAATGCTCATGTCTTACCCTATTCCTGCCTTTAGTAACCAAAGTTGAAACGTTTGATTTTTCACAGAATTCTTAGTTATTAATAACTCATTTTGGGTTCTTTAATTTAACATTAATTTGGCTGTGGAATTCATGACCCCAAAGAATTCAGTTTCTTTATCCTCTAATTATTTTTTTGTTATATAAATTAATATCAAACTTTTCACACTAATTTGGACACACAATATATAATGTTAAACCCTTCTGCACTGATCTTTTTCAGTTCAAATATACTTATGTGCATAAAATCTTCACATTTCACTTGCACACATTATTTTGCTCACAGATGCAGGTAGTATCAGTGTGCATCTCACTGGTGTTCGTGGATCAACTTTAAAACTTTTGAGTATAGCTGCAGCTGTCCTCAAAGTAGTCTGAAATGTATTTCAGTATTTTCAAAGAATCTTTGTAATGCTGCATGCTTTATAACTATTGGAGGAATGACTATAATTGCATAGTCTTTTAATATTCAGTTATTAGCACTTCACTGGAATTTTATCTTTATTTGCTTTATCAAATGTCATATTAATTGCATTTTATATCCGCACTCTGTAAATCTATCAATCTTTGATTTTCTAAGTCAATTAAGCAATTACAGGTTCATTGAATAAAGAAAAAATCATACCGTGATATTTCTTACAGTTTCTATAATAAAAGCCATCAATAAAGATAATGCAAACAAAATCTTTAGCTGGTGTGCAAGGACTGAATTCAACAGACGCGTACCGTCATCAGTGCTGGAAAATAGCTTTATGTATTTTTGGGATATTTTTGATTTATTGGTATCTACTGATAGCTGTATAGAAGTTCAGTGTTCTTTGTATCCATGTTAGAAAACTGAAGTGATAACGATACCCACAGCATTTGAACACTCTTCAAGTAGAGCCTGTTATCTTCTCATTTCCAATGCTGTCATCTACATAAAATAAAAAAACAGTATGCTACAGTAGGAGTGGGCTTCCCCCATTGCTTTAAAATGCTTTTTCAAAAGCAAAATAATTGTGACTTACTAATGTTAACAATACCTTGCCAAAACAGGAGGAAGACACGCAGGAAATTCCAATACTGATTGATTAATATACAAAGAGTTTGACTTGGCATCTGACTCTTTATGGCCTATTGCTGTACGAACTTTTTCATCCTGTGTAACTTTATATCTTGTGTTTCAACCTCATCCTCAAGGATTTGTCTAATAGCACAGCTGAACTCAGTGGGGCTTCTCATCAAGTGATGTAAGTGCAGGTAGGAGTTTCTTGCTCCAAGACTTGCATTCAGATTACCAAAGTTGTGCCTGGCCCAGTCGGCATTTGTGTCATCTCTTAGCTCCACAGGCTTGCTATGGAACCCTACATGTACTTTTATCTGTTTTTCAGCTACCTGTGTCCTGCTCAGTTCAGCCCTTAGAGTTTTACATAATTTCTCTGGATTAAAACTTTATCTTGTATAGGCAAGGAAAAGATTATTCAATACATTTAAAATGCAAAGGCACCAACCCTGCTGCAGTGTAAATGAGTAATGCTGGCCTACGAGGGGATTTCTAGAGACATTTGATGTATAGCAGCACTAAGCAAGGGTTATATAATTACATTTACTGACTTTTCCAAGCCTACGCTGGTACTAGCAGCGGGGTTGTGCTTTCCCACCTGCTTTAGGTTAAATGAAAGTTCTTCCCTCCCTACGTACACACAGCTCATCTGAGGATATTGGTTAGGCTCTAACCTGTCAGTGTTCTTTTTCTGCGGTGTTGCAATAATTACTGATACCATATCTACATAAAGTTTACCTTCTGGGGTTCAGCAGCCTTTTTTTTTTTTTTTTTTTTCCTTCACTGAACTGGGTGGTGTTATTCCCCGAGCGTTAGCCTTTTAATAGGCTAGCCTTCACTTGTAGGAAAGGTTCTCGGTCACACTGACTTTGTGGTATGCTGATGTTTGTTGGGACCATTAGCCCATAACAATGCAGTTCGCAGGGTGTCTCCATTTTTATTTGTCACTTCATCTGTAACTTCTTAAAACCATTGAAACTGTTTTGATTTCATGTGTTATAGCTTTTTGCATGTCACCATAAACAACTCACATGATCTAAACAGAGAAAAAAAACCTAGAAGCATTAAAGATCTTGTGTTACTTGTGAATGTGTTTGAAGCTAGACTGTGTTGGATTACCTTACATCTTGCCTTAAATGCCCAATGAATATCGTATGATTCTGTTGAGTATGAAGCACTGTACAATTTCTGTATAGTGAATACTGTTCTTTGCTTTCAACACTATTTTTTACTTTCCTAAACAGAGCTATAACACTGGAGAATCAGCTGGTGATCCTAGCAACATCAGTGGCTGATGCGGGAGGTTACTACGTCCAGGCTGTCAATGAAAAGAACGGCGAGAACAAGACGAGTCCATTGATTCAGCTCAGCGTAGCAAGTGAGTATCCAAATATTAGAAAACATGCCATGGTACAGAGGTTACAGAAGGTATTCCCAAAACTCTGCCCTAGTAAGAACAGCCTTACTAACAAAGGATTGGATCCTTGAAGGAGTTCAATTTTTCCTGGTTAGTTCGGAGCACACTGAACAGCTTGTGCAGTAAGAGGGACCTGGGGGAGTACAGGCCCTCGACAAATCAGCCTCAGAGCCTTTTGTCTGGTTGTTTGTTTTGTGCAAGGCAGGTACATGATGATATCCCTGGCTGTTTGTTGTGCTGTTGTGATCATAATTTCTTTTTAATACAGGGTTTGATAATGTATTGTTTTCCATTGTGCGTAAGTAAACAAGTCACTCTTCTGAGTGCAATTTTATTAATGAGTCTATTCCCAGGCTATGACATTATTTTTACCTGGAGTTATCACGGAGTCCCAGGGAACACACATTTCATTGTTATTACTTATTATTTTACTTTGCGCAAATTGTATTAACACCTACCGTTACAGAGGCATTCCATAAGTAGGTTTTACAGCAAAAGCAGCAGAGCAATGGGGTCAGAAAGATGGCTGCACACCATATATTGACATATACGATCAGTAAAATGTGCATATGTTAAATATTGTAAACCATTTGGTAAATGTGTTTGCATAAAGAAATTTAAGCACGTAGAAAGGTTTGACTCCTTTTGAGGGCATTTGGTAGAGGTGTCTTTAATGTAAGAGTGAGGTAGGGAGTATGTTAGCCTGAGTGAATGTGGAGGTTTCTATTTTTGATTATAGAGATAAGGAAGAGATGATTAAGTAAATTGTCTATGAGGCTGGCAGCGTTACTGACAGGGTACTCTTTCAGTTTAAGCTTCTAGAGGATGTAGTGCTCTCAGATCTCTGCCAATCAGCATGATAAAATACCCTTTTGATCTTGGAAATTAATAGGTTTGATCCAGTCCACGTGGCTAGCTTCTTTAGAAGAGCAAAACTTGGGAGTCTCTGGGTTTGGGGGCAGGAAATGTAGCAAATTGCTGTTGATTATATGCTTATGTTTGTCAGAAGCTCATCAAAAACATTATGTACCTGTGAAACATTTAATTTCTAACAAAATGTGACTTTTTCTCCAGTAAAATTCCTCATCAGATTTGTGGGAAAGTTGTTCTTATGCAAACAATGGAAGCCTTGCTAGTGGGTTCAGGAGTACATTGTGTAGTGAGTCACGGAGGGCAGAGGCTGCCTGGTGGAACACAGAGCAGGAGAGACAAACCTGTGTTTTCTTGGCTATATTTATAGATGAAATGAGCTTCTCATGCTTTTTGTACGTTTTCCTGAATTGGAAATAATACTGCAAATCCACTTGTGTGAATTCCATGTGTACCGTGGCATGTAGATTGTAAACATTATTTCTGACAGTATAAAGAGATTTGCTAACACTTCAGTAATTTGGTTTTTAAAGCAAATTTGTGTTGTTTGTATTATGCAACCAATAATATACTTCTCACTTTAATTTCATATCTTAATTAATGCTAGAAATAGTCTGTGATCATGCATGCATAACAAGTTCTGGGCAAAGCAGAAGGTAATACCAGCATATGGAAAAGAAAACACTTAAATGCATGCGGACTTGATACCATGAATGCAAAGTCTATCTGGAATGTGAACAATAGGAATGAGGCAAGGTGGAAAGCCAAATATGGATTTGCTTGTTAGAATAAATATTAATCAATGAGGACGATTTAAAACCTCAAAACCTCATAAAACGTCCAAGATAAATAAACATTTTAATAAATTGAGCCAGGAAGAGTAATCCTATGTGTGTTGAGGAAAGACCCTGGCCATAAGGCATTGAAGTGTCTGTAAAGGAAATGAGATTAACATGGTGGTCACGAACTTTGATCTGAGGAAGAAAAGAAACGTGTGATAGATTAGATACAAGTGAATAAACCCCTTCAGTCCAATAATAGGAAATAATCAGGCAAAAATATGGTCCTGAAAGATCGAGTATGCAGACAGTGGTTGCAGGAAAATGGTGTATTTTGGAAGAGTAATAAATAATTCCAGCAAGCAAAATCTGAAAACAGATTTGTAAAGGGACATACAGGACTGGAAGATATTACATTGAATTGTTGCTGTCTGAATCCTATCAGACTTTAAGAGATGGCACACGTTATCTTCTGTTAGGACAGGTCTAAAATAATCAAGAATAATAACAAAGAAAACCGGCTTCATTATTTCAAGTGTAGAGTGGAATATCCAATCTCTGTGTGAGTATATTTATATATTAATTGAGTGCAACCTTGCTACATGACTCGGCACACATTGCCACTTTTATTGAGGGCAGACGGAAAAAAATATAGATAATTCCCAGGGTAGTCATCCACTGAGAACACACTGTTAGAGATGCACAGCTTGTTATTCCTTGAAGGACATCAGCATCAGACTTGCTCCAGCCTACAGGAAAAACACGTTTGCAGAATCCAAGTCTGACAGCTGAGAAAGCAGTCCTGTTCTGGTCCCAAACATAAGACTGACACTAAGAGAAAGGTATAGTCCTAAGGTAAGCAGAGCATGAGTTGCAGGGCCTGTATATTGCAGATTGAAGTCACAGCCTTGAATCGTGGCTGGAAGTAAATGGAGTTTGAGCAATATTTGGAAAATATACCAAACTGTCTGGTGAAATCAAACTGATATCCAAAAGCCAGTGTGTCATGTCTGAAATTAGAATGAGATGTTATAAATCAGTCCTGAATTTAAAATGTCTTTAAATCAGTTGAACTGTGTATAAAGCTAATGAAAATCTTGAGGTTTTTTTTACCCATGTGTAGATCCACCTTATTAATAACAAAGAAAAATTTGGCTAAGCAACTATGAAAGCCAAGGGTTTACTAGCAGTAATACTCACAAAAATCAGTTTCTTTCTGACTCAAATACATCACTTGCTGCCTGTCAAAAATTCTGCAGATTTCCTGTTTTGGAGGATATCAGTACTAACTCTGTCACTGGAACTTCCCAGCTTGACCAGAGGCGTGTTAACTTGTTAACACAGATAGTTAACCTGTCACTGAGCTGTTGCAATCTTTTTTTCTTAGATACAAGTAGCACTTTAAGGATTTCCCAATTGTTTTTACTGTAATGTTCTTCCCTGCTTCCATCTATTCATCGATAGGTTTGATGATAGTGTCTTAAACTGGTCCTTGATTCTTTGGGGTTTTTCTTTCTTGTCTGTTCTCCCACAGTTAGACATTGCAGCACAGATGGTCAGTTCTCTTCCTTGAGACGTTGGCTTGCCAGGGGGATAGAATGGCAGGCTTTTGATCTTACCAGTGTTGGCAGGACACTTGAAGATGGAAGTATTCATTAAAGTAAGGCCATCATAAAGCTCTTATTTCCTTGATATACACTCCTGTATATCAGCTAAATTTCTCAGAAACCTTGCTGCAAGCTTCCCCTTTGGTTGTAGCATGGAACTTTAAAAAAAAAAAAAAAAAAAGATACATGGCACTTTTCTGTAGTTTGTGCCACTTATGCATGAAGGTGAGTTTTTTGTTCATTTTTTTCCCTTTTTTAAACTGGAGAGAGACTGGGCAGCAGAGAGTTATGAAGAGCTTCCCAATGGACCTGTCAGGGTTTCTGGTATGTAAGTCAGGAATTTAAGAAGTGTTTAAGAACAAGTAATAGGGAGCTTTTTATTACTGTAAGTTGCTGGCTGAGGTAGTCACTGCAACGCATGCAACGAGTGTCCTTGTTTTGTTATTTAATGATGACACGGCAAGACTCCAGTGCCACTTAAGAAGTTCGAAAAACCCTGCTGAGATCTTTCTATTATTAACTACAATGCAGTGCTATAGACGTGAGCACCGCTGGCCCACTTGCAAACTTTTAACAGTATGCGCTGCTATTTCAGAGCTTATTCCAAGGATTTTTATGAAAAACTTGAGTAAGTGTGCCCCGGTAAGTGATTTAAATGGCAAGTTTGCAAAAGGTGGCTATATGTAAGCTGTTCTGACAGCTTAGATACTCCTGCTTCAATTGGTTTTGCAGCGCTAATCATCTGGAACTGCAATTTGGGGCCTTGCTTCTGGACCTCCTTATTAAGCTGTGAAATATTGAGATGCATGTCGCTTCAATAGATTTATTAGTAAATTAGGTAGTCTCAACACCTATTCATAATACCGGGAGATGCGGAGTGCTCTGCAGACTGATGTCTTTTTTCTGATGCAAGCTTTGTATAAACAGAAAACAAGACTGATGAAAATTTTAAAAACCTTGCCAGCCAGCATTTTTGAAGAGCCAATGATAATAAAGCCAATTATCATTTAACAAAGATATTTTTTTCCCTTGAGCACTGGCAATGCTGCTTAGAAAAAAAGAAAAAAAAAGTTGGGGGGGTAAGTTGGGGGCTAAAAATTAAACTTCTGGCTTGGTTGCATTGCAATTAATTTAAAATACGAGGGTATCGGGTTGTTCTGCCCAGCTTCCGCTTTTGTTACAAGAGGACATTTTCTTCTGTCATGGTAGTCATTGAAATGAGGCTGAACAGTCTCTGTTTGTCTCTGGTTGAGGCTTATTTTGTATTTTGATTTAATGCATCATCAAACCCAAAATTTTACAGAAGGAAGGAGTTCAGTTCCAGACTGACAGGGTACTGACTTTACAGTGAAAGTTTTTGTTCATTTTTTTGGTTATAAAGAAAAGTTCTTATAGCACAAGATGTTTAGGCCACTTCCAGTGGCAGTAAATATAAAATATTCTTTACACTGTTAGAAAAGAAAGTGGAGAAAAACGTGCCATTTTACCTGCCAGTGTAGTTGATACAATGCTGCTTTTGACACCCTTCTGTCAGGTCTGTTGAGAAGATCAGTTCTCAGAAGGCTCTGGGCAGACATTTTCCTCTCTGGAAGAAAGCATTTCACACACGTAATTTTTCATATTAACCACCAAGGTTTGCTCAAGTCAGCAGATGTTGAGGATCCTTCATGGCTATGTTTGAAACATACTGCTGCATGAATTTTTCATTGCTAGTTCCAGCTTTCAGGTGCCGGCAGAGGGAAGGGAGTGGGCAGGACCCCCTAGAGAACAGAGATCTCTATTCTGAGGTCAATTTCGTGCAAGTCCTATAAACTTGTCAAAGTGTTTTTAGTTCCTGCCAAAGGAATTTACTCCACTTAGCCTCTGTGGGTCAGTGCTGTTGAGGTGAAATTAATGCCTCAATGATGCTTTTTTTTTTTTGAATGGGGGAAAGGGAAATGAACGGGATGAACTGAAATTGCATTTCTGTTCTGTGTTTGTACTGTACGTGCCTGAGGTTGTGATCAGATACTGGGGAAGTCCAATGAAGCACAGCTCGGCCCTCTGTGCACTGGTTTTAATTCATTCTTTGAAGTAATGACACTTCTCTCCTTTCCCATTTTCTGCACAGGCATTGCTTTCTCTTTGTCAGGCAGAATTTCCAGGGAAGATATCCTGGCAATTGTCATGTGTGATTTCATGAGCAAATGTGTGCCTTCACTTTGATGATCACTTAACATTCTTTTGTTATCCAAAAAGTTAATTTGAAGGAGGCTGTAGAAGTGTTTGGGATTTGAAATTGAACCTTAAGGATAAAGTCTGTGTAAATGCCATCTTTAATGCCCTGAAAAACTGCTATAGTTCTTGATGCTTTTTCTTTAGTTGTGGCTCCAATCTGCTCTAATACTAAAGGGCATATGTTTTTAAGCAGGAATATTTGTTTATTGTGATTTTGATAATAGTTTGCATACAAATTAACTATGCTTTTGATATGCATATGTTTAAGTCAAAAGCATTTAAGTAACAATTATAGCTATAACAAAAAGGACTAAATTGAGGTAAAGATTTGGTTTTGTTGCGTTGGAACAAATGTTGATTTAAGCTTTGTCCAGGGCTAGGAATTATGTTGAAGGCTAATATTCTCAATGGTTTGCCCTATTATCTACTGCGAGACATAATTGCAATGTAGAATCATATTATATGCATTACAAAGAAATAACAGACTATGTTCTGATTTTAACAACATTCTTGGGCTCCAAATTTCCCTGCCAGATCTTTTCTGTAATTCTGAGTCTTTCTTCCCCTTAAAGGAAAACTTTTCTCACTTTTAATTGTAGTGATGTAAAGAAAAGCCTATGGTTAAAGTCATAAATTGGTAAGCTGCAGGAATTAGATTAGGCAAGGAACATCTGTGGCAGCTTGAACTTTTCTTTGGCTTTGCTCAAATATTCTATCAGTGTTCTGATAAACAGCAGAAAGGCTGGTTTGTCTCCAGCTTCTTCCTCTGGACTATTTTTGATAACACTTATTGTCACCCATGGTGCACTTTTGCATCTGCTGCAACTGCCCCCTTCCAGGTGACTCGTGGCCCCTCTGCTAGCAGGACTTGACTTCCAGGTGACTTTCCTCAGATTCATTATAAGATTTTAAGTACGTCAACCCTAGTAGAGGATGATGTCTTTTTGGAATGGAAAAACAATAAAATAAACTTTCTGTATGTTTTTTTCAATCTTACTGTTAAAGAGAATATAAACAGCAGAAATCAACATATAACATATTTAAATATCTGGTACTTGATTAATCACGTTGCGTCAAAAAAATGTGGAAAGCTGTAAATGCCTACTTTATGGAAATAGTTCCTTCTTTTTCTCCCAAATGCCACTTATATAACACTTGTTATTATGGAGAATCATCCCTAGCTTGTGAAGCTGGGAAAATGCACACCAGTTAAGTGTATATTCCTTTGGCATATGTACATACATTATGCAAACTGAAAAACTGGCAAACGTAGAGTTTCTGAAATCCAACTCATTATTTTAACGTAGATTCTTGTTACACTTGTCTGTTTGTAAGGCTTGTTTTTTGTCTGTAAGAGATCTGGAATACACACACACTCTCAAAATCCTGGGTTGTCTTCTAAACCCTTTTATTTATATCTGACACATGCAATTAATCTCTTCCTATCTCTAATCACTTTTGCTATTACATTCATTGGAGTGATTTGTATCCTATCTCTGTCACTGCTCTGTAATTGATATGTGGAGATAAGAGATTCTTAGAGGACACAAACAAGGAAAAGAGAAAATTGAATTTACCTTGCAATCATTTTACAAAAAGTGACATACATCAATTATACATGCCATACAGGAAAATGCCATCTTGAACAAACTGTGATCATTTTTTAGAAGGCCAACATAAGAGAAATGCCAGAAAACTTTTCTGGACAGAAAAGTATTGCTAGTTCAATGGACGCACTTTTTAATCTCGCTGATTGACCTACAATTCTTTTAAATAGTATTTCAGAATTTACAAAGAAAATATTTTTGATCAGAGTTTTTCTTCAGAGTCAGTCTTGTACTAGTATTCTAGCATGGAATAAGATGAAAGGAGGCTGCTGAAATAAGCATTATTTTGATCAGACATAAAAAGATGGTGTTGGCCAGTCAAGATTGAGTCATCTTTCTGGGCTGAAAATGGTAAAACTGATGCTATAGACCAATTGCAACTTAACTGCCTTCTGCTGTGAAAATAATTCTGTCTAGTTTCTTTATTCTATTTTAATGCAGTGAGGAAATAAATTAATTTGCTGCTGCCTCTTGCTTAGGAACTTTATACCCGTGATTAGTTGGTGTGAGAATAGAAGTGGCTGCCCATAGGTGTAAGTTTAAGCAGTACTTTTGAATCTTTGAAAAGCTTTTTAATGTGCACTGATAATACTACAAAAAATACTATCAAGTAAATAGATATGATAAATAATATAACAGTAACAGAAATCATAAACCAGAAGATTTTAAGAAAAGCAACATCCAGTGCTGGCCCCATCCTGGGACTGTGGGACTGGCAAACTATCTTTTCCCTAGAATTCTATTTCTTTATCACGTATGGGCAAGATAAATTGTCCTTTATATAAACTTAGAGGAGAAAGAAATACAGCCGTTTGCAGGCATTCATAGAGAGCTTTGAGTTTCAGTTTATATAAGTATCATTACTCTGAAGCTTTAAAAGGAATACCTACTAGAGACTCTCATATCAATTTACCCCTTTTGATCTCTTACGAATCCCCTTCTGTTATGCTACACTCCTGGGGTATTCTAAGTAGCTGACATGAAATTTTTCTCTTCTTTTCACATCTTTACAAAGTTGGGTGTATTTAAAATAATTTATTTAGAGTTGCTAAACTCTACTGAGAGGTGCTTTTTAACAATAAAATACTTTTTTTTTTTTTTTAACTTAGTGAAGGGAACCTTAGCTTAAAGATGCTATTTTAAGGGAAAAATCACTTTCAGAGGGGAAAAACATCTACGTAATATAGGGCTGTGACAGCTCTGTATGATTCTGTAATGAGACAGTTTGTCCTGGCTCTTCTGTCAACAAGAGGATAAAAAGATACGAAGCTCTTCCTTAATAAAATAGTGAGGAACATCTTTTCTTATAAATTGGATAAACTTGCAGAATGTCACTTTTTATTCACAGGAGTAGTACTTGCTCTTAAGTATAAAAAACAATAAGTAATTTAGGATGTAATTTGATGTTCTTTAAACTGTCATTGTGTTAGGCAAGTTTGAAATGTCTTATAAACAATAGAGATTAGGCATAATAAATAAGCACAAAACAGCTGTTTAATAGAATAACTTTTTCACTTACTGCAAAAGCTTAACTATTTCCTAAAGATTGTCTTACACATGCCAAAGGCTTGCACAGCAGACCTCTCCCCCCTTCCCCCCAGCATATTTACAAAAACTAATTTTCATCTCATTCTTTCACAAACATATGGTTGCTTGAGGGTTATCATTTTTAAAAGTTTTTATACTAAAGATGTTTTTAATCTCTTCTCAATATACAACACAGAGTGGGGAAATTAAATAAGAATAGAAACTCCTCACATCTCTGTCTCATTGTTCTGCCAGACATACTTGATTTGTCTAAGTAATTCTGAACAGTACGTAGCCTAGTCTGCTTATGAATAAAATTCAAAAATATTAAAACTGCAAAATAATCATTTGAGACTTAGGACATGCCTGACTCAATGTCATCTGTGCAGTTTAACACTTCTCCTTTGCATAGGCACGTTATGGTAAGGCATTTAATTTGATTGTTCCTGTTTTCTTCACTAGAAGAGACAGTGTGCAAACAGGAACTTCCCACTGTTCTGTTTTTCTGAAATCACCTAGCCAATTTTTGCTCCAATTTTTAACAAAAATGTTTAGTATGGAAATCTATTTAGATTTTAGTAAGGACTTGCTAGGAATTTAAAAGTAATTTAGAATAATTTGACTTTCCTGCCTCATTTATAGTAGGAAGAGAAACTCAATTTGACTGTAACCTGGGTTGCTTCACCTGATGTACATTAAAGCTGCATCGATTTCTTGCCTCCTTGTTTGCACAATGGGAGCTGGAAATTGCCAGCCCAGGCTGTCCATAAGCCTTCATGCTCATGCTGCTCAGCCTGGCCTGTTGGCGTTCACCTCTGCAGAGGGGTGAGATGTCCAAGTAATCCACGTTCTGTTTTTTTGTGGTGTTGGTTGTTTTTTTTTTCATACAGACTACACTGTAAGGTAATAAAAACACTGGATTATTTTTCAGGTGCTGACTATTGTCTATATGTCTAAGCACCTCAAAAATAATTCACAACCCCAAATTGTGTATTTGTATGGTGGATAAATCATTTTAGTTATTGAATATGGGAACCGAGTTACACCTGTAATCAGGAGAACATAGTTGCTAAATGGTGTACCCATAAAGAACTGAAAGCTTTCTGTGCTAAAAATAAAGGGCTGTGGCAGCCAGGAGGGCGCACACAACTCCATGGCCCTGCTCTTGCAAAATTGTTGTTAACTTTGTCCGGTTATATTTGCTGTTAGATATGTTTAAAAGCTGAGAAAAATTAGCTTACTGCTGTTGTGTATAGGGAAAATATTGCAGTGGAGGGTCTGTTGCCTGAAGAAGGAAAGACAACAGAAGTTGTGTGTAGTAGTGTGTTTTGTTTTGTTTTTTTTTTTAATTCCCATTTGATCCTAATGTACTAAGGAGTGATAAAAATAAAAGCTGGCCTATTTATTCCGTGTTGGCTATATTTGGATCCACTCCGTAAAGCTGTGTGCCCATAAACCTGGCTCTGTAAAGGCAGGGAAGGTGCAAAAAGTTGCGGTGCCGTATCCTCCCCGCATGCTGCCTTCCCCTGTCCTCGCGGGTTTGTCAGATCACTGAGAGTGATACTGTCAGAGCTATTACAGAAAGTAATTGGTAGCGAGTGATTAAAATTGCAGATGGCCTTTTCAAGGTGATTATGAATATTAAATCAAGTCTGTAAAAGCTAGCTAAAAAGGCCCATGAAACCGAAAAGGGAATATGCTGAGGATAATTGCAGGAAAAGGGCGTTTTGCATTCTCATGCTAGCAGATATGCCATGCTTGTCCAAAAAACCACCCGCCCAAGCAAAATAAAAAAGCCCAAAAAGCAACATCATAGTTCAAATAGACCTATTGTTATCAAGGGAGGTGGAACTAAATATCTGCCTTTTTGTACTGGCAATCTCTTTGCGCAGAGAACTTGCCGCGTCTCGCTCCACTTTTTGAAGTATGTTATCCCAGGTCATCACTGTCACCACTGAGCAGCGATGGGTCTGCGAAGTCCTCTGTACACACACAATGTAGTGTAATTAACAGTGATCTCTTCCTGTTCTTTTCCAATTACAAGTGATTATGACAAATGCTCCTTTCCACATAACCGTGGAATGAGGCCAAGAATTACTGTGGAGCGACTTAATTTCGTTTGGGGAACTTTATCTCGCAAAGCAAAGGTTATCTGGGAATCTTAGTTTAGCTCAAAATCTAGGTTTCACATTGTTCCATAGTTTAAAATGGAAATTTGAGATGTAGGGAAAGACAAATGAAGGGAAAGTTGAAAAAATACATAAATGTCTTCATTTTGAGCTCTGCTCATTGTGTGTGTGTGTGTATATATATATTAATAAACGAACAGAGAACTTGCATGTGTCTCAATAGCATTGAACTTAGAGCCCCAGGGAGTGTTTTCATGTGCATACTGTGATTATAACTCATCACTTTCTGACCAATTTCATACTTTCAAATAAAACAATTTTCTATGGTTGCTTATACTTCAGTGTATTATTAGTGTATTGATTCCCAAACTTCATGCTGGACTGTCTAGTCTGCTTGTGAACTGTAAAACGCCGTGGGATTTATTGTAAAGATTTATATAAGATGTGTTGTGCAATTATTGCTTATTACCTTTGGTGTGACAGGAATCATTTGTTTAATCATTTTCCCTACAGACAATTCTTCTGCTTACCTGAATTTTGTGGTCATTGTTACGTTAGTGGTTTTGCTGCATATTGATTCTTCGTCTAAATTAATATTATTTCATTTATGGATATTCCCTTGGTATATTTGATAGAGAATTCTGCTTATTCCACTACAATAATACTTATTTCTAACCATATTGGCATAGGAGCTGGTCTGTGGCCTACTTGACAAAAACATTTGTTGCATGCAAGTGTTGTAAAAAGCTGTGGTGGTTCTGGTACCTGTACTCAGCTGGGCGACTCAATGAGGGCTAGCTTTCTGTTTACAAGACAGGAAAGCAGCATGCTTTTACTCAATAACAAAATTCATTGTCCGTTGGTTGGTTGGTTGGTTTTGTAGAAGACTGGCACAATTGCTTTCAGAGGGGGGTTTGTAATGGAAGAAGCGACAGCCCTCTGCTTAGCGTGGCAGTCTGCAACTCTAGCAAAGGGGGAGGATGAAATAACGCTGTGCATCTGGGGTTTATGGCTAGCCGGTGCAGGTGGATAGCGTTATTCTTGGTTCACTCTTGCATCACATATACCAGAGGAGGTGTTTTTAATTTTGTCAAAATATTTTCAAGTTGTGAAACTTAAAACATCCAAGTTAGGAATTTACTGTGAATAATGACCAAGCTGTTTTCCTGAAAGTCTTTGCAAGCTCTGTTTCTTTAAGGCAACTTCTTTTCAGATCTTTTTCACTGCATTTATAAGAATATATATAGTTTTGTTGTGTTTTTTTTTTTTTTTCTGAAGGAGACTATATGTTTAAATTAGAGGTTTATGAAGTCAGCAGACAATCCTCTATTGCAATCTTTAAAAGACTGAGCTTTAATGGCTCAATTATCCTGTTTTAGTTTGGTGTGGATCCGATGCTTCATTTTAGTTTCACTTGACAATGTTGCAGGCAACCTTGATGACTTCTTAGTATCTTAACACAGTATTTACACATGCTTCGTGACATAGTATGCCAGTGGAACAGGAAATAAAAAAGAACACTCGCGCTAATGTTGAAGGTATTACATTTGTATTAAGTACTTATTCTCTACTGAGTGATATTTTTTTAAATATTCATCAGAAGTGAATATGATTTACAGAAGTAATATTTATGATGCAAAAGTCTGATGGCCACATCTTTTAAGAAGAATTTTCTAACCTAAAGTTAACCTTTATGGTGCACCATAAGCTAAGCAATTTATAGGAAGCTTTGTGAAGGAACATAAACAGCAAACCTGCCTGCATTTGGTGATCCTTCTGACTTCAGAAGAAATGGTCTCGGGAAAAACACTGGCCTATAATCAAATTGCTCTGCAATTTAGGTCATTTTAGCATCCAATTACATTTTTCAGACATAACTATTAAAAAGAAGAGGGAGGGGAGACAATGACAACTACAATTATTGTAGACAGCGTATGCTGTAAAGAATATGACATTTTGTGAAATCTGACAGCATTTGAAACGTATGACAGAAAGCCAGACAGCTTGTGTTTGTTTTGTTTTCATTATTTTTAAAGGATACAGTGGGGTTTTAAGTTGTCTCATTCTTGACTGCGGTGGGCTTGTGTTTAGAATGAGGTAAGGGTGAACTGAATTGAACAATCAGTGCGGAAAGAAGAGACGCTGGCATCCAAGTTATCTCGCACTTACTCAGTCTTCTGCAGATTTAGCAATATGAAAGGATGGGCCTTGTCTTTATTGCTAGAGTTGTTCCTTTAGATGAACTATGTAAGATGTCTTTCCTGTTCATGTTTGATCACCATGGGAACTTCGGAATGTGTGTTTCAGAAAGACTCCTGGGTAGCAGTCCCCGGAAACATGCAAAGCTCACCAAAACTGTCTGGTAGGTAATAATAATTAAAAAAAAAAAATCTCTATGAAAAGTGCAGATCCTGATAAAGGGAAGGAATGCACTGAATCATAGAAACACATACTGCTTTGAATGCATTACTTCCATCAGGTTGTAGATCTCAGTTTTATGAGCTCTGCAGAAGATGGTACAGTATTTTTTTTATTTTTTGTTTTATTGCATGCAGTCCGTTCAGAAATTATAACACAAGCATAAGAGGGAATGAGACTCCTCTGTAAGGGACAGCAGGTTACTGCTGTAAGTAATTCTCATTTTGCAATTTTACTCTATTTTTACCAAACAGTGAATTGTGAAAGCAACATAAGCAAGTTGCTCATGCAGTTACAGATTTATGGCAATGTGATTCGCATTCACAAGGGGAGTGTGTGTGTGTTTGAGAGAGATATTTATTTTATTTTATTTTATTTTTTGCAATATGCCACCATGATCCTGAATTCAGAGATTGATTTGTAAGACATTCTGAATCAATTAAAGCTTTAATCAGCAAGCAGCAAATTTCAGATGGCTCGTGGACTAATTTTACCATCTCCCATCAACACGAACCTAAGCTGGTAAAAGAAAACAATTAAGGAGATGTAATTATCTGTCCTGATTACTGAATTAGAAGAGTTTGTGTTTATTTCATTGCTATATAAAAGGAGAAATCTACTTTGAAAAACAATTTGAGGCAGCTACTAAATAGCCAAGATTTGCAAGGTGCAGTGTAGGTATTTGCTAGGACAGTTTTGGAAGAGGTTTGTAGTCAACATCTGTCATACAGGATCTATATATTAAGTTTTGGAGGCTACTGCTTTACAGCTCTGTAGTGTACTACACAAGATCTAGAACTGAGAGTGCATTTCTTGCCGTTGCTTAAAATAAGTTTCTCTTTTCGAGGCAGAGTCTCATTTGTAATTACTTATCCAAGCCTTAGCTCCACTTATATCTGGTGATTGCAAAAATCTTGCAAATTCTGGAAGCCAGGAATTAATCTTTAAGTTTTACCATTCAATGGCAACCATTCTAGAAAACAGGGAGGGAAACGCATCTCTGCATGATCAAACTGGTGGTCTAATGATCCAGTGGTATTGTTTTCCTGTTACCAAGTGACATTACTTTAAGTTGTTGGGATTTTGCTTGATTTACAATGAGGAGAGCCTGTAGAAATATACCAAACTTACTATATAATTCTTTCTCAAATCAGACTTTTAGGTTTGGTAGGATTTATATTTTTGGCTTAGTAGAGAGATGAATACAGATTTGTGACCGACCTTTACTTATGCTTATCTGATCTGATGAAAATCCGCAAATTACATAAAACCTCTCATAAACCCCTAGCTTACCATGCTAGTGTAATTTCTGATTGAATGTTTAGCACAATGTTAATCCTGACATATTTAGCTTCCACACTGAAGGGTTGTTGCTGTATTCTGTGCGAAGTTCAGAATAAATGCCCAGAACTCCAGTGAGTTATTGGTCAATTACAGTAATTGGAAGGAAATGTAAACAAGAAACCTTACTGTTATCCAGCAGGAGTGATACCTCTATTTTTTATTAATGAGCAGTAAACAAGCCTGTCACCAATCATTGATGCTGAAAAATGTGCCACATAACTTATTCCAATAAATGGTATAATTCCTACATAGCATATGTGTCTCTTGGTAGTACTGGGTTTATTAAATACTGTTGAACAAAATTTTCAGTCGAATGAGATTAAAACTGTCTCCATAAGAGAACTGAACCTTATTTAAGCAGCAAGAGATAAGGCTGTCTCACCCACATTTGCTTTATAGAAGGTTGATTTTATAGTGTTGGTGATACTCAATTAATGGCTTACTATATTTTGAGAATAGTTATTATTAAAAAAAACTAAAAGCACAATCACTGCACAAATACAAATTACATCCTATCTGCTAGAACACACTAGTATAAAGGTCCAACCAGTCTCTCATTTACACAGTATCACATAAATTAGAGTTTAATAATATTGTAATTTATGCAGATTTAATAAATATATTTGACTTTCAGAGCAATAAAATGGGTTGTGGCATTATCATAAAGGTAATTATTACTGGTGTTGTCTGCTGCATTTCATTTTTAAATTAAGAAAATCCATAATGATAGGTATGTTTGAGAGGAAATATATGATGTTCCCCAAGGACCCTTAGTGTTAATACACTCTTAATTCAATACTTATGCTATCTAGAGTTTCTGGGTTACGTTGCTTCTGGCAGGATCCTACATGAACATCACCTTCCTCTTCAGAGATGAAAAATAACTGTACTTAAACTGTTTGCCTTTGTTTCCTAAGCTGACTAGATGAATAAGTAAACTTTTGCAAGGATTTTTTTGTTTTAAACTTTATTCTGTCTTTACAAGCATAAGTGCAATAGGACTGGTAATCATCAGTGTCAAATTTCCCTGCTTAGTTTTACAAAAAGCACCAGTGCATTTAAAGTGGAAAGAATTGGTTGCATTCCTGGAATGCCATGTAGAGAACTGAAAATACAGAGATTAGGCTGTGGACATATCTCTAGGTTTACTTAAACACATCCCACAAGGATGACTTTTCGGATTATGAGACGGGAGAGAACAGACAGTAAAATGTGTTCTAAAAACAAAGGTATACTCTGTCAGCAAGAATGTAAGAGATAATTCAAACTAATTTACTTTAAACTCATTGAAGGCTTTATGTGCTATGGGCAAGTTGTGTATCCCCTCACTGTGCCACAGTTTTTTCGGCAGCATCACAGCCACTTGTGAAAGTATCATGGACTTAGCGGGAGCAGAGAGTCTGAAGTTCTGGGTCTGCAGCCACATTCTCATCTGAAGCCCTGTTGGGTATTGCACCATTCAGATAAGTAGATTTCACTGGAATCCTTATGTGGAAAAGGTAGTTAACATTTTAGCAGTCTTCTACGTGGTTGCCTTCTATATGAAATGCAGTGCCTCAGGAATCTTTGGGCTGTTGACCTAGAATTCTTATTGATCAAAACTTTCTTTAAAGCATTCCAAACGTTCCTCTTCATTCTCATAGCCATCACTTCTAGTGGCATTCTGACGTTATTCATGGAAAGAATATATCAAAATGGATTGGTCTTAGTCATGTTTCACACAGACTTGAGTATGGAGGGAGAAGACATTTGCATGAGATCAGGAAAAGTCTAGAGCATATATATTTCAAGGAAGAAAGCAAATTACAGTAGGTGATGACTTGCTGGGGAGGGTAGGAGTCTTCTCTTCTGCCAGAGCTAGCTTCCTCTCCTGTGTTGATGGGCAAACAGCATTTTAGAAAAATGTCATATTGAGAGATGAAGGAGCAAGTTTCTTAGAGAAACAAGCTTAGAAAGGCTTCTTCTATAATGACTTGAGAAAAAGGGCAGCCTGCAGTTGGTCTGCTTCTTTAGTAACCAAAGGGCAAATAAATGTTAAGTCTGTTTTCCCGGGAGACAAAGAGTGGATTATTCAGAATAGGGAGTACATGCAGAGTTATTACCTCACCTGGCAAAATAGTATTAGCAGGACAGGTTTTTGCTTACCACAAATATCACAAGGTTCCTTTATTTACTAGATGGGTCATAATGTATGTTAACAGACATCTTGTCTACAGGAAATCCAGATGGTTTTCCTTCTCTGTCTTCTCCTTCTACTAGATGCAAAAGGTCAGAAGAAAAGCAGCAATGGGAATTCTTGCTACCGGCATAAGACACTTGACTGTGCCTGCATCAGTACGATAGACTTTAATTTCCTTTACACTGAACTAAGGTTAGACTCTCTTAAAGGTCATTCTCTGTGCAATAGGGTTTATTTTGTTTTGCCATTTGTTTTATTTATTGAAAACAGCATCTTTCTTGAGTAGCAAAGTTGTTTCCCCTGCTTTTATCTCCCTTCTTCTTAAGTTGCTTTTCAAAGGTGTTTCATTACTTCCTAAGCTCTAAAGTGATTTGTCTGATACTGATAATATCAACTTGCAAAATCTTTGAGCTAGGAGCACTTTTATACTGCAGTAGTGCAAGTTACATAAAGATACTGTGACACTTGGAATTGACCTTGCCCTTATTAACTCCAGATTTGACAGTACTCTGAAATTATCCTATTATCTTTGTCAGATCCATCAGGTTCTGGTGATAATCTCCACCATACATTGGACATGACCAATGATCTCATCGCACAGTTTTCTTTGGAAAGTCAAATGTTTTGTTTTATCAACCGATGTCGGAAAAATAGTTTCAGAATGTTCCACTTCCCAGGAGGTTGAAGTTCTTAGTTTTAGAAATATATGGGTGAAGAGCTCCATTCTAAAACTGACCAGAGCTTGCGGCTTCATAACCGTGAAAACTTCCTCCATAGATATATGGGTGCTGCTAAAAGGCTGCCTGCTAAGGAACACCTTATTCCAAGAAGCATAATCTGAGTGTGTACAAGTATGCTCAGTTGTGTGACTACATCACAAACTGGAAAACAAGAAATAGGAATAAAAAGGTGCTGTGAATATTTCGCCAATTTGAGACAATATACTCAGGAAAATGAACGATTTCTCTAGTTTTTGTTTCAGCTGAGTTGGTGGAACCTTCCGTCGTGGCAGGTAGGGAACTGAATAAATAGCTTACAAATCTACACTAAAAAAAAAAGTGACCTGATTCTTTCCAGGGCTTTTGTGCTTTCTTTCCTTAGACATACCACAGTTTTTAATATGTGCTTTCATGGCACTCAAAATACGAAGTCTATTGCATTAGATTGTTGGAGCCATGAGCTGTTTCAATTCAGAACTGACAACTGAAATCTAATGCTTGTGAGATTTGACTGCAGCTTCTGATTTTAAGAATTTGTGCAATAAAGATCTTGCTGAATTCTGGTCATCTTGAAATACAGGAATGTAAAAGAACAGCGTTTGTTGTAGTGAGTTTTCAATGGTACTCGAACTAAAAGGTGTGCTGGTTTAAAGTGAGAAGCAAATCCATTTTTTTTGGTGGGGATCTAATTCTTCCTCCCTGTTCCCCGACACCCAAAACACATTGATTTTGTTACTTTTGTTGTTTAGGATCTTACCAAAGTATTTTTCAAGGTTAAATGTATAAACCCTTGATTATAAGGGCAAAACAGAAATAAAAGTAATTCAAATGTGGGTTTTAGTGTGTGTAGGAAAATCAGTGGAAAAAAAAATGGGGATAATAATAAGGCAGCCTTAGGAGTAAGGATAGGTTGGTTTTATTGGATGAGGGAGTCCTCCTCTGGGCAGATGTGGGAGGATTTTGTTAGGTATTGGTCTTATGTAATTCTGTAAATGTGTTTGTAGGTCTAGATGTCTGGATTCAAAAAGAAAAAATTATCTTTAAAGTCCCCTGTTAATAGTCAGGTATATCCAAACATTATACCAAGAAGAGTTGAAGGACTGCTATGAAGTAAAGAGAAATTATTATTTTTTTCTGCTTGTTTGATAAAACACTGGAGAGGCCTTGATTCCACAGGAATTGTCGAATATTTTTAGATATTTTTATAAAACGGAGCTTGATGGAGGCCAAATGATAATCTTAGTGTTCTGCTTCCTGATATAAGAGTAAAATACCCTGAAAAATACCAGGTGGCCTTGTATTACAGCGGTGCCTGGTGGTGTGTCAGAGCCATGTAATCAGGGTAACTTTGGCTTGGAGATCACGTCATTAAAAGTGAGAACCCATTCATGTCTCACGTTTTTTGTGTTGCAGTAAATATTGGCTGCTAGTGAGAACGCTCTCCTTGCTGCGGCCATTTTGAAAACATCTCAGGAGAACATAACAATGCCGCTGTATGCTCTGGAGGAAACAAAGGCAGACTTTTCTCTCCCACTTCATTCCAAGGATGGCGCTTCCTCCCTTCATCCTGAGGGCCAGTATTCCTTAACAACTAAAACAGAGCCCTATTCAACTCTTTCTTCTCCAACTAAAAGTCCGTAAATGGGAGATTTGTCTGCATGAGATGTAAGCACAAAGCGCTGAACAGAGCTTGTAATAATCACAACAGAAGTTATAATCTGAGTGGTTGTTTGTTCTGATGTCAGACCAGAGAGCTGTGACTTCTGTGGTGCCCAACCAGTTAGTTCCGTCTCTTTTAATGGCTTTTTCCTGCTACTCTACAATTATTTCCCTTTTCTTCTTTGCCATTGCTAGAGTAGGGCACTGAAAGCGGAGACAACAGCAGAGAGAAGTGTGAAGGCTGCTGATTGAGGATGTGCTTTGTTCCAGGCTCCCGGAAAGCTCTCTGGATATAGCTCTGACTTGGAACAGGACCTCGTGTCCTCTGTTTGACCGCTCAGTGCCATTCTGCCTCTATTCACACAAATGATTGGGTTTAGCTGTCTTGTTCGGTCGATAGGTTTTGCATCATCTATTTTTGTCTGTGGGTAATGTTGCGCGTTTCCTCCTCTTCCTCCCTCCTCCCCTTCGCAGAGCAAACATTGCCACGCTTGAAGTGCTTCTCTTGCGTTCAGAAAGTTAGGGTCTGAGATGGAGCAGAGTGGTGATCTGATTAAAATGATTAAAACTATATACAGAATGCATAATTAACCTTTGGTCTGGCTGTCAGGGGGAGCTGATGCATGGAGCTGATAGTGTATCTGTCCATGGCAGCAGGCGTATGCTACGTGCCTTCCCCCCCCCGAGAACTTTAATCGCTTGAGATAAAGAGCCAGGAGAGAGAGATCAGGGCTGTATTAATCCTCTCAATGGCTTTATAATTTCCCCACTATTCTGCTGCTGGTAATCAAGAAAAATAATGCTGGCTTAATCCTGGATGCCAAGGTCAATCATCCCTGAGCCTTTTGATAGTAAGGATGTCATTATAAAAAGAGTTTTAATGAACATAATTTTCCTTGCATACTTTGGGGCCGGAGCTGTGCATGTGATTTCTTGTTCCTGGTGGAAGAATATTTCTTGGTTGGAGTAATAACCGGCCCATTTTGGTCATTTTCTAACAGCTGGTTAGGGCAGCAGGATAACCACGGCAGGCAAAGGCTGTTTTGGGAATGTGCTGCAGGAGAGGGCCACCAATCATCCCAGGCTCGTACAATAGCAATGGAAAGGCTGTTTTAGGGGATTGGCAGGTGAACAGGGACGCAGAAGGACAGTAACAAACAGTGGTGAAAACATACACCAGGTACCATTAGTTCTTCCTGTGGTCCTATCAAACACAACCATACAGCATCACACGTGATTCCCCCGATGTTCTTTGCCCTGGGTGCTGCCGTGGACGTGGCGTGCAGGGCAGGTACACAAACTGCACAGAGGCAGTTCCTTGGACTCTGGAACGTGTTTTCTGGTGTGATTTCAACCTGTCACAATTCCAGTTCTCAAAAAATACTTCAGAAGTGGGTTTCTTTTTTGCTGTTTCTGAACTGAGTTGAAAAAGCTTTTTAGCTGCTTTATGAAAGCTGACATTCTGAATGCTTAAAAAAGCCGGTGCTGTAAATAATGCTGCTTACCGTCACATTTAACTTAATTGTGCAATGCTTTCAAGATGAGAAATGGTGAAAGATATGTCTGTCACTGAGACTGAAGTCTAAAAGTGCTAAAAAGGCAGAGCTGACGCTTGTACAAAAGTTAATGTTAATAGTGGGCTGCTCTCGTGAGAAAACATATCAGCTGTATTAGGAGAAAAAAGTGTTAAGGAGTTTTCAATTTTGTCCCCATAGGTAACGTTTCAGTTAATCCTATGAGATTATTCTTTATTCTTGCTTCTCACATCCATGGTTGATAACATCTAGAAGTTAAGAAATGTGCAGAGGATATTAACGCTTTTGCTGGCTGCAAAACAAACCCTTTCCTTCGGAAGCCTCTGTTAGGAGTTGCTAACTTGTGACCCTTTTTTGTTGTTGTTGTTGTTATATTGCAATCCATAGCATCTGAACCATGAAACCTCCTATTTAAAGTCACTGGAAGAGGGGTTTGTTTTTATTTAAGTATATATTTGTAAAAGGATACTTCATTTCATACAGCACATCAGTCCCTCTCATTGCTAACTTCTTACAGAAGAATACTCAATGCCACTTAAAAGACAAAAACCATAAAAGTAGAACAGGATAAAATCCTATCTTAAGATTTTGACTTAATCCACCAAAAGCCAAGAATTCAAAGGAAAAGGCTTTTTATTCCACCGTTCTGTTGTGTTTAGTGCTATTGCACAAGAGCAGTACCTATGGCGCTGTCGTTCTGCCTATTGCAGTATCTGGGCAGCCCACGTAGCGTAGCAGTGGCTGAGATGCTTAATCAGGTCCTCAAATACCCGCTTTGAAGGTTCAGGTGACAAACCATTTCTTTCTTAGAGTCTTATATTTATAATACTGGCCTTGCATAATTTGGTTGATTGTTAGGAGGGTGAGGAGAATTCATTATTAAAAATACTATTGGGGATGTAACCATTGAGATTAGATAAGGTGCTTTCAAAGACCTTACGTTTTCTTGAGATAATATATATTATTTCACCTCTGTGGTGAAAGGTTTTGTGTTTTTTTTTTTTAAATAGCAGTCATTTTATCCAGAGACAAGATGAGTTATATGTTCTACATCAGCATATTTTCCTCTCAGAAGATGGTGTTTACAGCATTCCAGAAAAAAAAATAAAAAAAAATTGAGTGATATTTTGATGTGACCCAAAAAAAATGGTAGTTCTTCTGCACAATGCATTTTGAATGCAATGTTTTGTGAGTAGACAGTATTTTAAACGAACCCAATTATAATAGTAGCTGAAATATTTATAGTGCCTGACTATAGCTAGAATATAGCCCTTTTGTTTTTTAAATAATGCACTTCTCATTGTCCATATCCTCTTATACAGGAAACGAGATACTGGAAATCATTCTTTTACCTTATGTACATGGTTTTTATATTTGTTTTGGAAAACGAAGTGGATGTTTGCAATAATTATGTCTTAGCTTGCCTTTTGGGGCTTGAACTATATGTGCTCTATCTTGACTTGATTTGCTGGTTTTGTTGCAGCATCACCTTGAGCTATAAAAAATCTCTGTGTCCTGAAGTCTGGTATCATTTCCACTGAAGTATAAAGCTACACTGAGAGGAAATGGTAGCTGCTTAGTCTAGGGTCGCCATTTCAGTGAACGACAGAAAGGGGCTTTACTAATGTTTGGTGGAATAAAATGTTTCTTTGATCCAAATTTCTTTCCTTAGCCATTCTCACTTTCTTCCCCACAGAGAAACAAGCACTGCTGAAAATTAGGCTGCTCGTTCAGATCCCTAACTCCTGGAGGAGTTTTGCTTTAGGCCGTAAGTGCCAGTCGCTTGTTAGTTCTCCAGAAGGTTCCTCGCAAGTGCCAGGGGCCAAGGCTATCATTGCTAATCTAATTGATTTGTTTTGTTATTAACAAAACTAAAATGTGTTACTGTTTTCCCATGGAGTTCGCCTTGCTTCTGAGAACTGCGAAGACAAGCTGTCTGAAGGTGGCACTGGGACAGGCAGGGATTCGTCGGTAATTAATAGATGCTCCAGCAGACAGTGAGGTTGCCTCTGCTCGCTTTCAACCTGCAATCCGGGTTATAATGAAGAAAAAATGTTACTGGAAGGGAATGCTGTTGTAAGGTAATGTTCTCTGGCTAGGTAGCGTTGAGGTGAAGAGGTATTTCTGCAATAACAAAAAGTTCTATTCTGACAGTGTTAAACTGAATGATATAGCACTCTTTGTTTTGTCTGATAATTTCTGATGCAAACTGATTAGTAATTAAGTCTGTTGTTGCTGTCTTGCTTGAATTAGGATGACTAAAAAGAGCCATGTTTATGCTTCACTTCATTCAAGTGGAGGATGGGTAAATAGAAAAAAAAGTTTTATCTGTTTTTATAAGGGGATATATTTTTATAACCAGTCAGGTTTCTAACAGGTTTGCAGCTTCTCTCTTTAATTTCCAGTAGTGAGTAAAGGTCACACAGCAACAACCTGGTGATCTGAGAGGAATTAATAGTCATGGAAACACAGGATGGAGGAGGCTAAAAGGCTCCTCTGGAGATCATCTGGTCCACCCCCATGCTAAAGCAGGTCACCTAGAGCAGGTTGCTCAGGACTGTGCCTATCTGGATTTTGAGCATCTCCAAGGGTGGAGACAGCATGACCTCCCTGGGCAACCTTTTCCAGGGCTTGATCACAATTCCAGTTAAAAAAAAAAAAATAAAAAATTCTTATTTTTAATCAGAATTTCTTGTTTGTGTCCCTTGCCTCTTTATCACTGGATACCACTGAGAAGATAATATCAGTTTATGGTTGTTTTCTCTGCAGTTTGTTATGAAGACAGTGGGTGAAGCTCCCATTCGGAGCAGCCTGAAGCCAACGCTGTGCTTGTTTTCATATTGTCATCACATGCCAAAGTCAGCTCTCCTGTAGCCCGGATGTTATTGGCAGCATTCAGCACTAAAAGCAAAAAAAGAAACATAATGAGCTGTGCCCTGCAGAGTAGTTATGTTGGATAATTGCACTAATAGACACTGTGGATTTCACAAAGCCTTTTGCAAATGAAAATATAGGGCACATTAGTGAATAAATCAATGGCAATGCATTAATAGACTATGGCTCTGTTCTCCATTTACTCAGGGAAACTACTTGATAATGTCATTTTGTTCAGTATATCATTTCAAAACAATAGCAGTTTCATCATAGTTATAATGACTTTGATAAAACGTTGCATGAATGGAAGGCCTGAAATTTGACTGTTGATGGAATTTGGGGATTTGAGTATTTGTGGAGAAGGTTCCATTGAAGCTGAATATTCTAAAAGCAGCATAAAATTTTGATCAGTTTGTTATGTGAGATCTTCAATGCTACAGAGTAAATGTTTTAAAGCCTGTGAAGCTAGGGCAATGATAATGTAACGAATTTAATATTTTTATACACTTACAACATTGTGTATCTGGTATGAGGTAATTTGAGTTCAATTTGCCTGTCAGTGTGTGAGCAAGTAAAACTGGGGTAGATCTGAAAGCTGAAGCAATTAAAGTACTAATATTTTCTTTGAATTTAAATAGCACTTATCATCCAAGGATCCCAAAGCAATTTACTATTATTAATAATAAGGCCTGATTCATATCTAATGCTTTTCATCAGTATTCCTCAAAAGTCTTTACCAAGGTGCATGTCATTAATTCCAATATCAAAATGAGGAAATAGATGCACAGAAAGATAAAAGTGATTAGCCTAAGATCACTTAGTTAGAATCTGTGGCAGAAACAAGGTTAGAAATTGCATTTTGTAATTCCCAATCCCATGCTCTTCTCACTTAACAAAATTGACTCCTATGCAACACAAGGATAATTATTTTACAGAATTTTTGAGAACTGTCAAATACTTTCTATTAAAGATACCTCAGTATCTGTCATTGTTAGGCGACAATGGTGTAATACAGTAAGGCAAAAGCGCTTAACAGATCAAAGCTGATCCTCACTGGTCTGTTAAAAGATGATTGTCAGCAATGATTGTGACCTGATCTGGATAATAAATGTGAAGACCAGCTGTACTGATTCTGCGTGATCAGTGAAATCTGAACACGTGGCCTGTTAGAATATATTACCTTGAGTTTGGTGTGTTCCCATCTGGAAAGCCATCCAGTATTTTGGAAAGAGTAGCTCTTTTCTCCCTGAACTTTCTGATCAGTAATCCTTGGCATCTGACACAGGTTCATTAGGCATTTTTTATTGAAACAGCTAATCAGAGGGTCAATTCAATAAATAAGCAAGTAAATACAATAAAGCGAAGAATGAACATTGTAGGTAGATTCCATTGTAGACAAAATATTTTGTGATGGACCATCAAGTGAACTGTGGATACTAGAGCCGGCGTGGTGTCCACAGGAGCACTGAGCAATGTGTCCTACTGCTAGAGAGAAAAGACAGCTCTTGCTTTAGGTCATCTTAGCAGAAAGCAGTCGCATACACACAGATATTAGTCCCTTAGTTTTCAGGCTGGGTACAGCTATTTTTGGTGATACAGAATCATACTCCCTCATTCGCATTTTCCTGCTAATAAGAATGTGTAGTAGAATATCGGTTTTCAGAAAGTATTTGAATCAGCTAGTTTTTTGCAACATATTTCCTTCTTTTTTTTTTTTTGTGTTGCTGGACTGCATTGACTCGTACCAACCAATTACAGGAGAAATAGATATTCCTAAGTTCATCATAGTGCTATTTACTTGCAAGAGATGGCTAGCACACAATGAAGCTTTTTGGCAGAATCTAAAGACTACATTAGAAATTATAGGGCAGAGAACATAAAACCGAAGAATAAAATGCTGGAAATTACCTAATGAGTAAAGAAAAGCACCAGTGACCAGAATTTTTATGGGTGTAATTCCCATCAATGTTAATGGGAATTGTTGATATAAACTCCATCTCTGTCCTCTACCTTCCCATTCTCTCTACACATACTGCCATAAGTTGAAATTGCCAAGTATGAGTAAATTATTGGGGAAGAAACATTCTTATGTGCTATTGAAGTGTTTGCATTCTTATTTGTAAGGATTTACAAGCAATTTTTAATTGGTTTTAATCAGTGTTGAGAAGGAAATGACTACTGCTCAGGCTGCAAATTTTGCAGATAAAGGGCCCATTTCAATATGTCATGAAAATGAAGTCACAGTGTATCACATGAAGCAATATTAAAATGTTAATATTAAACCTTTGGGGCAAGAGGTTACTTTGGTTCAGGAGGCTGTCAATCTGTGTCTTCTCTGTGTTGACCCCAGCTGGTCTGATCTGACTGTAGAAGATTGCCCCATGGAGGTTTCAGCCCAAGTCTCAGCCAAGTCTCAAATTCCAGCGTAATCCCTTTTCTCCCCTGGTTTTCCTCAACGATCCACAGATCCACGTGCAGTCACAACTTTCTGCTGCAGCTCGTTGCTGGGGAATGGGGAGAGACGTGATGTTTGCATGGCTTCTGTGCTCTGCTGCTGGTACCAGTGGGGCCGAGTGATCTGGTACAGCACACGCAGCGAGGACTGCCGGTGCCTCAGTTGTATTAGCTCCTTGTCATTGTTCAGTATCATTCATGTTTAGGATGATGATAATTTCAGGGTATAACCTATCATTAGTACAAACTTTCAAGCCTCTCATAAAGATAAGGGAGAGAAGAGTTACCTTTGATACTGAGTGAAATGATGCTCTAGATAAAAATGTGCAAATAGCCCCTGTGGTGAGTGTGCTTTTTTTTATGTGTATATAAGAGGTGCTTTAAGACATGATGATTTTGAATGTGATGTTTATATACAGGCTATACACCAGGCAAATACGAGAATGGAAAGAATAAAAGGTGAGAAAACGTCACCAAAAACTAGGTTGAAAACTCCCTGAAGGGTTTGGTTGATGTAAGGAGGACAGCAAGGAACTGATTCTCCTCTTTCTTGTACCACTTTAACTTGATTATTCTTGTTCGAGTTAATTTGTCATTTGATAAGGAATGTTTTTGAACTTGCTGTTGTTTGAGGTCTGGCAGTTATAAGGAAAGGCAGCTTTTGAAGCACCCTGTGTATGTTCTGTATATAGGGCTGCGGATGAGAATCAGTACTGGAATGTGATAATACTATGTGACTGTGGATGAGTGTAGGTCACAATTTTTTATAATTATATTTTAATACAAGTCACCGCCATTCAGCTTATATTGCTGAAGCATACTGGACTAACTGATATTTCTGTAAAAATCCTGCCTTGTTCCATGGAAAGCTGATGACGTTAAAGTAAACTTACAAAAGTGAAATAAAAGATTAGAGGGTGGGGATAGCTAGAGGATCGCTTCTGTTATCCTGCTTCTGAAGTACTTCTATTCAGCAAATGCGCTGAAGAAACAAGACCCACAGTCTCCATGCTATTTGTTTGCTTAGGGTGAAGTCATCTTTGTTAAAACCCCCTGACAACTGCTGATCCTTCCCAGGCGTGCCCTCCGGTCCCTCACCTACCCATCACCACCACAGAGTGCTCCTAATTGATGCGCTAACTTTTACCCTGCACAGATGTAATTTGGTAGGTTTGGGGTTAGTGTTTTGAAACTACGGGAGCTTGTTCGAGCGTGTATTGCACTTCTCCCTGCAGTACATAACAAATGCATGGCTATTAAGCCAGGGTGGTTTCTAAAGAGAAAGATATAGTGTGTGTGTTTGGGCACTGGGGAGAAACATAATGCTTGGGGATTCTCAAATCAGAGAAGCAGCAAATGCTTGCAGGTTGCTGTGACAGGCTCTGCAGATGACAAGAGCACCAGCTCCAATGAAACCTTGCCACCATCATTTGTGGAAATCCTGATTACAAATTTCTACACGAAGCCCTTGCTGTGAACATTCATAGATTAAACTAGACAGCTCCTTTTCGAGTTTTACTTCATCTTTGCTGTGTTTGCTCCTGGGGCCATCTACAGCACATTTTCTGAGATTTAGAGAAAGAGTGAAAAATTACAGTGCATGTAGTGCCATAGGAACATTCTTCAAGATACTGATTTTATGAAAAAGGAGAGAGGATGGATTGAGCACCAGTCTGGTTATAATTGTAACCACAATATTTTTCAAACTAGGGGCTATTTGTTGTGTCCTTGAACCAGACTGATTGTTTTTATGAAGCTTTATGTTAACTGTTAAAACTATTTTAATATTTCTTGGTCTAATTAGATTCTTCTAGCGATGGCAATTAAGCAAAAGGCTTTCAGTCAGTTATATTGGTGGTAGATCAAAGTCTTACAACAGTGCTAAAGTTAAATGCTGTCACCAGCACTAATCAAAAAATTATGTGCATTACTTATTGCATAGTTTGCATATCACTTGTAATCCACAATTGTCCTAATTGTGCTACAAACTTCAATGTAGGGAATATTTTACTTTCTTTTCTATACAGTACCAGGTACTTCTGTAATTACATTTTTAGCAATCTGGCTCATAACAAATTACACAGTAGCTCAAGGGGTGAAATGAAAGAGGGCTCTGTATCTGACTGAACTTTTGTGTGGACTTTTAAATAGCTGCATAATATGTGCTTATTAACATTAACTCTAGAGACAGAATTGTGTGGAAAATTAAAATTATATAATGCAGTGCCATTTTCTGTTCAATCTCAGATGGTACTGCTTGGATCCCAAAATAGGATCCAGGGCACAAATTCTGTACTAATTCTGAAAGAAATATGTTGTTCCTTTCTGAATCTCTTACTGTAGCTGCGATATAGTTGCATTTCATTTTATACAGGTCAGTTAGATGGACACGAGTAAGATTTATTTTGCCTTTGCCATTAGTAACAGGTGTGTGTGTGTGTGTTTTTTAATCAAGAGTTTCTGAAAGATGTTCTTTTATGTTGTCATCAAAATATTTACAATACTGTGAAATTATTTCAGAAGTTGTTCTGGGCCTTTTGTATCTTCAGTACCGATATTGTAAAGTATGTACCAAAATAGTCTGATAAGGCAAACTTTAATTGTTTTTTATACAACTAGAAATGAAGTAAGAAAGTGGCTAGGAACTTTCTAGCATTGTTAAGCTAGGAAGAAAGGTTCATCGTTTATGGCTGCTAGCCAAAACCTCGGAGTTCACAGGCTGAGACAGCAACCTGAGTTGGTCGTGGGAAGCAGATTCTCTTTCCTCCCAGGGTACATCAATTCAAACTTGTGGCTTCAGCTTGATTCTGGGAATAGAAGTGTGCAAGACTCTCTCTTCTCAGCACCTGGGGGAGAAAATTTAATATACACTTCAGTATACTGGCAACTCTGAGAGCATCAGGTGGCAGACAACAGTGAGAGGAGCCTCTTGTTTTACACTTCTGTGGAAGTTCACTTTCATTGCAAAAACTGGGCAACCTTTATCGTAAATGATAAACACGCAGGAGCTATTTTTGACCAAGTCCATATCGAATGTTGTATTTTTTACCCAGACCACATCTCTATTTAGCATAATGAGGATTTGCCAATCTCACTGTGTATATTTGTCCATTGTATTGAGTTGTCCACCTTTTCACTCTTTTTAATCAAAATGTTGATTCTTCTTCTTTTTGGAGATATAATTATACTTTTTCTTATTCTCTCGTATTTACTTGTTAATATCAGATAGAAGTTAAGCCTATTATTTTATTTATAGATACTCCTAAAATATATGCCCTAAATTATATCTTGTACTTAGATGAACTGTGAGGTAAAAATTTCTTTGAAAGCAAAATAAGAGGAGATTGGTTTAAAAAAAAAAAAAAAGGCATTCAGAAGCTGAAAAGCTGTCCAAGAATGCTGTTAATTTTTCCTAAAAATAGCAATGGAAGAACTGTTTGTTTCTGTGCTGTAGGGAAATGCCACGCATGCTATGTGACTGCCTCTGTGGCGCTGTGCTGCATCAGCAGCTTTCTACGGAGTGTGCAGAGCTTTGTGTCTGTGTTCTGCAATTCTGCACATTGTTTGCTGGCTTGTTTTTTCTTACATCTTTAAAGGCAAACAAAACAAAAACAGACACCATACTGTGGTGTTACTTCCTAACAATAGTGTTTCATAGCTACCTTCTATAGAAAAATGTTTTTCCAGCAGTTACGGGCGCCCAAATTGTTCTCTGCCTACAAAGGCGTTGTCTGTTTTCTGGTGAACTGACTTTGCTTGTAGTTATTGTCGTGTAATAGTCACTAAAATATGGGTCTATAGGAATGAAAACTTCCAATTCCTTAATTTTTTTCACAACAATTTCTGTGTTGTATAATTAACGTGTTTCAGTAAGTTTCTTCATGTCACCTCAGTCATGTTTCACCTCTGATACTTTGCTAGCTGTTTTTGCATCCATTTTAAAACCGTGATCCTGTCTTTCAGCCCTTTCCAAGGTCTTTCTTCACTGTACATTTCTTCTCTTAACCTTTTCTGATCCTCTTAGTTTTCTCAATACCCAAAAACTGAAAGAAGACTGGGGAATTTTGTAAGTCTTACGACGCTTTGAGAACACTGTTTCTCCAAGATGCTTATTTTTATCAAATTTATTTAAAAGCTGATACTATGTAGAGACATTTCATCTGATCTTTTACGTTTTGCTATCGTGCCTTAACACCCCTTCTAATAATACAAGGGGTGTTAATCTCCTTTGATGCTTTGGTGCATACCTTCCTTGAAATCTTGACAGCTTCAGCTGCTTGGACAACATCATCACTTGATTTCTCATCAATCTAATCATTCTTTCAGAGAACCCCCACTTTAGCCCAATTTCAGCTTTCCTGGGGTATCTTTTTTGCCCTTTCTCTTAATGTCTTTGATACGCATCAACTATTTATCAGCAACATTTGACAACTCAGATTTATCTTGCCATAGCAGTTCTTCCAGATCCTGCCACACCTCTTCCTCTCATTCTTTTCCAGTTTCCCTGGAGAACATAAACATGCTGCTTGTCCCAGGGGGTGTCATTGCCTAGGAATTATTTACTCTGCCATCTTTCTAGACCCTCACATTTATGTTGTATCTATTATTTAGAAATTTGTCTTACTTAATCCTCCTGTGATGATACAGCCTTTCCAAGAAATCTATAACTCTTGTCCAAGCTCTCAACAACTCGTATTTCAATTACTACAATGTCTCGTCTATTTTTTTTTTTTCTCTAAAGAAATGTGGTCTTGCCTTGATTGTATCACTTCAGAACACTGCTCTTGGCTTATTGCTTTGGCGTTTACACTCGTGTTTCATGTCCTACAGTTGTCTTCCCCATCCCCACTTTTGAGGTGGTTTATGGCCTCTTTCTTATCCCCAAGGCAGCAAGGAGACATCAGCTCCTGGCTCCAGTCAGTCATTTGCCAGCCCGTTACCTTCTCATTCTGTTTTTGAACAGGCACACCTGTGTTCATTCCTGTGCTGCTCCTGACTTATACCTGAGGAAAAAAAACATTGTGCAGAGCTGCCTCATTATTACTACAAAATGCCTTCTGGAAGCATTTCTGTGCTGGGATGCCTACAAGAAACTTTGAGCATGATCTGGCAGTTAATAAGCTGTCAAATGTAGTTGAATAATTTCCTTCTACTTTCTCATGTGGCTGTATCATCTTTGGGAGGGGGACTTTTATCTTATACTTGCACTGCAAGATCTTTGAGATGGGTACAGTCTGTTTTATTTGGTTTGAACTGTTGACTTCATGAAGTCCTCGTCCATGCCCTTGACAAGACTCTGTTCCAGTTTAAGTCTACTTGGTGCCTTTAGGCTGAAATTTCCATGATTTGGAGAGCACAAGTGAGAAAATGTCTCATATATATACAGCTTGCTTTCCTTCAAATCCATAAATTCTCTGCAAATCCCACCAATACAATTTCCTTGTTTTCTAAGGCTTGTGATTGAAATGAAGTCTCTTTTATCTTTGCATTCTCATGTTCCTAAAGCCTTTCTTTCCGTTCTTAATCTAGTGTCCAAGAATGGCTAGATGTGCTACTTAACACTGTGAATTTATTTTGTTCATCTTTACACACATATTTCTTGATATTGTGTAGCTCTGAGCGCAGACCTATATTTTTCAGATTTCTTGCATTTACTTGCTAAAATATTTTCTGGTGTTTTATCTGATGGAATATTATGTAAAAATATAAGTTGAATAAATTGTGTACAAAAGTAAAGAGAAAATATGAGACTATGACAGACTGCAAACAAGTTCACCAATTTAACTGAATTTTTACAATTCTATAACTCAAGAAATGCCTTGGATCTCAAAACTGAGAGGTTTTGAATAGCTTCATAACAGCATCTAATTGCTCTAGCTATTTATAAAAAAAGAGAAATTGTAAAACATAGAAGTTCAAAAGCTAGCTATTGCACATGCCCAACAATCTTTTTCAACAATAATTTCATAACGATTTTTAGCTTGAGGACTCTGTGCTGTGCATTTGTAGCCGCCAAATTGACACGATGGAGTGTAACAGCTCCAAAGGAGCTATTACAGTCTGTTGGGTAATTAAAAGCTAAATGGAACGTTGAGAAATGATCCATACAATTGGATTGGCTAATTTCTTCACTTTTGTAGATTTAAGTTGCTCAAGATGATGTTATCATTTTTTTTTTTTAAGTGGGTTCCTATTGTTTAAACCACCATGAAACCAAATTCAGCCTGACTGTGATGTTAAGGAAGATGTCAAGTTTTTTTGGTTTCATGAATTTTCTATATATTATTTTCATCCCATGAAATACTTCCACACTTTTGTTGTCATTTGAGCTCATATTGAGAGGATATTTTATTTGGAAATTCCTAAGGAATATGACCCAAATTACTTGCCCGTATGAACACTACAGGGGCAGAGCAAAGATAATTGAGTTTCCTTTGGTGTGGGTATACCTGCAGCCACAGCACAGGCATTCAGGGGCATTCCCTGTGCAGTTCCAGTGTACGCTGCAGACTTGGAATGGGCTGCAAATTGGAGAGGCAGCTCTGGTATCCTCCCTGCTACTTGCTTTTGTTGCTCAGTCTAGCTCTAAATGATTGTGACACTAAAAGGTGTGTTTATTGAAAATGTTTCCAGAGATATTGGGGCATTCCTTTTGATGACAAATTTCTTATTTTGAAGCTATATGAACATGTGCAATAATCTGATTTGACCTTCTGTATCTAACAGGTCATCATACTTTGCTGAGATATCCTGCAGTGAGCACACCATCAAAGTACTTCAGTCTTTAAGTGATTAATTTGGAATGTGTCATAGGAATAGATCAAGAGACACCAAAGTACATTTGAGGACCCTCCAATGACAAGAAACTAATTACATGAAATTTATGCTACAGATTCTATTGTTGTAAGACTTTGGCTGATTTTTACCTCCTTTTGTTTAAGTAGGTGTAGACAGAAGTTCCAACTTTATCAGTTCTCAATCAAGGTATTGGAATAGTGAGACTACAGTTTTCATTTACAAAAATCAATTTTTAAAAGAAAATTCAGGTCTGTTAGAAGTTAATTTTCCAGCTGCTCTTTTTGACCAAGACAACACAAATGTATGGTAATAGAACTTGTGTTGCAAACATTTACTCCTTAGAGAGCTGTCTGAGGGGATGAATGAAAGGTAATCATGGCACCAGCAAGGAAAATTGATCTTAATGCTATCACAGTTACAGTTACTACCTTAGCAATATTAAAGCTTGTTGACAAATTAGTGAAGATCTCCAAAAGAAAAGAAAGAGAACGAAGGTTTTGAGTGGTGCCATTGGGCAGGTTAAAACACATTTCTTCAGTTGTTCAGCTGGCTGATACTTTCTTAGCCACAAAATAATGGTATAATATGAACTCTGGAATGTACCCTTTAGTTTGACATACACATATGAAGTTTGTATATATATAGTTAATATAATTGCAACAGTGATTCTCAGACTCTTTTGTCCATAGGAGAACAGATAAATGCAGTGAGCAGATCTAGTCTGATCTCCCTTTCAACTGTTTTGACTTCATTTTTATTTCATTGTAACCCATGAACCTTTGGTTGGAAGTCAGATTTATACCTTAACATAAGACCTGTGGTACTGTGCCCTGACTTTAATGATTCTGCTGTCACATTCCAAACGTGACCCTTTCTGGAGCAACCTTGTTGGGTCTTCACCAGCTTTTCCCCATGGGAATTCCTCTCTGGTGAAGCATGCACTTGTGGTTTTAGCCTGAAAACTCCAACAAGCAGCAGTGCTCATCAGTTTCTTCTCAAATCACATTCCAAATAAATCTTGTTTTCTGCCAGGTGTTACTCATTCAGCAAACCATTCCTTCACTTCTGGATGAGAGCATTTCTTTGTGAGATGCAGTCTGCATGAGTGCATTTATATACAGATACAGATATGCACCAAATCCTAAAATAAATTTGTCTCCCGAATGAAATGGATCTGTACCAAAATATTCTGCCTGAGGATCTGACCCACTATGCCTATATTTAGTAGTGCAGTTTTAAACCTGTATACAGGCACAGCACAAATCTTGGCTTATGTACCAGGGTCCGTGTCTGCACATGAGAACGAAAATTGTTTTGTGAGTACACGTTTGACAAGTCTATCTTTTAAGTGGGGATTGGAAATGCAGTTCCAAGATTCCCATTAATAGATGCTAAAATAATGACTACATGAAATGTTTTATTAGTACACAGGTGGGCAGATGTGGTAGACGAATTGGTGTCAGGTCAGCTTTGGTTATTTTTGGATGTTTCCAGTTCTGCATGTCCAAAGAAATGTCCTAGGGAGATGGATTTCCCTGAGATAAGAATGGGTTGATTGTGATTCTTAAAAGTCTAGTGAATCTCCAACGTGAGAATGCCTTTACTCTCTAATCTGTTTTCTGAAGGAACCACACCAAAGTATCAGCAAATGCTTTAGATATATTAAATAGTGAAATCTTAGTTTAATTCCAACCAAAATCTTAACTTCTGTAAGAATAAATAGTTTTGAGGAGCTTGCTTAGGATTGCTTGCTTATAGTTAATTCTGAATTATCATCAGGTGTTGCTTACTCCCTCCAATGAGTAACTGCTCCTACAGCTTTATTCCTCCTAAGTAAGCAGTTCTTGCAGGCTGTTGTCAGTTCATTTTGTGGACCTGTCTGCCTTAACTCTACCTGGTGGAGGGCTGTGTCATTTCCTTTTTATTGATTCTAGGGTCCCCTGAGACACACTCAACTTTGTAATTCAGCAGTAAGTGTTCTGCAGCTCCATTAGGGTTTCCACAGAACAGCCTATTTCTATTTTATTAGTCTGCGATAAGCTACATATTTTTGCTGATCCATAGGTTGGACACTTCAAATAGGCTTCGTGGTGATGCTGCCGGAACTGCACTTGACAGGTACTTTTCAATGTGTCTGGAGTTAGCTTGGTTTAGTATCATTTCAGACAGCTATTCTAGCAAAAATTATGCTGCAACACAGGCTACCAGTTAGACAATCCATATTTCAGGATATAACAATGTTAGGTGTGCATTCAAACTTGTTAAAACTCTCTTTGACTGTAACTGCATTTAAAAATGGTTCCAGCCACAGTTACAAGCCCCAGAGGGAACAGGGCTTCACTGTCTCCTTCCTCCAGGACAGCACACACTATCTGCTTTCCGTGTTCTTGCTAGCCTACAGAATAAATGGTGAATTAATCTTCTGTGACTGAGAGAAACTTATGGTACATGAAATTTAGAATGCTGTCCGGACCCTTTCAAGGAGGCTTCCATCTTTTTCAGACCTCAGGCTCTAGAAAAATTGAACCAAAAGAATATATGTTGTACCTCTGACAGAACTCCTGTTGTTAACTATTTCTCATCCTTTAATTTCTCTGAGTCAGTAACCTGGTGCTGATGCAGTCCAGTATTTTGCTCAGAAACCTATTCTGGGGAATGCTGCACCTGAACTGCTGAGCCAGTCACCTTCACGAACGTGATTGTGACCTTGAATACATGCTTGGCTGTAACTTCTGTTTCAGTAAATTCTTACTCCTCCATCTACATTGTTTTCCTTTCCCTACCTTGACCCCCTGGCAAAGCTGTTTGTTTAGATGGGGAAGGACAATCTCACCAGTAAGTAACGTGCTTGTCTAATTCTTCAGTCTTGCTAATCACAAAAGTTGTAATTTTAAACCTGACTGGTGGTATCAGAAGGCCAACTGCATGCTGTTAGGTGGGTCAGGACCTGCAAATTCCAGTATCCAAATTTGACCTTTGGCAATTGACTCTGTGCAGTTTTATTCCCCGTCTTTTCTCCTTAATTACAGTTGCAGCTGTGTCTAGCTGCTATTACAAGGAACTGAATTAGAAAAATGAAAGAAGTTATTCCATGGTGCTTTGGCTCTAGAAGTAGCTATTTAACCCTGTGATTTTGTTAGAGCCATGCATGAAATCTCTGCCTCTGATGTCTCTTCTGTCATATGTGCTTATAATGCTGAGGAAGAACACTCTCAAAATGATGATAAAGGGAAAGCTTCAGAATTGTGATAATTTTGACACATCATCACTATGATTGACATGATAAATAAGTCAGGTCATAAGGAATAATGCAGTTCTAAATCCCCAACCACATAAGCTTGCTGAGAGGGAAAAAAGGGTCTATTAAATTTTCTGTATAGAGATTGCAGTCAGTGGTGCATAAACAATACATTCTATAGCAACCTGTTCATTGCTCAAGTTGTTATTGGCAGGCACTGTGGCATTTCTACAGTCATTAAAAGAAGCTATCACTATTAATCTCCAGTCTCAAGGCAGGTTTAACCTGAAGCTGATCATCAAATAACGCTAACATATATTTGTGCTTTGCTGAACGTGCCCTTTCATCTTTGGATGCCTTTTCGGTAATGTTGTAAGAAGGGCTGAGAATTCTAGCCTTCATTATAAAAGTTTGCAGGTTAATAATATATCTCTTCCCCTTAAATCAGGGGCACTCATGGAGGGGAGGAGTTCTTATGAAACTGCACAGCTTATTCTATGCATACCCCACATTCAGGGTGTTGCTTACTCTCAGTTTCTCATAGTCATTGATCAGGTTGATTAAAAAGTAAAATGCCTAAAACTGACCATATATATATATAGCTGTATACATGTATGTTCAGCGAGACAGCTCAGCATGAGCTCTGTCAGTGGTCAGAGAAATACTCAGTGGTCAGAAAAATGGCTGGAGATGTCTGGAGATCATCCAGATCAAACTCATATTAATGTTCCTGCCTTGGAAGGAATAGTTTGTTGATGGATTGCTGAATCATGTCTTCAGAGATATGCCAAAGATTAATGTATTAACTAGTACCATATTTACTGTGTCTCTTTTCTTTCTTAAGTGGCCTGTGGGACTTAATCCCTGCTTGTGGATACATCTGTAGTTACAAGACCCCTGGGAAAGGGGTCATACAGATGAATTCATCAAATTGTTTCCTTAGAAAATGGTCCTTGAAAGAACTAAAAGAATCAAAACATTTTGATTCATCTTCTCTTTCGCCTCCCCTTCCTCAAGGAAAATTACTTTCCTCTGGGAAATACAGGAATCTGTCACCACAGACAAATGGGAAACTGTATTTCATAAAGGTTACTGAGAGAAAATTGAATTTATTTTTCATTCTTTCTAAAGAGATAGTCATATCCCTTCTCAAATATCCCTTAACATCCTCTCAGAAATGGGATGACATCTGTCGTTTAAGCTCTCTAAGTACTCTTGTCCCAGTTCCAACTTTTGGTTGTGGTAAGCGAGTGATTAGGGAGAAACCAACTCATCCTAAGTTACATCCTCAGAAGCCATTTCAATGTGCAAATGAAAAATCTGAATTTCAACCCAGGAGACTTCCCTCATATAAATTATCTTTGTAGTGCTACTAGTATACGCAGTTCACCACAGATATACCGGTGGCCCTACCCATGTAAACTGTTATATCCAGCGTGCTCATCCAGCTGCTGACAGTGAAGCACTCAAAAGATAAGCAAAGCAACAGCAGTTTCCCCAGCATCTCATTTTGTCACTTTGGTTGGTAGGCTATCATCAATTACAATGAGTGACATAGACTGGAAAAATAAATGTAAGATCACTAGATTTGGTGACCAGGTCACCCAGGCAAAGTCCCAAGCTTAAATGCAGCTCCCAAGTCGTGGAGACCCTGGGTGTAACTTCTCACAGAGTGCTCTGCTGTGGCTCTCTCAGCTGAGCTGTTTTTCCAGCACTTTGATCTGAGGTTACACAGCTGTATTGTATCAGAGCTGACCTCAACCTCAGGCAGCAACAGCCAGGAGGAAGCTGCCGAGCCTGCTGGTGTGCTCCAGGCCTCAATTTGGCCTTTTGGCACCGCTGGCCCACGTTCCTGTCAGGGGCTGAGGCTCCTCCAGCTGCTCCGTGGAAGTAACTAGCAGCCAGGAGTCAACTTTGAGTGTTTGATGCTGACTGCTGCTTTGTTTGTAGGAAAACTGGGAAGGGAAAGAGCTGATAGTTTGCATCTTGGAAGGACTCGGCTCAGATGTCCGAGAAGAGAACAGCAGTCCTCCTGCGCCAGGCACCATTACTGGCTCAGTCTCAGGGCAGGGTAGGCCATGAAGTCAAGTCCTTGCTGTTGGCAGAACTGCACGCCCGCCACATTTGCGTTCTGCAGTGTTTCATACTTCATTTTGGCCTTTTATTTTGAACTATGTTGTATATATACAAAAAAGTACAGAAGAAAGACATGGCAGAAAATTACTGTAGAGACTGAGGAGCAGAAAAGCAGATTTTTAATTCTAGACTGTAACCTGCTGTTTGAGTGGCCTTAACATACGTTACGAGCAAGGGTTTAGACGTTCATTTGTAATGCTTGATCCAATAGCAGAAGCTCATTTAAATTGGTGTGATGACATGTGCCAGAGTCTGCAGGCAGCTTGAAACAATAATGCTGAGAAATGCAAATTGCCTGTTTTATTCTTGTACTGGCATTGCCAATGATAAAACCAGGGAGAATACTCTGTCTTTTTTTCCGCATCCTGTCAGCTGTTGACCAGAGATGCTGTGAATAACTGCCCAGTCACTGTTGTCTGAAAATTTGCAATAGAATTTAATTTTGATTGCCATATCCCATTAACAAATCTTTCAACCAAGAACAGAGCTGCAAAGGGAATATGAGATGTCAAAATGGCTTCAGAGCTTGCAAGATCCCCATGGATATTGTATAGCATCTTCTTCCAGTTGGAGAGTAGAAAGAAAAGAAGTTCTCCATCATATATTTGAGTATATCCTAAAATGTTGGAAAGGTTGTAATGAACAAGTCAGACTTCTACCTGCTGTAGCCTCGTTTCAGTAATGTTTGTCCTTGCCTCATTTTCACCACATGTAAAATGGAGATAATGGTTCCTACGTCTTCTGTAGAGGTCTCTGGTGTGCTGGTAGAAGCAGTTATTATTTTTCAAGAGCACTTTCTACTTCTTATGCTTTCCAGTGGTAATAAATTGTACTTTTTAATGGTAGGAATGAAGGTTTAGTGCAGAACTAAATCAGCTTTTTTAAATGTTCCACTTTCCCTTTTCGCTGGGTTTTATATTTTCTGTATTTATATGCATAGAGAGGAATCAGAAACAACGGGGAAAAAAATGGCATTTTAAACCAGTTGTTTTAAAGCATTTTCTGGTGATTTTGGTTTTCCCATTTGAGCTAAGAAAAATAGATTTGTTTGAAAGATCCTATTATTTTTTTTTCATGTCTTTTGCATTGGTTATCAATATTAATTGTTTTGGGCAATACCTGTGGTTCATTGTAAAATATACAATTTTATATCCACCCTGCCTGTATTAAGGGAAAGATCAACCACTTACCCCTTTCAAAGGTTGTTTTGCATAGTTCACAATGATTTACAGGAGATTCTTAATGTCTGTCAGCTATTTGGTCATTTTAAGTCTGATCATAGTTATAAGCCTAAAAGTTATGACCAGACAAAAAAAAATGGGAAATGCAGTTGGCTTGAAAGCTAACACTTCCAAACATTTGGGTGCACGCTAAAGTTAAGGCTTGTAAATTGTTCTATTTACGTTAAAAGCTGAAAACAAAAACAAAAAGCACACCATCCTCCATTTGTGCCCTGTTGCTTGCTGAATTGAGGCTGAGGGGTAAGCAAGGAAAACACCAGCCCAAGGCAATTTCCAGGTTGTTTGAAATAACGTTGCTTTATTAAATGTATAAAATCCTCGTCTAAAGTCCCTGTGCTATGGAGCAGTTGTTTGTGGAGCCCCAGAACGCTGTATGTTACGTAGCCCGGACATGGTACTGGTACCAGTAGATTACAGAACCCGGATGCGATACTGGTACCAGCAACTGCTTCCTCCCAGCAGCACGTCCCCGTGCCTGTGCCTGACCTGAGCACAGCAGCCGAGGTGCTGTGGGTTCCTCGTGTCTCTGCCTGCTGGGCCTTGCCCACGCACCCCTCCAGGTATCGAGCGCTGGCGTGCAGCAACATGCAGTGAAATGCCGGAGTGTGAAGAGCTTTATTTGTAAGTTATGGTGGGCTCTGTTACAAAGCTGCATTAAAGCATTTTGCTGAAATACCAAGTAATCCTTTTCAAAAGCACTAAGTGAAAATGCATTGATTTTTATTTTCTTTCAGCAACTTCAATAGCTCAGGATTATTACTATTTTTGAGAGTGATAGAGAAATGTCAAAAATGCTTCAGTTGTATTTTTATTTTTATATATCCCTTCAGGTTTTGTGGGGGGTTTTTGTTTGTTTTGTTTTTGGTTAAGGCTTTGGAAGGCAGCAGGAGAGGGAGATTTAGTTTATTTCTAAAAGCTGCTAGTATTTTGAGTATTTTCAGAGATCTTGTGGTTCCACATACAACACATTTTATTGTCTTAAGTTTGGTCTATGTTTTAAAATTCTTTGTCTCCTGAATAGCCAAATGGTCTTGCACACCTAAATCTCTTCTTTGTAATTACTTTTGAAAGAAAGAAAGGGAGAGAAGATAGGTCAATTAGGTTGCACCCACTGTTTTCAGTATCTGTGTAGAGTGGTCATCAGTTGCTTTTTATACTGTGTGGGATTTATTCATGTAGCATTTAATTTCATTGAAGATAGGTGTGGATGCACTGAGTTTACAGAATACCAAAACTCCCAAACTGGACAGAAGTCCCAGAGCAGAATAAGGCAAAACTTGCTCAGGTATGTAGGCTAATGGGCATACCTTATGGAAAATTCAGGTTGCCAGGTGCCAGCATACAACTAGCTCTTCCCATCTTTGCTTCTGCTTTTATAATATATTTTAAATTTTTTAATATAATTTTAATCTGTATCTAAATGCATTTTGTGCACGTCTAAGCAGAGTGATTCATTCTTCACCCTACATATATATAAGAAGTTTCAGGAGATTTTATGTGTCTGAGAGACAGCAAGAGACAATGTTTTGTTGCAAAGTGCACCCCAAAACATTTTCTTATTGTTTCACTTGCTCTCGTGTTCGACAGTTTTGCACTAACAACACAGCCCGTTACAATCCAGATAGTAAAATCATATTGTTATTGTTGTTTCCAGGGCAAATCAAATAAATGGGTTGCTTAAGACTAAACAATGTCGCTGTGTTCTGCCTAATCACACATTGCCAATTAATTTCAAACTGGTAACCTAAGGACATTTTTGAAACTGGCTGCACATTTGCAAATGTGGGGGTGAATTTATTTCTTTTTACAACATAAAACAAGATAGATGTCACTTATATGTCAGAAAGAACTAAATTCACGTCTTAGACAAGGAAGGAAGTATATCATATTCTCGTTTTATCTCTCATTTCTTCTCCCTAATTTCCCTTATTAACTGTAATTCTGTTGTGACATCCTAGTGTCATATTATGATAATAGAAATTTCAAATAAGCAGCAGCATGAAATGCAAAGTTTTGGGTGAGCTGGGAGACAGGAACAACCTGTAGAAATAAGCTTCTGTTTTTCACTAGTGAAGCAATGAGTCCTTGTCATCTGTAGAAAAGGCTGTTTACTGTCCATACAGCTGAAAACAATGACCCAGCGCTTTTCTGAGAGGGTAAGAAGTCAATGCAAGATCGAAAAGACATCATGCTCTTAAACTCCTCTCTTATCTGGGAGCAGCAGAAAGGAAATCATAAGTACATTAATGCAAGCAGCATTTGTACTGGTCAAGGTACGACTAACAATTTGTTTATAACAATGCTGACACTACCCATACTGCAGAAATACTAACAAAGAGCCCTGAGTAATAACTTCCCCCTAGATTTCTTTTTACAGTACTTGCAGCATTCTCTGGGCATGCATTTATGTACTGTGTATAAATAGGCAGACAAAAACTTATTCCATCTTCCTGAGAAGAGAGATGCTGTTTTATTCTCACTTCAGAAAATTAAATGCTTATCCATCTGTGGAATTATTTTTGAATGAATAAGTTTGTAGACTTCCTTCAGCCGGGTTATTATTTGCTCTTTTGGAACATTCTTTGCTTTCACAGTTGTTTTGTTCTTGCTACAGAGGAAATAAAGCGATGTGTATTTTTCTCCCTGCTGAGGTCTTAGGCAACCTTATATTATAAAATAACCAAAGGTTGATAATCACAAAGGCTGCAAAGGGAAAGCCTCCGCTTTATTTAGAAGAACATCTGTGCTTTAAAGAGGAAGAAAAATTCTTTCTTTTGGTACAATATTATTTCTTTGGATTCTGAGCTCTGCTGTGTGAGTGATTTTGCCCTGCTTTTACATTTTACAGTATTCTAAACATATAAATGAAATTTTATTTGCTTCTGAATCCCTGTGACCTGAACAACACTACTTCTGTTAAGAAGAAAAGGACGAAGTAGCATGATGTGGTCAGGGGGCGTGGAGAACTTCAGACCATATGGAATGGACCCGAGGCCCCTGATAACCTATTTCTCAAAATATTATTTTGACAAGTCATTCCATATGTTTGGTTGAGTTAGCTGTTGGAAGAAGGCTGTGGGGTATCTTCTTGTTTTTCAGATCTGCTCTTTTTATGTAAAGACTTTGAAACAGCAGACCTTTGGGAGCAAGGTAGCAATCTGGATCCCAAAACATGTTTCACATATAAATATATAAATAGAATGCGGCAAGAGTTGACCTTGAGCTTAAAATGCTGCTCAGCGAGTGCATCTCAGTTTGAATAGGAGTTTCAGCAACAAAGAACAAAAGTGCCTGTTTAGTTCAACGTTATAAATATCTGTAGAAGTGCTCTCTTAAGCCTTCACAAATTGTTCCATGTCCGTAGCATCTGGGATCTGAGGACAGATTTTGAAATTTGGGCGATTTTTATTATTTGAAGTTCAAATGTAGTAAATTTTAATTCCTGTTCTTAGAGGGGATTTGCTGGAGAAAGCTTTCATCAACACCTTGCTTATCCAGTAACTGCAAAAATGTATTTGCATGGATTTAAGCTGTCTTGCTCAGATCTATATAAGTACTCTTGTATATGCTTTTTACATAATGACAGCCAATTCGGTGGCCTGTACACATTTACTGGCACCAACTGTCTCTGACGCAGAAGCCCTTGCTTTCATTGTGAAGGAGAAATCAACCGTGGAACACTTTCAGATTTGTCTTTTGCTTATTTTCAGTGAGGACAGATTTAAATTCTTTCATCATCTGGGAAGAGCCCAGATTTTTAATTAAGCAGCCAGATACAGTAGACATCCAAGTATAAGAAAATCTCTAAAATTCAATAATATTTATTATTTTCATGAATTTTCCAGGTATCTAGTAGCATTCTCCTGAATCTAGGTTGATACTAGGAAAACCCAAATTCTGAACTAAATTGAAATTTAGTATTAAATTTAACTTTATTAGGACCGCTTGTCAGATTATCAGTATATATGTGCAAGTGTCTGCTTCCATTGTACTGCTTCACAACATCAGGTTCACTTAAAAGGATGCTACAAAGAAATACATCTTAAAAATTCACATATGATGGATTGTACATACTTGTAGTTCTCTACAAGCACATCCAGTCTTACATCTTCCCAGTAAAAATAGTACTTATTGTTGTCATAAAATAAATTTGGGGGGGGGGGGGGGGGGGGCATTTCCTAAGTAATTTTGCCCCAGGGTCACTGGGGATTCTTGTCTTTATCCTTCTTTTTAAAGTCTGGTAAAGGACAGATAAGAATTGTCATTTTTATCTTTTTATTTTTTACTTTGTCTTTTTTTGGTCTTTTTTTTTTCATCCACAATTTCATTTCTGAGTAGAAGTGTTCAAACTTGTTGTGAGAATGAGAAGAAGCAAATGGACCATCATTTGTGTGACTTTCGTTTGTCTTTTGCCAAAGCAAGGAGTTAAGAAATTATATTAAAAAGAGAAAGCTGCATGTGAAAATGTATTTGAAAATATAGTGTGGCAGCATTTTATTGTCTCCCATTTCTCTTTCTTCCCTGCTGCTTGACAGTAAACCACAAGCTGCTGGTGAGAACTGCAGCATCTAAAACGCCAGCAGTTCTCTGGTTCATGTAACACAGCCATGTCCCAGTTCAGCGTTCCTTCCTCATTTCTTCTCTCAGCTTTTATCTTTGCAGTGAATTTTGCATTTCTGGACTGTTTGATTAACTGACAGTTCTAGTTTATTTAACAGCCAATTACTAATGAGTGGTTTATTAACTTAATTTACATTCCTTAAGAAAGCAAGTGGTAAATATTGACGTATGTGAAGCAGCAGGTCAGAAGTTCCTTTTTGTCCTCAGCAGGACATGATTCTTGCTGTCTGCTGCAGAAATACAGGGGCAGCAAAGCATTGCTGTCTCAAAGCTGTCTTCCCCCCCCCCCCCAAAAAGTGCATGTCTGTTTGCATTTAAAACGATGCTTCTCTTATGATGCGCTAAAGTGCGTCGTAAAAATATACAACCTCTTAAAATCATTTCCACCGATGAGTTATTTTAAAATCTTTTTAAACATAAGCATGTTTCAGATGATGCAGCTGAAAAGGTTCTGGGTGTTGCCTGCAGGGGCAGCGCTCGCCAGCTGGCTGCGGTGGGCTCCTCTGCTCTGCTCTGCTCTACCTGTGGCTCTTCGCATCGCTTTGGAGATGACTCTGAGGCTAATAGGTTCCACTGCTAGACCATGGATTTTTTTTTTTTTTTTGCTTTTCCCTTTTAACTGCCGTTGAATAAGATTACACACTATCCACTTGTATAGCCAGTATTAAAGCTATCTGGTGAATTGAAAAGCCACCTGAGCGTTCTTTAGCTAGAATAGCTTGAGGCTCTATATTTTTTAATGTTGAAAGCTCTAATGATGTACTGGATGATAAGTTTCTCGGCAGAAAAAAAACCCTCACTGTGCATGGGGGAAGGTCAGGTCAGTGACAGAGACTGAACTTCCAAATTGCTTTTTGTGCACGAGGAGTTGTGAGACGGGGATTTCAGAGTGTCGGAGCAGAAATTTGGTCCGCTTTTGAAGCGAGCTGCTGAGTCATCACAGGGAGCTGTGTTACTGAGCAGTGGCTTAATTTCCTTAAAACTACATGGGACAACACTGAAAACTTATTTCCAAAGTAGACCTAAAATATAAAGTGGGTTTGTAGCCCTCAGGTAGCAGAAAAGAGGGAGGAATGAGTCTTTTGCAGAGGGCTTGCCCACCGATAGCAGTTGCTGGATCACCTGCACTAATGACCTGTAGAAAAAGGGCAAAATCAAGAAGAAAGCTACATGTGCCATCCGTGTCCCAGTCCGTGGAGCAGAACTGGTGCGAGAGAACCTGGAGAGGCTGGTACCGTGTGCCCTGATGGCTGGGCTGCCTCTGCCTGGGCTCGGCACTGTTCCTCCAGCAGCGGCAGCTGTGGTCGGCGGCAGCGCTGGCTGGCTGCACGTCAGCTGTAGGCAGGCCCCCATCTCTAGTTATGCCCAGGGATAAATCCTAAAAACCCTCTACAAGATTTTAGAAGCTTCTCAACCTGTATTTTAGCCTGTTTCATCTAATAAAATATAGAAAGCTCTTCTTTGCTGGAGTATCTACACACAAAAGGGTATAAGTCATCTTGTGGATAGAGTTGAGTTCTCCATTAATCTTTCCCTAGGGCTAAAGCTAACAGCTCTTGCAGTCTGTGTGAAGTCTTTACAAAGGGGGGAAAAAAAGCTGTTACAAACGTGGCTGTTATTTGTTTAAACATTTGGAAACATTTATAGTGTGATGCTAGCTGTTCTTTTTACCCTTGCGCCTATTCTTTTGTTTGTATATATTTCAATGAATCCTTTAAGACTTGTCAGGCAAGAAGAGTTTGGCTTGTTTAGCTAAGTAAAATTAAGACTGTGAAGGAGTATGATTGTTGCCTATAAATACTTTAGGACATAAAAATCACAGAGGGAGAAAAGAGAGATTTGAGCCAAAGGACAGCTTTGGCAGAGGAACAAATGGGGTACATTGGTCGTGAATACGTTTAAGCTGGAAATTAGGAGTGTTTTTAACAGATTGAACAGGGCTGTAGGAAACCTTCCATCCAAGAAAGTGGAGTTAAAAGTGCTCGATGTTCTTATCACAAGCCTTGGTACGCTCAGCAACGGGATCACAGGGTGGGATGTCAGCAATGGAGCTAGGCTTTCTAGCCCTCTGCCCCCAGCACAGCTAGCAGGAAGCTTGTACGCATAAAACATCTCCTTGCCAAAGTTTTGCATAATGTATTTTTCTGTTTTCTCTTTTAGAAATCTGTTTTTGTAATATGATGTGTCTGTTTAACTTAGGAATGTGTTTTCTTTCTCTTCAAACCGACCAGCAAGTTCCTGACGTTACGCACATTTTGAACTGCTTGCAGAATTGCAAGCTTGACTGTATGAAACACATCTTGTAGGCTAATTATCTTTATCTTTGGGGAACTTGAGTTTTTAAAGCTAAATGCATCAGTAGTCCTGTTGTAACACGTATGGTGCATCACATGGTCCCAGGAGGGGTGGATCAAAAAGCAAGGAGTGGAGGTTTTCAGACACTTGAGTGCTTTATGGCATGGGTGACTCAGCCAAGATGAATTTAGGCAAGGCTTTCTCAACAGTTCCTGATGAAATCTTTGGCAACTGCTGCTCTTCACCATATCCCCCCTCACACACCATGTATTTAATATTCAATCTGTGATCTACTTGCTGTATTTTGGTGATGTTTTTGTTTTTTGTTTGTTTTTGTTTTTTTAATTAAAAAATAAAAAAATAAAATTTTTAAATTTTATTATTCAGTTATTGTTTGTTTACTTGCAGTGGAAATGAATCATATTTGATCTGATGTGGGCAAAGCTTAGTCACATTGACAGGAGTATATTGGGTCAATAAATATAAGTGACCTAGACCGTTCCCTTGTTTTGCTAGTACTGTGTTTTGTAAACTTTTTCCGTATCTGGTGTTTTATTCATATGTTACCATGCCTTATGTCTGGATCAAGACAAAGGTTGTATATATAAGAATCCCCTTGCTGAGATTGATTCAAACAACTAGGCCGCTTTCCCTGTAAATTTGACCCACAAAACTAAGTTCATATGTTGTTGCTTATTTACTATTTTCAGTCTAGAGTCCAGTTTCTCAAGAGTTTGAAGATAAGAAATAATATTTACATGTCTGGGAATTCTTAAGATATCTGTGAGTACTGACAAGTCATAATAACTCTTCAAATACCAAATCCATGTCATTAGATTGCTAATTATTTTATAAATACATATTTTTGTCTCAAAATACTCCATCTGGAGTTTTAATTTTATTTGTCAAACTAAACAAATGTGATCAAGGCAGGAAAATCTGTTATTTTTCTTTGTCTGGAGATCTAAGCAGAGACCTGTACTGTACACAGTGGTGTACAACAACATCACCCATTTCCCTTTTCTTGAAAATTAATACCGTCCTTGCTAGAAAAGAAGTGAGAACATGGAATGGTAACAGTCATTATCTTAACACTCTCTCATTGCATAACCTGTTAATAGACAGTCAAATAAGTAGGGAACAAATAAGCAGTGTTTTAGGGTAGAGTTTTATGATTGATAAATACCCTTTTTTTTAGTGTTTGTGTAATGATTCTCTTGTGGGCTGACAGGTGGTTGTCAGCGTTTGCTAGTCTGTTGATCAGGCTCCGGGTCATGTTGTGCATCTTGTACTGCAAAGGGGAAGGGAAATTAATCTGTTATTGATCGGGATCCAATTCCTGTTGTGCATCTTGTACTGAAAAGAGGAATTAATTCATTACAGAAAAAGTGAAATCTATTCCATTGGATAGTTTGTATTTTTAAGGTCTTTTTCCCCTTGAGCAACCTTGAGATGCCATGTGAGTGTCTTTTCTCCTTTTTTTGTCATATTCCATGTTACATAGGCTGACTGTACATCCTTGATGCCATAATGTTGAATTACTTACTATGTAATATTTTTGCTATTTGTATTGGACTCATCTCCTATTCTGCTTTTTTCTAATAAAAGTATCCATAATTTTGTAAACGAAGCTCATAGTAAATGAGAAGGCACTAATGCATGTAATGCAAGTCTGAAAGTCTGTAGGAAGTTTATAGCAAACTTTTTTAAATTTTTTTTCTTCCAGGTTAATTTATAATTGTTTTCAAAGTTCTGCTGAAGCACTTAATTCCTCCAGTAGCTGGAGGGTGTACTAGTATACTGGTGATCTTTTCTGCAAAGTGTTTTTCTCCCTTCGACAAGTTTCCTAACATAAAGAAGTAAATCCATTTTTGGAAACTGAGTCCGGTGAAATTCCTTCTTCACTGACAAGAAGACACTGAGAAGTAATTGTGGTAGTAACTAAGACTGATAGTAGGAATGACTAGCAGTTGACATCATGCTCCGGACTCTGCCCCATGCCATGTAAATGAGGGTGTTTCTTTAGGCAATTCTCTCTCCTCTTGCTCATGGTAACCTCGTTTGTGTTGTCATCAACAGGTTGGTACCTATAAGCAATTTAATCTCAGCCTCAAAAATAAGACTTGCCATTTTTTCTCAGGTCTGAGCTCAAGCTATTACTTCTTTTCAAGAGATAAACGCTTTCTCTCACCTTTTATTAAGGCTGGTTGGCACAGTATCTCTGAGAAGAATTTGAGCATCCATGAAGTAATGCTCTTAATATTCTGCACAGCAAACACAGATGTAGATAAACTTTGTGTGCCATAATGTAAGACCTGGGAAAGGAGCTGATGTTTATACATTTTTGAAGGGGAAAGCACATTTTGTATCTTCAGTCATATGGCCCGAGTGAGATTTCATCTCTGTTGGGAAAATTAAGCACCCAAGTGGCTTTGACAAAGTCTGGGATATTTTTTAATTGTAAATCGTAATATTTAAAGTTCCTTGAGCCTCATATGATAATGTATATAGGGAGATAGAAACACTGATTATGACTTTTCTGAGATGATAGGGCAGTCTACATAATTGTCATATTTAAGTAACAAATTAAAAATTCTACAGCAGACGAGTATTAAAAAAAAAAAAATAAAAATGTTACAGACCACCTGGGACAGCTTTCATTCCTGGTCAGATGGAAGGGAAAAAGGGGAAGTTCAGTGTGATCCAAGATCACAGTTGTGCAGTCATACGCAGCCACTGGTGATAAAAAGAAATAGACCATGCAAGAGGTGTTCACCCTTTTTTCTCTTCCCTCAATATATCTGCTTGGTGCAGAATTGCCATATGTTCTGCACAGTCTTGAGGGAATTTATGTTCCGAGGGACAGCAAGAACCCAGATCTTCTCTTTCTGTTTTCACTTTCCTTTGTCTCTCTTGTTGTTGTTTAATATGGAAAAATAATATGGTGCCAGTTTACATTGATATTTTGGGCTGTAAATGGCAGCATTTCAGGAACTGCTTCATGAACAGCTGGTTGTGGGAACACTGAAACAGCTCCGAGGTAAGTTCCTCCCTGCCTTGAGCCTCAGAGATTGGTTGAGGCCAGTCCTGAAAGCATTTTGGTTCTTGGGCCCTGAGAGATAGCAGTAATAATTCAGGCAGTCTGATGAGAGAGTTTAGAAGCAAAGGAAAGACTGGAAGTACTGTGAGTGCTGTGGCTGAAATAGATGTAGTGTGAAATAAAGCAGAGAGCCCTTCCTTGGAGAAAGCTCTGTATCTGGATTAGGACTCTTGCCTTTGGCAGTCCTTCTGTCCAGTCTTTTCTTCAGGACTAGAATCAGATTAAAAGCACATCCCTTAAGTGATCTTCAGTGCCTTTCCTCCTCATCTCTGCAGCTTCCTACAAGTTCCCACAGACTCATTATGTCTAATAGTTAGGCATCCCTTGGCTGCAATTCTGGGGTCAGTGTCTTTCCCTAATGTTGCTCTGCTTTCTTAGCAGAGAGAAGGGGCTCAGAAAGCAGATAGAAAGGAAAGATCTTATATTTCAGGAAAAAAAATGGAATTTGGGTGGGAATGGTGGTCCCCTAACAGTGGATTCATCTTATTATAACTATGTCCTTGTATTCATCCATACGGCTCTCACATTTCAGTGTCTTTAATAAATAGTTCCTACTAATGGATATAAATCTAAGAGATTGAAGCTCAATCATTAAAATAAAGGATTCATGAGAAATTGAGCAGCCTTTTAATAATGTGAAATATCTATTGGGGACCGTGGGATTGAGGGAAGGGAAATAACCGGTGATGAAGGCAGAGAAGTTGCCTGAGTAAAGGGAGGCAGAGGAAGAGGAGATGAAAAGGCAGGCAGAAACAGCAGAGGCAAGGACCTAGAAAACAGAGAACAAAGAGTCTGATGAAGTAATAAATAAATAAATAAATAAATGAAGGAGTAGTGAAGAAGAGAAAAAATGCAATTGTTTTCTACAAAGGATTCTCAAAGAAAATACCTGTTTACTAACAGTGACATTCTGCATTGCAATTCAGTGTAGCACCAGTCAAGTAAAATCACGTCAGTGCTGTACATTGGGAAGTAGGAGAGGGATGGAGTGGCTTAGTGACAGGAAGGATAAGAAACGTAGAAGGCTGGGTAGTTTTTCATTATCTGATTGTTTGAAATAGCTCTCTACCTTCCACAGCCAGGCTGAAGTCTGATTTGCTGCATCACATCATGGAAGCCAAATCACAGTGCTACTCCTTATCTAGATTAGGAGCCTGGCTGCTCTAATATCCAGCCTGTGGATTTCTTCCAAGGAGTGAGGTTCTGAAAGGATGGGGTGGACACGCAGATCCCATGTTTCAGCCCTATTGAGATTTTTACTGTAAAGTAAGACTAAATTCCTCCTTTGATATTTTGACCAGCCACAAAACAAAGCTGCAAGCTGCACGAGGAGCCGTGGGAACGTCCTTGTTGAGTTTTATTTAGCAGGATTGGGCCGGACTGAGTTACAGCAGGTGGTGGTTTCTTTGTGCCACAAAGGGAAACTTAAACAGCCTTTGAATATGAAACAGGAATATGTATACTGTCTAGGTAGTGTTTAGGTAATACTTCGAAATGTAGTTTTATATTCATGCTCATATCTGCAGCTGCCGTTGTAGGATTTTACTTAGAATCCAAGTGATAGCTGTTTCGGTGAGCTCTCAGTGTAACATCTTTATTAGTTCACCCACTCAAAATCCTTATCAAAAGACTGCTTTTAATAGACTTGTTTCAGGGAAGGTATGAAAAGAAAATAAAAAATAATAAATAAATGCACATCCCTTGTTTAGATTCTTGCTATGGTTAGCAATTAAGTCAAAGAAACCTCATGTTTTCCTGGTTGCAGGCAGAGGAAAGTTCTCTTATTTCTCCTGCTTATCTGCTCACTGCACAAAGAGCTTTTCCCATGTGGCGAACTCTTAGAGGTTACAACAAAGCTGGCTTCTGTTCTTTGGTTGTTTTTGGTGTGGTCGAGCCATTCTTCAGGGGAGCTGATAAGCTGAACAAGTGGTTTTCCTCTTTTCCAGATGGAGATAAGAGGTGATTGTTGCCAAATTAGCAACTTGTTTGTTGATCTTTTAGTGTTTACTGTTGTAAGCCTTCATCTTGTGCAGAAATAATGGTGAACAGTAATGCTGAGGTTTCTTCTCATCAGTAACAAGTTGCTAATCTGATTGGCACTTGGTTTATATTTTTTCATTTGCTATCTGGAAGATTACTGTCATGAGTACTTCTAAGAGCACCATGGAAATCTTCTTAGAAAGTAGATGTGGTACCTGATAATGTCGTGTTTCCAGGAATGTTGCTGAACAGACCTAAAATCTACTACAAGCTTGGTTTCTGAGATCCTATGCAAGCTGTAATACATGTGCTGTGTCAGGTCAACAGAGCACATGTATGGAAAGAAATAGGTATGTGCTTACCCCTTCCTTAAGCACCGTCCTTGAATGCTTGAATTTATGCAGGTGTGCACGTGGTATTCCTGAAATTTTAAAATTGTTCTATATGCTTTCATCTCCCTTAGTACACTATTTGCTACCAACTACAACAGTGTCAAAAGGTAAAAATTATGTCATTCAACAGTTCAGAGATCTGCTGACCTTGGGAACTTTGAGCCTTATTACTTAAAATTTTGTCTATCTAATAAGGGAAGTAGAATGTGAAATGGCTTTTGGCATGCAGTTATTGGATAAGCAAAGAATTTTCTATCTATTTGCTATTATTTAGGGATATATCTTAAAAGAGGATATCAGGATTCACACCTTGCATTTGCCAGTTTCCCATTCTACTTCACAGTTAATGGGCATGGGTTAGCCTCTCTTGCAGAAAACATTTGATGAATTGGCTTGGGTTTGCATCAGTTTAGTTTTATTTTCATTACTTTTCTCCATAATTCGCTTATTGGATTCTGTATCTTTAGAAATTTTTATTACTCTCTTAGTCAAGCTAAAAAATAGCTAATTTTTCTTTCCCAAATGAGTTGCTTGAAGCAAAGTACCTATGAATACATGGATATTTTAATTCACTTACTAAATGTATACAGAGAAAATTTACAAGCAGCCTTTTTACCATTTTTTAAATGTCTGCTGACTGTTGCATAAGCTAAATTATTTACAGTATGATGCCTCACAAAAGAGTAGCAGATTTGGGTTATTTACTTTCCTGATAAGAAAAGGGGATTGAAGTTGCTGTGATATGCTGCTTTGTTAATTTTATATTTGTTCCCCAGTGTGTAAAATCTTTTTAAAGAACTAACATGAGTATTGGCAGACTCTTTTGAAATGGTATGGAAGTGCTAAGATTAAACAAAACATGAAACGGTCTTAAAAATAAAAGTCAGCAAGTGTTTGATAAAAATAAAAGTGCTCAACAATAGAAAACCTTTAGGATGCTTAATTTATTTGCTTTCTATTTGAGAATGGCCTCTGCACTCCATCTGGGAGCAGTTCTGGTGAGCTGTGTGTGTTTTGAATGATGCCAAGCTGGGTGTATTGAAACAGTGTGTTTGTACAGTATAATGAAAGCCATCAAAAATGGTCTTGCTGAAGATCTCCCTTTAATGAGGAGATTAAAATTGGTGGTGAGGCTGAAGAGTGAAATTTGCAGCTGTGTCACTTGACAAGATCCTTTACCTGAGATGTTTCAGTCCTTGCTGTTTGCAGATGTATAGAGTATTCACAAGTATATTTTTTTTTCTGCCCATGCAGATGCCATAGACCCGTCTGACACCACGGCTCCTGTCATTGTAATCCCTCCACAGAATACTAGCGTCGTAGCAGGGAGCGGTGAAATTACCCTGGAATGTGTGGCCAATGCAAGGTACTGTAAAAGCAGTGGGGTTATAAGTAACTAATTTTAATGGCCTGTCCTTTATTTGAAAGGACATAGGAAGTTCTTTTCATTTTTTGTTATTTTAATGACTGAAGCCGCATGCAGCATGTCGCTTGCTCTTCAAAGGAACCTTACGAATAATCTTATTTGTCCAACATTACTGAATTAAACATTGATTTTTTGGGGAAAATAAGGATATAGAGTGAGTTACTTTTCTACCTGTTACGTACACAGTAAAGAAAAGAAGTATAGTTGTTCAAGCAACAAACATTATCTTAAGGAAATAATTATGTTAAGGTTTAACAATATTTCAGCTGTATTGTGTGCTGACACAGAAGGTAATACTGTTTAAATTAACAGTCTATGCTTCCTAGTAAATAAATTAGGGAGGCTCTCCTATGGAGTAATTTCTTACAGATGTTGTTAGTTTACAGTGATTATTGCTCAACTGTTCATAATGCACCGTAACAGGGTTCACAGCATTTGTTCTGTGCATGTGGCTGTTTCCATCTAGTTAGCCTTGTATAGCATTGAATTCTAGAGGAAGTGAATAGTTGAGGTCCTCAGATGATAGGAGACCAACTGATTTGCTTTATCCTCTGAGGGCAGAGATGTTCTTGATATGGTTAATATTTTCTTGCTAATTGAGTTATAATGAAAGCACTTCCCATGCAGCTGATTCCCATAACACTATTTACTCCTTTTGCTTAGAGAAATCAAATTATTAGTACTTAACTTCTATTGCCATATCAATTAGGTGTACTTGCATAATGCCACTTGAGTAGTGTGTGGAAGTTACATATATGTTTATTTCTGAATAGCTAATGCAGGGGATAAAGGAAGTTTTATAATCTGTATTTAACTGCAGGCAAGATTGTTCTGTAAGACCTTTTACCTTTTTTTTTTTTTTTCCAACCTCGGTAGACCTGTTGAGAGACTAAGCATGACTTGGAAGAGAAATGGAATAAAAATAACCAGTGGAATTAGCAGTTTTGGGAGACGACTCACTATCACCAACCCAACCTCTGCTGATGTTGGGATGTACTTCTGTGAAGCAAAATTGAGAGACAGCACAGAGGAACCAGCGAGAGCAAATGCCTTCCTTTCTATAATAGGTAATTCTCAATGCACTGCATTTTTTAGTAAAATAGGCTCTGGACTGAGGTATAGTAGGAAATAAAATTGATATTTTAATATTTCATTGACCTTACATTTGAACCTCTCTTCAGAGAACAAAACAAAAGAGGTGGAAGGGGGTTATCTTCCAAATTAATCCAGCAGCTCTTCCCCATGAATATAAATTCATCAAATAGATACTTTTAAACACTGATCTGATTCTGAATCTCTTGTGAAACTATAAATTTAATCAGAAGTTGGGGAAACAGTAGTAAAATCTTTATTGTGTAGCTTCCACATCTCGGCTTTTAGCTGCATTAAATCCTGATTAACTCCCGGCTTGCTTACATCTAGTTCTAATACGTCAAGTGCCTGTATTTCTGAAAGAAGCCTTTTAGGTGCACTTCTGTGCGTTGTCTGTTGCAAGTGCCAGTCAGGGGGCCAAGGACATTCCTGAGCACACAGGCAGGCAGATGTCTTTACTGAGAGAAGAAAAGGGAGAAGAAAACAACATTAAAATCAATGCTACATGCCCGACCTCCAACTCCAAGGGAAGCTTTGGACTTAGTTTTTAAAGGGACATTGGTGCTTTTCAGCCCTTTCTTGATGGAGGGACTGGCCTTTTTCTCCGCTATCACCTCCCTGCTGGAATTTTGCCGTAGCAGGGAGGTTGTCGTTTGGAAACCTAGCTACCACGTGTGTCGTGTTCTGACATTACAGCACAAATGAGCTCACTGGACACTGTGTAGAGGTTTCTTTGGTATTTTTAGGATAAAGGAAATGTTTTAGAACAATAAGCCAGAGCTGATTGTGTCAAGTCTAGCTTTTATATAATAGTCGCAGTAGCAACTGCAGATGTCCTGGACAGGGTATTGCTTTGGCAATGATACAGGTCTCGGTGATCAGCATTCGTGCGCATGAATTTCTGTAGTGCCTTGCAGAGAGAATTCATCACAACAATTCTTTACAGTCTTTCAGACTTCAGAAAATACAATTGTAAAGACTCTGCTGTATGGTCTGTATTCTACTAAAGCAATTTAAAGTAGTTCCTGCTAAATGAGTAAACAGCTCTTCTTTCTACAAAGCTGTGCTCCAGGTTCATTTGTAGCATTGTGTCTCCATTGTATTTATTACCTACTGGATGAAGTTTGGTTCCAGTCTTTTTCTTTATACTCCTTTTCTTAGAATTACCTCACAGCTTTCCTACCCGTTAAGGAGCAGAGACGGATTTCACTGATTTACGGTTTTGGTTTAAACTCTCCTTTATTCATAAGATTTTATTGTAACTAGTTTAATTTTGCTGCTATGGTGGCAGATCCAGCCTAATACAATACTTAAAGCAGCCTCTCAGTTAAGGTAAAAGATTCTTAAATACAGTTATAATAAAACTGAGAAGCGATCATTGGGAAATGATATTAAAATAGTATTGCTGCCTTTATTTAGTAGCTTATCTCTTCTCTTATTTTTAGATGTTTTATTTATTTCTTATCCAGTTTTAGGGGGCTGTCAGGGAATGAAGTTATGAAAAGGTCTGTAGATAAGAACAAGCAGATGAAAGAAAGCAGAAACAAATTGGTTACCCATTACTTTTATTTCCTTCTGATGGAACAAGACACTTCAGTTGCAGGTGTTTACTCAATGTGTCAGCAAAGCCTGATAGATTTATTTATAAGTTTCTCAAGCTGCAGGATGGATCTCTAATTCAAAACAGGAAGCCAAATCAAAGGATTAATAGTTAATGGCATAACTTATATTCAGCCTTAGAGTTCTTGAATGGATTCAGACGTGGTTTAATTAGTCAAGGAATGGGTTCTAGGGGAAAGTACAGATGAGATTCGAACCTAAGGATTTTTTGTAGTGTGTCCCTTGTAGTCTCTTGGAGTAGTACTCACAGAGACTCAAGTATGCTTGTCCATTTGCATGCATAAAATACTTGCAGTGTGTACATGTTGATAGTGACCTGATAATGAGCTGTTCTCTGCAGAATAATACAGCATGGACTAAATAAGGGTCTTGACTAACAGAAAAATGAATTTGTGTTAATAGAAGAGGTTTGTTTTCAAAATAATTTGGGTAAATCAAATAGAGACACTCAATAGTATGGTAATAGGAGCTTTTGTGGATTGATAGAAAAAAATATTGCTATTAACAGGTGGAAAAGAGGTAGTAGTAAAAAGATGCATCAAAGATATCACAGATATTCAGTTATTCATGGATTTTATTATTTATTTTACAAATATATCAGTCCTTGACTTTCCTAACTAAAGGAAATAACATAATTTGAGTGTGTACCCAGATGGTGAAAAGAGCTTTATTAGAAGGCAGTGGAACTTAGTACAAAGGCATGTGTTCAGTTCAAATTATTATTTGTGACCTACAATATTACTTCTGAGAGTACATCTTAGTTTTTTAAATTAAAATCACACAAGCATTTGAAAAAATCTGAATATCTAATGCAGTAGAATAATACTGCATGAGCAAGAAGAATATCCTGTAGTCTTATGCTGCACTACAATTTTCTTCTGGATGTGGCAGAAAGCTTTCTGACATCTTCATATTGTTCCAGCAAAGATAAACTGAGGTGGTTCCAAACTCTGGTTTTATTAGCTGCAGTTGTTATAAATTTTTAAAGGGTAACATGTTCCTCAGTTGGCAGAGTAACAGTTTGGGGAAGATTTGTTGCAGATTAGATAAGAGCACATTTGTTTTATCACTAACAGTTTGAAGATTAAGTAATTTAAGGAATCTTCTCATGAGCAAACCAATTTGGAGACTGAACGAATTTTAAATTCTTTTGCTCTGGTTCTGCAAGTTCTGTTAGCGACAAATTGCAATCATCATTTTTTAAGTGATTGTTCTTTGGGAAATTATGAATTTTAGGAGCTTAAGAGAACAAGAAATGAATCCCTTCCACTTCATGGAAACTATACTGCTCTTTAAGTCAGATGCAGTCAGAAAGTAAAATCTGAATAAAATGAGGAAGAAAACAAAGAGAAGGAATGGCTTTGTATGATGAAGTATCTCCCAGAACTGAGTGTTGAAGCCCTGTTGGCCTATCCAAAGAACTGTTGGAATAAAGTGGAATCACAGTTGAGTGTTTTCCTTCTTTTTGGAGCAGTTTTGTGCCCGAAAGAACTATATTAGTAGATATATTATTCTCATCTTGGTGTTTTCTAGAGAGAATTTTGTATCTCAGCTGGATATATGTCTTTCTGAAAATAGGACAACAGGGGAGTATAATAGGTGTCTCTCTCTTTTAAAGGCTACCCTGGTTCTCATCAAGTGGGAGGGATACCGCTTCACAGGGCTCTGGAATTCAGGAATACAGCAGAAATGTTATAACGTTAGTGTGGAGGGCCCACCTGGCTGGACTACGAGAGGAACTGTGGGGCTATTCCTCCCTCACTGTACTTCTCCAGGAGCACGCCTGGAGTTGCAGAAGGGCCTTCTTTGTGCCTTGCTCTTGTTTGTGAATTTGAACTAAACTTGCAACTTCGGCTGCTAGCCACCTCAAAACCTTGTGCTCAGTTCTCTGGACCCAATAGCTCTCGTGGTTCTTGTCTGGAAACTCAGAAACACTACAAATGATGTCTTAAAAGCAGAGTGAAGGATTTTTCCATGACGTTTGTGCTCATGTATTGTGCTTATGAAAAGGCCATGATGGTTGTGCTCCTGTATAGCACATAAGAAAAAGAGTTTTCAGGAAAACTTAAAATATAAAGTCTCTTTGGACACGTCTAAACTTGAGTTGTCAATTTTTTGGTCTGGTGCACCACAGAGGTCTCTTTACCTTGGGCCCGAATGCCCATGGGGCCTGTCACACAAGGGGACTTTTTGGAACTTCAGTTCTGGCTGTGACATTCCTGAGAAATTCCCCCTTCTCTCAATTCTGCAGACAGGAGGTGTGTTCCCTGGGCTGTTACAAGATTTTTCAGTGCACAGACAGCAGCTGTCAGTAGGGGAGTTAGTCATACCACGTAGATCCCCAGATGTAATAATTGTATCTGTTTTTTAAAATAGTTGTTCCTTCAACAGGATTTTTTTCCATGACTGAGAGAATGCAATGCACAAGGCAAGAAACAAGGAGTACCTTTTTCATCTCTTTCTGTTTTAACTCGATATTCATGCAAAGAAAAATCCTCCTTCAAGGAATCTGTTACACCTGCATGTGTAACGTGGCTCATCTCCCAGCACAGGCAGTCTGATCTGCTGTCTGGAGTTAGGGACCTGGTTACCTACAAGCGGCTCTCAAGTTCGCAGTTCCACTTTCTTTATAGGATATTCACCAAATAAATTAGTTTATGCTAATATTAGAGAAAGGCTTCCATGTTTAGGGCTCAATTTTCTCCTTAAATATTCAGGCCTGAATTTGAGTGATGCAGGAATTTCAGCTTTGGAGGAGCCCCTGGGGCTTTCTCTGTTCTTTCTGACTTTCATGTATGTATCTCGGATTAGGTCACACATCTCCAATGCAGCTTGAAGGGTATGTAATGGATGCTGACTGCTATCTTTTGAATGTTAAAATCAGTGACCATGTAACTCTGCGCAGGGGAAGTTAGAACAGTATCAAATTTTGCAGGCTCCCAGGGGCTTTGCAAAGCGGCTATCTTTTCAATGATTTCTGTAGTGCAAAAAAAAAAAAAACCCGGAACCTTCGACAACTATTAAAAGCATGCATTTATATTCAAATATTCTTTTTCCCTTTGCTTGTTCTTGACCTTTTAGTTAAAATCACTTAAACACCAATACAATATCCGAACAATATAGTATCCATTTCATTGTCTAATATGAGATGTGACCCGTTCTCATTGCATAGGATGCTGCAGTGCCAGCAGGGTGAAATCGTTGTAATAGGTCCTTCCCTGTTCTAACTACTGTGATTCTATAATTTAAATCAAATGTTTGACCTGGTACCAGCAGATGACTGTCGCTCCTAGAAACTGCTGTGTCTGGGGGCTTGCGTCTGGCATGTTATATAGTTTGGAAGACATTCTAATTTCACCACGCACATTAAATTTCATCACATGATTATTGTCTACAACAATAAATGTTCAAATTGGCACAGTGTGATTCAAACCAAGCCTTATAAATATGTAATAGAGTCATATATACAGACAACCAGAATACCCCTTCAGAATGCCACCTGACCCCTACAAATACTGCTGCATTTTTATGGCTTCTTTCTGATAGTTTTTCACCTGGTGTGTAGCACCCAAATTCAGATCCCAGGAATTTTTCACTAGCAATTTATGCTGGGCCTACAGGCCTTTAGGCACACACATGATGTGCAGATCATATATCTGACACATCTAAAATGTGGGGAGCCTAGATTTCAGTGGTCCGTGTTGTGTAACTACAGCTGTTTTGCCTTAATTTTGTCCACAGCCTGGGTTCTGTTGAAGCCATAGACCCTCGCTACCCAGCAGAGTAAGCGAGCACACTGGAGCTTGCTAAGGACCTTTTGAGCTTTTGTGTTGCTAACATGAGGGACACGACTTGTGGAAAAGTAGCCCAGCTTGCATGGCAATCACCGCTTCATTTCACACAAAGCCCTAAGAGTATACCTGCACCAATACTGCTGGGATTCTCTCATGCCTTAAATCACCAAGACCAATTTTCCATGTCTATTAGACTTGGGATGCAACAGCACTATTGTCCACAAGGTATTCTAGATCTCCCCAAATTCCCTTACAGATTGGTCTTGCCTTGGCATCGAGGCTTGTCTCTAATTCCAGGCAGCAGAGGCAGGTAGTTACCAATCAGTATATTGTGGAACTGCTCCTGGAAGTGTTTCTGTATCTGTGCTTATCTCACAAGAATAACATCTGAGAGCTCTGCATGCGGTTGTTGCCTCAGCCTCCCTACCCCTCGTATGCCAATTGCAGCATTTAGCAGAGCTTCCAGCTGCTGGAGTGGCTGTGAGAATTGAGCTCAGCAGGCTTTAGGGTAAGGGAAAAAGTGGGTCTGGTCTTGATGAAGACTGGAAGTCATATCTGTTGGCATACTGACACCCTGAAAGTCCTCTGGGAACTGTCTGTGGCCTTTAGATTGCATCTTTCTGCTACTCCTGCTCTTTTTCTTTCTTGTCTGCTTCAGTTTCTTCCTGCTGCTTTCAAAAAAGCCGACGTGAATCTTCCTTTTATAACATCACAGTCCTATTTGCTAAGTGACAGTTGTCAGTGACTTCAAGTTCCTTGTCAGGTAATTCATTGCTTGAAAAGCTCACGTAAGCATCTCTTAATATAGTAAGTTTCTTTGAGGGTAACATAACAGCCTGTATGGGATGTAAAGGAAGGAGCACAGACTGTAGGATAACGTTTTGGGGGAGGCACTGGGAAAACACTCTGTATAAATATGCCAAGTGTAACTGCAGGAACTGTGCAACAGGAGTTCATAAGGAGTGGTCTGGGCGCTAATGGCATCTTTGAGGTCACATTAAGTGCTTTGCAGGTGGACTGCGGGCCCATGCTGAAGATAAATCTTCAAATTTATCACTGGTGTGTGAATATGTTGCTGATCTAGAAGAAAGTTTGAGAGCTGGCAGCCGAAGGTTGCCAAGCTTAAGAATTGGCCTGTTAAGGTCAGAGTGCCTTATAAAAAGGGAGGGTGCAAGAGGTGTACTCTGTGACTTCCCTGAAAGGAAGAAAATAAACTTGAACCTCACTGGCTGAAGAGACATTTGTAGAAGAAGCCCAGAGTTAGAAGTGAATGTCTAGGTGGGGGTGTGTGTGTCTGGGTGCTGTCTTGCTCCTTTGGATGCTGGTTTGTCCACCTTTCCCCTCTGTCTCCCCTCTCAATCAAATTAAATTGATGCAGAAGGAAAAGTTCAAATTTTGTTTTAACAAAGGTGGACGGATGGATGTGGATCTGTGCATCCAGACATACAGATAAGTAATGAGACTAAGCTAAAAGCTTGGAAGTCAAAAAGTTAAAATTCTGCGAAGTGGAGCACAAATATCAGACAAGGCTTAGTAGATAGCGGTGCGATGGGAGAGCATATTCAGACTTAAACGTGGACTTAGTCGCATTGTAGAGGACTTGGCAACTTTGATGATCAAACATGTCAAGCGCTGTGTGCCATCAGAGAATTTCAATTAAATGTTCAGCTTTTCAATTTGTTGTTTAGATTAATGCATGAGATCATATGCAATAAATCACAACTTTTGCATGTTTATTAATAGCTTTATATTTAGGCAGCGAGGATCAATAATGTTAACACATGTATATTATTAGAATATAATAAATCATGTAGCTTGTTTTATTGGTTTTGCTGGGTAAATGAATATTCCAGGCTATTTTGCAACCTCACCTCCTCCTCAGTGCAGGATTTTGAAGGCTAATATTGATTGACTTTATTTGGAATTAATACAGAGTTGAAATATCCATTGGTGCCCAAACGAAGCCCCAGTTCTGTACACGCAAGCAAGTATTTTATTGTAGTTAGCGGGAAGGAGTGCTGGGGTGGGGGGGGGGCTTTGCGGTCCAGTCCTGGTGCTTACTGATGTGTGCCTGCTGGCGTTTCTCTCTGTGAGATGATGATGGCAACACTTGCTATACTATAGGTGGTGGCAAGCGATACAGCAGATATTTGTGGAGTAAAATAATATGATTTTGTTTTCATTTATGACCATACCAACATCCTATCAATAATGCAAACTGCACATCCAGTTTTTACATACGGCTGGGGAAGAGGTTTGAGAGATCAGCTCAGATGACTTTGTGGCTTGCTAGATTTTTTCAAACATCCTTGAATTCTTTGAAATGAAAACACAAGTAACTTGTTTGTACAAGCTACTTATTTCATCTTTTCTGTATTTTCTAAAACTTAGCAGTGAGTTTGTGTATGCTACAATAGAATTCTAGTTATAATCAAATAAAATGCTACTAAAAACAGTATTTGGATGATAATTGCATTGAACAGACTATGACAGTTTTTAGTTACCATGATAATTACTGCAACCTTAATGCCTGTGGGACTTTGACATGATGCTCTTCAATTTTATGCTGCATAGAAGAGAAAGTAACATGACAGCATACTGTAGTTTCTGGAATCTTGTCTTTGTTTAATTAAACGTCTAATATCTTTTCTTTAGTCCTAACAATAAAGTGTGGCTTTTTATGATTATTACTATAACTTCAATTAAAGCATTAAATCTGTTTGCTTTCAAGAAATAAAACAGTTGAGAAGAATTTTTTTAATTATACTGCATTTATCCTCCGATGTTGGCTTTCTGACATACTATGGCACTTTATTTGACATGCTTCATGCCTTCATGAGGTTGAATTCAGTTTAGATACTGAAGCAAACTATCCTATAAAATGCTAAGTTGTAAATATAAACCTTTATAAACCTCTCGGGAGGGCCTTTCTGAATGAAGAATTAAAATGTTCCATGATTCAGACCTATAAAATGAAAAGTAGCCCCTGCTCTGAGTATTAATTTGCAGTGCAAAATGCTAAATCTTATCGAACATTGAGTCAACTCTTTGGAATTCATACTCAGCAAAGCAAAAATTTGTTGGCTTTTTTATGTTGCTTTTACTACCAAAAAAAAAAAAAAAGCCTCGAAGTAGAGACAAACTTAGACAAGCTAGACAGTTCATAATACAGCACATTAAATACAATGTCTACGGAGACATCATATGAATGTCTTTAATCAATACCTATTTTTCATTTTGCTGTGGGTTTCTTTGTTTACTTCTGTTTGTTTTCTCTCTTCTGAAGAACCGCCATATTTTACTGCTGAACCTGAGAGCGTGATTTTGGCTGAAGTGGAGAAAGATGTGGACATCTTGTGCCAAGCAATGGGTGAGTGTGCAGAAGTATTGTACCTTGGATGACAGGTAGATGTATATCCTGTTCTGAAGAATGCCTCTTTTGTCAGCTTTTAACGTCTTGAGGTCCGTGCGTTATTGCTAACTCTGCCAGATCCAGGTACAAGGAGGGGGAGGGCATTTGCCTTTGGAAAATCTGCCATAAATTGCTTCATAGCAAACATTAGCGTATTGAGCCAATAAATTAGCTGAGGTAAGACTATGGTTTCAGAACCCATGATTTGAAATGCAAACAGACATTATTTTCAACAGTTCAAATGCCCTCTTTTCTAAAAAATTACAGAATTTCTGTAGGTGCTGTCAGTAGCTCTGACTTTTAAGTGTAGTTAATAGTCTTCCTGCAGAACACTCTTACAGGCAGTTTTTAATTGACGGGTGTCTTAATTGCATAAAAGCCTTCAGATGTTTAGAATTCCACCCAAGACAAACTGCTGTTTAAGATTTATTTCCAGAGAAATGGAAGCACATCCTATTTTAGCACTCCAGAAAGACAGGAGACATCACAGTGTTGTGATTAGAGAAGGTTTGACTCTGTCACTGAATTGCTGCGTGATTTTGGCAAGCTGCTTAACTTCTTGGTGTCTCAGTTTCCCTGACTCTAAGTTTAGCAGGCAGTACACATAAACATGCCTTGAGATCCTTAGGTAAAACGTATGGCTTATTTGGATGGGTTCCTTCTTCAGATCAGAGCCAATAAAAATATTCTTTCTTTCATGTTGATTTTATTTGCATCATGATTTCAGTACTTTTTGCTTTATGTAAGGAAGAGTCAACAGTGCTTTTCTAGAGGGAAGCTTAGCAAACATGTTAGCACAATCAGCAAGCATGTGTGAGGATGCTTTGGTTGATTTGGAATTTCAAAAGCCTTTGATGAGGTCTCTTACCAAAGGCTCTTGTAGAAAAGAAGCTATCAGGTTTTAAGAGACAAGGTCTTGTTGTGAATTAATAGCTTTTTAAAGAGAACAAATCCTTAGTTCTCAAAGCTGGAACCTGCTGTCAGTGGAGTTCCCCAGGAGTCTGTGATGTGGAACGTACTTGTAAATGCCCTGGAAAAGAGGGTGAATGGTAAGATGATAATATTTGCTGATTATATAAAATTATCCAAGATAATCAAAATTAAAAATAACCACTGAAGAGTCAGAGGGTTCTGATGATTTGAACTGACTGGACAGTAAACTGGCACATGAAATTATTGACAGAGATGAAATTACCTATTACTTTGCAGAAAAGCCATGTCTTCTGAAAACCTCAGTTCCATGCCAAGAAGTGGCTCAAAATGCTAGGTAGTGGGAAGAAAGGAATAGAACAAATAAGACAATGCCACTGTATAAATGCTTGACACCCCCATCCCAAAACCTTTTCACAATTCTAATTGTTCTACTATAGAAAGGGATATAGGAAAACTAGAAAATGTACCAAAAAGTAGGATTTATTATCATTAGAGGTCTACCATGGTTTTTGAATACTGAAAAATTAAACCAACTGGAACACTTTGTGAAAGAGATGACCCAAGGGCTGTTGCCATGTAGAAAGGTGAGTAGATGATTCTGTATTGCTTAGTTCAAGAAGCAGAGGAGGCACCCAAATAAGTTTTCATGTAGGAAATGTACAAAAAAACAGAGGTAGTACTTTTTCAGAAAGCACAAAACCATGGATGTTGTGGGTCCAGACAGTTGTTAAGATCAGAAATACAGATTATTTAGAAAATGTTAAGCATATTTATGGAAGAAAAATCCTGTATGAACTATTAAACACAGCTGTGTATATGCAACGTGTAGCTCAGGAAATGGCTAAAGCACAGATTAATGGAGTTGAGAAGTTGTAAATAGTGTTCTGTCATTGGGCTGTTCTTGCGTTTTGTGTCTGAGCAGCAAGGACAAGAGAATTTCAAAGGGAGGAAATGTGACTAGATAGATCTTTATTCTGGCCATGTACCACCAACTTTTTGTTTTAGCATGTGCAATTGCAAACACAGGCATTTTTTTATCAAAGATTTTTAGGTAACAGAATTTAAGTGTTATGTCATTAGAAAAATTGAATTTTAAAAAACATTCTGATATTTTTGAAAAATGTTTCAATCCAACGCTGCTATTTGACAAATCTCTGAACTGTCTCGCTGCTGTTACTGGAAAAATAATCTGCTGTCTCAAATGTTTTTTTGTGTATTAGTAAAGAAATCCTAGAGGAGTCAGGGAGAGAAGAGGTTGACTTTTAAACTCTTACTTCTATCCTAACTCCTCCTTTGAGCAGTTTAGTTTCCAAGGGGGTTAATAGGGAACTCATAATCATTCCCACGAGATGAGGTCTTATTGGAGATATGGGAACCATGACTAGGCCAAATAATTTATTTCTGCTGAACTCTTCTAGTGCATGTCTGATTTGTTGAAGAATGTGGTGCAGGAGCATGGAAAACCTATCTTTACGTGGATTATTTTGCCGAGTGTCTGTAACCCAGACTTGTGAGGGGCAGGTACTTGCTCTTATATACAGTATTAAACATAGAGGCCTTCTAATCCATTATTACACGGACCTAGCAATCACCAGCCTTTTAAAAGAGGGTAAATGAAGGTTGCTGTCTCCCTGCTGCAAGCTAGGAGCTGGAATAAAGCACGAGGGGAACCACAAAGCTGTCCTGCACCTTCGCTGCAAATAGGAAGACAGATTGGATTTCCCCCAGCCCCATCAAGTTCTGTGCACAAAGCCCATTTGCTCAGGCTTTGTGCACTTTGAATGTGTGAGAGACAGATTAATTTCACAGTATAAGCAGAGATTAACTGTAAATAAAATTGCAACTTGCACAGACTAGCTTTATACTTCTCTGTAATGCAGTTTCAATGTATCAGACTGCACAGTAACTGTGCTCTGCTGTATATCTTTCAGCAGTTGCTGATGCTGCGTGCATTTTCAATGGGTTTCCTTTAAATGCTTTTTCTTTATTTGCTTATAGAAAGTTTAGGGCTGCAGGCAGCGGTGGTGGTGTCTGGGGAGCGCAGTTAATTGGACTTTAGTTCTACCTGTTTAGACATGTAAGTGGAAAGATGCTTTTGGGACTCCCCAGTAGTCCACTGGGAGCTAGAGAAAGCTATAAAAATAAATAACAAAAATGACACAGTGAATGTTGAGAGTCTTTTATCCAGGTTCTTAAGTTAAATTTGGCAAAGAGTCAAGCACCTGTTTCACAGATGGGGAAACTGAGCCTCAGATTGCATAAATCATTTGCCCAAGGTTACAGAGAAAGTGGCAAAGCCAGGACCAGAGACTCAGTCTCCTGCCTTCCCTTCTCCATAATACTGGATTGATTTGTCAGCCTGCCTTTGAAACAATGAAGTGCACTTTATGTACATGCTGAGAATTAAGCTTGTTTTACTTAATATTTCTGGTCTTTTAGGCCACTCTGTAATCTCTCAAACAATAAGGTACTGCTGGGAAGGGCATAGTCCAAAAGATCTTTAAAATGTTTTCCTCTTTTCATGTTTTTTTTTTTTCAGCTGAATTTTTAGGGAGGAAAAGAAGCAAAAATCCATGGAGAGTGGCAGGGAGGAAAGACTGTGCTGTAGGAGAAGGGGAGAAGAAAGGAAGCTGTTTTTAACCATTTTTATAGCTAAAGAGGTAGCAAAATGATAAAAGAAAATGTGTAGAACTTGGAAGACAAATCTCTCTGGGAAGATCACTAAAGCCCAAATGGATGCTGCTGACAGGCATCAGAATGCCTAGATAAGATCCTATTATTCAGACTCATAACTTTGAGTAGAGGAAGATATCCGTAACCGAAAGGTAGAAAAATAGAGATGGTAATATTCAGTTTGTCAGCTGAGGTGGTGATAGGAAGGTGTATCTCACAGTGATTGTAGGATTAGAAGGTTTGCTAATACCTTTAGTAGAATGGGATTTATGGAATGACACAAGTGTTAAAGGTTTGAGTGTATCGAATGCAGGATTTCATTATTTCCTAGGTGCCCATCAAGTCTAATGTGTGGGAAAATGGACTTGCTATTATTTAAACTTGAAATCATTTCCAGGCTTCTCTGCATCAGGAGAACTATTCCATTTTGCATCATCTGTTTCTTCATTACTCAGTGATAATTTGTATTTGCCCAGGAGGATTTTCAAGAGATGAATAACACTCTCACTGAGAGTTCTGAACATTGAGGTTTACGCTAATTCTGTATATGGGCTGTTGTGGGAAGCTTAAATTATGTCTATTGCAAGCTACTACACTGCATCTATTCTTTATCAGACAATGCACTCTACATAGCGGATTTCTTCTGAGATGATTACCTCCTAGATTATGAGTACATTTTATTTTATCAGCAGAACAAAAGCATCAGATGTGATTGTAGTAAACGATACGTATTTATAAAAAATAACAGCAGCAATTGAATGTTGTTTTTCAATCATTCCTTACATTGTTTGTACGTTTTTTCTGAGAGTTAATACAGCTTTTGTCTGTAGCAAGAGAATACATATATTGAAAGGAGATATGAATGGAAGTAGAATACAGCAGTATTTAACTTTGGGATTTTTAAATGATAATATGGATCCTCCGTAGTGCTCTCCCTATGAGGATCTTAAGTCAGTGCCAACATTACAGAGAAATTCATTGTCTGCACACGCTCAATTCGTCAGTGACATCCCTTCCTTAATGCTTCTGTGATACCTGGTATTTTTCTGCTTGGGCAAACTTCACTCACCTGTGAATTTAACTCTGTGGTTCCACTGTGATACATGCAACAGGGGGATGTGAAACACCCAGCTTTTAAGTGATACTTGTTCCAAAATAGGTACTGATTATGAAAATAATATTATGTTTTGGGCTGAGGTAACTTAAATCAGTTTGATACCCTTCTGATCCTGTGATTATCCAATCACATAATAAAATATCTGCTTCACTTCAGTTCTCTCTCGAGGGCTCTTAGCATTTGATCAGTTGGGGATTTCTGGGATTTGAAGGCAAAACAGTTTCTGATAGGAGGAGTGTGATAGGAACATTTGTGTACAGCTGTTCTAGGCCCCTGACATCTCCTGAAGGAATGAATCCTACACTGTTTGTAAATATTGAATTTACTGCTGGTTCCTTGCCACTGACTGGAAAATGGCTGCAGCAAAACTGAAATAAGTGTGTCAGTGTTTATGCACATGAAGAAAAAAAAGAGGAAATGGGACTGTAAGTTATGTTTAGGGCATTTTTATTTTTTTTATCCTAACGTCTGTATTCTTCAAATAACAGGTGAAGCTTGAAAGTGAATAAAAATAATAATTTAAAGTTATCTCATTGTGGCAACATGCTGCTTGCACATTAACTCAAACTAAGCTGCCGAATTAGAACTCAAGTACAGTCATGTGAGCACTTCATTGCTTGTGTGTAATTTGCCATTTCCTTTTTATTTTGACATCTTAGCTACAGTAGCACAGAAAAATCTTATTTGGGATGGAACAGTCTTACAGACTTGCTGCATTGCCACACTGCTGCTGTTTAAGTAGCCTGATTCTGGCTTTCAATGTGAAATTGCTATAAATCTTATTTTCTAGTAGCATGAAATATGATTGGGTGAAGGAAGTAATTTGATAACATGTTTTCTCAACATTCCCCCTTTCACTGTTTGCTGGTTTTATTCCCACATGTTCTGCAGTGTATTATTACCATTGATAATGTAAGATGCAGCCTCCCATTTATCAAAAGCAGCTTGTAGAAATATAAATAAGTAGTGTGGAAGGAAGGGATACCAGGGATATGACCATAAGAGCATTGTGTGTTTCCACTATCTAAAGCATGATGTGTAAAGACTAATAGCATTTCTTTATTATTATTTTTTTTATTAGGAGTTCCCATTCCCTCCCTTGTCTGGTATAAGGACTCTATTCCTCTCAGCAAGCTGCAAAACCCCCGATACAAAGTCCTGCTGAGCGGCGGGCTGCGGATCCAGGCTCTGCATCCTCAGGATGCTGGAATCTTCCAGTGTTTTGCTAGTAATAAAGGCGGGGAGATACAGACGTACACCTACCTGGATGTGACTAGTGAGTAAGGAGCTGTGATAGAGATTGATGAGCTGTGTTGTCATTTCTGTTGAGCCTACATCCGTCAGATTTCTCTGTGCTTGTGTAGTTTGGCTCCCAGCACCTTCATTTTTTATAAAGTGTAGCTGTCCGATCTGTAAGATACCCCCAGATTCCCTGTATGGTCTGAACACAATTTGCTGAAGCCTGTAGAAAATCTTTCTTTGACATTAGGGGCTTAAGGTGAGCTCTCTTATTTCACGCTGCAAAAGGAAAACTAAGACAAGAAAAAGAAAGGTTACTTGTAAAATATTTTCTGCTCTCCTTTATATTAAATTATTCAGTTCTCCTATCATGTAATTCTGTTCTGAATTGGAGCTACTGCTCCATGATTGTGCATGGTATCATTTTCTCTGCCTTTTGTCTACAACTACATTTAGCAGCGAAAACAAAGTAAAATCAAGTTAAATGTCTTTTTTTTTTTTTTTTGGCCAAAAAGTCTGATTAAGTAATTTGTTAATGACATACACTCTTCTCTATGGAAGAATTACAAATCCTAGTAGTCTCTTTTAAAAGCAATTATTAACAGGCATATCCATAATATTTTAATGCCTCTTCAGGAAGCTGATTTTTAGCCCAAGAGCAGTTTACACATATTGACCAGAATTTCCACAGCCTTCAGAAACTACATCAGCCCCAGTTCAATATATATCTAGGAAACTGCAGCAAAAAAATGTAGTAAAATGCAACTGGGGGAAAATAAGAGAGAAAGAAACTTGGAAAATGTCTTGGATGAGACTCAGGTTCTAAATTCTTTTGGCTGACATTTAAGTTTCAAAGTTAATGCCTTTCTCAAGTTGATTTTCATCTTAAAGAACTCTGTTATGAAGATGAAAGAAAATAGTTTTGTTTATCTAGATTTCCCAACTTCCCCCCAAACACTCATTTTGAGCTTTATCTGCCTTTATCTGTAAGCCATCTTACTTGTACACGTGTACATGCTGATAGATTTTTATTTTCCAGGTAGGTAATAAACTGAATTAGATAATTCCTAGGAGGTGAATAATGAAAGGTTACAGTCACTGCTGAGAGGTTTTCATGTATTATTGTCATGTCCTTGTCCGTGATCAGCTCTATAAAAGTGGATTTAAAGCAGTCCATGGTAATAGGTTAGGGATCTCTCTGATAGCTGATCCACTGAGTTTTTTAAATTTTTGATTCTAGATATTAAACCAGCATTTATACAGCCTCCAGAGGATACCACTGTTACTGAGGGGATGACTGCAGTGCTGACCTGTGAAGTTTCAGGGGCTCCAAAACCTGCCATCTCCTGGAAGAAAGGTAGTCAGTTACTATATTGTCATGGAACAGCTGTAATCCTTGTTTTCTTGTCCATTCCTATTCCTAAGGTTTTGTAGATCCATTTAATATATCTTTATTTCTCTAGTTCTGTGAGCAGAGGGTTTGTAGTGGTCCTGCTGTGAGCCGGTGACCTGGATGGGTTATCACAGTGTTTTGGAAGAGCTAGAATTTGCAGTACTTAATCCAAGCAGTCTACGTGACAGTAATCATGCTGTTTTTCCCTTCTGTGTTTCAGGAAACCAGATCTTAGCCAGTGGCTCAGTTCAGATTCCTCGGTTCATTCTTCTTGAATCTGGAGGGCTCCAGATAACACCAGTTTTCCTTCACGATGCTGGCAATTATACTTGCTTTGCAGTCAACTCTGAGGGATCTCTGAATGCCTTTGCGACGCTGACAGTGTGGAGTAAGGACAATGCTTTGTTTAAAGTCTAACTTTAATCAAGTACTAACCAGTTTTTGGTGTATGTCCAGGAAATTTTCGCAATTATGCTTTTCTAGATAATAGAGATACTTGTACAGTTTAATAGTAATAATGTATTTATTGTAGGAAACCTATCACAAGTATTCTTTTTGTTTTTAAAATCATGCATATGATCTGATACAGTTTGTGAAAGGAAGTGTGTTTAAATAGAGCATCTAAATCATAGTTACAGTTTTACTCAGGTTTTGCATTGGTGAATCTTGCATTGGCCTGCATTGCAAGTCAGCCCTTTTACCTTGCAGAGTAGGCTATTTGCAGTTGCTTTCTGCCTCCAGGAGTCTGCGGGCAGTATAGAACAGCTTATGGTGTTACTAAGGCTGTGGCCACAGGTTCAGCAGATGTGCTTTTCCTTATAACTATATTTCTTTGTGATTCTGGGCGTTGTTGGAAGCCAAAGCAAAGTACAGCAGACTTCTGCTACTGCCTCATGCTACAGATTGGCATGGCACAGCCATAAAATGGCATGGCAGCCCATGAAATTTTGTCTTTCATTGTTTGCCCTTGGGAAATCAGATTCATTAGGTTCACCTGTGTTGCTCTTAAGTGCGAGGTGAAATACAAGTTCCATGTGACTGATCCAAACCAGCAGCTGAACAGTTAAATTGCAATGTGTTTTTCTGCTAGTAATGATAGGAAATAATAATCCCTGAGCTGGGACTAAGAGTAATTAAAAACAATGAAGATGATAAATACAAAAGTATTGCGGCCCTCTCTCTTCTATACTTGAACTGTAACTCTGAGACTGATTATGCTGCTGATGTGCAGTATGTATTTGACATCTGTTAATGCCAAAAAAGTACAAATTACATCAGCAACATTTTGCCTTTTGAACTTTGCAATACATGAAAACAGTGCTGGCAGTAAACGTAATGTTCTTGTGTCATATGACTATCATATTTATACCTCAATGACAATATAAAGTCAGTAGATTTATCCGGATATTATAAACTGATTGACATACAGGTGTATGGATCAAGTAAAAGAGATCCTTCCTATTAATTCTCAAGGGAATGGTTCTAATATGCATTAAAGATAGCTCCTATTCAATGCACTGCATTGAAGGGGAGAAAAAGTGACTTCAACCTAGTAGTTATGTAGCAACAGCACCCTTGTAAATGTGGAAGGCATAGATAGGCACATCGGGAATAATGCCAAAAATTCCATGCTATGAGGTATAGCTTTTGGTTTTGCTGATGATTTCATCTGTGAGATCTCAGTAGATGCTGATGATCTCTGTAGGGATTTGGGACTGATTAACATTATCCACATATCTTCTATATTCATCTTAGTTGACTACCTGCTTCAGATGATGCTATCTGCTGCTACTACTGTGTGCTAAGCATAATAGAGATCTTTCACACCTGATCAGGTTGCTGTAGTTACAGCGGTTATTTTGTCCTGGGTCTCCAGGAGGTGCTTGAATAAAGATGTTTTGAAACATTTGAGTAAACAACATAACTTTCTTATGTGAAAAATTCAGGCTATCAGAAACTCCTCCTCCCTTAACCTCTTTATAGAGTGCCATTCAAGTTTTCCTTTTTCTGGATATTTTTCTAGTGTCTTTTTCTTTGCAGAGATTTTCTTTGTTTTTGTTTTCTCCACTCCAAATAGCGTGACTTGTCTCCCGACTAAATCTGTGTTGTTTTGATTCATTTGTAACGCATTATAAACATACTTGCTGCCTTGTGACTTTAGGGAGTTGCCTTAGACACTTACCACAAAGACAAGTGAGAGTTAGTACAGCTTTAGAGCACTCTTCCTACTCAGAGCACTGCTGGCTCAGACTCATGCCTTCTGCTACTTTTGCCTCTGTGCACCCCACAGCGTACAACCTCTTCTTGACACAATGACATTAGAGGCAGGGGAGGCTTCACAGCAAAGACTTGAAGAGGAATGGCCTGCTTGCTTTGAATGACAAATGTTCAGTTGCCTGCTCCCTGAGTGAATATCCAAGTCAAAATGCTGTAATTTCACCTGAGCTATGGCTTGTGTTCCTTTCAGATCGGACTTTCATTGTTCACCCCCCTGAGGATAGCACTGTGATCAAAGGAACTACAGCCACTCTGCGATGTGACGCAACTCATGATCCTAGAATTTCAATCAGGTTGGTGGTGTCAGTTCTTGTTTGTGTGGTTTATCTGAGCTTAATTTTATAAGCTATAAGAATAGCATTAGGTGAAAAGTTCCAGGACCTCAGATTTCAACACCAGACCCCTTATTACTGCATTGTAAGGTTGTACACTGTATCATTATTCATATAAATCCCATCTTCCTTTTCAGCCTTGTGTATTATTTACAATGAGCTATGTTCCACTTCATGACTTCGATATAGCCTTCCATGATTTTACTGTCAAGGTTAATACACTATCAATAAAAGCAACTTGTCAGAAGCTGATACTTAATGAGAGTAAAAGCCAAAGAGAAGGAATAGGATTTCAGAAGTGTTTACGTTGGGGTGTATGAAAGCAATGTGAGATGCATATGTTCTTGGAAACAACTCAATAACTAGGGGCTATATTCTGCCTTTACGACATAAAGGAAAACAGAACTTGTCTGAACTATTAACATTTGTACTAGAGCATTTAGAGGAAGCTCACCATTTTAAAACAAATTTACCATGAAAATTTATGTAGTCTGAAAGCAGCACAAATTAAAGAAAATGCAAGGGACAGCTTGGAGGGTGCCAGAAGGGCCAACTGGAGAAAGAACTTCAGAAAGAGTAATAGAGATGTAAAAATATTCTGCAGAGATACTTAATTGTAAGACCATGGACTATACACAGATCTGTGATGTGTTGGTGTGTGTTTGTTTTAACAGATGAGTCTTGTCATAATAGTTCACTATAACATAATAGTTCAATAGTTCAATAAATCACCTGTCATAACAGGTGAACCTTGCCATAATAGTTTAAGATGTTACTGATTCTGGCAGTGTTAAGGTTATTACAGTCTTAGCAGAGCTGGGCAACACCTCAGCTGTTACCTACAGCTTAAACTGTTGGTGAAGGTGGACTTGCAAACTTGGATGTTTATGAGTACATCTTTTCCATTTAAAATACAAAGTATTACAAAATAGTATCTTGGATGTAATTACATTACTCGTTCTATTCACCGATCTATAACTAAAATTTGTAACAGGCGTAGTTCCTGAAAGTATCCACAGAGTCCTGACATTTTTAATGTATGTTTACGGAAGCTGATATCTTCTTGCATAATTCAGATAAATCTATTTTGAAGTTCTTTTGAGTAATCACTGGCAAAAACATTGTAATACTCAGGTACGTTTGGAAGAAGGACAGTGTCATAATAAATCCATCCAGCAGTTCCAGGATCACAGTAGAGAAAGATGGAACCCTTCTCATCAGCCAGACGTGGTCAGGTGACATCGGGGACTATACTTGTGAAGTCATTTCTTTTGGAGGAAACGACTCCAGAATGGCTAGACTAGAAGTGATGTGAGTATTCCATCTCAAAGATAATGCTATGCTTGTTTTGGCATGCTCTTGGACATTATTCTGGAAGTTCATTCTAGGAGATCTGGGTAGCTTTTATTTTATTTTATTTTTTTATTCATTTATTTTAATGGGAAGTTAAGTCAGGTTCATTCCTAATTAAATTGCCTTGAAATGTCCTCCCTTTTGCGTACTGCCATGCTGGTTGGACTTTCAAGTAACTGAAGCCTTGGAAGATACTTCCAAGTAATCGCATCCCTCTGCATCACCATGAGTATGCGTCCATCTGGTTGGATGATCGAGCATAGAGATTAATAATTAAAGGGTTGTAGTCTGCATGAAGGCCACTAATAGATGGAGGGGACTAAAATGGGACATGTTTTTTTGAACATCTTTTATAAGTGATCTGGTTGAGGTGGTGGAATGCAAGCTCATCAAGTTTGTAAACGGCACAAAATGGGTGGGGAGCAGTTGATATGCTTCAAGGTAGGGCCACCATTCATAGGGGCCTAGATGGGCTGAGGAATGGGCCAATGGGAACCTTATGAAATTCAACAAGGACAAAGGCAAATTCCATGTCTGGGGAGGAATAACCTTTTACAGTAATACAGTTTGGGCCCTGACTCAGGGATCTCAGTAGACGGCAGCTGGGTCCCCTGGCAAGAAAACAGGTGAACAACAACCTGGCTTATTAATATAAGCATAATAGATTTACTTGAAAGTCATTAGACTGCATCTAGAATACTGTGTCCAGGTTTGGGAGCCAGGCCCTTTGCAACATGTGTGGTGGGATGATGGGAAGTAAAAGCCATAAACTAAAGCAAGAGAGATTCAGGCTGTATATAAGGAAAAATGTTTTCAGTTAGGACACTCACATGTTGGGACAGGTTGCCCACAGAGGTTGGAGTTTTTCAAGACCAGACTGGATAAACTGGTCTGAGCTTATGGCTGACCCTGTTTTGAGCAGAAGTTTGGGCCAGAGACCTCCTGAGGCCCCTTCCAACCTGAATCCTTCTGTCACCCCATGCTGAAGGACTTTCCCATAAAGTCCAGGAGATGTCAAGGTTATAGGAAATTGTTTCCCTCCTTTAGTATTTTTCCTCTATTAAACATATATGAAAATAGCTGATCCCTGAGCAGGCATTGCTTATTCTTTCATTCTCTTTATATGTAGGTTTCCAGGGAAAAATATTTTTATGTATGCCTTTCTTTATTCCTAAGGATCTTTAAAAATTCAATTTAGAAAAAAAAAATGTTTAAAGTACATTTCCCTTCTGAAAAGGGATTATAAAGATGGCATTGCAGGGTTCTGTATTTTCTATTTCTGTCATTCCACTGGTGCAAAGTAAGCTTCCATTTTATTTTTATCACTAAAAGCAACAACTGCGGTTTTGGTACATGTGTGGAGCAGATCAAACGAATAAGAAAGTAACGTTTTATGTAGTCTTATTTTTTTCATTTGAGTAGTGCCCCATGCTTTAATTTAACTAAAATTGCATCTGTTTCTGCTGGTCATGCCTGATCTCTCTGAGAAGATGGCAACTTCTGCTGTTGGCAGTATAATGAGTTCACCTCAGAGATTTGCTATGCAGAGCGCCGTTTGATACAGCATTATTCTGACAGTGCCAAGGCTAGATCAGATGCCCATTTTCAGAGAGCGGTCATACATTCTTTCTCTAATTAAGCACTCCTCAGCTCTCCTCCCGGAGTACATTTTACTGCTGGTTTGAGTCCAAGAGCAGAAGACAATTCAAAATATACTGCTACTATATAATCATACTTTCTTTTCTCTGAGGCTGTTTTTGAGTGGAGGGCAGAAAATTATAGAGTAAAGACTGAAAAGAATGTTAAAACCTGGCTTTTGAAGTAAAGCTACAAATACGTGCTGAACACTTAGGCCGTCTTAATCCTAAATATCCTAAGACATCCTATGCAGCCCAGTATAGCCCAGCAGATATATTTATTTGCAGGTTCCTGTTGACCAGTAAGTTTTATACTTCTTAAAACTCATGCTAGAAGTTAACTGGGTGAGACACATCTTGTGGATGCTGCTGAGACTGCTTTTCCTTGCACCCCAACTTGTTGCAGTTCTATTGGCTGCCTCTCCATGACCCCACGCACTGCGACCTGCTCTTAATCCTGCATCTCTTCTTCCTCCGATGTTCTGTTGTTGATTGCCTACAAACTACCTTTCCTGAAGGAATTAAAGAAATATATTAGACCCACTCCTTTAGAGGACTTCAGTAACTGATAAGTCACTCAATCATACCTTGAAATGTGACATTTTATTTCAAAGTGGCGCTGCAGGTAGTGCAATAATGCCAAAAAACACTGCATTCCTTTGCAGCGTTTGTCATTATCATTTGGCTCAGCAGCACAAATCTATGAGAAATAGAGGTACATGATACAACAGAAACGAAATGAGGAAGAAAATATGTGGAAAGGAAACGTCTGAAGTAAAGCTTAAATTAAATTCTAGCTAGTATGCGAATGACAGATCTGTAACATTCCCAGTTCTCCCAGATAATTCTCTTGTGCAGAACATTAACAAACAGGGCATGTACATTCCCATCGATGAGCACTTACACTTCAGTGCCTTGAGTACCACTAATGTCAGAAAAATGTTCAAAGGAGGCCTCTCAACCAATTACAGATTGGAGCAGTCTAGCAATGAATAATATCATAGCCTACCTAGCCTTATCTGACAGCTCTGATTGTCTCACCATTTTTTTCCCCCCAGGATCCTGCATATCCCTCCTCTACCTCTAGGCATGTAACACGAAATTTTCAAAGGCACAAATAAGTTTGTTACTGATTTCTATTCAAACTGATTCAATTCAAAACCATTGACCTTCAGGGTGACCTTCAGTTATTCAATCCGTGAGTGGTTTGGTTTTCTAATCTGTGAAAAAAAAGGAAAGAAAAGGAAAGAAAACTTTTTTTCTCCTTTGTTTTTTTCCCTTGTTTGAAGACAGACTTGGGAAAAAGGTACCATTTCTTGCTAGAAGAATGTATGGTGATAGTGCAGTAGAGTTCTACTGTGGCTTACATTGGTAGTGCAAGAAGGATGGATCATTCTTTCTCAGCGTGTCTATGAAGAAATAAAGTATTTGAAAAGAAAAGCCAGAAAACTAATGAAGAACTTGCTAAAGTGCAGCCAAAGGTTACCTTGCTCATCAATTTTGCACTGATGGTACTTGGGCACAGAAACTAATTGCTAGTCAAGATACTCTATTCATTCGTCTTCCTTCTAAACGTGTTTATTCTTCATGTACATCACTTGATTTGATTTGCACGAGGTAAAACATTCACAAGTGATGTTTCTATCCCGTAAGAGATAGATTTTAATTTTTTACTTATTTACTTGTTTTTCTGGCAGAGCTTCTCAACTGCAAATAAAGAAACAATTGCAAGTCTTTTGGTGATGAGCTAGTGCTTCTCTTGCGTTCCTGCAAGTTATAAGAGTTGATCCTGAAAATAATTGTATATAATGAAACTTTCTAACTTCATTTAGTTTGCTTTTATATTCCTGTAAATACTATACAGAATGAAATACAGAGAAAAAAATGCTTGTTCCTGAAGCTGCATAAGCTGAGTTATCGCAGTGCATCACTCTCCTGACAGAAAACACTGATGATTCCAGCTCAAAGTATCCTGAGGGTTCTCAGTGTATATAAAATATGCAGAATTACCACTATCTTTGCCTGCTGCTCAATATCTGCCTGTCTGCAGTCCATACTAAGGGATCTCTTTGTTGTATGAATGTGACTGAAAAGTATGGTAATGCTACATTGTAGGAAAATCAAAGCCCTGTACAAGCCTCTGTTATGTCACAACATAGAGTAAAATCTTTTAGGCTCTTTCTCTATGCAAAAATATGGGGAGGACAATGTAATACAAAAATAGGCAATTTATTCCTGGCAGCAAGTTCATCTTCTTTCAGTTCTCTTTCACCAAAGAACTATTATAGTTCTGTCTTCTTCAAAAGCAGGAGAGGTGAGCTAACCACTTACAATGAAACCCAGTGTGAAGCCAAGAATGCACAAAATGAATTTTGATACCCTTTTGTGCTTGAGATATTTGTAGTTGCTACTTCTTCCAAATACATCCCATAAAATGGCTTAATTACTAAAAACAAGATCACTAAGACCAATGCAGAGTAACAAATGAAAATGATGGCTTATTACAAACTTATTTTTATACGGTCACACGTCCCTCAATTCCAGCAGCCTATCTCTTTTCCTTTTGTAGGGAGTGAAAACAAGAAGGGTATCAAACTTGAAAATATATTATTCCTTCATCACTAAAAAGAAATCTTCTATTTATTTTTCCAAGCTCTCTATTGAGATGTTATCCAAGAAATAAAGCTCACTGCCGAGTCTAAATACACTTGATACTCAAAAAGAAACACCACCCAGAAATACAATTGGAAATACAATTTTGTCTGTTCATTATTGAGCATGTATCAGAAATGTAGGCATTCTTAGCAAAAAGAAAGCATAAAATTCAGAAACCTTTCCCAAGGCAACTGTAGACTTGAGCTTGTGGTGACTGCCAGAATGAAGCAGGAAATAAATCTGTGTGCTATGGGATTTGACAAGTGCTTGATTTCAAAAATCCACCTTGATATAGGCCTGCAAAAGAGAAAAAACTTCAGAACTAATCGGTGCCTTGTAACAATCCTTCCCGTGTTTAAAAATCAGAGAGGATTCTTTTGCAAGAGAAACTGGAAAGTCCTGAGCAACAGATGATGTGTTTATTTAAAATGTTATAAACTTTTATGAGCAAAGCCATCAAGGCTGACGGCTTTGTTAGACTTCTTGCCTCAACTTCTTAGCAAATTATAAGGTGTAGCAGATGAACCACCTGCTCCCAAGTAGAACTTGTATGGTGGACCTGATTTAGGAAATCATTTATGAAGTAGGAGCAGGGCTTTTTATAAACTGACAAGAAAACTTGTTTAATCTCCCTTGCCTTTTTAGTAATCCCCTCTTCAGTCACAATCTCTCTAATTACCTGCTGCTGGACCATTTTTCTCAGAAATCTCTCCAAACCATGTCTGGTTTATTTCCCGTAGCAAATAGTTCTGCTTTTAGCTAATTTTATAAAAACACTGGATGTGTTTGCTGAGTAAATTTTTCAGCTACCCTCTGGCAGTGATGAGCTGACTCAAACATTAGGGTTTCTGTTTTGAACATGTATCATCTGTAACTAGCTAATAATTCTCTTCTAGATTGTCACCATGGCTTCATGTTCTTTTCTTGAAAATCTGCTTTTTCAGTTGCTTTGTCAGAGTCCCCTTAGGTCACCTTGGTGGCTATGCCATTAACCCTGGGCTTATCTATCAATTACAGATTTCAAAAGTGTCCGTATACAGTTTTTGCTGTCATACAAAGTAAGTTATGAAAAGCTTGACTCCATGCAACTCTTCAGCATTAGAGGAGTAAGGCCTTAAGATATTGAAAAACCTTCATATATTTTCTATGTGGGGCTTCAATGAATAATAATAAAAATAATAGTAATAAAAAAGGATAATAATGATGAATTATAATCTTCCAGTGTCTGATCAAGGGCTGCTATGTGCCCCGTGTGTTACTGTCCTAAACCTTCTTGGTGTATCAGAAGTTGAGCAGTTGTCGTCTGAGGTTCTTTTCATCCTGAAGAAGGCTTGAAATTACCATTCCCTGCAATGACTTTTTGGATGATAGCAGCAAGGAAAAGTAATTCTCTGAAAGGAAAAAAAAAGTAGTAGTGATCTGTTTTGGGAACGTGAATATTCATGGTGGTGTCACAGGTCTCATTTATCATCCCTTCCACGCAGTATGTGTAGAAAATGAGAAGGGGACAAAGTGCAAGTGCTTGCTAAAGTAGGAATTACTATTTATTAATCTCTGCTTTTGTATAGTACAAAGGGAGAAGTTCACTTCTGTGCTGAAATGTCATTGTAGTTTTAATTATTTATTTTTGTCCAGGTGTGTTTTGTAGGCACTTGTTATGTCTGCCTTGAGGGATTTAAATCTGTAAGCACCATCTGTTGCTGTTCGGTGTGGACACATGGGTAAAGAATATGATATTCGTGGAGATAGGTGTGTTGTATGGCTGCTGCAACTCACATTATTCAGTCTCTGAACAGAGAGTGCTTGTTTCCATCATGCTGCCGACTGATTACCATTTTGTGTCAATCCAACAGAATAATCAACCAAATTAAAATCATGAGCAAAAAACACACTTAAGCTCAGTTTGTGCTTTAAAAAATGTGAAGAAGGGAAAGTCTCCTCTCCTCCAGAAGCTTTTAGATATTTGTGCCCTAAGAAAAAGACTGATCAGTAAATTCTTTCTTTCATGTAGTCTTTTCTTTCAGTTGTGTAATGAGCTGTTAGTCAAATGAGCTACTAGTTCAAGCCTTTAAAATGCATGGGGAAACAAGATTAGCCAGTGAACACATACCCTGAAAATATCCTTAATGTATTCCAGGAGTGGTTGCTCAGCTCCCAGCGAAGGAGTTACTAGGGGTAAGATAGCAGTGAGCACCCCCTCAGCCATCCCTTCTGTGCTGCTCCCCCTGTGAGAGTTGTCTTCTGGAGGAGGCCGGAACCGCAGCTCGTCCCACGGGGCCTGGTGATAAATGAAGTGGGGACTGTGACTTCTCTGAGCCATGTCACAACAAGACGTCTCGCTCTCCTTCAGTAATTTTCTCTGCCAGCTTAATCACAAAAACATTTTTCCAACCAGCTTGCTCAGGGACACGATGATAAATTGTAGCGGAGGTTTAATGTTTATTATAATTTAGTGTTTCATTTAAAATGAAGTAGCACATGCCTATAATCCCTATGTGAATGGCCACATCTTAAACCCCTGCTCCATGCTTTCAAACAACAAGCTTATTCTTGTTTTGCAGACCATCTGCCCTCCTACTTTGTTTCCAGGTCTCCCTCTTCCCTAAACTGGCTTACCCAAAATTTTGCAGCACTCTGTTCAAAATCTGCAACTGTTGGGCCTGTTCATGTTCTTCCCTGCACCTGATGTTTCCTCTAGCCCCAGAGTGACCGTGTCTTAGCTGTTTCTGCACCAAATTCTGGAGCCTGGGTGCTGCAGGCCCAGACTAAGTGAGAACAAAGCCAGCCTACGCTCCTTGTAATTGATGGAAAGATCAAAGTGTCTTGACCAAGTGATTTAATAAAGCTAATGCTTGAATTTCTGTCATTCCAGAGGTCAAATGGGGTGTCATTCCACAGAAAGAGCCTGGGGCTACCATGCTCCTAATTTGGTTAGGTATTTAAAATCAAATGAGATAAGATGAGACTTGGGTCCCAAGTTTAGCCTTAGGAAGCATTAATGCTTCTAGCCTGGAGAGAGGTGAGTAGGTGAGAGCCTTCCACTTGTGTTGTCTCCTTATCTGTGTATTTTTCTGGCACTTCTTTGGCTCTTGAAGCATTCTCTATTTTCTTTCCTCCCTTCCCATCTTTCCTCCTTCCCTGCTTCCTTCTCACCAACTCCACAGCATGTGGCCATGATAAACAAAAACATTCACAGTTTTAACAGAAGAAAAATAAAAGTATGGGTTGACTCTTGTACTTTCCTCAGTCTTCCAGTAGAAACCTGAATCCAGAGCATATTTATTGTTCTGGCTTAAAGCCAGAGTCTGTATTTACTTCTGTGAGTGGCTAAGGAGTTGCGGCTTTTAAATAACTGTAAGCCTTCAGTAGCATGATACATTACAATGTGAAATTGCTATTTTTTAAATTAAGGATATGAAGTCCCCTTGTGGCTTTCTGCTCTGGCCAGAGCAGATTAGCAGTAGTTCATGCTGAGGGAGGGTTACTGCTCAGCTTTCCTGGGGAGAAGCACTAGACTGAATGGGCAAAATCTGGCCCTCCTTGCTCTTCTTTCCCTGTCAGAGATCCTTGTCCTCCTTAGGAACCAGGATAGAAGGAGCAAAAATCAGGCTTAATTATAATGACTGAAGGGCTCTTATCACTTAAGACAGATCAGCCTTTAAGGGATGTAGCAGAATTCAGTTTTCTCACTGCACCATGCAGCCTCTGACTTTCAGGCAATGAGTCCAAATGAAATGTTTTTCCATAAATTGCCTTTATGTAGAGAAATTACACGTTTTAATTGAGCTGCTGTTTTATTTTTATTTTTTTTTTTAATGTTTCATTTTGTATTTCCATGGGGTTTCTGCAAGCATTTTCTCTGTATTTTCTGTTTGGGTGCTTCCAAAAAAATCATTGTAGGAAGGAAAGATTCTACCCATGACAGGATAAGCCTGAATCCATGAGTAAATCAAGCTGTTCTGTAGCCTAAGAATACATATGGTAATTTTGATTAGTAGCTCTATATGGATAGTGTCAATGTCTTCTGCTTCCTTGAGTATGAAAAATTCCATATTAAATCACATCTCCCATGTGTTTTACTGTTTATACATATTACTGCTGTCACATTGCTAGGACATCATTGTAAGAAGGGGAGAAAAAGCGAGAGAGAAAAATTTATTGACCAACTTGTCTCAATCAAAAAACAGTATGAAAATTGGCTTTTCCCACATTTAGCAACATTTCCATTAGTTGTTCTAAGCATCAGCCTTGGGACTTTCAGCACAAGTTATTTTTTTCCCCAAATAGGACAAAATTGTGAATAATTCAGAGATGTCTTTCATTTATTTAATTGCACAATAGCTGCTGGTAGTTTTGTATCTATCATCATACAAGTCTGATGCCATGTGCCTTTAGCTGCCTATAAGACTGTCCTGAATGAAATGTAGATTGATTTTTCTGTGCATTTTTTTTCTTTTTTTCTTAACAGCGAGCTGCCTCATTCCCCTCAGAATCTTCTGGCCACTCTGAATTCCTCATACAGCCGCAGTGTGATGCTTTCCTGGGTGCGTCCTTTTGATGGAAACAGCCCTGTTCTCTACTACATGGTCGAGCTCTCTGAGAATAGTGAGTAAAGTCAAATATGTTTCAACCTCATATACTTCTTAATTATTCAGCCTTCTTGCAGACTTAGCTTGTACCAGAGCTACCAAGAAAATATTATTGTAATTTGCTAAATGAGAGACAGTTTGCAGGGAAGTCCTGGGTTTTATACTCAGCTATTAACATCCTGAAATATTTGAAAAAGAAAAAAAAAAAGTTCTGATATGGTGAATTTGCTGTACAGGAAAGCCTTAGTTCCACCTCCAGGCAGCCTGACTTCAGGCATGTCAGCTCATCCTTCAGTGCTCCTATTTGACATCTGTAAAATAGCAGGAGTCATATTTATTTCTTTCCATTGTTGTCTTTTGCTCTGGGTTCATAGATATCCTGATGCATTCAGAGCCCCAATTTCACTTGAAAAGTGCAGGCAGTATGATAATACAAGGAATTGATGGTCTGTCAGAGGAACAAACTTGGATGTCAATAGGAGCAACTGTCATATCTGTATATGGTTTCATATGTTTTCTCCATTTTCTCTAGGCTTTTATTTCATACCTTTCTTTTAAGTAGGTGGCTGAGGATACAAAGCTGCAAAATATACAAATACCTAGCTTCACAGATTGCAAACCTGGTCTTTGTAATAGCCCACTTCTCATAATTTTGTCATGCTGCATGTCTGGTCCTTTGTGGCTGTCAGTTTGCAAGGTTATTCAGGGACACTGCTAAATGCTTCTTTCTGAATTGATTGAAAGATGAGGTTATATGGAAATCAGTCACCTTGGCAATACTTTCTAATCTCTATCACCCTAGGAACTGGAAATCCAAGCCTAGCAATTGATGAAAAAATTAAGAGCATCACTTCTTCTGACATGTGGAAATTAGCCACTGCATAACTGAATGTGAAACAGTGCTGATTTATTACTATCTAGAGAGTAGCATTTTGTTTTGCCACACAGGGAGTTTGAGATGAAGCTTGAGCTTCCAATCACATAAACCCTTGTGCTTTGCAGGCTGGAGTACCTAACTTTTCAGATACAGAGGTCCCAGAACTGATGATCAATGGCATCTGTTGAGCAAAGTGCAGTGTTCTAATGGAAATCTCAAGTCGTGCCTAGGACCATTGTCCTTAAAACGGTTGTCTTAGAGCAAAGACTCCTGATTTATTTGTTTATTTATTTATTTATAAGGAATGACTCAGAAAATTCACAGCGTTCTGGACTCCTGGCTCCCACCCCACTGCACCTTTTTATCACCATCTGTTTTCTTATCGCTCTTCTCTCTCTTTCTCTTCCTATTGCCTACAGGCCAGTACTGCATGTTTGCTTCTCCTTATGTGTTCTTTTCACCCAGGGTTGTTACCCTTGTGTTTCATGACTCCCAGTGGCTTTGACAGAGATGAGTTAACAAATTCCCAGTCTGGGGACATGATGCAAAGGTAATAGAGCTGTGTTTACATGGAGGCAGAAAAGAGCTGACCGAACATACACACTTGGGGCCATAAGAGAAGAGGCATCTCACTTGGTGTCCTGGTGAGGTTTGGAAGGTCTTTCAGCGTCGTTATCACAAGGATGTTTTGCAGTTCTAGTAAGAGAATGGGGTAGATATGCCATCATTTCAAAAATGCTATAATTCATTTGCTGAAATCTGTAGAAGGCTCAGCGAAAATCAACTCCAGAAATTATGCAGTCTCTCAGAACTCCACGGGATCCTGTGAACTCTTGCTCGCTCCATGATAGATCCAATAATTTTGGCTGATGGCATTGCAATCAACCACTGAGAGAGTCTCATTATCACAAATCATAGGTATGTTTACTTCAGCAAGCTCGCAGCTGCGAAAACCAAACACAGACCAGTCTTCTTGTGCATTGAGCGTCTGAACTCCCAGAAATATTCTAGATCTTGCTCTCCTTTGATTTTTCATCTCTATATTTACTTTGCTTTTATGCCTGGTCTCTAAATGGTTACTCATAGAAGTAGGACAGGGAGGAATTTAAGCCCCTGAATATTCCACTTTTACCGTGCTCTCTAATTTCATATGTTACTGCTCAGCTTTAGAGATGTCAACAGAATAGTGGAACAATGTCAACAGTGACTTTGGTTTGCAAAGCTGACTTTGTTTACATACTGTCACTGTCTTGTTTTGCGTTTATTTTCTTGAAGTGTTTGTTTTTGAGGGTCGTTTTGATCTCAGTAGCATGTAGTCAATATCTAGTTTCTACAGACCTTCCACTCCTTTGGAAAACAGCATATCTCCTTGGTGCTGTCATGTTCCCCTCCCACCCCCCATGTCATGTTCATGAATGAAGCTGACACTTGATCTTATGTAGGTATAGTTTTGTCTGATATGACTGTGCAGAATCTCTCTTTGCTTTTCAAAGAAAACTTCCTTTCAGGTTTTCCATCGGTCCCGTTTGTGCTGCAGAAAGAGCGACTGTCAGGGATTCGGCATATGCCCGTCGTGTGCTCACATCCTTGTGTCTGTAGCTCTTTCACTGTCAGCAGCAGTGCAATATGTTTAACATCCCAATCCCAGTTTGTTTTCACACATCTAAAGGTTAGGGAGGGACATCAGAATTATGATTTATTTTAGCAAATCTGCATAGAAGACTTTATTCTTGGATCTGTGGAGTTTTAATACATGGGTTTTGCTTTACTGTTACAGGTGCCAAAATGTAGCCTAGTTTTGTTCATTCTTTTAGCTGTTTTGCTTTGAATTATTTCCTAATAGCATTTAGGATCCATTGTACATTTTGAAGCACATACCGTAAGTGAATACATAATAACAGTATCTGTTTCAGAGAACTAGCTGAAGAGGGTTCAAAATAATGAGTGTAGATTTCAGGGGACTAATTACTAGCTACATTAGAGAGAGGCGTGTCAATCCACCTGGCATGGATTAGAACTCCTTTTCATTAATTTCAATTCAGTAAAGAGATATAAAAAACTTATTTTAATTAGAGGAAAAAAACAGTGACAGATCGTGCACATAAATTGCTGGAAATATGAACAACTCCAGTCACCAAGTCACCTAATTTTTAAAATGAATGTATTTGGCACAATGTAATAATTCTCAAATTACAAGTATTCACAGTAGACTGTGTCTGTGGGTGATTTGAGACATATGGCCTTAAACATTTGGGGGCAAATTTATAATCTAATTTGAAAAGCACAGTTCCAGGGAAACACAGTCATTAAGTATTCCTGCCCACACAGAGCTGGGAAAGTGAACCACCATTTGAAATAGATTTTCAAATAAATAGTAGCATGCGTTGTTATTTGCACTAACATAATTTGTGGATGTTTTGTGACCTGTTTAACCCCTGTTGCAGCATACCGAGGAATTCCTGTGGAGGATATTCATGCAGTTGGAAGGAATTCCGTATATTTTATTCCCAAAAAAAAGTTTAGATTTCAAGGATTAATCAAAAATTATGCTGACTGGTTTTTTATCTGAACAAGTGAATTAATACTTAGAGAATTCTGCTGAGTACAGTTAACATAAAAGCCCATTTTTGTTTTATTGTATTCTGGGATATCTGTGCAATGTAATGATACAACTCTCCCTATTCATCACGTCATTTCAATGAGGAGATAATTAAAGCTCCTATGAAGAGCATCTGTACTAGCTTAACTGAAAGTCTGTGAGTTGTGTTGCTGAATTTGGTAGGAATATTCAAATGATAAAAATTAAACACAAAGGTAAATCTTTGCAAAAATCAAAGCTCTGTTCAAATCAAAACTCTGTTGTTTGTTACAACGGTGATGCAGGCCTATATATGATAGTGCAAACAGATACTTTTTCTCAGGCCAGTGGTATACCTTGTTGAAGTCCTACCAAAGGAAGGATGAGCCAATTCATTTTTATTTGAGCTTTTTGCAATATCATACTGTCATGAAAGACGAATTCAGTAAACTCCAGTAGGACAGTAAATTCCAATAGTACTGTCAGTGCTAAACCCTTGGAGAAGAAAGGAGATGGAAATGTACTCCAAAGCTGTAAAAATTAGATTTATGCAATAGATTTATTCTGTAATATCAAATTGGAAATGATTCTTGAGGAACTTGCAATTAGTGCAAGAGTTGTGAGGTAGATAGGAAAATATAGAAGAAATGCCTCTTGGTTGGTGAGTAACCAGTGTTATCAAACATATCACAAATGCATCCAAAAATTCTTAACAGAACAGAAGTCATTTCTCAAAGGTGAAAATTCATATTATAAACTAGAGAACAGCCTGTGAGATTCTTGGTTTCCAATAAATTAACTTGGAGAGGCCATCGGAGTTAATTCAAAATACCAAATATCCTTAAGAAGACAGACAACTAAACATGAAAGTTTTTCAGAGAGTGGCAATTACAGCAGAAGAGCAAGCAAGCAAAGCCTAGCGTACTTTCTGGGCAGCTTAAGTTAAATGAAGGATTAGTGGGGTCTGTTCAATATAACAGAGATTTATTTAATAGTTCGACCTGGCAAGTCTCTTGTCACCGTGGAACTTCTCCAGGCTTCCTGGGACAGGCAAGTGACAGTCATCCCTGAAGGAGAAGAGAGTCAGTGTTGAAAATCTTATGGAATGTTTCCAATGCTAGAATTGCTTTTCTACATGGTAAAATGAACTTCTGTACAATGCTGGGGTTTGTTCTGGATTTAAGGTGGGGAAACAGCCTCTCAAAATGTTTAGTTTATTAATTGTCAAGAAAAAAACCTTGACATTTAAATTTTAAAGATACTCTGAACACTCACTGTATCCACTGCTCCATGAGCAAGCAAATCCCCCCCAAACCACTTTCCTTTACGAAGGAAAGAGTGCCCAAGAGATGAATAGGGTTCGTTTATATTAGTTTTCAGTTTAATCTCTCTTCCTGCTAGATCTTTTATCTTCCACCAGGAGAGGAAGAAGAATAAATAAAGTATTCTACAGATGCAGCATATAAACAGAGCAAAGCCCCAAGGTGCTGAAGAGATTAATAGGCCCTGTTGTTGAATCAAACTGCTCACTACATTGAACTGCTTGGGTTAAGCACTCTCAGGTGGTGTTTACACTAGCAGTAAACAAATGAAACTGATTTGCTCTAGGAAATGGACCACTACCCAAGTAGCTCATACAAGGGTATTTTGCTCTCTTAGTGTTGTCTGTTCTTCCGTTTTCTTAATGCAGCAGCTTCAGGCAGCTTACTAAGTCAGCCATACCTTAACTTTGGCTTATCTTGATTTGTTACTGTGCACTCTGGATGTAACAAGGTGAACGGTTGTTTGTAAAATCTCAAGAGAAGCTTGATTAAAGAAAGAAGGAACTAGAGTGCACAGAACTCCTAGCCAATGTCAGCACAGGTATCCTTCCTCTGAGTGCTTTCTAAAAGAAGCCCAGTGTTCAGCTAAGATGAATTGCGCTCCAGATCTTGCAGCAGAAGCCACTGATGGCAAATCAACAACAATCACCAATGATGGAACTTGACTGCTGTGCAAATGTCCTTCTCCAGCATTCCCAGTATTCTGCTGTGTCAGTTTTCCTGTTAAAAAAGACTTTCTTCTCAGAAAGCCATTACTGGAGTAAATATATCCTGAATAACTTGAAGATGCAGCCTTTTTAACCCAAATGGCATCATACCCCAGCAGACTTAAACTTGCTAAGGAATCTGCCAGAAAAGCGCTAAATTAGTGGTTTACATCTTGGTGTGAAGTTTAGCAGCTTTCCACATTTGGGACATCTCATCTTCATTTTCAGGCAGACGTCTAGGTCACCTGCCAGGAGCTGCAATGCACTTCTGATGAGCAACATGCACAGATATGTTGCCAAAATCTACAGCTAGCTCCTCAGTAATTTCCAAAAGTGTTTGTAATTTTGAGCAGGGAGCAAGAAAACAGCTGGTATTATTTAAAATCTGAACAAATCTTTAAGTTGGCTGATTCCATTGCTGTACTGTTGCAACACAGACCAAATGTCACATCTCCTTGACGGTTTCAGTCGTGACTTTGGAGAGAATATATGACATCAGCCCAGGAAGAAAAGAAGTCAGTATATTTAATTTTCAACATGTTTCATTTCTGACCTCTTTGAAAACTTGAAAATATAGTTCGGGCATCAGAGGAACTCGGCATGTGAAGTATGTGAACTGACAACAAGGGTTTTATGGTACTGCTGGGACTGTTTATATCAGGGAACCTTCCTAGGAAATGATTAGACTGAATGCCATATACTATCTCTAGGAAAAAAAATTGCAGATGTAGGATCTGCAGCAAAAGCTTTCTCAGGTCTTACAGCAAGGGCTGATTTGGCAGAGAGCGTAACGCTTCTACACCTGCCTGCAAGCTGGGTACAACGATATTCCAAACTGCCTGTGAATTTCATTACAGTCCTTCCACCAGAGCCACTCATGGGTGTGGTGTTGTAATGGCCTGCCAAACAGATGGGTTGTGAAATACACAGCCCATCTGTCTTTATCATGCTTGTTTCCTCTTTTATTAAAATGTTAATGAATATAGTTTTTATTTATTATGCCATGACATGTGCAGCATCACTTTCCAGTAGACAAATGTGCAATCTGCATAACCATGTGGGCTGACAGGAAGGTTTCTTTTGCGGAAAAAGAAACTTCTTCCTAAAGTTCCTCTGAGGAAAACAAACACAAAGAGCTCTGTGCAGTCAGAGACAATTTCTCACTTCTGCAGCGCTTTTAACAAGCACTCCGATCTCTCTCAAACGTTAATTATCCCAACAGATTCTCCCTGGAAGGTTCACCTATCAAATCTTGACCCCAAAATGACCGGTGTCACTGTGAGCGGACTAACTCCAGCCCGAACCTACCAGTTTAGGGTGTGTGCGGTTAACCAGGTGGGAAAAGGCCAGTACAGCTCTGAGACCAGCAGGTACAGTAAAAATACGTTCCTGTGTACTCCGCGAAAAAAAATGCTGACTGTTGTGAGTGAATAACATAAAGTTATCTTTTGCACAGTAGCTGGGAAGTGGAACAGTTATTATTACCCAGGCCTCTGGAGAGTGCTCTGCAGCTGCTAGTAATTGGTGATAATGGCAATTAGGTAATGCAGGATATCAGCACACAATGGGAGAGGTGCCCTCGTATTTCCAGTGTATTAGTTGAACAGAATCTTGGAAGATGGTCAAATAAGTGTGTGCAACTCAAATATTTTTTTTCTTATTGTGTTAAGTCACTGCAGTTATCCCTGGAAGGAGTACAGCTTTCACCCAATCATTGCAATGTCACTTCTGCAATTCACCCAGATGTGACATAGAAGGATGGCTTCATCAAATTTGGTTTCAAATGCATCCCCCTTCCTATGTGAACCGAAGCTTGCTGTGAGCTTGAATTGCAGAACAGCTGAACTCTAAATGGCTTTTTCAAAATGTAGGAGTTTGATATGAAAAATATTGAAAGAGCTGAAAGAAACAATTTGGAAGGAGTCACAGACACTGGACCTGAGCTCTAACTCATTCAGGCTTGTAATCTTTTTAAAGAGTTGTAGCAGCCTGGGTGATTCAGAGAGAATAAGGTTACCTCCACTGTCTGTCTTGTTGCTTGCTTAACTGATTTCTTATTATGTTGATTTGTTGTAACTATTTCATGCATGTCTTCAGCAGTTTGATCAGCATTATATTTCTTTCTAGTGATCAGACTTTGATAAACGATACTGGTTCACATGGAGTTGGATACATGAAATAGAAATGCTACCTATCATTTATTTCAACACCTACCTCCCTCACGTTGTTTTGTATTCAGGTTGATGCTGCCTGAGGAGCCACCTAGTGCCCCACCTAAAAACATAGTGGCCAGTGGGCGCACTAATCAGTCTATCATGGTCCAGTGGCAACCTCCTCCTGAAAGTGAACATAATGGAGTTCTTCACGGGTACATCCTAAGGTAAGTAATTTCTTACCCTGAAAAGCCTGGAGCTAGATTCTTGTATGCATGAGGGAGTTCTTAATGCTATGTTTGAATAAGGTATTGAAAAACTATTCTTAATTCCATTATATATGTTAGTTATTTAAAAATGCCATTGCTGCGTTGGTTTATTACAGATGAGTAATTGCCTCTGTTCAAATGATCCCAAGGGTACAGACATTTGAATTCTGGCCTGTCTTAGTAAAGAGTTAGTGAACTCTGGTTTGTTTTTTACTCTGATAGCTACTCTGAATGGGCCTGCTGTGTGGACTAGCATCCTATGGAGACTCTCAGCATCCTGATATTTTTTTTCCGTTTTTAAAGTGAAGTGAAGTGAAGCACCAAGAACGGAAACTGTTTACAAGGGAAGTTGGTACAGCGCAGCCTATGCATTGCAGATGTATATGTCCGTATTGCAATCTCAGCCTACTGCTAGAAAGGTCAATTACCTTACCAAAGTCACAAAGGGCTCCTGCTCTATGGAAGAGCAAGAATAGAATCAATAACCTTCAGTATTCTGCCAAACAAAATGGAGAGGGAGGAATGACAGGTAATGTTTCATGGCAGACCTTGGTCTGGAGAAGACCTTGATCTGGTTTTGAAAATTGGTCAGTTGAGTACGATTCTTTCTATCCCAGCTGTATTTATTAAAGAGAAACAGAATTCATCTACACCCAATTCATCTACAGCCTACTGGCTTCCCATGTTTTGTGTAATGTTAGCAGCCAGCTAGGACCTTGCCTGTAGTAAGGGAGATGTTACCTAAATCAGAGTGTTTGTAGAAGACTCCCTAGCACTATACCACCACTGACATATTTCCGGCTGATGGTTACAGCTTATTGTAGGCAGGTTGCTGACATTTTTAATGTAGTGTCCTCCAAACCTACTAAAATATAACTAAATGCTACAGTCTAAATGCCAACACCCTGTTCATTCTGTGCTCCTACTTTTGCTGGCACGGGTGGAAATGCTTTTGTGATGTTAGTGTTGGTGAGTTCCCAAAATAGAACATTCCTTCATTCTTTAGGCAGAATTGAAGTCTGTTAATCTCCCTGTCACCTGCACAGAGCCTTTTACAGTAGTGAGCCACTTGTGCAAGTGCCTTTGTATTTAAGCGCTGGACTCATTTTGAAAGCTGTGCCGGTCATCAGTGACAGGTGGGGAAAGATGCTTTAGCTTCTGTCTATAGCTAAAATCCTGTCAAGAGAGTTGGGTACCAGTTTGCACAGGGTACAAATGTCTGTACAGTTTTTTCCTTCAAACTGGCCTACCTGATGATAGGATTAACTCCTTAGCTACTTGTAGTGAGTTAACCAGTCTCAACATTAAGTCCTTTGAGAAAGCAATCCTCTGGCACTCTGTTCTGTTTTCTCTGTAGAGCATTTTCAGTGATGCCAACAATTATTAGCATAATTGATCCTGGTCCTCCCTATAATGTCTCTTTCCATTTTAATAGAGACTGATCATATTCGTTATGGTCAATCTGTGAACATTTTTGATGTCTACGTGCTTTGTCTAGACCACAAAGAAAGCATTTAATCAAAAAGAATTTAAGATTATCATATAAAAGCACAACTGTCCCAGGCAATAAACCAAGCTGTTCTTCCAAGTCAAAATACATGGCCGCAACAATATGTGCACTGAAGAAAGGTCTTCCTGCATTGGTTTCTGTAGTATTAAGGTATAACAAAATGAAAACCACTGTGCATCCTAGAGATCCGATGCTGAAGACATGCAAGATACTAAATTGATGGAGCACCTGATCTTTAAAAGTGAAGGTGCACTGCACAAGTCATACAGAGTATACATCAAAGTCTATGGTGAGAAAAATCATGAAGACATGACATTTCTGAACTGGCCTTCTTCCTCTGCCCTTTTTCTCACTGGCAGTATTGCATTCAGAGGAGTGCCATGCTAACAGCATAATAGATTAAATCACAGGAGCACTCCACACCTTGTCTGCTAGGTGTGAGACAAAACAGTGCTGCACAAAGAATTGACTTTGCCAGGATGCATACAACCTTCACAGGAGACAAAAGAAAGGAGAAGGTAGATGTATAAAGTAGAAAAAGATGAAGACGATTCAATAAACTCAGCTGAGCTGATATTTCTTTGTTTCCATTTCTATTTCACAAATGGAATTGTAACATCACAGTTGTTATTAACTATGACAAAATACAGTCAGGCAAGCAACTCCTCAGCAGAGAAGAGGGGTTGTCAGTGATTAAGAACTGATCTCTTTATGAGGAGATTTTCGAACAAAATCTGTGGCTGAAGTACATGCAGAAGTTGTCTAGCTGTAGAAATTGCACCAATTTAACTCAGATAACTTAAGATCAGACTGCAAGATGTCAGTGAAATTGTTCTGTGCCAATAAGATTTTGGTGCTTATTGTGTAGCAAAAGATGAATATGAGCATGTACAAGTTGTGCGTGAATAAGAATTCAAATGTTCCTGCATTTGCCTGCTCTGTGGAACAGTAATGCCTCATGCCCCTTACTTGGTCTCTGTGTTTCTGATTTGATGTGAATTAGCATATTGTAAACATCCATTGTACCATTTTAATAAAGGAAGGAAAACAAACAGTATTATTCACATTCACAGATTTGCAGGGTTTGTTTGTTTTCTATAATTTATTTATTCTTCGTAGTTTCTTGGCCTAAATAGATGCATCAAAAGGGCTCTGTTTTCTGCAACGCAGTTTTTACAGGGGAAAATATATTCCATTTTCCAGCTTTCCATGCCTTAGTAGAAAGTTTATCAGGATGTCTACCACTCAGCCTTATTTGGTACAGCCCTCCTCCAGGAATCCTTGTGCTTAACTAGTCCTTCAATCTCAAATGTATTCAGTCCTTATTTTAATCATGCTGTGAAGTGAATCCTGGCGGAAGCCAGAGATGGCAGTGCCCGTAGCTCTAGAAGGTCAGAGCCTGCCAGAATTCTTCCTTTTCAGATTTCAAAGAAGGAAAAAAAAACATTCCTCAAGCTAATTTACAGCAGCACCCTGATAAAAATCACATTGGGGCTATTTTTTTCTACTAAATCACATTTTTTACTAGACAAGCCACGTTTAAGAAGCTGTAATTTTTCCACAGCCATAAAACAGGTTAAAATACCCATTTTGTTTAGGTCTACGCATGTAATCTCAGTGAGATCAGATTATAAATACTATAGCAGTCAAACAAGACGTGGTCTTATCAGCAGTTAGTCTGTTGTTTCTGATAATTTTTCATTATTCTTTGTATAATTCGGCTGTAAAAGTGTGGATATTGCTTCTTCACAAAGGAAGCTATTTTGCTAGTCAGGATATTTTCTGTAATTGATACCAACTAATTAACAGCAAATTTTTCTTCCCATATGGTAGGTATCGCCTGGCTGGCCTCCCTGGAGAATACCAGTATAAGAACATCACCAGTGCAGAAATTAACTACTGCTTAGTGAAAGACCTGATCATTTGGACCCAGTATGAAATCCAGGTGGCGTCTTACAATGGAGCTGGGCTGGGAGCGTTCAGCAGACCTGTGACAGAGTACACTTTACAGGGAGGTGAGCAAATCGGAACTGTATGTGTCAGAGTTTAAAGCACAATTTCCTAAGGAGAATATGCACTCTCTGATAGTCCCACCTAACAATTGTAAAATGGATGGTCAGTTCAGTCATATTTGAAAGACATCTTTGTTGGGTTGGAAAGAAGTAGAAAACACAAGTTTCAAGTGCCTAAGTAGAGACTCTATTGCGCTCTCTGTTGTAGAAAAAGCTGTGGGTCCCGTGGAATGGATTTAAGGGATGTGTGACATGCAGTGACTGAGACTACTCTGACAGGAGAGGCATAGAGAATATGGCAAGGAATTGGGTTTACGGCAGTCAGGGTATGCAATATGCCACATACACAATATAGGAGACAAATGCAGAGCAAACCAGCATCGTTAGATTTGATGATCACAGAATAACTTGATTTAGAAATTTGGAATAAATTTGAAAGGAACTGTAGAAAGAGAAATAGAGCCTTTGGAGAAAGTATGTTTGGTAGCAGTTCAGGGATGATGCATTTCAGACATTTGCAAAGAGGAAGACAGAATGATCTTCAGAGCCTTAATTTTTATGCTATGGCTCTTCCATACCTTTCTGGTAAGTGCTTTAAAAAGAATATAAATTGCATCAAAAAAAGGATATGTAATTACTTTTTACAACCAGTGTAGGGCATGTTTACACCTCTAGATTGGTATAAAAATCTGTAGGATAATTAAGTACCAAGTCCTTAAAGCTTTTTTATATTTCATAATGGCAGGACTATGCTGGATTCTGAGCACTGGACAGTATGTGGTCTCTACTGGTCATAAAACAAACTATTTTAGAAACTTGCAGTTTTACAGTACATCAGTTAATTTATAATCAGTGAAAATCGTGTAGTTGTTTGTTAATTGTTACTAGGAGTACATTATAATGTGATTAGATATAGTTTGAATTGTAGGGAGATCTTTAAGAAAAGATTATTTGCATGCAATAGTAATTAACCACAACAATTAAAACAGGAATCTATCCATATTTTGTCTTAGGGCATCTGAAGTTTCACAGTTTAGAGGAGTCTAGACACATTCAACCTCTTTCTAGAAGTATTTATAGCAGACCTTGAAATGCTTTTTTTAAAGTCTTCTCTCTACAGCCAGGATTAATGTTTTGTATCCCACTAAAGACCAGCTCTCTGCTGAGAACTGGTTTGCACAAAGAATTTAATCTATTCTGTGAATATGCTTGCAGTTCATTACTTTGTTTATTTGGACATGTTAGGCTATCATATCACCTTAGCCTTCCATCTGTTAAGACTCAGGTTTGGACTTCACACTCTTTTCCTTAAACCCTGCAAGTGACTCTAATTTCCCTTGATATTATGTGCTGTTACTATCATCCTTTATTGATTGGCTGTCTGTTGTCATTTATAAGGATATAAATCCTCTGTTATAAATTAAGAGTAATCAGTCCTGCATTCGTATTAACTATCAAGAATGTTTAGACTGCAGGACAACCTGCAGTGGCCAGTTTATCTCTATATAGTTTCTCTCTGTATCCTAACTGCTCAAGAGTGGGTAGACATGAACAAAAAAATGGATCTTTGTTATTTATTTTATAACACTATTTGATAATAGCAATAAATAATTACTTCATGGATGCTGTCATCTTCTAGTGGATGCCCTTCTGGATATCTGTGCAAATCACTGAAGTCTGCTCTAAAAAGAGTTTGAAGCCTTTTTACACTTAAGAGTTGAAAAGAAGGAAGGTTGGGTGGTATCAGTATCATTTGAAATTAGATTAAAATAAAGTCTTGATAAGTAATGCCCTACTGTCCATAACCCTCCTTATTTGTCTGTCTAGTAGTTGGGAAATGACAGGAAAGGCCAGTGGTTGTTTCTTGCTCTAGAATGTCCTTCCTAAACCAAACCAGCAAGAGTGAGAAAAAGCAGTGTGTAAAACTGCCTTGTAAATCATACGCCGATTTTAATGTGAGCCGAGATAAATGTCAAAGACACACTCCCATCCATCCCCCTCTCCTACTGTGACCACCACCACCTCTATTCTGACGTGCATTAAATGATGTGAGCTGTTCTGGCAAGAACCTGTCTGTCTGCTGATGAAAAATACCTGAAATACCTCATATTAATCAAATGTGCTGTGCAGTCAAAGCCTGGCAGGAAATGAACACTGGGAGCAGATCAAGCCGTTGGCAGGAGCAGATCAGCACATTGGCATCTTTGTCGGGAAGAATATTGACTGGCCATATAAGCTGTGGATTTATACCAGAACCCAGTCCATTAATCCCTTATTAGTCCTCTGGCATTGTGTTAGCCACTGATAACTAATCAGCTGCTCAAAGCTCTTCAAAAATCACCAGTTTCTAGAATGTAGCCAAACTTGCAAGATGCTGAGAGATCTAAACTTGTAGCGAGACTGGCACATAATGTCAGCTAGATAAAATGTCAGAAAGACTTACTGGCAAAGCACTGAACTTCCTAGCACTAGGGTCAGACAGTTTGACTGTCTCTAAATCTTGAAAGTCTTTTCAGAGTGATATTCAGCCTAATCCTTTGATGCTCTGGGTATATAGGTCTTTCTTCATCAGAGCTTCTCCAGCTGTTCCTTACTTTGATATTACTTTTCACAGGGATTTGTGCCAGCCTCCTGCACAGGGCAAATTTTTCTTATTTAAATAGTGTCCTGCAGGACTTTTCATTGCCATATGACAAACTGAAGTTTTCCAGTACTTTTTCATATGAGTAGCTTTGTGAGATGTATAAACATCTTTGTGGATAGCGCTGATACTGTCTCTGCTCAGTACTGTTGGACACGTTTACCTTTTCCTGCAGGCTGATTTGAGAATCTTCCATTTTTACTGTCCCTTTAATCTCACTAGCATGAACACTTCTAAGCTTTTCTCTCCTTGAAAAACATCCAACGCTCTTTAGATTTAGCCAAGGCAAGGCTTGTAAGTAGAGGCAGATCTTTTCTTAAGACAATTTACATTGGAATTAACCTACTTTTATTTCTACTTTAGCTGTTAAGTGTTTCTTTTGATGCATATTCCAAAAGACAGTATTATATCCTGAAGTTTGTAAGCCTCAGCATGTAGTTTGATATTATTTTATTTTTCCCTACTTGCTGTGCACGGACGCCTTGAAATGCCAGGAAAGGCCCTTTGTGAGTAAAAGTCTGGGAGAGTCGACAGACTAGTGAGTCTTGATGGTGTACAGGAAGGACAGAAGGACGATGTGGCATGTTGAGCAGGTCCAAAGTGTTTTTTTCCACAGGCAGTAGGAGTTGAATTAGATGAATTCGTAAGGGCTGAGATAGAAGAACTGGAGAAATCTGTTATCTGTTTCAGTTGACTGAAAACTTCCTCCTTTATGTAGGAAGTAATCTTGAAATGGAAATCTCTGAATAAGGGGTGTCCTCTATGAGCATTTCAGTTTGTCTCAGGTAAAAGAGTCCTTAATTTTCTCTTAGAATATTTTTTGCAAAAATCATCTTAATGATTCACTTTGTTTGGGGAACTTACCAACAGCCAGGAAGCGTCCGTGAATGTCATTTTGGCCCAGCTGCCCCCGTGCAGAAGCAGGTTGGAGTTGTAGCATCTGGATTTTATAGCTCTCAGTTTTACCACTGTTAGGTGTCATTTCCCATCTATTGTTTTGTTGTTGTTTTTAATGATTTCACAAAGGTTGTGAATTACCAGTTGTTTCGGTGAGGCTTCTGGCTCCCAGCTCTTGCTACAGAAGTAAAACTTGGTCCTTGTGAGAGGCGTGTGAGAAAGGAAAAAAGGCATTTCCCAGCTGCAGGAAGCAAAACTCTTCAGTTTATGCCAAACCTCACACTTTTGAATTTCAAATATTGGCATGTGTAGAACAGCAGAGACCACTATTTCTATGCACCTGCTGCAGTTCCAAGCAGAGCAAATGTTGTTGGCCAGGTGTGGAGGGGAAGAGGCTTCACAGGAGGAGTAGCACGCTCCTGCAGCAGGCTCTCCCCGCGGCTCCCAGCTGATGCAGCTTAGCACCTCAAGCTAGTGCACTGAAGGAAAAACTGCATCCTCATGTAGAGGAAAACCTGTGGTTCCCTGAGCCTGCCTTGCTAAGACATGGAAGCTGCTAACTCAGGAGCTTGGGAGGAGCAGCGCGCTTTTCCACAAGCCTTTGTTGAAGGTCGGTATTTAAGAACAGCGGACTGTCCGTTGGAATCTGTGTGGGGTTTACATGCTATTTGCACATAGCTACAGACAGAATAATTACATGTACACATGCTTAACCTTAATGCCTTCTCTTCTCTCAATTATCTTGTCAGCCAAACCCTTTTAATGGCTTTTATCTAGAGTGCTTCCATGACCTTTTCTACTTAGAATGCTGCACATTAGCTTGCAGTCCCGGGAGCTGAGCTCTTAACAGATTTCCAACCGTGTGAACTTTATAGGGAAGAAAGTAACAGTTGGTTTTGTCTGACCAATTTGATCTGCACTTCCAAGATGACTCCCAGGTGGGTCTCCAGGGTGAGATGGTTTAGGAATACTTGCAAACATCATGAAGATTGGATTTTAAAATTGAGTTTGTAAACACATGGGGATTACTTTTGAAACAACTGTTTGACATTGGTAGCTCTTGTACTGCTTGACAACAAGAAACTTGTAGGAGGAGGATAGCCATCCACCCCTAAGTTAGGAAATTCTTAATGCAGACAGTTGCAGCTTCAGCAAGGTGCTAACCATGATCTTGGAAAAGTATCTGAGTTTCGAACTGACCAGAAGGTCAGCTCTATCAAACTTTTTCTTTTTAATGCAAAACTATTCAAATACCCAAGAAAGTCTTTAAGATCAGGACATAAAAGAAGAACTTTATACTGTCACTTTGAAGTAAATTTGAGGTCATGATGCCAATATTTTACTGATTAAAAATATAAAAATGTATTATATTACAACTTCTGCAGTATAATTAAGCTTATGCGTCTTAGACAGACCATGTACTTTTCATCTTTTAAATTCATTCATTGTGATGCAGATGTTGATTCTTCAATAAAGATTCTAAAGATGAATTGTAATACAAATCATGGTTTCCAGTATTCTGAAGGGTTTATATTTTCTGGTCATGATTTTTACCGTTTCTCTTATCATAGCAGGTACTCTTTGTGCTATGATTATTTATTTGTGTTTCAAAAAATTATCCTCTAATGAAAGAAAAATATTTCACTTTTTAAAAGAAATAACTAGTATATTTGGTTATCCACGTTTCCAAAACTACAGAAAACCTATCCTAAAGTGCCTGTCTGGGCTCTTTTGAGAAGTGCTACAGTAAGGACTATAAATGAAAACTTGAGGCTTGCTGATGCAGGTTTTTTCCTCTCAAAAAATTACAGTATTTTGAACTATATGTAAAAGACTCATCAGACCCCTAGAATAAAATCCTTGTGTTATTGAAATCACTGGAAATTTGCTGTTGATCATACAGCATTTGTGGAGTTCTGCAGTAAAGAAAATGCCCCTAGAAATGAAGCCAGCAGTGTGCATGCTAGTAAGTGTTTTAGGAGGATGAAGACAGTGGGAGTACCCTGTTGGCAGTGGCTGTACTGCTAACTCTTCCGTCAGTGCTCACCTGTATGTTACTGGTGCTCTGGGAACAACAGACTCTTCCTACCTCTGCTAAATTCTGTATTTCTTTGGCTGTGGTTGTCAGTGGACAGCGTATGGGTTAGATACAGACTTTCTGTGTAGTTTTTATAAGTTACAAAATCAACTTAGCACATATTAATAGAGTTGTAATGTAGCATTTCGACAGAAAGAAATGAGTGGAGAGGAGGGTGCTTGGCTGTTCAGCCTTAATGACAGAAGGAGATTAATCTCCCTGTGATATCCAGATGACTTTCTGATAATAAACTAACTTGAAGGTTTCCTATACGATTTTCTTCTGCAATAACAAATCACTGGCAGCTACAACATCAAAATATTCCAATATGCAGGAAAGTATGAATTTTGATTTAAAAAAATCTTACATTAGCTATCAATTATAGAAAGTATTGAACACAAAAGCAAATTGAAGTACATCGTGGCTCTCATAATAAACAGTTTCATCAAAGAACATGAATAACTAAAAAAAAAAAAAAAAGTAGGGAATGTAGCTAAACCAGCTCATTATGACTGTATAGTGACTTGTATATCAGGATGATTTGGTGAATCTCTTAACTACAAAAACTTTGATGTCTACGGGTTGGTAAGATTATTGTAACCTTCCAAAAACATACAGGCAATTATGATACATGGCTAGAAATAAGACCTGGATTCTAACAAGAAATTAGAGTAGTATCAGATAAATTCTGGTTTTAGAACTCAATAATTAAAAATAGTTCATAAATTGTGACATCAGGCTTTAAATTGGGGCAAGACAATTCTGAATAATATGCAATTTCAGAGGTTAAAGAAACAAATGTACAGAGCTAAATTTTCAAGCCAGAAGCCATCAGAGAGTTTTAGTGCCACAAGGCATGAAAGTGAATATTCTTGTCATTTCAAACCTCACATCTTCCTGGATCTCTCCAGATTTGTGTGTTGATATTTCTAGGTTGTGGATGTCTTTGACTAGGTGTTGCAGCAACCTCGCTATATAGCTTGTACACCAGTTAAGAATAGTGGACCTGGATGTCTCTTTCAAACAAAGCTTTTGGTGGACAAAGGGACATTTTTACATTTTTGAACTTAATGTCTTGATTTCTCCTCCATACAAAGACTCAATTTCCAAAAAGTACTTTGAAGCTTTTGAAGTTTGTGACCTGTTTTTGAAAAGTATGGAACAAACCAGCATTTCTCAGTTGGAACTGTGGTTACTTTTTAGAAGCATAGGTCATTGGGCTTTGGTAGAAAGTTTCTCTTGAAAGCAGAAGGAACAAAGCTTTTCAAGCTTCAAAACCACTTGTGGCTAGTTCCTCTTTTACAGAATACAAATGTGCATGGCTATCAATAGTCATGTTTTTGAAGCTTTACTAAACTTATTTTTTAGGATTCAAAGGGTATTAGTACTTTTTTTTTTTAATCAAATAGCAGTTTTCTTCTTGAACTTACTACAAAATTGATAATTTCAGAAAAATAGACCTGACTATTAGTATTCCTTCCTCTTGAGAACTAAAGAAATGACATCCTAAAGCAATGAGTTGAAGAAATTGCCTGGAAGATATTTAAAGAAACATTATGTTAAATGGTAAAATACTTACGTCGTGGGTTGTGGTGGTGGTGTTGTTTTTTGAAGCCAGTATGCCTCCATGTTCTAAGCTTTTATTTTTATTTTTTTTGTATTGAGAAATAATCTGCCTAATTAAGTACTTGACATGAAAAGTTTACGAAGTTTAAATAGATTTGAGGTTGTATTGGTTCAGATTATATATAATAAATTTAATATACATGAGTGAATATAGTATCAAGATAAAATGAGAATATCTCCAATTCCCCAGAAAAATCTATTGCATATGATATGACTGGTCCTAATTTTTAAGCAGTGGTAAATAATAAACAAATGCTGTTCCTAGATTATAATTCACAATTAGAAATTTAATTGTGCAGGCCCCATGTTTGCTAGTATGATCTGGGGAATTGTGTGGTGTTAAAAGAAATTCTCAGGAAATTTCTTGGTGAAACTTCATTCTCTGTGCAGTCATGGATAATTGAAAGAGATGTGTTCACCTATCATTATCTAGTTTCTGTCTCAAGTTTTATGAAAAACTCATCTGAGGAGTTATATGCTACAGAAAGCATTTCATACCCTCCCCTTGAAAGAATTTCTGATACAGAATGAGAAATAACTCAATTACCATTCTTTACAAATCATTGCTGGGTACCATATCACAGGAAGTGCATCCTTTTCTCGGGTTTGTTATTAGTTTGAGACTAATGAGTGGCAGTGAATAGGTTCTTTTGACCTCTAATCTCTCCTCCATTCTGTTTCATTTTCTGTTGCTCTTGCCTGACTGGGAGCAGTGCCTACAGCTCCACCGCAAAACGTGCAAGTTGAAGCCGTGAACTCCACAACCATCCAGTTCCTCTGGAACCCTCCACCCCAGCAGTTCATCAATGGTATTAACCAAGGATACAAGGTAAATAGGAACAAGATTTCTACAACTTCAAATAATGTTTCCTGTAAGAGTCCTGATATACAAAAATTAGAAATTTAACAATCTATGAATGTCCAAAATGACTGTGTATTTTAAGAAGCAAAAAGAAGAGAGGACTGAACAGTTGTTGCTCCTCATGTAACATTTGCTGGTTTATATATTGTTAATATATGTATTTTATGTATATATATAATAACTATAATTATAAAAGTTCTAATACCTTTATCATTTGCCTGGAGAATTTCCAAAGCCAAAAAACAGTTTGATGTCAAACAGCACAGGAGACACATCATTGTGCCACTGAAAGTCAGCCCGGAGATTTCTATTTACTCTACTGCAAAACTCCCATTCATTTCATTAGGAACCAAGATGTCACACTAAATATTTGTCTTAACTTTCCCAGTGTGATGATTTTGGAGGTGTAAGAATGTAAAATTTTAAATCGTGCTCAGTGGCTTGGTGTTAGCGTGGTGAGTCCCTGTTGATGGGGCAATGTCTCACAGTGTGCAGAGTAGGTAGAGGGTGCTTGACAGAGCACTTCGTGGTCCTCTGCCCAGTGGAGTGTAGCTGGAGTGGTTTATTTCTGTCTCTCAGGAAGGACTGTTTAATAGAAACTCCTTCCATGGTTCAGCAGCAGGGACATAATAAAGGAAGGGTTTAAAAACATTCATAGAAAGAACAAAGAGAAACCTTGTAGGAATTGCAGAACAGGAGAAGGGATGATGGGCATGTTTTGTTAGCTGGGAGGAGGGAGCTGGATTTAGGTGTTGTGTGAGGGAATGCTTGCTGAACTGAAAAGGACGTGTGATTCACAAGACAAGCTGTGAATTGGAGGATTGTAGGTGGATTTTAGGAGTTTCAGAAGACTTGATCATTCTCTTAAGAATGTCTCAAAGTGATGGAGAAACTGAGACAGAGGTACACGTGTTTCAGTACTTTTGCCCAGATCTATATATTTCTTATAAAGAACAGTGGTGTTTTCAGAATCTCCCTGCTGAAGTAGTATTACAAGTAGATGTGTCTCTTTTCCCAGAGATATGATCAGCTCTCAGGACTGGGTTGCTGGCAGGGGAATTTAGACTGCAAAAGTATAGCCTGAAACCTCAGAAACCTACAGAGGTAGTACCTGGCTTCTGTTTGGACTGTGGAGAATAAAAGCCTTTTGGGGCTCAGTGGACTGCAACATGCTATAATTATCTGGTGCAAGTCCAAACATGGTGAGCTCAGTCAGATTTGGAAAAGCCATACTTTATATTTTTATTCTTTGTTTTATTCAAACACGGGCGGCTTCAGTATGAAGATCATTAGTTTCATTGCATAGCTGCTTCTCATTTAAGTTTCAATTTAATTATCAATTGTATAAAATAACCAAGATCTTTATTTGTATTTGTCAGTAGTCATTAAAAACTTTTGGAGTGATCAGAATTTCTCTTTACTGGTATTTCCTTGATTGCATTAAATTGCAACAGATTTGTAATTCCTATTTTTCATGAGCTTTGTGAATTGCAGTATGAAGACTGTGTGAGAACATTTCTCTGACTGTTACTTCTATTGCATGGTTTATTTTGTATGGTTTATAAACAGTAGTAGCCAAAGCTAGGCCTTTGCTTTTCCTAAGGATTAAACCCATTTTGTCCTTAACTGACAAAATTCTCCACCTTTATTTCCTGCGCATGTTTTCTGAAAAATGTGCAATGAAATACTTGAGAAAGAGAATTTCAGTCCCCCAAAGTTATAAATGCCAAATCTAATCCACAAAGGTGATTTAGAAAAGAAAATAAAACTTACTATTCCATCAACCATTATTCCATTTTTATCTTTTCTTTGGAATTTATTTGCATTTCAAGAAGTTGTAAAGTGCACCTTTCAAATATGAAATATTCCTAACAAAATGAGTCCTTATAGTCCTCTAACTGCTTTCTGACTACAAGGAGTATAGTCTGATTATCAGCCAGTAGACAGCTGAATGTGTCAAATACAGCTCAATAATTTCAGGTATCTGTTCATGTTTATGAGCCTGAAATCAATACAAGTAGCATGATTTACACAGATACTGAGTAAGGCCTAGAATTTTAACATGCTAAAGTTTTAACATCCACAAGATAAGGATTTTTGGGCAAAATAGAAGTTTCATAAGCACTTTGAAACTTTAGACCCCTACGTTGTTACGATGATTTCAGAAATTGTTTTAAAATTCAAAGTTTGAAGTCTTCATTTAAGTACTTACAGACAAGGTATTCTACTCTAAAAAAACGTTGATCACCCAGAAGATCCACTGAGATGACTAAAACCTGGAAGAAGTGTGGCTTGACAGGCATGTTACTTTAAATGCATGAAAATGTCTTCAGGAATCTCACTTTTGGGACCTAGTTGTTGAAAACTGTAGTAATCGTTTTTATGATCATTTACTATTCTTTCTGTAGTTCCAGAACCTTTTGAATCATTCACAGCATGGCTATCCCCACACCGTCAATCATTGTAAAATTCTTGGTCAGTAGGATGCTGAGGGCTGTGGAAAGGGAAGAAGGATTTTCCCTCTCCTCTCTTATACTTCACAGCCAGCGGAATCTTTCAAGGAACCCTGTAATAATATATATATATATATAAATATATATATATATATATATATTATCTCAGGGCAGCACTGAAATTTCCTTTCTTACTTTACCCTCCTTTCAGCAGCAGAGATTGTTCAGGGTAGACAGAGCAGCCCAGAGCGGGACAAAAGACTCATGTTATACAAAATACACAAATAGCCACTCACAATAATTTTGGCCTTGTTCAGTAGTAGAAATTGAGAATTGCAATACCTCCACGGTATCAGTACATCCCCCATCACTAGTAAGTATTATACACATCCCTCCAGTTACCATATTAACAGCATTATATCCATCTGTTCAGCATCAGAGCTGACAATAGTTGAGCAGTACTGCTTGTTTTTTACAATCAGATTAAGATGGTTTTGGCAGCCAAGCATACTTTAGTTCTGAATAGACGCAGCTTCTAATGAGAGCTCATCTATGTTTAAATTTTCTAGCTTCTAGCATGGCCAGTTGATGCGCCAGAGACTGTGACTGTGGTCACCATTGCTCCCGATTTTCATGGTGTTCATAGCGGATATATCACCAACCTGAAGAAATACACTACTTATTATACGTCAGTTCTGTGTTTCACCACACCTGGAGATGGACCACGAAGCACACCACAGCTGCTACGCACCCTTGAAGACAGTGAGTAGTGAGCACTGGTAGAGAATCTCAGTGCTCAGATTTTGTCTGGTTTGATATAAAAGCCAGAATTTTCACATCTGGGCACTTAAAATCAGACCTTAGGTTTACAAGCAGTTTGTAGTCTCTTCTTAAGTTACTTCACATCAGATGATGACCTCAGCCAGTTGTCAGTATGTGTTCTTTTAGCAGGTGGAAAATGAAGGGCATTTAATATGCCCTTTAAGGGCATATTTAAGGGCATTTTCTTGTTATGAACTGAACTTAGGTGAATTCTTTTAAATTGCTTAGGAACTGAAAGCTCCATAGCGTGGTTCAGCTAACACAATATGTTGTTTGTCTGTGAACCCTTATGCTCTTAAGTCCATGTTTAGTCATCCAAATAAATAGGAATTGATCTTCTGAGGAACTGAACACCAGAACTTACTGTGGAGATCAGTGATTAATTTAAGATTGTTTCCTTCTGCTATTCAATATATTGAAAATCTCTATATCTATATTATAGTGCAAGTATTTGTATAAAATAGAAAAAACAGCATCATGACAATTCAGTAGCTTTTACTCTTTAAAACTGAAGTCAAATTCATGGAATGAAATAAAAAGAGCTGGATCGTTTAGCTTATAAATTATTTGCTGCATCAAAAAAATGTTTTGGCCTCTGTGGCTCCCTGAAAGTGTTTGTTTGAGGCATGTTTGGGACTAACAAGTCTAGTCTGTCAGTTGCAGATAATTAAATTGCAGTGGCCCTCATAACTAACTGTGTGTCCGCAGTGATCTTGGCTCTGGCCAGGGCTTCAGCCTTCCTCTTACAAAGCATCATAAACACTGCTGCACATTTAGAGATCCAAATCAGAATTTAAAAAAAAGTCTAATGCAGCCATTAAGGTATTGTTTTTAGAAATACTACTTTGCCTTAATAAGGACCTTTTAGGTTAGTCGATGTTCCCGTAAAGAAAAATTTAATTAACATTAACATTCAGAGAAGTGAGGCTCGAAGTGCAAATCCAATTTTTCATGAGATACTCTTGAAAGAATATGAAGAAAATTAAGTACTTTCCCATGGATTTTCCTTTTGTGATTCACCTCCTCCATGTGCTAGACCCGTGTCCCAAGAACAGATTCTGGACTTAAACCTTTGCATATTAGAAGGTCACAGAGACAGCAATGTAACTATCAGATATCTATGAGCCACTAATATAAACTCATATATGTTTACCTGCAGTTAAAGCAAAAGGCATGGAGGAAAGGAAAACATGCGTTAGGTTCCTGTGTGTCATATTAACATCTTGCCTGTTTTCTTTAGGAAATGAGGCTTTGGCAGTGTAAATGTGTTTGGCTGTCTGTCTTAGATCCATCTGTCTTTCTCCATCCGAAAACATTTTGATTCCATGACTAATTACAGAGAGTAAAGAAGAGCAAGAAGCCAAAGATATGAGACTCCTAAGATTTCATGAAAATTAATCTGCTGGGAAGAAGAAAAGAGACTATTAATATTCCTGCTCAAGGAGGAGGGGTTGCGGAAATGAACCTTAGAGACTTTGTGGAAAGGGGAGAGGGAGCACAGTCAAAACATTGGGAATATCTCAGGGAAATGTTGGGATCATGTGCCATTTTAAACACAAGAAAATTCCATCATGAAACATAAAACAAGAGAAAGCCACGCTTTTATTTTGTAAACATTTCTCGTCATATGCAGCTGCATGCTGCAAGGATCTTAGGCAGTAGAGATGACCAAGATTTTTTTTTTATTTTGGGTCCTTTAGAATTGTTTTTATGATGACTGAGAAGTTAAGTGTGGTATGGTATAATGTATCTTCGTGGAGAACTTGTTGAATCTAAGTTGTTTCTGGATTTATGTAGTGGGAAAAGGTTTGAAGGGACTGTCACTCATGTTCTCAGGTGATAATTTTCTGTCTGTAAAGCAAAGTTAGGCAATTCTTTAAAAAAAATAATGCAAGCAAATCTGTTTGCTGATGAACTGTAGGTCAAATAAAATCTGACATCCAGTCAGAAGCAATGTGTCCTGGCTTGGTGTAACCTGCACCTGTTTTTCATTATGACATTAAAATTGGAATGCAACTGCAGGAGCTAATTGGAGTGAAGCTTTGTGAGTTCTGTGGCTTGCATGCGTGTAGATATGTGTTCCTGAATAACACATAATTGCCGTGCTCCTGTTAGGTATTCCTGAGATCACTACCAGATCAGCAGTTCTTTCTGTGTAATGCTTCAACTACTAGATAGCGCAGAATGGATTTGGAAATTTTCCTCACTAGGATTGCAGAATTGCAAATGTGGTTGTAGCCGACCTACTGGCAGGCTTTTTTTTTTTTTTTCATCCTAGCTGGAGGGGAATGAGAAACTGGACTAAAATGAAGAGGAAACAAAATATGAAATTGCAGACGAGAAATTGCCAACTGATGTCAGTGGAGCTGGAGGATACTCAGGCAGGGATCCAATGACAGAAGCACAGTGAATATAAAGTGAACAAAAACTCCTTTTTCCAGTACATCGATTGAAGACAGAACAGCAGTTGGATCAAAAATCAGTCAGGATGTCTTCCTTGAAGATCAAAATTGAGGGAGGATGGCATATTCTTGACAGTCATTCCATTTTATGCTCTTTCATTGCACACTAGGGAGCTGAAATTTTTAAGAGCTCTTGAGCTACATCATAAAAATCCTTTAAAAGTTTCACACACTTGTATTCATTTTACAGAAGATAGTTGCCATTATGTTGGAAGTTTTTAGAGTTGTTTTGAGACAGTCTATCCAAGTAGCGATGCTGTCCTTGCTCTGACCTTGCATAGGCAAAAGGCTCTTTCCAGATGAGGGTTGCGCAGGTGGTGTTGCTCACAGCCACAAGGCCTGAGGAGCTGCCCACAGCAGCACAGGTACCCGCAGCATGCTGTCGTGGAGGGAAAACAACAAACACAATTGCTTCCAGGATTGCCAGGTTGATTGTTATAATTAGATTAGATCAAGAAGAAAGACAGAGAACACATTGTGTGCAAGTCCCCTGCTGCCGCTCTTTTTAGTTCTCTGCACAGTTAGGAGGACGACTGGATAAAATAATTTATGTGATGATAGCCAGAGTGCTTCTTAACACCTTGCATTCTCCCCTCTCCCCTGCAGCTCTCACTGATGTTTCCAGCAGGCTTCCATTGGCCCCGGCTCAGTGTTTTATTTCTTCAACCCTAACCTTGCCACATGAATCAGATCAGAAGTAAGTGGGGTTCTCCTGTTAACAGATTTCCTTTTCTGATTGCCAGAGCCAGGAGCTGTGGGACACCTGAGTTTCACTGAGATTCTGGACACGTCTCTCAAGGTCAGCTGGCAAGAACCTGTAGAGAAAAATGGCATCATTACAGGCAAGTATCAGCTGCTAACTTTTTTTTTGGAGGAGGTGGTGGTGGAGGAATGTATCATTGCAGTAAAAAAAAATGTTTGCATAATAGAGCATTTAGGGAGAACTGGCTGCTGCGAGTGCTGGTTTCCTGGTTCATCTTTTGGGTAATTGAAATGTCAGCTAGGGCATATTATAGCAAGTACGGGTCCAATTACTGGCAGCTCATGATTGTGGTCACTGAAATGGCAGCCTGTATTAGAAATCAGCTCCCCATGGAGTCTACGGTCTTGTTAAGTCTTCCACGACCTCCACCTCTGTTTCTTAATCTCTGAAACTTTGTGAGACGGTGTTTGTCCTTTGCCCCAGAGGTTGGGGTTTCATATGTTGAATTTACAGCTGCAAAATCTGAATTGGCATTGCTAAGATTTGCAATCAAGTCCAAGCCTGAAATCAGCAGTATCCTTCATCTGTGATCAAGTGGTCTGGCTGTGGACTGCATGACAGAATTTGCATGTCATTACTTAATTTTGTATAAACCATCACAGCAGTTCAGAACTCTCTCGTTTCTTTGATGAGCTGGCTATTTGACTGTTCCCTGCTATTTATCTATTTATTGTGTGCCAATGTAGATGTAACATCAGCAACTTCATTATTTTTCATAAAGGCAGCTATAAATAGTTGAGAAAATCTCTAATTCTTATCAACAGAGGCAATATTGTTTTCAAATGGGAAACTATTACTGTTGCACAGGGTGGACACTCTATTTAACAAAGGCTTTCAAGGTTTTGAAGTGCAACAAAGCTCCCAAATTTTAAATTATTGGAACTAAAATTGTAGTTGGGAAGGGAGAAGGTAATTTTATGTGGATCAAAATACTCTGTTTGGGGTGTATCGACATTTAATTTTAAGGAAAGTATAATATTTAGAAAGTAAATATATTTTAGGGGAAAACAAAAAACAAAACAGAACAACAAACAAAATAGATTTTTTTGGCCCCTGAGCATTAAAATGTTATATCAGTCCAATTTCACGAAACATTTTAGTTTTGACAGGGCTGATTATTTTCATTGGACTTGCTTCTGTTAGTGTTTTCTCTTAACTTGCACCACTTATGCATGTCTTCCATGCTGTTTATAGTACATGTGGATTCTTTACGCAGATCATCATCTTCATTTTTACCATAGTAGCCATCCTGAAATATGCATTGATTTAAATGGTTCAAGATCAGAAACTAATGACTTCTGAAAGCAGAGCAGTATTGATTCAGTGAGGATGGCCAAAAGCCTTCAAGCCCGAGTGCTTAAATTTAGGTACCTAAATCTAAATCTAGTTATCTAAGCAAGATGATGTATATTCATCCTTGTAAAGCACCAATTAGCAGCGCTGCGTTTAGTGTTGCAGAATTGCTTTCCTAGAAACGAGCTGCCACCTCCCAGAATGGGTTGAAAACCAGTGGAGTGAAATGATGGACTGTGTTATCGTCGGGGCAAATTGTTTTAGAGAGAAGGAACTCGAGAAGCTCTATCCTTCGTGAAGGAACACTGGTGTAAAAATGCCCAGCAAAGTATATAAGGAAACAAAAATGTCCTTAATGCTGCAAATTGCATTTGGGCTAGAAGAGTAGCCAAACTGTTCATGCCCCTGAGTACCTCAGAGGTTTATAGAGGGCCCCTTGGAGGTCTGAGCGCCCAGGGAGGCATTTCTTCTTCATTTCTGCTCATTGATATCTTTATTGGAACTTCTTGTTCTGTGCACCAGAGCTGGGGGGAGGAAAACACGGAGGGTGGTGCCCGGCAGCCAGCCTGCTCTGGGAAATTGCCCATTACTCTTGCTGTAAATCTCCGTATCTTCCTCCTTCCTCAGTAAACACTGATTTATGAGCACCTGGATGTAGACGGACAGTTGGTGATTGGGTGTACTGCTCGCTTGTAGAGAATTTACTCCAGATCAACGGAAAATTATTTCTGAAACTCTTCTGGTCATTAGTTTCTGTTAGGCAGCGTTTTATGGAGAGGGTGCAGAGCTGAAGCATACGGGCGGGCTCTGCAGCACCTCTCTTGCTCTCACGTATGCCAGAGGCAGAGGAAGCGCTCTCTGCCCGGCCCTGTCGGACTCCCCGTGCGTGTTGCTGGCAGTGATCACGTCTGTAAATCAGAGAGCACATTTTTACCAACCACATGTCCTAAAGTTCTGCCCATCTGTCAGTCATTGTGGCTTAAGTGCTACTTGGGGGTACGCCTGTTGTTGTTCCTTTCCTTCAGCGTTTTTTCATCTGGTTTTGTTATGCATGATTACGTTTGGCTTTGTGTCAGTTCGGCGTATATGTATGTATTTTCTGTTTCTGTGTTTATACAACTAGAATTTAACTATACTTTCGGGACTGAAATATCCACAGTAAATGCTGCCTCTTTGCCTTTTCTTCAGTCAGCATGCGAATTTACGATATTTTTCCTGGTGAACGTTTTTTTTCAGTAAATAAATACATAGAGACTATGTGCCTAATGGGCAGGAAAGCTGTGTCTCATCCCTGTAGTCACAAGGGAGAAAACATAAAATGTTCAAAGAATAATCAGCAACATTTGATGTATATGCAAAGTTTATCTAGATGGGAGAGAAGAAATCTCAGTCACTTCGGATTGCCTTGTGCATGGTACAGGAAACTTCCCATTGTTTGTAAGTCACAAACAGACAGGGAGAGCATTAGAAGTCTGCCGCTTATCTCTTATTCTGTTTATTGTTTGGAACAATGCATTCTGTTTTATTCCGGGGTGGTACTCCTTGATTCCCTCTGCCAGCCCATGCGCAGGGTTCAAAGCAGACACGGCAGGGTCACCCGCAGCTTGCGGGCACACAGATGAGCCGCTGCACGGCCCTTGCCCAGCCTCTGCCCCATCCATGGCTGCACGCAGACGTTCCTCTGGCTGGGCTCCCAGCTGCTGGTTTTGTGTCCTCAGTGCCACGGCTTGAGAAGTGGGAAAATGCACAAGGGCACCTTCCTCGGACTGTTTCTCACTCATCCACATTGTCCTGTCTGGAACAAGCATAGCACCCACAGCCTTTGAAAGAAAGGGGATGGTAGCGCTGGTGGTTCTGTTTGCAACTCCTTGTTGATTCTCACTCAACCTTTCAGTTCGCCCTCTGTTTATAAAGTCCTTAAAGTCCTTAAGTTTTGTCAAAATCTTCGTGCAGATTTTAATCTTGCCTGTACTATAAAAACTCTGATCACTGGTAAATGATTCTCAAGCAGAGAGCCTCAAATCACTGCAGAGTCTCTGAGATATTGGTAAATTACTGCCTTAATTAAATCCTATTTAACAGATGGGACATTTTGAACACTTAAAACTGGCTCCAGGTGAGCATTCAGGAGTTTTCTCCTTCCCCTAGGTAGTTTGTAGTCAGACGAGTGGTTGAAATGTAGCTGGACTGGTTGAAGTATCGCCTCTTGGCTGTTTATCACTGCCCTTTCACTTGAAGCATAATTAACGACTATGTGATTACTCTGAGCCCATTTTCATGCACAAGTATGTTAACTTGAATCCATCAGTGATGGCAGCTAGCACCAGAGGGAGGATGCCATCTCACACCTTTCAAGCTCTCTCACAAATGTGTGTCTCACCAAGCTTTTAGCTCATGAGATGATGTTTCCCTGTTGATCAAGACCATAAGGTATTTTGCTAGTTCAATATGTTAATCAGCTTATGTTTGGGGGGGGGGGGGGAAAGAAAGCAAAACAAAACAAAAACCCTCCTCCCCCACAACTGGTCTGAATTCCTCATCTCGTATGATGGGAACAGGAACCCAGTAGGGAGTTTCTCTAGCCAGCTTGCCTCATGCGTGGCTCTCTCAGTGGGATTCCTTTCTGTTAGTCCTTTTCACTCACTTCCATTTCACAGGCATTCAAGAGCTATGTGTATTTTTTTTTCCCCTGAGTCAAATCACAAAGAAAGCTACAATCAAGCAAACTTTTCAGACACGCTCTCTGGAGACTGGCACAGTAAGGTTCAAGTGGGTTCAAATGAGAATAAAGTAGGACTGGGCAGGAGAAGGACAAGCAGATTTGGAGGTAAAATTGAGCAAATCAGACAGTAGAAAGTTTCAAAAGTTCTTGGAAGGCAAATGGTTATAAAAGTGATAAAAAGGAAAGGGTTTCAGAGCCTGGTTATGATATAAGAATAATATGGAGGTCAGGGTGAGTGCAGTTTTGGACAATAGATTGGCTACACTACAGTTTTGAAAGAAAGGATAATGATTCACCTTGCTAAAGGATTTGTGCGAGGAACAAGCAGTGGGGAGTAGGGGTTTTTTTGGTTCCTAGAAGATTCCCACAATGTTTCTGCATGATCATTATTGTTAGATTTGTAAGTATTTCTAGATACATATCAGCGAAGGTTGCTTCAGCCTGGAAAAGGGGTAGGTGTACTAAGTGCATGTAGATTTTTAATCAGATATTCTGGGCGGTGAGAAAATGTTGTATTTTCCAGTGTTTCTTCCTATTCATTTTGTAGGGTTCACAAAATGAAAGTCCACCTTTCTTTGGGCTTATCCCCAGGTTTCCTGGGCATTTCACAGCAAGCACTGTATATTCATAGAAAAATACAAATAGGCCATTGAGACTCCATGTCCTCCCCCACCTGTAATCTGATGGGCAGATGACACCCCCTGGGTACCTATGTCAATTGCTTGTTAGAAATAAATGTAGTAGAAAAATGCTTTGGTATTTTAGCCAATGTTTACCTCATTTTTTTTTTTAATTTTTTTTTTACTGTTTACAAAAGATCTCCATAATGGAGTAGAATAAGAAATAAATCATACTACAATAGACCACAAGCAAATCTTGCAGAAGCAGTAATTTACCAGTCTCTGGGTTATTGCATAATAGTGCTTTAGAAGAAAAACTAGACTCCCACCACTGTTACAGCCCCCTGACTTTGTGTAATTATTTTTCAGGCTATCAGATCTCTTGGGAGGTGTATGGCAGAAATGAATCTCGTCTTGCCCGCACGCTAACCAACGCAACACTTGAGTACAAGATCACGGGGCTGTCATCTCTCACCACATACACGATTGAGGTGGCAGCTGTGACCGCAAAAGGGAGTGGATGGGTCACATCCTCCACCATCTCTTCTGGTGTGCCTCCAGGTTGGTAAAATATCATGAAACAAATTAAAGCAGGCTGATTCCACATGTATTCCAAAGATCACAAATGACTTTGATTCAGTTATAATAAATATGGGTGGGTTTATAAAGCATCGGAATTCTTTACCGCATATAATGTAAAGTTAATTCTTAGAACAGATGAAAATATTAGCATGAATACACTCACAATTTGAAATTACCAGAAATTTGAAGCTGTTTTGTACACACTAAAAAAAAAAATTTTTAAAGTAGCGTGAAAAAGGAGCAAAGTAATAAAGTGGATACAGTACAGAATCTCTCGATATTTATTATATTTACAAGGTAACATAAGAAGAAAGCCTAAATCAAATCAGAAAGTTTTGTTTTTTGGGAAAAATAGAGTTTGGATGCTGTTAAAAGGGAAAGGTTTTTCTATTTATAAGTAGTATAGCTTATGTCACCTATAAGAGGACATTTGTATAATGAAACTAAAATATTTGCAAGATTTGGCATTTGAGGCTTGAGAAAGATTTGGGAAGAGGTAGTCCTCTACTCCACTGTCTGATTTACCATTTAGGTACCTGTGAATTGTTTGATTTAGCATTTACCATTTGGATTTTAAAGTTCTTTACTCTCCTTCATCCTATATAGAAAGCAAACTAAAAAGCCATTTCAAACCTCAAAACAGCAGTTTCAGTTAATTTATAGGCTATACAAGTAGAACTTCCCAAAGTGGAACAGCTAACGTACATCCCTGATGTAATCAATTTTTTCCCCTTTCTGGTATTTTTGAACTTTTCTGTGTGTCTTGAAGTATGCTCGCCTTTCTTTTCCCTAATCACAGGTAATTGTGACAAGTTGCAGACTGGATCAATGCCATGCTGCCTGTTGTTACCCAGATAACAGCATTATCCCGTTTGGTCAGAGTTAGTTTATTGATCATAGTTCCCACAAGCGTGAAGTAAGAATCAAGAAATATTGTGTATTCATGCATACTTGAAATACATGCCAAAAATCTGCCCATTTTTTGCCTGCTGCATTTGCACATAGTACAACATTATGAATGATTACTGATTATAATACTAATTTCCATTATTTATGAATGCAGGTACTACTGGGAATTTATTCTAAATAATCTACATTTAATCCCTTTCCTGAGCTTGCTTTTGTTGATAATTCAGATAGTATTAAAAATGTAAATGCCACTCTAAGCTTGACTGATGTGAGACAAAGATCTTATTGGAGCTCCGGATTTTTCTGCATAGGTCACCCTCTTTATTTACAATAGAAATTTTATTTATATATATATATATATATATACACACACATATATATATATCATTTAGCTTTATTCAGCCATCAGAAATAGCTTCTAAAACGCACCTATTATAGGTCAGTATGAGAAGCATAAAGTTTTCCCTTTACACTCCCTGAAAACTTGAGTCTTTTTCAGTTGTCAATACATTAAAGCTGTGTTTACCATAAGAAGTAAGTACTATTGCCATTTTAATTCTAGAGAAACAGAAGTGCAGAGAACTAGGTGACTTGACAAGTGACTGGCAGATCTGGAGCTGGGAAGTACCTTCCCCCTGAGCCACCACGCCTTGTCTGTTACTCAACTTCTCTAAAATAATAGCTGTAATTCTGTAGAGGGGCTCTCTTCTCTTTTTATCTGTAAAATGTAGTGCATGCTTAGAGCAGCAGAAATAGTAGTGCTTTATTTAATACTCTGCCCCACCCAAAAAGAAAAAAAAAAGAGAGAAAACCCCCACAACATTTCATCTATAGTAATTGGTACAAAGGTGCTTCATATGTTGAAACACTGAACGTCAGCCTGTGTTATAGTGCCTTATTACCAAGAGCATTTCCACCTCTCATGTATATTTATTTCTCTTTTTTACAGAACTTCCAGGTGCTCCGTCCAACCTGGTGATCTCTAACATCAGCCCTCGCTCTGCCACGCTTCAATTCCGGCCAGGTTACGACGGCAAAACCTCCATCTGCAAGTGGATAGTTGAAGGCCAGGTATGTCCCTGAGAAAAGGCTCCTAATGAAGTTTCCGAGGAGTTGAAAAGGGTCCAAAGAGTTAATTTCTGTTTGGATTACAGTTTTTGTTTAACTGCATCAAAGCTCTTCAGCATGTTTAAGTTGTTGTTTTAAAAATGGTTTGAAACCTGAGTTTAGGTTCTGTTAGGTGTGTTTTCAAACCAGATGCAAACCTAAAATTATTACCACATAGAGCAGAAGTACAGGAAGAATTGCACCCGAACGGTAAAGATACCATTATTCATGACACTGAGTGCATTTGTGCTGTCTTGTAATGAAATATACTGAGGTTTTCTATCCAGGTCTTTAGATATGAATAGGATGAATTCTCTTCTTCATCAGCTTTAAACAATATCCCTCTTTCTGCTGTCATTATGCCTTGGAGTAGTTATATATTCCTCATTTGTTCTCGTGACAGATGAGCTTTGCTTCTTCCTTTCCACCCACAGATCTTTATAAATAATATAATCTGTTTTTAAGACCAAATGTTGGACTTCTTAAATCACCATCACCAATTAGACATGTTTATACAATCACTTCACTTGGTAATGAGACTGTTGTGAACAAGTTGGTACATTTTGTACAATTTACATACACATGATCGCATATTACAGAATTAAACACTGAAATCCTATAATATGGTGGCTTGGCACATTCTGAGAAACGTTTTTGTGCTGGAGCACCACATTGATACGGCTTGGAATTTGTTAATTCTGTAATCACATGAGTTGCAGAAAGCCACTGAAATGAAATAAATTTGAGTACTTGAAAACTGCGATAATAATTACCATGAGGTTCATCTGCATCCTTGAAGAGTCCTGAGTACAGATAGTGGTTGAAGGGTTCTTGGTGTGCAGGGAGGGAAGAAGGGAGAATCTCTCCTGTTCACAAACACCCTTATGGCGTGGATGGGATCACCCTTATGATGTGGATGGGATGCATGGGATGTAAAGTAAAGTCAAGGGACTAATGGTTCTTACAGATCCTGCGTCCACCAATATTTGCTCATTCTGGGGAAGGGACACAGCCAAAATTGCAGCAGAATCTGTCATGCTGAGTCGGAGCAGTTCTTTTTACCACAGTTCTCCCAGAAAGTTTCTCCTGTACTATACGTCACTGTTCAGCTTTGGCACAGCAAGAAATGTTGTTCCGATTGGATTTAATACTTGGAAAAAAAATCTTGCTCACATGAGTAACAAAAAATCTTTTCAGTTATGCAAAGAAATTGATGATTCCTTATGGATATAGCAAATCCTGTTTCCAGGATGACAGCCGCATATAATCCTTTGTTCACAGCCCTTTTCTGCCAGCACTCCAACTTAAACTCCTCTTCTCTCTCAAAGTGCAATTTCACAGCACCTTTATCCAGTCTAGACCAAGAGGTCTTGTTGTCCTGCTCTCTTTTTTTATCCCCATCACTCCCAGCAAGACTTCCTCTTGTTTAGCTTCTGCCTGCACCAGGTCTGGTGCAGCCATACCCGGAGCTGCTACAGGACTCGATCCAGCCAAGAACAAATGAGTTTTAGACAGTCCGACTCCACTCAAGATCTGTGTGTGATCAGAAGAGCATCGCTGGAGGGGAGGAGATGAGAACATGGGTGGTGGGAGCAGAGATGAGGGCAGGAATGCCCCCATCCTGGCTTGGATCTAAGCTGCCATGGACTTACCATCTGGACTTCATGGGTTTTTATGTTTTACCTTTCAGAGAGACACAAGTTTTCACAAAACAGCTTCCAGTGAAACCCCGTTGTTCACTTACACCTCTCACTCACATTTGTTCTAAGCAAAGGTACATCTGTGCCGTGATGCAGACTACTGTTGCATCATCTGTATTTTAGCACAAATTACCATAATTGTTCTTGAGGACTGTGTTACGCTGAAGGGCAGTGCTTATACCCAACATACCAACACTACTTTCTAAACAGGAGTTTAGAAGTTACACACACACGCAGACACCCTGCCACCAACATGTTTTTCTTCTTTCTCCCTTTATGTGGCACGAGGTTTTATTGATGAGGACAGGTTTAGAAAGTCTTCCAAATTTTCCATTTTGGCTAAGTGCCATTTTTGAAATCCGATACTTCCTGAATAATTTGTATGAAAACACAGCTGGGAATTCCAGTTTGTGTGAAAATTTGTACATCTGGCCTTGGCTTCTGCTTTTTGTGCTGGGGTGTAAATTCATGGGATCCACTGTGGAACTAACTCTCAGTTATGTCAGCAAACATAAGAAGGAGAATTAGGTCTTTAAGAGTTTATTGCTACTAGATACTGAAATACCAAGTGTTGAAAATCTCATTTCTGTGTTTCTAGTAAAGCTCCTTTCTGTACTTCTGAAAGGATTTCTTTAAAAAAAAAAAAAAATCAGCAGCAGTTTTTTCTCCATCTTTGCATATAGACTGAGAGGACTGTAGCAAAGTGGATTTCCAAACAGCTAAATAAAAATACCAATGCCATTTAAAAAGTGTTTCTAAAATTGCTTTTCCATTACATACAGTATAATCTAAAGAAAAAGAAGGTCTAATATGTTATAAAGGTTTTGCAGAAACTTGTTCAGAAGGTCCAGCAGTAACTGTCTTGTGGAATTGGCACAAGTTACATGTTCATCCTGAAAGAATTTCAGTATGTCTTCCTTATTGCCACCAATCATCCTGAACTCTCAGAATGCAGTTAGAGGAGTTATTGTGGACATATTTTTCTGGCAATTTGCAACCACAAATGAGTATGAATCCCTGCTATTGTTCACATGGTTTCATGTTTGCACCCTGTCTATGCTGCAACCCACTTTCAGTTTATTTTTCTTGGGATTTTGTCGTAAAATTATATAAAAGACAGTGTTGTAACTATGCCTTGGTAGGTAGTCCATATCTTTTAGCTTTCTATGGGCTGATTAGAGAAGCTGGGCTAACTTCTGCCAAGTTTCATTTGTTTTCTGGTTAATGTTAATTATTGAGTATATGGACTAATGTAGAGTTTTTGCTTAAAGCCTTTCTGCTGTTTTGAGAGAGATTTCCCTTGAATATTATTGTTAGGAGCAGCAGAAATGGAAAGGGGAGATTCAAAGTAGTAAAACCTTGAAAGTATTCTCACTGTATTCTCTTGTAAAGCTGTGAGTTGGGACATATGTAACTTTAAACATGAATTTTCTGGTTTTGTGGGTTAAGTCAGTGACCCAGATAGGATTCATCCATTGTATGAGGTGATTCTCTTGGTGTCGTTTTCACTTCAGAGCTGGCAAATAAAGTGTCTGAAACTCTGACAATTTTATGCCTTTGCCAATCTTTAAATCAAAAATGGGTAAATCGATTTAAGGATTTTGTAAGAAAAAAAATTGCACCCAGGCTGACATCCTGTGAACCGAATTTCTCCCAAAGTGACTTCAAATGCCTGAGTTATAGACCTCCATAATGAAAACTCTGACATATCTTGAACTATAGTGGAACACAAGGTACCTCTATAATGTACAGAAATATTGTGTTTCCCAATCCTGCAGTTAGTTCTTAATAACTGTTCACAATTTTGGTAGCATTATTGTCATAAAAAAAAAAGTGATTTTACATTCCAAATTTGAATTGGTTTTGATTTTTTTTAAGTCAAAATTCTGCAACATCATTCGCATAGTATCCATCAGACAATGTTAAGTCAATTGAGTCAATTGGTAGGATATGTAAAATCTTCCATTTTAGAAATGGAGAGACTAATGCCTAGAGAAGTAAAGGGGTCTGACATCATTTCCAATATTGTTTTTTACTGTCCCCTTTCTGTAATAATAAATGAATATGCCCTTTTATTGAACATAATGCCTTGGGAACAGCCTAGAGATGGAAATATATATGTGCCAGCTTGTGATGGCTGATAGTTATGGAGAATCATATGAAGTGACTTGGCGGACGTAGGTATTTTAATTGTGGCAGTCCCCGCAGACCTCCTGGGGATCATGGCCCTATTATACTGAGAACTGTTAAGATGCAGAGTGCATTTCTTAAGGAGTTTTTATGCTGATGGCAACAGCAAAGCGGTTGGTGTTCTCATCTGCCTCCTAAAACAATGCACACATGAATACACGTGCACCTGTCACAAACATAATCCTTTTCTGAACTTTGCATTTACTGTTATCCAAAAACCAACAATGAGAATTAAGCCTCCAAATTAACTTTATGTAATGCAGGCTGGCTCACAGTGGACTCCCTGGCCCCCTGTAGGACTCTTACCCTAACCATTTCTCACAGCTCTTTTTGCCTCATGGGAATCCCTTTGTACTCTGATTTTTGAAACGGATACATTTCCTCTGATCTAACATCAGAGTTTTTCAGGAAAAATAATTTCCTTTTCCTTCAAGAGCCTGAAACTTGGAACCTACTATAGATCTTGCAGAAGTTAAAAATACAGGAGTCCATCACTGAAGGTTCTGTTCCAAGACTCATTTCTGAGATAATTGAGTAAGTGAAACTTGTATTGAGTAAGAGTGACCTAGAATTGCATGGCCTCATGAGGCAGAAGTCATGCAGAAGTCTCCAGGCTGTTTACCAAGCTCCCCTAGAGCTATTCACCCTCCAGTCCTCCTGCTTTGGAAAAAATCCCCACAAAGGCAGCACGCTCTTAAATGTGCTACTGATTCGAGTAGCAGAATGGCCCAAATGCTGACTGCAGATTATGGAGCATTACCAGGTATTATTCTAAATAAAGCAAGTTCCTGATCTATTTGTTTTTAAAAGTTTTTGTTTGTTTGTTTGTTTTTCTGAATTACTGAAATATGCCTGTGCTTGATTTCTTCTGCTCCCTCTCTATCACTGCCTTTCATCAGAGAATGAGTCTGCAAGAGGTTAATTGGGATTGTCTGTGCTGCTGCTTTGCCCAGGGTCCCCAGCTCCTGAACCAAGTAGGGGCCACCTGTTGCCAGCTGGCTCCTGAGCTCAGGGACAATCAGTATAGCGGGCTTGGTTGGCATCTGCCATTTCCTTGTAGGCTACACCCATCCTTCCTAGCAGGGAATGCATTTAAAATTAGAAAGCTATCTCCTGGGATAGCTTTTGGGGAGCTTGCCATAGTCCTGTGCACATAAAAGCTTTCACCAGCTCTCAATCAGTAAAAGATCCTTAATATTTTCACCTTTGCAGCCAGCTGGTAAATGCATATCTGCAAAACAGGCAGGGGTTTTGGACACCTCTCAAGCTTGAGTCAATGTCAATTGTTCACAGCCCTGTGGGCCTCTGGGTCTGAACCATGTGGTCCTTAATGTGTATTAATGACCTGCCTGCTGCTGCATAATGATCGAAACCTGTGGTCTTTTTTTTTCCCCCTATGCAAGAAATATTTTAAAAGCTCTTATTGTTCTTGGAATATAAAAAGAAGACTCTAACTCACTACTGGAGATTATTTGCAGCCTCCAAAACACTGAATTGTTGCTATACAATTACTGCGGCACTTTGAGGAGATACTGTTAAGAGCAAGGAATTTTGTAAAAATAAGCATTCTACAGCGTGCATTCTACAGAATTAATCAAACTCTTCTAATAAAAAGCGTTCTGTGTTTCCGTGACTGAAATCAGCCCTCTCTTCCTTTCTTTGTTCATGTAGTTGTTTTTTAAATGACATCTCTATCATCGCTTTGGTCTCTGTGTTCAGTTTAGGTCTGTTCTGTTTTACTGTGCAGACCTGTCTCAAGATGCTTCCTTTAAGCTTCTCTATCCATGAACTTCACTAAAATTTCTGGAGCACAGTTGGGACTGGGAATTTCAAAGGCCCATAAAATAAATGTCAGAGTAGATGATAAGATCTTTGGTGTTTAGCAGTGTCTGTGATACCATCAAGACTGAAAGACCCACCGACACCTTTGCAACCACATTCCTCCATGAAAGCAGTCCTCCGCCAGGAAGATCACAGAGGCTTCCTTTCGCTGTGCAATGCAGAACTTATTTCTTTGGCCTAATTTTCCTTGTGTCATTTCTTCATGCACAAACATAAATATGCAGCACATCAACTCCTGAGTGAGCAAAGAACTAAAACATCTATAAATAAATCAGGCGGCTTCTCCTGTAGGGGAAAGAAAGAGTGAAAGAAACCTCATTTTCTGTTCAAAATACTTGGGATTTGCTAGATACTTTGGGCTATGTTGCCTATCGAGTGCCTTGACAGTGTCAATGGCTGTAGCTAGTATACAGAACTCGTAGGGATTTATTTTAAAAAGATTAAAGAGAGTAGCTCTTTACACACTGGGTCTTGAGCTTCTGAAATTTGTTGCCACAGCAGGCTGTGGAAGTAGATAGTGTCAGAAGGTTAAAAAAGGATTAGTCACCTTAATGGACGTGAAGTCCATAAATAGACACTAAAGGGAATAGCTGCGTATGTCCCTCTAATATCCCTCAATCCAGAATTGTGGATAGCAGGGCAGGGTGAGGGAGCTGACTACAGCTATGGCCAGGATCGCAGCTCTCACAAAACGCTACTTGCTGTTGCCATGTTGGAGCTGGAATGCTGGCTGCCTGGTCGACTTGTCTCACCCCAAAGGATATTTTGGATGTTCTTAAATCTTGATGAAGTGGGATCGTCCTGGAGCTGTAGTGAAAGAGCAGAGTGATGCGAGCATCACTCCCTCAATGAATCGAAGCAAAGACCCACTTCGTTGTGGCAGGGCTGAAGCACTGGAGTAAAAAAGTGCACGGTGCAAGGAAATTACAGGGGGCAGTCTTATCTAAGATCCTCAGTGTTTCTACACTTGTGAATCTCCAAAGTGAAATTCAGCCATCTACCACCTCTCTTCCATCTCCTATGGCTCTTAAGCACACACTCTGCCTGCTCATACTGCCGCCTTCCGGGGTCCCACGTCGGGCTGGCCTTCCTCTCATGTCTTGTTGACCTCCTTCTTAAGTCCTCATTCATCTTCATAGCATCTCCAAAAATCTATATGGAAAGTAACGCTTTTTGGCTCCCATCACTCTTCCGTCCCTTCTAACAGTGCTGTAGCTGAGGGACGTGTTGGGCTGATTCTCAGCAGTGCTGTGATTAATTATTACAAAGCTCTGCATGTGGAAGAGCCTGGTCTAAGAGCAGCCCAGTAGATGAGGTTAAAACACTTTTGTTCTTTGACTTTGTTTTTGTTTCTCCATCTTCATTTCTGTAGCATTTTGCCTCCATTGAGACTTACTTAGCATGCATCAGTTCATGTGAGTTATTATCAAGGCTATTTTTCATTTTGTTATATTACTCCTTTAATATTTTTTGTATTGCGGAAGTGAGATTGAATGGGGTAATAGCTCTCACGGTGTTTTTCTGGAATAGATCCTATCAGAGAATCCTGGTAAAGTACCAGTCAGGTACAAGTTGGCTAACTTGGCTATGCTGTTGCTTTACAAATAACTAATGTCTTGTTATGTGAAAATAAATATTACATGGATATCACGTGTTTAGAAGTATTTGTCCTTCCGTTGCACTGGGTGGCACACATTGCAAAACTGGGTACATAAAATTATATATATATATATATACACAGATATGTAAATATACGCCCATAGATATGCAACACACACACATATAGTCTGTTTTATATTTGTTCTTACCTTTCCTTTATACAGGTTGGTGTATTGGGTGATGAAGAAGAGTGGGTGAATCTCCATGAGGTGGAGAATGAACCTGATGCTCAGATGCTGGAGGTGCCAAACCTTACTCCTTACACTCATTACAGGTAAGAACAGCAGGTTATTAGCTGCAGTGGGGGGGGGGGGGGTGGAAAGAAAGGAGAAAAAAAAAGTTAATTGCATCATGGAACAGCTTTCCTAATCAGTAACAGCTGGCTGTATTTTGTTATCCGAACAAAAGGGAAAAGGTTCACTGTTTCCACAGTTTATACTTAAAATTGTTTGTCTTATACTGTTAATTATAATTTGCATGCAATATAGTTCATAATATTAAAAAGGGAAGACAAGTGCAAAGTGAAATGGTATTATGAGTAACTGATATCCTGCGACTTCTCTCATCTAAAGGGCGCACCAGTGTAACATCAATCAGTGATAAATCAATTGTAGTTAAACTGGTGCAAACTTGTAATTACATATTTACATCAGTTCAAACATCATTTTATTGATTTAGCTTAATCTGGTAACATCAATTAGATGAAGCCTTTGTTTGTAAGAATTTCCCCAATTAAACTTAATAGATATATGCAAGGCTTAAGCTGACTGAAGTGCATCTACATTATGGGTGCACCCCTGTTAAATTAGATTGATTTTTAAATCAATGCAATGCAAGTGATGCATTGCTTTAGTATAGACAAGATTTGAGAATTTGAGATATTCAATCCTAACAAAAATACTTTGTGAAATAGCTTGCAAACATAAAGGCTGGTTGGCAAGGAGGTATAGTGACAAGTGTTAAATCAACTTACAAGAAGCTTTGTACATTTTCCCCTGGCTGAAAGGCCAGTTAGCTATCCCATGTGCTGTAGAGAGCTACCATTAGATACAACCAAAGTAAAGTTTGTATCATTTAAAACTAACTGGTACACTACTAGTCTTCTTCCCTTAGTCAAAAGCCCAGAAACATAGCGGGTTTCACACAAACTCTCCACTGAAGTGTCCTACACCTCACCCTTTTTATTAAAGTACTTTACTTTTTATCCTTTTTTTCCCTTTTTTTCCTTTTTCCTTTTTTTTTTTTTAAATAAAAGCTCTTTCTAAACTTTGGTATATGAGCAGAAATATCTTGTACAGAGGTTTAGAAAAATGACCTAGGTTGAAAAGACTTGGCTCTCCAAAACGGTAGATCTTTAAAGCTGAAGAGGCATAGGTGATAGTAAAGTGCAGGTTGTACCAGAGCTCAGTGTTCAGAGTCAATGCAAAGTATCACTTACGCAAATACCAGAGGCATTGAGAACTGTCGTAGGGCTAACAAATAATAAGGAAATATATGATGAGTTTGGGATATATATATATTTTATATCGAACTTTCTGGCTTATTTTGCTGCTACATCTCATTTCTCTGTTTGGAGTATCACACTCATTTTCCTTACGTACCTACTGAATATTAGAGTGATCCCTGATCCCTCTGATTTTCTTCATCATCATTTGTACACTAAAGCAGCTCCTTGAATTTTGCCTATTTTCTCTCACAAACACAAAGATGAGCTTTTTTATTTTGTTTGTCTAGAACAATTTTATATAATTTTTTTGAAACTTAGAGAGTTGTTGCCAAATGGATTTGTTGTTCTCTAGTCAGCTTTACTTATTACCTACTTAGGAAATAAATCATGAAAGCTAATTATCAAACCACATCTTTATCGGCCAGCTTCTTTTCTATATTTTGTACCAACGTTTGACAGTAGAATCAAGGACATTATTTGTTTAATGTGTTTCCTTTAATGCATTTTCCAAGGAGATCAGGGAAGATAAGTAAACACAGCTATGTTGACTAGCTCACCCTTTTCCCAAGCTCAGTCATTAGGTCCAAAATTGAATTGTTTAATATGAACAGGTCATGTATTTATGTGCAAGTGCTGGATGCCTCTAATTGCAGTACCTTCTTGTGTTTATGATGGGTGAGAGTATCTGAAATGTACAGCACGTCTTAATTATTTGGTGCTTCCTGAAAAAAAGATTTCTCTAAATCTCTTCTGACCCAGTAGGGATTTCTATTGTAGAAGAGATGGTTTCAAGCAGACAGGTTATTTTTTAAAGAACCATATCCATATTAAATAACTTAATCTTACTTGTGCAGGAAAGCTGAAAATGCAGCATGGGGATAAATCAGCTTCTTTCAACCAGTAATTGAGGGGAAATGTTATCACCAGAATATTTTTTATATTGACAGGGAACGAGAATATCTGAAGTTTGATATTTTAATACCTTTCTGGATGTATTGTGTAAGTGCTGCAAGAGAAAATCACTTACAGCTAGCATAAGCTCATCAGACTTAGCATAATTAACGTGAATTTCTCACACAAATACCTAAGTTTCTAATAGACCCTAAGCTAATCTCGTTTTCATTTTTTTAAATACCTGAGAGGATCAGAAAACGGTTACCATCAACCATTCAGCGGTGAATACAAAGGGGGCCTACACGCGATGACCTTTGCAGAACATTTAGAGAGACCCCATTTGTGTTTTCCCACCCTTTGGGTGTTCAGTGCCTCTCGCTGAGCCTCATCCCTCTGCTGCAGGTTCCGGATGCGGCAGGTGAACGTGGTGGGCCCCAGCCCTCTGAGCCAGCCCTCGCGGGTTATCCAGACACTGCAGGCTCCTCCGGACGTCGCCCCTGGGAGCGTGACCGTGCGCACGGCGAGCGAGACCAGCCTGTGGATGCGCTGGGTGGTGAGCCATCGAGTGGTGACGGGGGGGGGGGTGCCAGCGCCCGAGGCGCGGAGGCGGTCCCCAGCTCAGCAATGCTATTTTTTTCCTTGCGTTTGGCATAAGGAGTGACGGCAAAATGATTTCCTTTTTCAGAATACTCGGAAATCTGAGACTTACCTTAAGTGCCTTATTAATCACTTAAATTGCCTACTGCCACTGCCTCTGCCACTTCATCAGGGGAATATATGCCTGTGTGTAAAGCCTCGGCTTTTGAGACTCTAGTTCCACAGTCTGGGTCAACATGTGGGACAGAAATATAATACTGGAGCCAATTTGCAGTTTCCTAGGGCTCAGTTGTTTGCTCTGTATAAAACAGCCACCAGAAGGTACACACAGGCCATTGACAGTCATCCTGCCTGTACTGAATAGCTGCAGTTCAAAGACAGCAAAGTTTGCATGTTACGCTCCTGTAGGAAGATATTTATGTGAAGGTTATGGAGTTATGTGATAAAGTGTAGACACAACAGATTAATTGCAAAGATGCAGTGATTGATGACGCTGTTGTGCCCCTTTGACTGTCTCACCTACCTGTAGGGTGGCCACACTGGGACTTGTTTGGCAATTAACCTGCTCCAGAATGGTTTTTCTTCTCGCCTGTTAGGTCGGCTTTTCCGCTGGGGTTACTGTGGTGTGAAGCTGATGAAGCGCAGATTTCCTTTTGCCCAAACGTTAGCTTTTCCATGCATAAACTCATTACAGCTGGAAGTCAAAATCGGGCTACAGAAACAGGAGGGGATTTCTCCCATCAGCGAGGAATAATTCTAAATTGTCGATGGAACGGGAGTTAGTTCTGAACCTTGAAAGCCCAAAACATCAAATGCGAAGGCATCACCTCAGGATGTGTAAAAAAGCCTTTGCAGTTCATTTGATAGGACCCACGTAACTCCTTCATGGCTTTACCGTGTGAATAACGTGCCCACATTGTTAAACCTTTGGTACTATAGCCAGACCTACGCGTCTTACATCAAAATTAACTCAAAGTTGTTTTAGAGACTTTTGAAAACTTTTAAGATTGTGTTTCCTTGCTGTACTATCTGGGAGCCTGGTTTCCATGAGTCCAGCTGTGCAAGGTTCAGAAGGAGCAACAGCCACAGCTAAAAATGCCCTGGCATGCCTTTTTCATGCTTGATAACATCAGCATTTGAAAGTGTTTAATCTCTCTTTTTCAAGACCTACAGGTGAATCTGTGTCCCTCTGGGAGCTGGGAATTCCTTCCTTCCAACAGAATAAGGGTCACATTTTTAGCCCTGCTTGCCTGCGGGATATAGTCTTCTAAGCTGTGAAATGTTAATGTATATCAAACTTTGCCAGTGAATCAGAACTGAATCTCAGCCATCCGTGGCATCGTGTAGTTAGTTTTATGAGGAGAAACTTGAAACTTCATGAAGTAGGCTAATTATTTCATATTTTAATCTCCCAAATTGCTTGAGGAGTTAGAATACTGGAATAAATCTCTGCTGATAAATGAATAGGGAGAGAGTCAGTAAAAAAGTTTTTTAAAAAATACGATAAATGAATTTGTCACATGCTCCAGCAATTTATCATTCATTTCCATAATTAATCACAAAGCCCTGAATATATTCTATTGGTATCATCTCTGTTGATACACCCACAACAAGTGGCACAGTTCTGTCGGCATATCTATGTGGCACAAAATAGAGGTAAAAATTAAAAGAAAATTTCAAGCAAGACAGAAATTAGAGAAATGAAAGATAAATAAACCAGGAAATCAATCCCCCTTTCTGTTTTGCCTTCCTGTGGCCTTATACGAGTTTAGACAGCCTTGGCATACACCGTGGAAAGCCCTGGCAATGTGTTCTGTGTAGTAATATTGTGCTTTTCTTTGTCTGTTTCTGTGGCAGCCCCTCCCCGACACACAGTATAATGGCAATCCAGAATCGGTGGGGTACAGGATAAAGTTCTGGCGCGCAGATCTGCAATCTCCCACCCTGATGAAGGTTATTAACAACCGACTGGAGAGAGAGTACACAATCGAAGATCTGGAGGAGTGGACAGAGTATGAACTGCAGATCCAGGCTTTCAATGCCATCGGGGCGGGACCATGGAGTGAAGTAGTGAGAGGTCGTACACGGGAGTCTGGTAAGTCAAAGCACGGTGTCTGCTGTGAAGGACATGCTGGAGAATTTTCAGCATTTTATGCCTTTTTGTTCAGCTTTTTTTTTTTTTTTTTTGCTTGTTGATCCATTAAATCAAAAATGAAAGGAAAAAAAACAATCTCTAGACGCACTGAAGGCAAAAAGACATATAGACATTTGAGGGAGTTTATTTATTTATTTGTTTTACTCCTACCATGTTTTCATGCATAAACCTGCAGGTTGTTTATTTAAAGCAAATAAAACAACCTCTCCCCACTCCTGCCCCAGTTTGGCAGCATAACAGGCAGCACAACGAGAAGCTTGTGTACAGCCTTCTCTTACTGAGCAGCCACCTCACGCTTCCTCTCCCTCCCTAGTAGCTCCATTGCTCCTAATTCTCCCCCTTCCCCTATCTCCTTCTGGTCTGGGGCAGGTTTTCTGGCAGTTATGGTTATCTGGAATTTAATTTCAAACTCCAAGCATTTCCAAAAGGGCAGAAATTATTTTAGAGAGCTGATTAGCCACATAGAAATAAGATAATTATCTGAGCTTTTGATGACACATTTTCAAAACTACCTTCTAAAATTGTGTACACAAGGTTATATAGACATAACCCTCATGTAGACACAGAGCGTGGGTACTGTACTGTCTAGCTGATTCATCCATATTGGCATAGAGACTTCAAATATCATAAGCAAACTCACAATTTCAGGCAACAGTAAATTATTGTTAGCTCAGTAGCAACAGTAAAGCAGATCTTGAAAAGCTGCTCTCTAGCTGTTAACTTCCGCAAAACCTATTTCCAAACCTGCCCTACATGCACCTGATAAATTAAAATTTATATTGCAAGTGAATAATTAAAAAAAGGATGACACTTATGTTTTAAAAGTTATATAATAAAAGCTCCTTGTGACCTATGTTTATGCAAGGTCCAATGCTGATATTTTTTCTTATTATTTTTTCTTGTTTTTCTTAATAAAAATGTTTTCCAGTTTATTCTTATGCATACCCTACACTTACAGACACAGGGACATGCATGTTCCCTCTGTACCACGCGGTGTTGGTTGGCGTGAAATGGGAGCACTGTGTGCAGTGCACGATTTGGTCTGCTGGTTCAGATAACTGTCCTTTGAACTAGCTGAAAAGAAGGCCAGACAAAGTCATCCCCTTCCATTAAAGTGCTGCTTTTTGGGAAGTAGTAATTGGAAAGCTATTGCCAGAGGTATTTTAAACAGGGCATGTTTGTACTGGAGTTAGAGATAGCACGACCCAGACAAAATAGTTTTGAAGTGTTTTGTATCGTAATAAAAAGATACCATATGCTCCATTTTCTCCTTTCCACTACTCTTCAAACACTTCTTTTGAAATGCAGTAAATACTAAGATTAAGTGATTTCATAAAACCTTAGGATTATAGTGCTCTTGCTCAGCATCTAAAGATCAGAGGTTACATGTTTGTATTTGGCATTTTCTCTTGTGGTATTAAAAGAAAGTTGACTTGAAAATGATTATAGGAGGAACACTGAAACCAGGATCAAAATAATACAAAGCTGTGATCTAGGCATAAGGACTCATTTGGTTTTTTTCATGTATTTTCTTTGATACTAACATCTGATTTCTTGAACAGAGCAAGTCAGGGCTCAGCCTTTTGGATGTATCTTTTTAGACTTGCAGTACACAAAAAGCACTATACAGTGGCAATCTGCATGAGAGAGGGAATCTGCAGTTAACCTGTACGTACCACAAAATGGGGTTAAAATAGAAATAAAATTATCAAAAGCTGAAGAAAGAGGTCAAAACATTTTTTACATCTGTCTTCTGAATTATGAGAAAAATTACATTTATCACTTAGGCTTTCAAAGTCCTTCAAAAGCAAGTCTCCTAAATATTTCTTTTTCCATTTTATAGATACAGACTCCTAGGAAAGTGGGTTTTGACTGATGCTGCAGATTTTAAACATCCCTCACAGTGGGCCAGAGGTGACATTGTCCAAGATGGTTCGTTGGCAGAACTCACAGTTCTGGGTTTTGCACCATCCAAGGAGCCTCAGAAGTTAGAGTCCAGGCACTAAATTAGCTCATGCTATCTAATGACCGTGCAGTCACTGGAGTCCAAAATCTGTATTAAAAATAAAGCTGTACTGTGATATGAGATCTTATCACTAATAGCTGAGCGAGCACACACACTAACAGTAAAGGAGCAGGCTGGTAAAGGTATTCTCCTGATTCTGGAGTACTTGAATTTGAAACATCTTAAAACAAGGAAAAAGAGAGAATAAATAATGCAGTGTGTTTGGGTGATCCAGACTTAAAAAACAGTTGGGAAACCCTAAAATGAAATTCTTGGGTACAAAAGCTGTAGATGGAGGGGGATGAGGTAGGATTTTTTAAACAGGACAGGCTTTACCAATCTAAAATGTTTTTCAATGTTAGAGATTAAATAACTCATTTGATTTTACATCGTAAAATAAGTGCAGAGTAACAAGCTGAATTTCCGCTCTACAATCTGAAACAGTAGTAGGTATGGTATAGAGAAAGCAAGAAAATGTGAAGACTTCTGATTTATTAGAGCAACCATGACGGCTGATGTGTTTTAAATACAAACCCTCTTATTTTCAAACAGTTCATCTCAGATACACCTAGCCAGTTCCTTAATATTTTCTGGCATTCAGCTGCATGAATGTGTATACCCGTCTTCAAAATCAGCTCCTACACAGGCACGGTCACAAGGATCAATCTCTGATGAAAGTCAGAGACAGACTTTTGTGAAGCAGTTACCGTGGTGCATCAGTTGATAATTCAGATGTGGTCCAATGTCACTGCAAGATTTGTCAGTTGATACAAGCTGAGAATGTGGCCTGCAGTATCTAATTTTATAGGCAAAATGTTTGTGTACTGCAGCTATGGTACGTTTTTGCTATGGAGAGAACCACTGTATCATACAATCTAGCTTTCCTAGCCAAAATTCAGACTGTTTTATTGAAAGATGCTTTTGGCCCAGTTAGAGACATAAACCAGCATCATTTGCTGTATATTAAATATGGTTATATCAGCTGTAGAAGGAGAACGCACAATCTTGGATGCCAACACAGATAACCTTAAAAACTTGTTTTCCTATTGAAGTTCAAGTGGTTCATTTCCTTAAAGCTCTGGGATTTTATGGACACTGTTGCTTGGCTTCTGCACTGTTCTTTCAGGTTGCTAATGAAAACTTTGCTTTGGAGCTTTTAACTAAGTCTTCAGTGCAATAGTTAAGGAAACAGCATTAGAGAATAGAGTTTGCAGAGGACAGAAGGATCTATATGCCTCATTCAAGTCACTAATCAGTCTTAGCAAACTATAATTACTTTGAAACAGGATATCCTAAGAGAGTAGGGAGGTCAAAGAAATGAAGGTTACATTTCAATTCGTTTTTAAATGGCTGATCAAACTGCATTACCTGACAAAAGATAGGCAACAATAAGATCCATACTATCAGTTGGAGGCCTGGAATTCATACATCCATATTAAAATAAAATTCTCAACACCAATATGAGAATAGCAATGGAAAACTAACATGGAGCAAAATGCTTGATCAACACAAGTATTTTTGCCATTTAGATGTTGGGTTTATATCCTCCCCAGCGAAAGGGGACGTTCAGCTGCTCTGACTGTCACTGGGAATTAAGAGGAGTCTGAGCTAATAAATCTTCCAACAAACCATTCTCTCCTTTGTTAGCTTTAGAGTCCCCCTGCCAGCAGCGTGATTGTACACACACCTCAAAGAAAGCATGCACGCAGGGCCAGCCCGGGCACAGCCTTGACCTTTTGTGAATTCGGGAAATCTCGTGGCTGCTGATCAAAGAGAAAAAGAAATATTTGTAAAATAAAGGAACTTTCACTCTTGAAAGGATTCAAACCAGATAAAATAAAAATAAATGTGGCTGGAAAGGCCTTCTTTCCTCTATGCATTCTGGTTTCCTGCGACCCACCTCCACCCTTTCTCTCTCCAGAAGTGATTCATGTGGGAGTAGCTCTTTGTGAAGATCTACAGATAAAGTTATGGCAGCTATCCAAAGACATTCATGGCTCCTGGCAATCTATTTTCCTTTAACATAATTATATCCTTGTGGGGGATAAATCTAGGAGAAGATTAAAAAAAAAGAAGAGCACTTCAGCGTTGGAGGGGGAAAAAAAATAGGATTTTAGTCTGCTGCAGTGTCATGTGATGGTGCTCTGTTCCTCGTGTCCCAAATAATTGGTAACAGGGAAATTGTTTCAGAAATGACTATCTCTGTGGTTAACCTTGAGTGCACAAGGGTGGGGACTAGTGTCTTTTTTTTTTTTTTCCATTTATATTAATTCCGGTGTCATACTCATTATCTTGTTCATGTTGCTAGGAGCTTCAGAAGCTAGCCTTCAAAACAGCTGATCTGTTCTTTCATTTGGACAGCATTACTTTTGGCAGAGATTTGTGCTCCTTTTTGTGATATATTCAGCACCTAATCAAGCCTTACTGTCCATAAGTACTTGTGTAACATAACTTGGTGAGTGTTCTCTTGAGGTCTGACAGGTGTATCACGCTTTAGGAAAGATTGCACCCTTCAGATGTTGGAAATGCCACAGGAAAAACGATGTGAAAGGGCAGCATAAAATGTGAACTCTTAAAAATAGCCTCCAATTCTGCTTGCATAACACTGCGTGCTATTAAGCTTGCCCACAAAAGCTTGCAGTTGTGTGGTGGTTCTGCAGTGGTTTGAGTTTTAATGGCATGAGAAAATGCAAGTTTGCTCCTCTCTCGAGTCAGAGAAAATTACAGTGTTCCCGTGCCATCAGTTCTAATAATGTTTCTAGTTTCATAAGAGCCAATTTTGCAACATAAATGAAATAGGCATATCTTTCATTTACACCATATCAGTCCCTGAAAATACACCTTGCGTTAATGTATCTGTCTATAATTGATGTATTGCAAATGTTAAGCACCATCACATAATCAAAAGGCTTAGAGGTTAAAGCACTTCTTACTGAACTGGGAGGTCTGGGTGCAGTCCAGTGGTTGGCATTATTGCTAACTCTAGACAAGATGCTATAATTTCCTTTTCGATAATATAGGAAGCCAGGGTGGCTTAAAACTTCATGGTAGAGCAGATCATACTGTAAGATAAACTCCCATTCATAAAGATTTCTAGCTTTTGGCATAGGGAAATAAAGCATAAGGAAAAGAAATACTAGGAGATAGACGTTTGTAGAAGTCCAGCAATTTAAACTTGATTCTAATTACTGCAAATATATAGAACCTCAAGTTTATTCATGTCTGTCTATATTTACTATTCTTCTGTAGACCGTGATTAGCGTTGAGTGTTTAGCTCTTTACATTGTGATTTCTGAGACAAACTGGTAAGAAATTGTTAAGTAGGCTGAAATGTAAAGATAATGAATACTAGAAAAGAAGGGATTGTCCAGAACGTATTCAAGTCCTTTGGGATTAGAGTAGTATTCTAAGGGATCCCGAAACAATCCCAAGCAGACAGGGAGATGGAGCAAAATGATCTGGAATGTCTTACCAATTTCTGCTGTTGGTAATGCTGTCTGATTCTAGTTCCCTCTGCTCCTCCTGAGAACGTGTCTGCTGAAGCTGTGAGTTCAACCCAGATCCTTCTGACATGGAGCGCAGTCCCTGAGTCAGAGCAGAATGGTCTCGTCCTGGGTTACAAGGTATGCAAGTGGAGTTTCATGTTTTCTACATTTTTAAAGCACTACCTGGATACGTTTTTGCATTTGTAATTTATTGTTCACTTGGGGGATGTTAATATTATCCATAACTCAACCAGATAAGATATCAGAAGCGTGCTGTTTTTGAAAGGAGTGATTGGTGTATTTAATCTCATTTTATATCTTGTGAAAAGGAAGAATCTAAAATGCATACCCTTCCTTCAGTAATATCTTTTTCTTTCCGTATTCATATGCATTTATTCTACAGATACTTTTCAAAGCAAAAGATTTAGACTCTGAACCAAAGAGCCAAATAGTGAGAGGTAACCACACTCAGTCTTGCCTGCTGTCTGGCTTGCGGAAATATGTGCTCTATGAGATCCAGGTCTTGGCATTCACTCGCATTGGAGATGGAGTCCCCAGCTCTCCTGCAGTTATAGAAAGAACCAAAGATGATGGTAAGTGTACGGGTTGCCAGAATAAGGGTCTGTCTTGATCCAAATTTTAACTCTATTTTCTTTTAGTGATGCAGGTGTAGAAGACAGCCCACACTAAGACTTTTTGGATTTTTTTTTCAACTTTGAACTAAAAGGACTTGATCCTTACCTAATATAACTGTTCCATCAATCGTGGGATGAGAATTGGCAAAAACATCAAAAACCAAAGTCGCCCATTTCCTCTTTCCCCACAGCTGATGAAGAGGAAAAATTCTTTTAAAATTATTTGTACTCTGAAGCTTGAGGTAGACAATTTCTATTGAAAACAATTTATAGAGCCCAATTATAAATGTCTATTGAAGTTCAATCATGCTCTAAAGAAAAAGTAGAGTGCTACAATTGGAAGCAATAAACAAATCTGGATCTGATTGGACTGAAGGAGAGATGTGGAATTTGCTGCTTAAGTAATCCATTCTCGTTTTTTTTCCAAAAGAATAAGGCATTGACCGTGGAAGGTATCATACCAGCTTCCTTTTGTAATTCCCTCTAGTGCCTCCCATGAGCTCAGGGACTCTGGAGTGCAGTTTGATGTGCTGAAAGACCATGGGCAACCCTCCTCACCCCGGTTCTGTTTGAACACACCTGCAGGGTGAGAGCATTCCTGCTGGTGGAGCTGTACAGAAATTTAATTCAACTCTTAAAACATCTTTTGCTTTGCAGATGCTGTAGTTGCTTTTAGTTTCATTACCTTTTTGCTATTAAATGAAGGGTAGTATCTGTGCAAGAGGCTTCTTTTTATTACTCCCAATGAAGAAAAACAAACATACAAATCTCTTTCTTTGTCAAAATGTTCCCAGTAGAAATGGAATAAACATTGGTATCTACAAGCAAATTCTTTAAGGCTATTTGGTTGGGCTGAAGTACATTCAGACTCCCGGCTTAACCAGACATTTTCTGCAGAGTGCAGGGAAGGTGCGAGAGCATGCAGGGACAGGAATGGGACAGAACGGGGACAGCAGCTCCCAGGCATTTCTTTTAGCCGTTTTCTCAGCATTCAGCCTCTGTAGTGACATGGCTTTTCTTTGAAAGGAAACAAAGAGAAATTGCTGTTAGCAGAACTCTGCAGGGAGTAAAAGAGCACTCATGGAATTGTATGTATCAGACTTTAATGAGAAATATTTAAAACTGTTTGTTTAAGATAACCCCATTATAGCAGTTCCCTCCTTAAGTGCATGTTGGCAAAATGATACAAATTGTTCTTCCATCTCCGTACTCCTGACATAAATATGTTGTGTCTCCTCTGGGCTCAGCTTAATTAAAAGTATCATCAGGGGTAACACGCAGGTGGAATTTGTGCTGAAGGGGAAATTCTGTGGATGTAAATGTGTGAATTAACATCTCCTCACCTTGCAAACCTGGAATGGTCAGTGCAGCCACCAGCCATCCGTATTAACGTGCACCTCACCTGCCTCGGGTTCTCTTGCTCAGACCTATGTGTTTAAAATGCACGTGTAAAATCAGAAGGCAGTTCAAAGCTAGCACCGATGACACAGAGAGGAGATATTATTCAGCTCCAGCAGGTGTGAAGTAGATTAAGCTGACACAACTCCTGTCCGTAAAGGCAGCTCAGTGACTTGCTTCGTGGGATGTGCTCGGTTATCTGGTGACGAGGCGGCGATGCGGCTGGCTCGCGGGGGCTCCCCGCTACACCACCAGGAGATAACTTGCAGAGGTCAAGCTCATTTGTCAGAGCATCCTGGTAAACTCATTTCACATGTGCAGTAAAACACAGTAGGGTGTATTAGTTCTGTATTGTGCTTGGAGTTCGTGGGTGCTGGAGGCATTCGGCTGTGGACAGGATCCCTCAGAGTAAATGTGTTATGCATGTACGTGGGCGCTCCTAACCATCTATTTATTATTGGCGTGCTATACCTTGGGCTGCCTTCCATGTAAAATAAACAGAAAACTTGTAATTCCTCTGACACACAATGCCTGCTAGCGCGATCTCTGTTTCTCTTTCCAGCCCCCGGGCCGCCCGTGAGGCTGGTGTTCCCCGAGGTGAGGCTGACGTCGGTGCGAATTGTTTGGCAGCCACCGGAGGAGCCCAACGGAGTTATCCTGGGTAAGAGGGAGCAGCAAGCCCAGGGCTGGCAGGAGGGGGCTGGAGACCAGAGCGTGCTCTGTGGATGTTGGGTTTTCCTTGCACATTGGATTAGAAACCACACATAAGCAGATCCATGGCTAAAGAAAAGAAAATAGGCTGGTATATCAGCCGAGAGACACAGTACCCTGTGGTGAGGAGGAAAATTCTGCCAGGCTCTGTGGCGCGTGTTTTCCTGAGTCAGAATTGCATTTCATTCATGGCACTGTGTTTGAGTTGTCATCTCTCTTTCCATCTGCATTTGGATTTGTAACCTGCTTGGCTGGGCTGTTTGGCAAGCTGCCTGTTGAGCGACAGCAGGACAGAGTTGGTTTTTCCCTTCCTTCCCCTAGCTTGCCTTTGCCAGGCATCCCTAACTTGTCATTTTCACGTGTGCTTCTGTTTTACTGCTTCCTTCAGGTTGCAAGGAGTTACGTCACACTTGGCTTTTTATTGAGGTAAACCAGGGCAGCAAGGAATGACAGGAATTCATGAAAAACCTTCTTACCTTCCTGCTATTGTAACTCCTGGGTTGCCTTTGCACCAGGAGTATACCAGCAGCTACTTGTACTTTTAAAACATTGAGGGCTTTTACAATGCAATAATCTATTCTTGCCTCTTAAATTAACGTAGCTAATATTTACATGATAATTTTGTCTGTGTCCTGTGCTGATGTTCAACACATTTTATGATAGTCTTAGTGGGTGAGTAAGGACTATCCCTCTAAATATCCCTTTAAGTAAAGGACTAGTCTGTCTTTCTGTTTAGATCCTGAGTCAAGAAGTCGGAGTCTTTGCTTAGGTGTGTAGTTTCTCACAGGGGGTGCTCAGGAGGTAATCCTGACACCTGAAGTTGCAAGGAAATCATCAAATGGGGTCCAAAGGCAGCCACTGCAGGGATCTTCTTAGCACAACAAAGAGAGTTTGTGTGAAACTTGGCACCACTTAGTTGTCAGAGACAGATCAACGCAGGGTTTCTCTGCAGCTCAAGGAAGCTTGGCTTCCAGGTTGTCTTCTGGGTTTGATTTGTTGTGTTTCTTTTAAGGAACTGTGTGTCATCTAAGTTTGCTCTTAGTAGAGACTGGGATTTGAATCACAGGATGTGGTTAAGGAGAAAAAAATTCATTTGTTACAAATGATGAGAAAGTATAAAAGATATTTTGCTCTCTGGACTGTTGCAATGTCTCCTGTTTCTGCATTTGGTCAGCCTTATTTTCTGGAGTTGCAAGCTCAGTGGAGTAAGAACTCTCTTTCAATTCATCTTTGCACAGTGCCCTGTGCAATTCATCCACTCGTTCAATTCTTAGTCGAGTGCCACAACATTGATGACAAAATCATACAAGTATGGGGCTGGAAGGGAAGGTGAAAGGTGTCCCTTAGCATGCTTGTCATGTTTAGCATGTAGACTGTTGTCTTCTATATCTTGCACAGTCCATACTCAGTAACACATCGCAGGGTACCTGGTCCTGTCTTGTCTTTTTTGCAGCACTGGTGTTGTAATGAAGTAAGTTATGGCCCGCTGTTAATTTCTTCCCCTTTTCTGCAGTACATCTCAAGGTCAGTCCCTCTTCTAGGTGTACATTAAGCTTTTTCTTTGTGAGCGTGATATTTTGCATGTATTTTTATTGAATTTCATCTTACTGATTCCAGACCATCTCTTCTCATTAACAGGATCACTTCAAATTACAGTCTTGTCCTCTAAAGGGCTCGCAACTGCTCACAATTTGGTTTTATTTTTGAAGTTTGCAAGTAGACTGGCAATTCCATCAGCCAGGTCACTAATGGAAATACTGAACAGAAACAGACTCAGGACTTGTTTTCGTTACACATTACTTAATATGTCCTACCAATGTGTTAGCAAACTGTTACTAACAACATTTTGACTTCTTTTTTTTTTTATGTGATCAAGGCAAAATGTGCAGTATTTTTCTTAAATTCTGTTTCTCTAGTTTGTTTTTGACAGGGCCATGTGGAACCATATTAAAGCCTTACTTGAAGTCAATGTGGATCATATCTACTCTTCCCACCTGGCCAAATTACACCTTCAAAATGGAAAACAAATTATTTGATATTTATTATTTGTTAAAGGCAAATACATATTAACTGTTCCCTGGCACTTAATTATCTCATGGATATTTATATCTTTTCTCATATTTTTTTTCCAGAATCTTCCTAGGTATTAAACTTTAGCTTAATTTGTTCATAACTCCTTTGTTTTTTCTTCCTCCATTTTATAAGATAAGGTACTCTGCTTGCCCTTCGGTAATATTCTGGCATGTCACCTGCCCTCCACAAGTTCTTGAAGATAATCACTAATTATTCAGAGATGGCTCCAGCTAGTTATATAAGCACTGCAGGGCAAATTTCATCAGGCCTTTCTGACTTGATTACATCTAGCTTAGCTAAATATTCGTTAACCTATTCTCTATTCTAGCCTACATCCATACTTCTATTGTTGTCAGTTTTAATTTGTGTTAAGTATCTAGTCAATATCAACGGGTTTTGTGTGAAAGTGAAGCAGCAGAGGTATCAGCCTTCTGCTCTTTTGTGTCACCTGTCTTGTGTTCATCTTTTATTCCCAGTAGTTGACCTCTCCTTCTGTCTCTTGTATTTCTAATGTATTTCTAAAATCTTTCTCACTGCCTTTGCCCTTTAAGTTATAACTCACTGTGCACTTTTAGCTGTTCTGATATTGTCCCTACATGCTAGTGCTGTCTATTTATACACTCCCTTAGTAATCTGTCCTGTTTCAACTTTTAGTACAATTCAGATTTGATTTTCAGGTCATTAGTGAGGTCTGAATGCAAACGTACTGGGCTCTTAACATCATCTGTCTGCATTGGGATAGTTGTACCTTTATTTTTGTTTCTTTTAAAACTGTCAGCTAACCTGAATTCCTTTTTCCCTTAGAATTCCTTCCCAGGGGGCTTTACCAATTCCCCCAGTCCACCTCTTTGAAATCCATTGTCTTCATTCAACAGTTTTCACTCCTCTATTTTTTTGATAGTAGAAAAACTGAGGTTCCTGGAGGAAGTAGTTAGCTGCCAATGTCAGAGAGAAAAGGTAAAAATTACATTGGGTACTTCTGTGATCTTTTCTAAGAAGCGAGGGGTGCTTCAAAAATAGCTTAAAAATTAAAAAAAAAAAAAAAAAAAAAAAACATAACATTCTAAAGGTTGCAAGTTTATTTTCTTTCTTGTGCACTTTTTAAATCTTATTATTGCAATGAACTTTTGAAAGAGCGTTGTAACCACCACCCTCTTGCACATTGAAGTAGAATTACTGGAAAATAATAAGTTAATATTACTTTGCAAGGTGCCCTGTTATACGCTAGTGGGGTTGCAAAGAAAAAAATACTTTTTTCTTTTGCAAGAGCAACTTATATTCACAGCCTTTGAACTAATGTTCCTGCTCTGCTAGCTTTGTCCTCTGAGTATACAAGCACCTTTGCAGCTAACATTTTTGTAATCTATATCAAAACATGTTCCAGCATTTCAGAGAGAGATTAGCAGGATGAAATACTGGCAGGCAACAAGAGGGAAAACTACTTGTTTGTTTGTTTAAATATTTTACTGTAGAGAACTGCTAGATATTTCTACTTCTCCTTTCGGGAATGTTACAGTAACCATCTGAGGCTTAACTCTGTCTTCTTTTCTGCGCTCCATTCAGCTAGCACCCAGCATAGCTCCTTCAAACACTGTTAAAGGAAAATGATGCATTAATGTGCATATATGCAAGTCTATCCATGAGCCTCCCCTAAAAACAAGAGCTCAGCCAGCATCCTTCCTGGTTAGTATTCCTCATGGTAGGCTTGTATTTAGCGTTCACCTGAAGCTTATTGCAAAAGAGTGTAAGAACTCCACTGAGAATTAGAACCAAAATTGGATGTAATCCATGTTTGCAAATGCGTATTTTGATCCTAGGCTGCATTTGCACACCCGCTGGCCCTTAAACAGATAAGCAGTAAAATCAACAAACTGGATTGCTGCTCCACTAGGCAGACCGTAACCTCCCAGTATCGTTTGGCTTTCCCTAAGTTCTGTGACAAATTAATAAGTGTTTGTATCTCTGCTGCACCATGGCCTGCATGAGCGGGTGCTGTCAGTTCTGAAGGGCTTTGTATGGTGATGAGCTTGAAAGCTTTTTTATATTCATGGTGTGTTGTCATCTTCCTGCCTGTTTGCTTTGGGGAATCTGCTGGCTGTGTTAGTGACCTAACATTTAACAGGCAGTTCAGACTGTTGCCATTTATTGAGTTCGGAAAGCATAGCTCATGGAACTGCTTGCAGTTGTGCAAAAAATACTTAAGAAGATGCTAATGCAAAAATAAGCCTTGTTTCAATGAATAAATAAACTCCTGAGGAGCTGATCTTTCAGGTTTTTTGTTATGCTACTTTGTTCTGGTGAACAGCAGAACTCCCAATAACAGAAAAGCTTTGGGATCTAATGGTATGTAGGGGGAAAAAAAAAAAAATGAAGAAAACAGTACATATTCCTCTGACTGACTGTCCAGACAATTAACATTCTGTAAGATTCTCCTTTCCTGGAAAAGTTTGCTGTGATCACCTTTTAAAGATTTCACTTTCATTCATAACCTTTGATTTTACTTTTTTTTTTTTTTATCTAACGTATCTGTAACGTATCTGTATTGTCATAATCTAGTAAGGGAATGTAGCTTCCTTATTCATCCACTGCAGTAATCACAGGTATTGCCTCTTACATACTGCCTCAAGCATACATTAATTTCTCTTTGAACACTTTCCATTTACCTCTATTGATTTGCCTCGTTTAATTTCACCCAACATTTCCTGTCTTCTCCCCTCCCTTGTTGCTGAAATTCATCAACTTAATAATTTTATCTTTTTGATCTTGTGTTAGCCCTAATTATTATCTGAGCTGTGGTTTAATATTACATCTTCCGTGTCACTCAGAGCAGTGATTTTCATGACAGAACTTATCTTGGCTGCCCAAATTGTCTAATAGTGGAAGGTGGTGTAGGGGATCAAAATTAAGATACTGAGTGTGTCTCGGGAGGTTTGTAGGCAGCAACAAGAGCGAGCCAAGCTCAGATGCAGAGGCTGGATATGTACCTTTGCCTCACGCTGAGGGAAGTGTTGAGTTTCTGAGGAAATATGTAAAGGTGCAGGCTATGGTTGTTTAAAGTCTTCCTGAGATACCCAGGAAAATAGATATTTGCCCCAACTGCCAGCCAGCATGGCACGTGTAGGGGAGGGTACAGCAGTAGCTGGTGCTATTTTTCAAAGAGAGGGACTGAAAGAGAGTTTGCAGAACTTGTCTGAGACGGGGTGTGACAAGAGATTTCTTTTTTCTCATGGCTAAATTAGGTTTTACATTAGCCAAGGATCCACTCCTGTGTAAGTTGTCATGATGGCCTAGACAAGTGTGTGTTCCTTTGCCTGATCTGTGCACATTTGTAATTGGCTTTCTAGCATGAGTACCACCATTTAGCAGTAAATAGTTGTCTTTCTATTTCCTCCTCACATTTTAACTACACTTCATATTTTAGAATGATTTAGAAAAGAGAGAAAATTGCTTGACAATGATATTTCACAGATATACTTATCTTTTAATAACTAGATAAATCAAGTTTTCTATTCTTTTAATACTGTCTGTTTCCCTCCAGGTCTTATTCTTTACATCTTAAGTCGCTTTATCAAACTTCTTTAGCCATCTTAGTTGCTTCTTCCTTCATCTTCCCTGCTGCTGTAAAAATTGCCCCAGTGCTTTTCTCTTTCTATTTTCCCCTTTATTGAGATCTTACACCAGGGTTCTCACTCCTGTGTTCTGCACATCTGTATAAAAAAGAAAGATCCTAATGTATCCGTTTCTTCCCTCCACTGCTTTCTATGTTCCTGTGGACTTTTGCAAAAGATCGAAATGCTGTAGTATTAAAGATACAGGAATATTGTGATGAAACATATGGGACCAGCAATGGGAGAGCTGGTGGGTGAAAGAAGATAGTTTGCAGGAGAGGAAATGAGATATTCAAAGTGTAAGACCCTAAGACTTTGCTGGCATGTAAGCATGCTCAGGAGTTCTCAGAATCAGGCCACATTTTATGTATTAATCCAGCATCGTCCACCCAGCTGTGGACAAGTTGGTGTACGAATGTACCCAGCACATAGACCGCGGCACTGCACGGGGATACCCACGGCAGCATGAAATGAGCCAGCTCAGGTGCTGGAAGCTTTCTGTTCCTGGGGCATGTTTTCAGGTGTGGGTGGCTGCTGCATACTGGGGCAGTGCAGTGACACGGCTCTGTACCAGCTGTAACCACAGCTTGCAGGAGCTCAGGCTGAAGCCACAGGTGCTGTGAAGGCCAGGCTGCTCTTAGAGGTGGCTGTGCAGCTAGGTTTGTTCTATGTAAGGCAGCTATGGCTGTTGCCCTCCATCTCCTAACAGCTGCGGAAGAAAAAAAAGGGCAAGGGAATGCTGGGGCTTCATCAACAGCACTGTGAGAATCAGCACACCAAAATTATTACCATCTGTATCCCAATTAAATTTCACTGTTCATGAGAGCATGTACCACACGCAAGTACGGCATTTACTCAAGAGAGCGCACAAACTCTGTGTCTTTCCCCATGAATGGGCGTGTGGCAATTGTTGGATATTCACAGTGAAAAATAAATGCCTTTAATTTTGTCTAATAGCTACAGGTAAGATACAATGCGCAGTTTTCATGCGCTGACCTTCAAGAATGGAGCACACCAAGTTTGGCTCCTCTTGTTCTTGTTACAGCCAAAATTTGGTGGGAGTTCAAACTCTAGCTGGGATATTAATTCCAAGAGAAAAAGATGGTCTCAGGTGTCTGCAGACCCCTTTGTCTTTCGGAAGATGAGCAGGCGGTTGGCAGAATCATGTCATGACTATTTTGTTTTCAGCTGCTCTGATTTGGATTTGCTGGCTGCCCTCTGCCCTGCGTAACTTCATGAAGCATTTAATCATACAACTGTATTCAGCTTGAGTAATAAAGCCCCACACCAGTTCTGGTATTAATTGATTTTGGAAGTTAGCAGCTGGACTGAAAGTTACCATCAAGCTCCAGAAGTGAGAGCCTGATTCAATTGCTGGATGTACAGAATGGGTTTGAACATTTGGCAGGCCCTCTATGGGGGCCAGTTGTTGCTAGCGGTGCGTGAGAACTCTGGATGCCCTCCTTTGCACAGTTGTATCATTAATAATACACGCTAAACTGTGAGCTCGTAATCGTCAGGCAGGCAGGTTGGAATGAGGGCTATCGTTTGCAGGCATCCACAAAATTGATTATTAAGTGCAGCATGATTTAAGCGGGACCTCACAGCTTGCAGGCTTCTTCCTTGGGGTGTGGACAGGGACAGCAATGTTTAAAGACAGAAGGAAAATGCTTTTATTGCCAGTCCCAGCCTTCACCGTACAGTTACGGGGGAGTGAGAGAGCTGAGATAAAGGCAAATGCAAAAAGGAGGGGCAAGCATTTACTTGGGTGTTATGAAGGCTGCACAGTTTGGGAATCCAACAGCCGAAGAACCTTTAGTTTCAACAAGTGCTATTGTGGTGTGTGTAAGAGGGAAGAGCCGCGTGTGTGCGTGTTTGGGTGGAAAGCTGAAAGAGAGAGTGTTGTCTTGAACTCGCTGAGCCAGGTGAGATGAATTGCATAAACTATTTGTTCCATTGCCTGCCCAAAAAGGAACAAGTATGCTCAGGAAAGATTATACGTTTTTGTGTCTTGTTGGGATGAAGGATGGAAAGCGAAATCAGTTCCAGGGCAGATAATATTGAATGGACCCTTGTGTGCGCTGCAGTGTGTAATTTCCCCATAAGGTATTGCACCTGACTGTTGACGGCTGGCATATAGCAGAGTTTTAAAGCCCTAAAGGAAGCAAATTACTTAGTTCTGGTCCAGTTAAACAAGTAATTACAATAAACTAATAGTTTTGGTGCTCTTTTGTTCCTGCTAGAAAAACATCCTAACCTCTCTACTCTCTTCTGTTGACACTGTGATTTCAGGTTATCAGATCGCATACCGCCTGGCCAGCAGCAGCCCTAACAAGTTCACGACGGTGGAGGTTGGTTCAACAGTCAGGCAGTTTACTGCTACAGACCTCACCCCTGAGTCAGCATACATCTTTCGGACGTCTGCCAAGACGAGGCAGGGCTGGGGGGAGCCTCTGGAAGCCACAGTGATCACGACAGAGAAGAGAGGTAATGCTTGCAGCCACAGGTTGAGGAGCTTTCTGTTGCATGCCTGAGAGCCTGTGCTGCACTTAGGGGAATTTTAATAACAAGCTACAGCCTGTACACCTCCTCCTTCTCACGCCATAAACCTGCTCCAAACCATAGCAACATCATGATTTTAGAAACCTGGTGAGCAAGACAGACTTTTATGAGAGGCAGTTCTTCTAACCTGCCGGGCTGTTGGAGATTGATTTTTCCATCAGCTGCTATATTGGCCATATGCAGCCTCCTTCTGCAGTCAAATAGTTTTATTTTTTTCAGCTTTCTTCTTTTCTAGAAAGATTGAAAGCTTAAGAACGTAAATGATGGATGAATTACATTGATTAGGGAACACAAAATGAGAGTCGGTGATGTTGCAGGATTTCTTCATGTGGCTCCTCCATTATACCTCAGTCCAACCTAGTGTGTTAGTAATTACTTTGGCCTTTTCACTGCTGTAAACTCAAGCAGAGTGTTTGCATCTGGATTGTCCAGAATTTTTCTACTTCTTGTATCAGGCGTAAAATGGTTATTCACATTCTGCATCCTCAAATTCTGTTCTGTAGGGAACCTACCTGAAGAAAGTAAGAGCTCCATGTACGCGAATGAATGCAGATGCTATGATAAATGTATCAAAAAGTGAAAGTTATAAGTAATATAAGTTATTACAGTATCTGGTCTGCATCATTGCTTGTTTCTAATGCATTGGCTCCTGTAACAGCTCAATTATCCAGTCATAGAATGGATCTCCAGAGCTAACAGTTAGAAAAATTTTATTTTCTGTTTGAGAAGATTTTTTTTTCATTCAGAGCTAAAAGAGGAGATATTAGTAGAGAACAAGAGTGTGGGCTTTATTTTGTTCTTGCGTTATATGCCATGTTCCACTGCAAAGCATTTATCTGGTCTCGAGCTGGTGAAGTCAACACTAGCTGGGGCAATGTTACCAGCCTCACTCCCTTGTGCATCATTGGACTTCGTGCCATGTGCCACCTTGATCAATTGTACAATTTTCATATTGATTTTCAATAAAACTTCACCCTCAAATATTACTACCATACAACTTCCATGATTTATAAAAACACCGTTCAGAGAGAAGCACACTTCAGCAGGTAGCTAGAGCAGACCTCTGTAGACATCTTTCAACTATTGTTAGCGCTTTTGTGTGTGCACATGGTCTTGGCTCTTGCCCAAGACTTGCACTATAATACTACAAATAATATTAATTTTTGGTTCTTAAAATATGACTACCAAGCAATCTCTCATTAAAAGTCCTTTCTACACTCCACAAATTAGTTAGTGCAAGAACAAAGATTTCACATGCTATTTGCTCACATCTTCCTTACTCTTTTCCTATAACACTTCTGAAAAAGAGAAGTCATTGGCCTGATACTCAACCACCAGTAGGGAAAACGGATGGGTTGCGTTTCAGCTACTTAAATCCTGTGTGGTTGGTGTTAAAATCCCCACCAACATAGCTCTCCAGGTCACATGCAGCCTTCCCAGTGCGTAACAGTGCAGTCCTTAGAGAAAGAACCTCTAGAGCTGTATTAGGAAACTTAAAGTGCCTCTGCTAAAGATACTGTCCATCAAGCAGATTTATCAGCTCAAGGTTTCTTCCACCCCTGTCTGATTGCTGTCAAAGTGGAAGTTTAAAGTCAAATGTATAAGTTTCAGGGGAAAAAAAAAAAAAAAAAAAAAAGGCATGCCCAATAAAGTGAATACTCAAAGCTCAGAGCCTCTCCTTTTCAACAAAATTTGCTCAGATTTCCCAGGCCATGCACAGGCTGTTTCTGGATACACAATAGCTCAAGGCAGAACTCCCAGCTCCACTGCAGGAACAATGATCCCTTGTTGCTGTCAGTGCTTTAGGGTTATCTTGAATAGGCAAGTCATAAAATAAAAGGAACTTTCTCTTTTTGATGGATGGCTCTACTGTGTCTGTGCGCGTGCTATGGAACTGAGTCCCAAGGCACTGAGAGTTAACTGAAGTGATCCCATATGTAAAGTGTAGAGAGAAAAATGTATAATCTTACATCAACAAGATTAGTGTGAGGAGATGATAAAGAAATTTATCTAGCACAGCTATTCTGTGAACAAGTAAACAAACAAACAAGCCTGGAACTTGTATACATAATAAATATTCTAGAGTAAAAAGATACTTACTTTCCATTAATAAAAACACATTAATATCCTTGTTGTCCTTGATAGTGAGGTAAGCAGGCATGAAAATTCCCTCAAAGATCAGCAAAATTGGTCACTTATTCTTGCCCTTTAAATTCCTGCAGTAATCCCAATATAAAACGTTATATTTTACAATGATACCTCTGATTTACAGGTCCTGAGCTGTATTGTAGCTGTATTCTCCAGACATGCTTCTGTAGAGCTCTGGATCTACATAATGGCATGATACCCTTCAGACTAGTTAGCACCAGGGACCCAGGCAGAACTGAGTCAGAAGATGTAAATGTAGCAAGAAATTAAAAGGAGTCCATTGAATCATATGGCCTGGCCTTACATTCCTGCACAAACAGCTCACCTGAACATGTGCTTGTGGCTAAATTCCCATAAATAAACTCTTTATACTAATGCTTTTGTACAAACAGTCACAAAGTGTATCTTGCAATATAGGAGATTTTAAGATCTCCCATTAGCAGCAGAAGGAAACCCAGTCATGGGAGACTGACTGCAAGATCTGACCTGCCCAAAACTGCAAGCTGGTTAAAGCTTATCAGCAGAAAGTATTAAATCCCCACATAACACTCACTTCCTTTGATAGAATAACCCTGAATACCTGTCTCAGCCTGTCAGTGTAAGGCATTGACCTTTTGCATTGTACTCTGGATCGCAGGCAGCTGGCACTGAGGGCTTCCTACAGCTAATAGCTTACAAATCTTTTGGCACCGATGACAGCAAGAGCATGCTGCAGAGAGGTGCCAAAACATATAGGAAATGTTTTTAGGGGATGGCAAACAAATAATGTGCTCGCCATACAGAGCTGTGAGGAATCATGCCATCAGAGGGATGTTTATGGAAACGAGTGCTGATGAAGTTGAATTGAATTGCTTCTCAAAAGCAAGTCACTGCAGTGTCTCCAATCAATTTCTGCTTTATTACATGCCACACATTTTAATCAGAATCAATAATCTTCATGATAAACAATTAAACAATTATTCCTCACTCTATAGAGTTTCTCTATTGAAATCGATGGAGTACAGAGACACAGTGATGGGAAAGGAGATCTATATTGAAACAGTTGGGGACTGGCATGCTCACACCTGCGTTGCCATTCCTTGCCTTGTCTAAAGGTGTACTGTTGATGACTTTGGGGAGATCTCCCTCAACATTGGCACTGGCTGGTCTGACTTTGCAGATTCGAAGTTAGTAAATGAGAAGGGAAGAAGAGGGGAGGTCTGGAAGTGAACTGAAGCAGGTATTGGGATGGACTGTAAGTTGTGGACTTGGACTGTGCTACACACCAGCCTGTTCCAGCTCATCCCTTCCTCTTCTTCATGCCTTGATTGGGGAGCAGCTGGCAGAAGAGGATGCAATGTAGCACAGAGAGAACACAGTCCCCTGGTACCAAGCAGAAAGCACAGGTTAAAAAGTGAGCTAGTTTACAGGCAAGATCTGTCAAAGAGCAGTTGTACCTGGGAGCACACCTGAGTTTCATTAAAGACTTCTTTGGTTTGCTTGGCTGCTGCTCCTGATGCTTCTTCCTTAACCTGCCAGGTTATGACCCTCAAAAGTTTGAGGTCTGCTGCTAGCAAAGTGTATGTTCAGTTATGACCTTTTATGCAGGGAGATAAGAACCAGTTTTACTGCTCATCTTTTCTGCAGAAGGTTAAGGAATGGGATGGCTTTTATACTTCATGGGGCAAATCCAAAAGTTCAGTCTCCTGTGGCATTACCACTATGAAAATCCAATTATGCTATCACATTTTCTATTAGCTTGAATAGCCTCTCAAGGCAATACCAATTTATGGTTTAATTGCAGAACGGCCAGCACCTCCCAGGCAGCTGACGACCCCCCAGTCGGATGTGTCAGCACGGAGCCTGCAGTTGAAGTGGGTCCCTGGAAGTGACGGATCTTCACCAATACGGTATTTCACGGTGCAAGTGCGAGAGCTGCCAAACGGAGACTGGCAAACCTATTCCTCTTCGATCAGCCATGACGCAACATCCTGCATCATTGAAAGGTACCGTATGAACCTGGCATGGAAATTCCAGTGCTTTCCACTTAGAGCAGTTAGAAGGCCAAAGCTAGCATCACTCAGCTTCACGGTCTTTTTGAGGGAGACAGGTTAAGTGAGGGTCACCGATCCCATTGTAGAGGTGGTGTTATGAAAAGCAATTCAGAGATTTGCTGAAGGTCATGCAATAAATCTAATTAAATTTGAATTGCAGTGCATCTTTTTGAAGCCCTTCTGAAAGCTCAGCATGATAGATAATGCTACTCAGGCTAAAGCATATGTAGCTATGCAGTGCTCTGTAAAATACAACTAGTAAAAAATCCTTTCTTTAGTGACTGATGTTAAAATCCACTCTTAATGCTGCATTGCAATTATCTCTATATAAGCTTTTCCAGATGAAATGAGAACCATTTTTATCTGTGTTTTCCATACTGAAGTTTATAGATAGCATCAGAATGTCTCAACTTTGTTATTCAGGCTTCATTATATCCTCAGCAATGCTGTTGTAATTAAAGTCCTTGTAACATCTGTGAAAACAATTGAGTGTCTATGAGAAGGTACTTGTTTTGCTGTCCATTTCCTCTATTGACCAACTAGTACAAATCAGATTATTTCTGAAAGGCTGAGAGCTTTTGCAAAATACTCAGCTCAAAGCATTCAGATACAGATTTTTCAGGTCTGTTATAAAAATATCAGTAGCTGTGACATATGGCTGCTCTCTGGTCATGTGCCAGAAGATGCAGATACATTGGTATCCTTTTGTCTGACTGTGCAGAAAAAAAAAATAAAGAAAGAAAAACTGACAATTATTGTACAGATATAAACCTGATTCATTAACCCTGGAGGTGTTATACCCGCCCTGAATTATACCCAGTATCTTTCCAGTCAAAACTTCTAAAATCAAGGAGACCAACTGTGTCCTTTAGACATGACATTGTCATTACTGAAAACAAAAGATCTGTATTTCAAGGAAGATGATTCAAATTATTAAAGTTGCTGTAGGTAAGTAATGGTGCCCTAATAGGGTGGTAGTGCTGAAAACGTTCTTCCCTCCCTTGCTAAAAGCATTTTCTTGTGAAAGTTCAGAAGAGTAGTATGTGCATGGTGCTAGAGTGCTGCCCATCAGAATGCATTATCTCTTGATGTTTAATCATTCCTTACAAGCATCTTTACTTGGGTTGTAGTCAGTGTTACATCTGCCAGCTGGTGGCTAGACACTTCCAATTAATCAGATAAATCCCCCATAACTTACAGCTCTGCATTTCTACTCTGCATGTGAATCAAAAGGCAGCCTCCCCCACACCTTCTCCCTGCCAAACCAAGCCAGAAGAATCTTTGCTAAGGTTATGTCAGCTGGAAATCGCTCTTTGCATATCTTAAAGCCCTGTGTCGATAAAAGAGCTGCAGGGAACCTGTTGTTACTGTCTTTATTAAATAATCTAGGTAATAACATTAATTTAAAATTCAGTAGGAATAAAACACGCTGATCACACGGCGTGCTGTAGAGGATTAGTCAGAAGGCTGGCGCTCTGAATTCCAATGCCAACTTCATCCTGACTCACTGGCTGACCCTGCACATCACCTGCCTCCTCTGTGCCTGTCTTCCCTCTCTGTGCACTGAGGATGAGCAAACCTGCTGGTGTGTTCAGAGGATATCTCAGGCAAAGCTTATGCAGCACCATGAAAGCCAGGTTTTGCATCCCCATGCAGCAGAGCAGTCATAGGTTGCTCCATGCACTGCACCTTAATGGCTGTTTTCTGGAGTGTGATTCAGCTCTGAATCCACATGTGTTTTTAAGAATTCAGGCCCAAGGCAATCTGAGAAGATGCTGGTGGCACTGAGGGTGTGAACACCCCCACGTCCTGGTGAAGCTGGGGGAGGCTGCAAAGAAAAGGTGGCGTGGGGAAGAGAAGCTGCCAATGGGCAGGCTGTCTTTAGAGCTTGTTATGAAGCAATTTGTGATGATGCATGGAGATTTCGTAGATGCCTTATTGTTATGTTCCACAGCCTGAATCCATTCACCTCTTACAAACTGCGAGTGAAAGCAACCAACGATATCGGAGACAGTGACTTCAGCACGGAGACTGAAGCAGTCACAACTCTGCAGGATGGTAAGCACAGAGGAGAGGCAGTTTGGGGACATTGCCATGGAATGGGTGCTCCGATGTGCTCCTGGGTTTGCTGAACCCTCTGCAATGTGATCTCCACGGTGCCTGGAGTGAAGATTCAACATCAAACGTGGTTTTGTTCATAGGAGATTGATACAGGTAGTAACGAGGTTGGGCTGAATTAATAACAGACAGTCTTAAGCGTCCTGCTGTGCCCCCAGAATGAATCATACTTTCAGGAGTCTCCAAATGGAATTAAACTCCGTTTGATTGGCTTCCAAACTCTGCACTAACCATTATCTTTGCAGAAATTGAATAATTTACAGGAGATCATTAAAAATAAATGTAGAACCGTGAATACATTTGAAGAAGTTTCTTCAATTGTTTTCACTCACAATCCACATCACTCTGCAGTACGGCAAAATTGCTGAGGTATAAGTAAGAAAGAGCACGAAGCTCCTGGAAACACGAGCATTTAATCCTGCAGATCAGGACTAATAAACTGTGAATGACATTGACAAGGCTTTTATTTTTAGCCTTAGAGATCAGCTTCTAATTCCTTGATTGTATAAAGCCAATGCCTGAATGCAGAATTAGCTCTGATGTCTTGAATGGGACTACCAATGGAGAAATGAACTCTGCAAAGTGAGAAAAAGCATTGGCATTTACCCTTAGCCTGGGAAGTAGCGTAATATTGGGATACATGTATTTATACAGTGCTCAGATTTAGTATTTAATACAGCACAAGCAATGACTAGTCAAATAGGACATGGAGATGTAAAAATAGGAAAATTTTTTGCCGAGGAATGTTTAAAGAATGTGATCTTGAAATTAGAAAAACAGGACAGAGCTTGGGGGTGTCCTAAGTTAAACAAGTATTTTTGTAGTACTTGAAGAAATGATGTGCCTAGCAGCCTTTTAAAGGCAGCTTGACTCTCCACCTTCCTGAACAAGAGCTGCTGCGTGGTGCAGGCTGTAACTGTTACTAATGAGGCAATACTGACTCACTCTTTTGGAATTCAGAATTTTATTTTCAATTCTCTTTGAACTGAAATTCAAATCCAGAGCTGTGCTGAATCCAGTGCAGTGAATCCAGAGTTGTGCTTGACCTCCTCACAATGCAACTGGGAAAGGCTGTGAAAGCTTCTCACCTCCTTAACAAACTGTGAACATTTATTCTGCTGAGCAAACCTGGTGCTGCCACTAGAGCATTACACTGCAGAGGGCTGTCAGCTCCTGATAAGCCTTCCCTTCTTTGTATGTGAGCTGCTGGAGTGTGTGCAGATGTGTTACAGGCCATGGACACAGGAATGGGTTAACCCATGGTAAATCAAGCTGTCCTAATTAAAATAACCTGGGAAGGCATGACATAGACTCTTAACAACAATGTGGGCTTGCCCCAACTATGGCAAAAATGTCATGGAAAATTTGGGAGCGGTTCGTTCATGCTTTGAAACACACACTCAGCTGGTTTAACTTCATTTTGAATTTCTAGCTAGTTGTTTGTGAGCAGCTGGCATGATGCAGCTTCCTCCAGATTTATGCCCTGAGCTTTTCTCTTATTCCTACTCAAGTTGCCAAGGCCACAGGTAGAGCAAGGAGTGTATGAGAAATGGCTGGCTTCTGCCTGGATTGCAATATTCATAGCAGCAGCATTGCATTTGAGACCCACCACATAGTGACTGGGATAGAATACTTTTTTCAGCAGTGAAGAAAAAGAATTTGATGAATAAGCTGCCTCTTTTTCACCCTGTTGCTATAACTGTTTTGGTTACCTTTTTGTGTTTCTCGTTTAGTTCCAGATGAGCCACCCAGTTCTGTGTTAGTAACTCCCCACACTACTTCATCTGTCCTTGTGCAATGGCAGGTAGGTAAAATGCAAAATCATGATGTTTCTTGTTGGCCGCAATGGTTCATCGCAATGGCTGTTTTTCTGAGCTGGAAGGAGTGTAGTAAAGGTGAAGGACTGCAGCTACTTCCCTGGTTTCCTGCTCTGGGCATATATTTTGGTGATGGATAGAAATTTCTGTTGCTTTTACTTTGTACCCTGTGAGGAAAATCTTGGGAGGTAAGAGTTTCTCTAGAGATGCCCAAGATTATTACTTTTACAGATTCTCCTGTCCTTTAATTGTTGGGCAACAGATGTGCATCTTTACATTGAGAGCGTTTAATGGCGTGTGGTATTGGTGAGGATCAGGAAAAGCTCACTGCTGTTCACATTGCATACTGCCTCCTTCAGCTGCTGAAGTAATCAGAAGTGTATGCTGTGCCTGATACCCTGCTCATACTTTGAGGAGCTCCACATGCCCTTTTGGCTTTCTGAGGGCTAAAAGCTGAGATTTCTTCACAGTAGAGGAAAGCAAGTTTCAGCGCTCCGTAATATGTCTGAGTTGGACGTGAAAGAATTCGTGCCGAGTCTGCATTTTATATACATCTTTCCTGTGCCTTCCTTTATCTTTCAATCTGATACTGGCCTCCTGGGATATGCCGGAACATTTTGTGACCCAGTGCCTGAGGCTTCTTTTTGTGGAGTAAGCATTAATAGAGGGAACCCAGTGGGGTACTGCACGTTATCTGTAACCTCTGCTGCAAAGCCTCTGCCCACCCTACTCCTGAGACAATGTCCCACACACGTAATAAGGACAGCTTTGGACAGATTGCATTAGAGTGAAAAATGTACATATGCGTTTACGGTACAGATGGGGCTCCTTGCATTTTGGAAAAAAATGTATGTATGAGGGTCTGTTTATTGCTGTGCAGAAGCACTTTAAAAATATGCCTGGCTCTACTACTGGGTTGCTGGCCCAAGTTCATGCAGCATAATACTAAGTAACAACATTGCTTACAGCATGTTGAACAAATAGGAGACATGTTGAACGGTTTTACCAAAGGAATTGTGGAGAGATGTAAATCTGTCGCCCCACTTCTGAATAAAGCCCACAGTGAAAGAAAAGGTATGCCAAAAAAAAAGGACAAAGAGAATGTGAGGCATGATGTACTGTAGAAATAAACATTCCCCCAATTGACTGATTATTGGTGTGTAGTTAATGTGAAATAGGTGGTTGTTTAGGTAATTGGATGCTTTTTATTTCATGAAAATGAAATGGGGTTGTTGTGCCAGAGCCATCTCAAGGGAGTTGTGGGCGATTATATGTCATTACTACATGTATATTAATAGGTCCTGGTAATTCAGCCGTACTATATTTTTCAAATAAACAAAAATCTTCAAGTCCCACAATAGCCTCCAATTAAGAAGTTGTTTCACAGCAGTGTTTAAGAAATAATGTAAACTGAAAACAGCAGTCAAGCTAAATGGGAGAGCAGATTTCCAAGCAAAGCTAAATTTTTAACTTTGAGCTGTGTTAATAATTCACAAAACAAACTCTAGATGCACTATCTGTGCTTTCAGCTGCTTGGTCCAATCAGTCCATTATTTTTAAATTTAAAGTAGGAAGAAAATAAGTAATTTCCATTGCGGTCTGCTGTATCAATAATGCAAGGTTATTTCAAATGTTCTGGAGGATGTTATAGTTAACGTCAGGGTTACGTACTATTCTGCTTCTACCATAGAGACAGCAATTATTCAAACTTACATTGTTTTCTTTCTTTTTTTTCAAGAGCTCTAAACTGTTTCTCTTAATTCTGTACAGCATTATGGCCTGCCACTCATAATCATTTTACCTGTTTCAGCAGATCCCTCAGGCCTTCATACAAAACCCTAAATAATCCATTACATCAAAAGCAGACTTCTGTCCATGAGAGACACACAGGAAGGGGAAGACCTGACCTTTTAGCAGAGTACCCTTTTCAGGAGAGAATCATCATTTCTGTGGCAAGGAGAAAGACAGATTTCAAGCCATTTATTTTCTGAGCTTTCCTGTCCTAAATTTAAAGAAGGGGAAAAATGGAGAATCACATGAAAGCGTAAGAAAACAATGCCTGCTATCAACAAAATCAGTGTTGTACTGCAGTGAGGAATTAAGCTTTATCTCTTAGCAGCTGTATGGCAGGGTAGGGAGGAACAGCTTCAGTAGTGTTTTCCTTTTAAGATTCTGTAGGATTTCTACCTCAACTTTTTTTTTTAAGTAAAAAAATGTTTTGATTAAAAGTTTAAATAGAAAAAGACATTGAATCCTTCCAAGAGCACCTTCCTTCTAGATAATAATTAACTGAAATACAAATCCGTGTAATATATACTCTTTTTTTTTTTTTAATTCTGCGAAGTTTTTTTCCACAATGGACAGGCTTTATAATATTGTTTCTTTTTTTCTGCTTTCTCCTCCTTTGTGGCAATGTACTATCTGGGTAGGACAATGTCTCCCTTTACCCTGTCTGTGTAAAAAACAGCCCTTGGGTTTGTGGTTTGAATCCTCCTTGCCAGATGACTGTGCAGTGCCATTAGAATCGTCACCTCCAAAACCATCAGGGCTAAAGCAGCTTCACTATAGTATAGAAAACTAAAAAGGAAAATCATGAGATTGAAAAAGGAGGGGAAAAAATCAAAATCATGCTACATATGCTAGTAATTGCTAATAAACAATCTCATCTTCTTCGTCTTGCAGAGGAGAACATTTCAGCTGGTCCATGAGTGATGGTGGCAGGCAGCCGTGGACAAGGCTGTCGCTTCGTTTAGTTTATTTGTTCAGTCCCTTGCACCAGGGCTTCAACCTGTGACTAGAAGAGGTGTTTGTACAAGAGGTTGATTTATTTGCCTTGTAAAATGAGCTCTGAGAGGGGGTATGGTTGCTCTTCTTTTAAATATAACAAAGGAGTAAACACCCTATAGGGAGAAGAACAATTTAACCCGAAAGACAATGTTAGCAGAGGAACAAATGGTTACAGACTTGCTCTGAATTATTTAGATGAGAAATTTAATGAAGTTTTCTAACCACCCAAGTAGGGAGGTTTGGAATCACTTTCCAAAGAAATACTAGGAAGCAGAAAAATTAGCTTATTTTCTGGTAGAGCTTGCTCTGTTTGTGAAAAAGGACTTTAACTAGTTGTTTTCTGCAGTCACGAAGGCCTCATCTTGATGATTCCCAAGGTCCATCACAATCTTGTGTTCCTGGATCATTCTGTAATAAAATTGCTAAATAATAGTGAAAGGCAGTCAAAACTTCTGCAAAGGATGGAGCACCATAATGAGCATGAAACATCATGATGAATGAGGTTCTCCATGCGTAGCAAGTAAAGCAAGATCCTGGGAATTTTTGGATTGCTTTCAGCAGATTCTGGGCAGGACAACTGCAAAAGAAGAAGGCTTCTTGCAAGAGCAGTTTCTGCTCCTTTTCTCGGTGGTTTGGTGTTTGTTATATACACTGGATCACATATATATATATATATATATATTTTTTTTTCTTCCATAAACTATAGTCTTTCTACTTAATTCCTTCAGCCGTTGCCCAAAGAAAACTTCTTTCCAAGGAGACAGGACAGCCATTTCTTATCTTTACTGTCCTGAGGAAGTAATGGAAGATTCTTGTCATTTCTGGAAGCAGAGTGTTAGGTTATTACCAAATATCTGCATTCTTTCCTGTAAAAATATTCTTCTTACTTTCTGCATTAAAATTACATGTGGTATTACCTTATACTCTAACAGTGTATCACACCAGTGGTTAATTTTTTAATGATGGACCGAAGGTTTCTGTAGTAAAGTTCTCAAGACTGCTAGGGATCTTCCTGGATTAAAGGCAAGATCATCATTAAAACCCTTTTCATTTATCCTTTCAGCCCCTTAAATTTCAGTACAAGAATCTTTAGAAGATAAATGGCTCAGGGCATCTTTTCTTCTCTGCAGTTCTTAGCCTGCATTAGACTCATAAAACTCATTTTTTCCCAAACATGAAGAATCTCTTTGCTTGTCCTTAATTAAGCCATTCAGACAAAAAGCTCCTTTTAGTATACTGGTTGTATATCTGTAGTTTAAGGAAGATGTGAGGGACCACTGAAGAATCCTTGCTGAGGTCTTTGGACATCTAGCAGCATGTTTCAGGGGAGTAAACACATGCATTTGGGTCAACTCAGTGGTCACATGTACAGTGCTGCTCCAAGCTGTTGTGGAGGAGACCTAGGTTTTCCCATGGCACACATGGGAAAACTATGCAACTCATCGGAGTTCATCATACTGTGACTCCTCTCTAAAAGTCTCTCTGATGCCTATTTTCATCTTCCTAATTAAAGCCAGAGTATACCAATTTTTGGTTATTTTCTCCTCGGTCATTCAGTAAAACATTGCCAAATGAAGAATAGTCTATGAACAGTCCCCAAGGAAAATAGCTTGTCTTCGGCAAAATAATTTATTTTTGTCACCTCAGAAGAAGTGAAATAATGGTTTGCTGCATTGGAGACTAGCGACATGCATTTTCAGTGATCTGTTTATGTACTTTATCACACAAATTTCTTTGGACCAAGAAGGAAAGCAGCTTATCTCTTAGAGAAGTGCATTAGACATCAATTTTTAAGTAAAGAGCCTTTTGTAATTGCCACAGCTGAGAGAAATCATCAAAGTTGCCTTTAACTTGTGCTTTTCCCATTGCACGAGTTTGTACATTGCTAATGGCTGTTTTCACCAGAGAGCACCGCGTCCCTTTGTGCAGAACTGGTGCCAGCTCCCGTCTGTCGTGTCTGATGCTTGTTGCTGAGCATGTCTTAACAAGAGTGTTCTTTGTGTGGATGTTTTTCAGCCACCTAAAGTTGAGAGTCTGAACGGCTTGCTGTTGGGATACCGCATCTACTATCGGGAGCTGGACTACGACACCGGGTCTGGAACAGAATCCAAAACCATCAAGAACCCTTCAGCTTTAAGAGCAGAGCTCACACGTAAGCCTATATTTTGGACACTATAATATTCCAAAATCCGTCTGTGCACAGACATTATGTGCACTCTTACCACATGGAAAGAGCACACAATTGTGTCCAAGAGTGCTGGGGATAATTTGGGTTTTACACATTCAGAGTGAAGATGCTGGAAAATGCTATTAACTTCTGTATGATCGGCATCACTTGTAATGGTGCACTCTAATCTGTGCCATCATGCTTGAACTGATGTTCTGTCCTCCATGTACCCTCTGATTTCCTACTTTCTGCTGTCTCCACTGGATGATTACCCTGGTTCTTTGTTCTGCCATCAGATGAAAAAGAGGGGGACTTCATTTTCCTCTGCTTGCTATTTTCTAATTTTTTTTTATAATTGACCTTTTGTTTTTCTCTTTGCAGTATAAGAAAACAGATGAGGAGAAATTTTAAGTAGCACTTCTAAAATTTTGAAGTGCTAGTCCCTGTTTTGGAAGAAAATAGCAAAAATGAGCAAGAAGGTGCATGCTTGCTGTGTTGGCCACTATTTTTTTTTTTTTTTTGGCTCACATGGAAAGAACCTTTCCAAAGAGAGGGAAGGGGATAATAGAAAAATGAAAAGGACTTTTAGACAAAGGATAGAAAGATAATCAGATAGAAGAATAGGCAGAATAAGGTTATGGGAGGTAAAGATGTGAGCACTCAGTAGCCTTACATGTACAGCCCAGCAATGAGGCATGCTCAGGGCAGGACCAGCTTTTGTCCTGTTTGATGTCAGTGGAATATTCAAAATAAGATAATACTCTATGAGCAGCAGAATATGGCTGAGTAAGACTATTTTAATATCTTTTATTGACTTCCGTGTTTCCCTGAACCCATAAAAATGGTTTCTACAAAAGCAAGGATGATTTTTGTGTGGGTGTGAAAAAAGTGGATGTTTTAAATGTAGCATAAGCTTCTAACTCTGCCCTCGTTTACATCATCAGTTCTGAACGAGAGTTCTGGGAGAGTACAGAGTTTTAACCAGAGGAGAGAAGTAAAACTCCTATAGGTGTAGGGTGTGCACAATTGTTGTTTTTTCCATACAAAGCCAAATGATTGGTTGTGTGTTTTGTCATAAAATAATGACTTTGGATGCTCTCTATTCTCATGGAGCTTGTAAAGCCTACTGTTTTCCTCTCTTCCCTCTTCTTGGCTGGCCCTGCAGCTATGTCCCTAATAGCTGTGTAGTAGAAAACACCTTGCTGTACTTCTCCAGGGAGTCAAGAGAGAACAAAAGGGTTGGAGACGAGTATTTTAATATAAACTTCCCTCTTTCTCCTCATAATATGACAGTGTTAACCTTAGTACACCTCTGTTCCTCACTGACCTGCAGTTTTGCACAGCTTAGCATATTATTACAGTTTGTTCACAGCAGGAATGTTGAATTCTGTAAGTGAAACCGTGGGAAATCTAACATACGTTTAAAGAATCAGGTCTTGTCCTATTGTAAGTGTTTGTTCTTTGTGGCCCGTGTTCCAGGTCTTTACCCTGCAGCTCCTCATGTTCTGAATTTTGCATGTTGAGAAATAAGAATGCAATACAGTGTTGAGAGATCCCCCCCTAGAAACTGTTTCCTTTTTACTCATTTATTCTATTTAATCTAGGAGTCAGAACATTTCTGTGTTGTATATTTGTGAGATACTCTGTTTGAGGAGGAAATGAAAGAACCCGTGTGAGTGAGATGCTTTTGATGTGTTACAAGAGTGATGTGGTTTTATTGCCCTTCAAGGTATGGTCCTAAAGCTCAAATTGTGTATGTGTGTGCTGCATCATTTGCCTCTGTCTCTGCTGTACATCATTTGCAATAACTGTTTCCGTGCACTGTAACAAGCTTTCTGCTTTGCTTACCCTGAATAGCCCAAAGCAGCTTCAAGACAGTGAACAGCAGCTCTGCATTAACGACGTATGAATTAACACGTAAGTGCACATTGCCTTTAGATGAGACTCTTTTTAATGGCTCAAAATACAATATAGGCAAACTCCTATGGTTCTCCTCAGTGGATCTAGCAGAAATCAACACAGATTAATGATTCTGCTTTCTTGAGTTTCTTTTTCTTTAAGCTTTTGCTTTCCCTACATCAAAAGACATTGATGATGCAAGTAGGTAGCTGTTGTAAAAATGTGGCTGCTGGGAAGGTAAAACATTATTGACTGTAACAACCCAGTATTGCTGATGCTAAATGAATTTTGATTTGCTTGCTACATATTCTGCAGTCCATCTGAGTTTAGCTGTATCACATCATTAGTCTTATGATTCAAACATCGCAATGCTCAAGCTTTCCTTGGAGTATGAGGCCAGTTTAGAGAGGGCCCAATGAATTTATATGCGTCTCCAGAGGTGTTTTCAATTGGAAATGAATAAAATAGCATTCGACAGAGTTAAAAGGCAAGTTGCTTTGTAGTGATGATGGTTCACTAGATAGGTTTTGCCCAAGGCTTTTGAGTCACAGATTGTGATGGGCTAAAAAAAATATGAAACCCTATCCCCAGTGAAACTTGCATGCATGAACTCTCATATGTTCCATTTTCTTCCACATCCAGTTAACACTAAAATCTCCCTTGTGGCTTTTCATGGCAGCGATTAAAGTTTCTCTGTACCAGCTGCCTAGTACTATACTTCCAATCAAGAGCTATATATCTTACATTATTTTTTTTATTTATTAACACACTAGCAAAATGTTAGTGATGTATTGGATATCGCTTACAGTATACCTGGGACCAGGGAATGATGCTGAACTCTGCGTCAGATAAAGGTGCAAGACACTTGTACACACTTCTGTGAAACTGAAACTTGAAGACCCTGTATGATTAGACTTATTGAACCTTACCAAACCAATGACATAGCATAACAGAGATAAGGGTACGATGTGATTCGTAGATAACAGAGAAAATTCATGGCAAGGGGAGAAATTTGGACCCCTGGCCATACATGTCTTAATTCAATGATCATTTGAATACAGCAATTTATAGTATCGATCTTTTTCCTACTTTAATTTCACTGTGAAATATTTTTAGATGATTTTTTTTTCTGATAGGATTGATTCTTTCATTCTGGAAATGCAAAATCTGAAACTGCTGAGCTGCTGTCTCGTCTAATGATGTTGACAGGGTTCTACTCCACCCCCATTTACATCGATTAACTACCCCCATATCATTGTGTTTTCTTGCCTTTTTCACACTGCTTTCATTCTTGTACCTCATCTGCAAGAGCGATTTTTATATGCCAACAAAGAAATTGGTTGCCTGGTGGCCAAACAGAGCCCACACTTCAAATTCTACTTTCTCTTTGTGACTGTTGCTTAAACTGTGATCGCTTTGAGGGAGCAAGATGTACTTGAATATTTTGCATGGGACTGCGAATTCCCTGCTGCAGCAGTGACATTCTCTAGCAGTGCAGCTGCTAAATGACTCACCAGGTGAAAGTCCCAGGGTTAGGCAAAGGCTTGAAGCAGTGCTCTGTCCTACCAGGAGAGGAAATTAAAATGAGCTCAAATGGTGAACATTCAAAGCAAAGTCCTGCCTTTTCCCTGTCACCAGGAATGACCTAGAGATGTTCCCCTAGCTAGTTACCCATCAGGGATGATCCTTCTTACTGGAGCAACAGAGTGAAGAAACACTGGAAAATCTTGTCATCTCATTGCAAAGATCTTTCTTAATTATGCGATTCCTGCTTTGATGTGTGTATTAAGGAAGGATGGAAGTAGACATCACACTGTTCTAAGGCTGTATTTCATGAGAGAAGTGTGGTAACAGAGTATAAGAAATGTCAATAAAGTAATACAGGGTAAGTAATAATATTTAATATAATTTGCATTTTCAGAGTTGAAGAAATACAAGAGATATGAAGTGCTGATGACTGTGTATAATGTAATTGGTGAGAGCCCTACCAGCACGCCAGTGGAAGTGTTTGTGGGTGAAGCAGGTAGGTAAAAAGAAAATAAATATTATTTTTTTTAAAGTGCCATCAAGTTCTGATATTCTCCAAACATTGGGAAAGGGCTGCTTGGAAAAATTGCACAGGCATGATCACTAACAGGTTTTCTGTAGCGTCCTCTCCTGGAATAGGTTGGCTCTGACAGCTTCTTGCCATTTGAAAGCCAGATGGTCTACAAGAATAAGGGAAGAGGGTGCATCTGAAAGAAAGAAGAGGAAATCTTTTTGGAGTCGCAGGAGGATGACTGTTCATACCAAATTAGCTTGAGGGGAAAATTGACTCAAGTTAAAGAAGTAAAAAGTAGAGCATAGGAAAGCCACAAGGGAAAAGAAACAAAACTGCAAAACAAGGGAGACTTGGAAAGCTGGTTCTTTTATTTTATAGCTCTGTAGAGACATTGCCTGTGCCCCACATCTTGCTGTATTTTTATGCTCTTGAAGTCAGGAAGACATTGTGTCCGGTTTAATGCTAGCTCTGGAGTCACAGATGATGATTACTCTCAAGAACATGCAGACTTCCTATGCCTGCATCCAGCTTCTACCTAAGCTGTGTTTCAGTGCACTATTCGTGCCATTACTTATTATGGCTGTAGTGCATGAATTCGGGCTGTATTTCTGAAGTGTAACTGGCTGATCAATTTTAAATCCCTCCATTGGAAGGCCAGAGGCAGAAATCAGGACAAGAGAGTTAACTAGGCACTTCTTTGAATGCTTTGTGGAACAGGTGATTTTGCAGAGCACAGATAACACACAGCTGAGGCTGTTCTTCTCGGTAACTCTAGCTGAGCAGCCAGCGCAGGACTGGAATAGCTGATGTCTTCCTCACAGCCCCAGTGGCGGTGCGGTATTTACGGTGACCCCAGCTGGAGAGAGACTGGTGCTGAAATAGTTGTTAGTTATGGTATCAATTTCTGCAGCAACATCTTTTGAAGCTTAAAACAAGAATAGGCAGCAGCATGCACCCTCCTGTTGTTCAGTCTGCTGCCGGGAACAAATCTGACTGCACTTTTGTTCTTCTTTCTCAAGGCTAGGATGTAAAAGTTATCAAACTCGGTGCTAATACATTTTGTTGTTATTCATTAAATATATTGCTCAAAACTCAGTAAAGCACAGGGTCTTTTTTAAACTCTGCTCAACCTTTCCATTTCAAATAAGGTGTACCAGTCGCTATCTTTCTCCAAAAACATCATAAATTAATCAGAGCAGCATGGTTCTGGAGAAACAGTTGGCAATATTTACATTTTTTCTAGTTTGCTGCTGCTCCAGCTTCCTTCTGTAACTGCAGCAAAGGAAGCCCCAAGTGGAGCCAACTGTATCTGGCTTCAGAATAGATTTTTGTTTCAGAACTAAAAATCTCACTGCTGCAAACTGAGCCAGCAACTACATTTCTACACGTGTACACAGCACAGAAAATCAGCTGGGGAAAACAAAGAGATGCTGGTATATCATGTCTCTCTTATTGTAACTCAGGGAACAGAACAGTGGAAGGAGCAAAACTTGGGAGGAAACAGATATGCAGGAGACCTTTCACAGGCAGGCAGGGCTGGTGTTTCTGAAGTTGTAGCATGACTCAGTGTGATTTGTAGAGATCCTGGATTTACCTCTGGTTCGGGACAATCTGGATTCATGCAGTAGAAGTGATGAACGTAGGAGCTTCCTGCAGATTTTCACACTTGTTGTGTGAAGTTACTATGCTTTGTTATATAACCGCTTCTTCCACCTCCAGAGCCGACTGTGATTTATGCTGTGAGCAAAGTGATTGGAGCTGGTACGGCAATTTAAGTTTTAAATTGACTTGTGACACCTTTGAGTTAAAGTGTGCTGTGGAAATACAAGTTTTTGTTATTGTTGTTTGCTTGATGTTCTTACCTGTGGTAAAGGCAGTTAAGTAGCAAGCTGGAAAAAATGGGTCTGCTTAGCTTTGACGATGGGTCACCCATGTAAAAAATAGAGAAATCTTTCTCAGTAAACAACAGATGCTGGCAATGTGATCACAGCACTGCACACAAAGTAACTGAAGGGGACCAGCCCTGGGAAGACCCTGGATAATTTAAGTGCAAATACTGTTAAATGGTGCTTTGTTTTGCTGTTAGGGTTGCAGTAATTCTGGTAGGTGTGAGAAGATTCCTTTCAGTTGTAGAAAGGAAAATACAGCATATGCCTTAAGGGGGAATGTGCAGTATTTAAGCCAGCACAGTGAAAATACCCAACTCTGTTGAATTCATGGTGTTTTGTACAGCATGGAGCATCCAAAAATCATACTGACGGTTGATGTGCTGTGCAGGATGAGAACAGTAAATGACCCGTCTCTGTCCAGTGCAGCCAGATAATCAGTGCAGAAGAAGAAGCATCCACAAATCCTTCCTTTGCTCTTGCCCTCTCCCCTGCTAGATTTGAAAGTTGTCCAACCGTTGTACCTGGATTTTTACAGTAAGAACTCAAGTGAGCAATGGAGCCCCCTAACAAACTCAGAAATAAATAAACAAATAAATACACCATTAAAACCATCCTTCTGGCAGTTTTGCAAATCAAACAAGTAAAAAGCACCAGAACGAGGAGTTTCTTTCGAGCACGTTGTTCAGCCGTACCCAAACCAGCATCCTCCTCAGGCAATTCGTGTGCTCAGCTCTCGTTTGGGTCTGACCAAGGGGTAGAGAGAGATTTTGGGAGCTCCATGAGAACAACCTGCTGGTAGGCGAAGGGCCAGACGTGAATGACAGCTCCTGTATCCTGAGCAGCCGGTTAAACTAAGGGGCTGGATGCAAGCAGGCTTTGTTTTGTTTTGTTTTGTTTGCTATAGGTGGACCAAAACTTTTCTCCCAGCAGTTTTCTCCCATAAGATGAAACAACCCAACGAAGGCTCCATTTTTTGTTCTGTCTGCGTGTTTGCAAAACTCCATGATGTGGAGAGCAAACCTTCCCCATGCCAGGAGTCCGGGCAGGGACTGTGCAGTGCACGGGAGAGCACTGCACTGTCTGGTCCCTCTGAGCAGAGCCGGTGCTGTCCCCACCTGCATCGAGCCTCTGGATTCCTCCCCTGCACGGCCTTAAGCTCCATGTAGTAGGTAAATGGGTAAAAAAAAAAAAAAAAAAAAAAAAGCCTATTTAGATGTGGCTGCAGCTCTGCCCTGCTCGTTAGAGAGCCACGTGCAGCTCCTGACAAATGACAGAAAAACTGAAAGCCGCCACTTGCAGAAACGAGGAAGGGAGTTGCAGCCCCTTCGGCAAGCCCCCCCTTTCGCCTTGTTAATTCATTTAACAGTTGAGCTGTCAGGGACTCCAGCTTTGATTGGGAAGGCAGTGAGTGTTCAGCGAGAGTCTGGGTACTGATAGTCGTCCCAGCCCTAAATGCAGCTGCTACCAGAGGTGCTGTTCTGCTTGACTGAAATTAAGACCCTGTTAGAGGAGCCACTACATCAAGTGCATTATTTTACCAGCTTGCTGTCGCTATCTGATTGTGTGGTGGGCTCTGGAGTTCAGGAGGCTCCACCACCTGCATTTTAATTAAACAGAAATCACAGGTTTGGGGCACGCGTGCCTCACCTAATTTGGGATGGTGAATAAAATGGAAGGCGGCAATACAAATCCTGCAGTAACGAGCCTGCAGCCTCCAGTGCTTTTCCTATATACTGCAAAGCTGTTCTGGATGACAAATAATGGAATTCATAATTTCTTCCAGCAGCTGCTGCTGGAGAAGAGCGTGTGTATGTGTGGAGAGGAGGTAGCAGAAGGGGTGAAGTACGCTGAGAGATGCTTGGCTTTGAACAGGTTGTAAATCCATTCGTGTGGAGAGGGGAGTGATGTGTGTCATTATAACTGATGGTGACACTGGTAACCTTCAGAATTCACAAGAACTGATGAGGCTGGTTTGTTGTTCTTTTTAATAATGTTCTTTTTAATAATGATCTCTGAGAGCTCATTCTGCTAAGGGAAAGGGAAGGAGCGACGAGCTGGGAAACGGAGATCCCCTTCTAAGAAGTACTCCGCTGAAATGCCGCTTTGGTTGCTAACATCGGAAAAGCAGGTTTCCTCTCCGTCTTACTTTCATCAAAGTGAAACCATAGCTTAGAAAGGAACAGGAGTGGGACAGAGGGATGACTGCTTCTCTTCTCTTACACTCTTCAAAAACTTGAATTTACCCCCTTGATGCAAAGCTTGCAAATGCCAAAGTATTTTCATCTCTTCCTGCAGGCCTCATTCTTGTCGTGTGTTCGTACAAAATACCTTACGTGGTCTCGCCTCCCTGTTCTAGGTCACTTTCTGGAGAAGGGAGTCCCTCAGCTCTACCTCGGGCCCCCTTTCTCTTCCAGCACGGAAGCTTTATCTCCTTCTGTGCCCCAAACGTAGCTGAGAAGATGCTGTACGGAGAAGTCCCCTGCGCCTCCTTGTTAACAGCCTACAAGAAGAATGACAGCATTTCAACACATTAGAACTGGCAGCTTCAATCAGTCTGCTGTGGCCCCCTCGGCTGTTTTCTCCTATCTGTCTGGGACACGTGCGTTCTGCCTCTCAGTGGCTGGCTGTGCCTATGCAGATAGGCTCCGCGTTGCTGCTGGCACAGCTAGAAGAACTGGGTGGGCATTTCCATCCCAGACTCCACTGAAGGAGGGAAGAGAGGGATTATCGTGGCCATTTCACACTGCAGTTGTCTAAAACCTGTCAGCCTAGGGACAGTATCTTCCCTTGATAAACAAAAGGGGAGGGAGGGAAGCTATTGGAAAGTGGTATAATAAAGAAATCACTGGTTTCGCTTTCTTCAACTTTAAACAAAGGGATTGACCTTCCTTGGCATTTTGGAAGTGCCAAGCCTTTGATATGTTAGGGTATTTGCGTTTTAATTTTTGACAATTCTGAACATCAGCAGAAGGCTACTTTTGGGGGATGGCAGGGTGTTTGAAACATTGATTTTACTTTCCCTTCATCTTCAATATAAAAAATCTTGCAAAGCTGTTGCAATAACAGGCATGTCCTGCTCCAGGCTTGACACTGGGTTTTCATCCTGTCCCCAGTGCCTTTCTCTCTAAGCCACTGAGCTCGGAGTTAAAGATCCAAGCGAGGTTCACCAACAACGTGCTAAAAGAACAGAGTAAAATCAGAGCAGAGCAAGGAAGGAAAACTATAGGAAGATGCTGGGGGAAAAAAAAAAGTGAAGAGACCTCTCCCACTCCGAACAGGATATAAATCTCTTTTCTGCTTCTCTTGCATTACTGGAAGCCATTACAACTCCATCCCCTAAATCCCAACAGCACTCCCTTTCAGACAGCAGGATCAGCCACTGGGTAGATCATATCAGTACTTTGTGGTGTATTTTAAACTCCAGACTCGCTGTATACGTGGTTTCCACTTGGGGCTTGTCTGCAGCTAGTCCAATTTGGATTTGTTGTTCCCATCACTGCTCCACTGGTGGTAATAGCAGTATAGATAGCACTCAGTTGCATTATCTAATCCTGCAGGGTTATGACAGCATAGTAAAAAATAACAAACTAAAGCGTGCCTACATTAGAGCATTAGTCGTTGCTTGTTACCGGTGGAGCTGCACTGCTGGGGAATTATGGATATGAATTTCCTCGATAAACCTTAGCTCCATTTCCTACTCCAATTGGCTATTTTTGAAGGGTAATTTTAAGTTCTTAATTTGTATATAGATGAGTGCAGAGGTTTCAGAATTAAACTTCAGAATTTGGTAACTTAGCTCAGTAGCTGATCTTAGAACGGTAAAACAGAAAGTAACCGTGCCAGTGTGAGTCTGTGGAAGAAGTGTCCTTAATGTCAACATGTCAAAAAGACATCCCTGCAGCTCTCTGGAGACTGAAATCTAATGTCAAGGCAGAAGGAAGCAGACTCTAAGTGGGAGTTATACTGCTGTCAAAGCAAGTTATTCTGCCATACAGGAAAAGGAATTTTAAGAGAATTTACTAGAAAGCAGTGGCCAGATTGAGACATAGATTTGATGGGTTTATTTGACATCTTTAATTCTCCATTGATGATCCAGAAGCTCCCTAAAATGATTTGCAGTGTTTTCATGCTGCAAGTAAAAGCTGAATGTGCGCCTCATTAACAGCTCATTAAGTTGTTAATATTGGTCATAAGCAGCCTTTGGTACAGCACAATGCTTTATACAGTGCAGCAGCTCCTGCCTAGCTCTGGTTTAATTGCCTCTTTTTATCACATCTCAATGTGGGAAAGATGTTTCTGTCCAACCAAAAATCTAATCAGGTTTTGATCAACTGAGCTTCCTTATCTCTTCCACTGCTATTGCTGGCGTAGGTGGTGTTGGGCTGCAATTGCCACGCGATGTTTTGCCCGGATGATGAACTTCTGTCTCGCAAACCCACCAATTTGATGTCGATTTCAGCACTGACCGTAGCCTGAGACAGACGTACTATCTGTACTTGAATTCATCATCAGGACTCCCGCCTTTGTTCTGTAGCTGGTGCAAGCAGCAGTGGGAGCGATAGGACAAATTGGCCGTTCACAGTTCTGCTGCGGTGTTATATGGCCTGTGAAGAGCTGAGTGCGGGGACATCCCTGCGCAGAGGGCAGAGGGATGAGAAGTCTGATCGTGTATGCAGAGCCTTACTGAGCTGACAGCAGAGCTACTCCATTAAAAGCAAAGGAATTAACCTTCCTTTCAAAAACATGAGCAATCTGTAATAAAGTAAAATGGACCATAAATTGCGCTGGTAAAGAAGTGGGGAAGCCCCTGGCTGATAGCTCATATTCAAGCAGACCCAAGCTAGAGTTGGAGTATTTTTGACTAAAGGGTTGTAATGCAGCCAGATTTGTTTACTCTAATTGCACAGTCCTGCTCTGCTTGTTTTGCTTCATCCTGGGATACGTGAGCAAAATGTAGCTTTTTTCACACGGGTCTCAGCTCCCGTGGCTTTGTCTCCACTGGATGGCTTTGCTGTGAAGCCAGCTGTAGAGATGCACAGTTGGTTTTCTCTTCTGACATCTGTTTGCTGTATCCATCGTCAGTCATGGTACTGAAGGCATTTCAGGTTGCCTGTTGTAGACTGAAAGCAAAAAAATTGCCATTCTTATTATGAAAGTATGAATTAGCAATATTCTAAAACATTAGGGCTGCAAAGATCAAGACACTAACATGGTATCAGTGATAGAAGACCACAGTAATGAATTCACAGATACTATGATTGTAAAATAAACTAAGAGACAACTTTCACTCAGAAGTTTAGAAGATATAAATTTAGACTCTCTCTCTCCAGGACCATGGGATTACACTCCTCAAAGGTTTCCCTGGGGTTCCCTGACCATTGCAATCTGTAAATCCTAAATTAATCCCTCACTGGAGGTCAACTATACGACTTGCTTCAAAAGCCGCAGGGAAAGGTTATCTCAGTAGCAGATCTTGCCTGCTGAGTTTGACTTTTTTTGATACAGCTTTTAACGTTTGGGATATGGCAAACCCAGTGGAGATCCACCCTAATTATTAGATATGTTCTCCTGACTTTAGGGGAGCATAAGGAGTTGTCGGCGCTTATTAGGCTGCAGTAGGTGCTGCTGTTAGCGAACACTAAGTGGGTGCTTTTTGTCTGCTGCCATGAACTTGTGGTATTATGATATTAGTGTGTGGGATTAACAAGTTATAATGAGAGGAATATGAGTGTAAATGGTGGAGGAGTCGTCTCAGGTATCAGCCTGAGAGATGGTCTGAAGTGAGTAGCGTTGCTGCTGTCTAATGGACGGACTTTTTTAAGAGAACTGAGAGTGGTACTTTCCCACATGGTGCTGCTCCCACTCCTGGTGCAAGTGGGAGAGGAGTTGGGCTGGAGCACCAAACACTCGGCAGTCCTTCGCCACCTCGTGCATCCTTGAACAACCTTCAGTACCTCCTTGGGGGGTGAATCCTGCACTCATCAGAGCTGACACTGCTCCTAGTTACACAACTTTCACACTGGGTTAGCTCCACTTGCTTTAGTGGAACTAACCCTAATTTACATTGATGTGAGAAGGGATTTCAGCGTGTGGGTTTACACCAGCATGTTTGCTTGCGCATACCTAATGCATGTCAGACTCCTGCTGTTCCTGCTCGTGGGTCTATCTCTGCTGACTGATGGGTTGCCTTTGTGTGAGAATATTCTTGTTGAGAGAGAGAAAATAGAGAAAAAAAAGCATATTTTATTATTTTCCCCTTCCCGTTTTAACCACCTGTATGCCCTTTCCAGAGGCAGTCTGACAGTTTTGTAAGGGCTTTACTTCTGGGTCGGTTGTTCTCGGTCTCTTGATGGATAATCTCAGTATGCAATGTGATAGCCTATTTTAGGTTTTTATTGGCTAAGTAGAACTGCGGGCTTCAGCAAAAGCCAAGTGTGTAGCTTTTGTTTGCAGGGTCTATTTCACAGTACCACTCTACAGTGTGCGCCTTGGTTTAGGCATTGTGCTGTGAACACAGTAACTTTTCCGCATCACTCGGATCATGTCTGCCCCAGGAACATCCTGGATTGCACGTAGCTCATTGGGAAAACTGAGCTCCGTGTTAAAAGATCAGCAATCACTACACCAGTGTTTTCACCACTCCTGGAAGAGATGGTGAGGGAGAGGATGAGAATTACTTCTGCTTGATTCACTTGCCAGTTTATAAAGGTTCTTCATGAATAAGTCATATCCGTGGAGGTTTCCTCAGAACACGATTGCCTCCTTAGTTTGAAAAAATGGCATTGGCAGATAACCTCCTAGAGTCTGGGCCCATGGAAAGAATACCCATTTCTAGTCCTTGTTTCATTTCAATGTTTTTTTTCCAATACGTGTGGTGAATGTGATCTCTCCTTTAACCACCTGCATCCCTCTATATACCACTCCAGAAGGCTGACTGTATGCCTGGACGATGTTGGGAAGCCCTCCAGTGCTTAGCAGAGAAGCTGGGTGTGTTACTCTTGGGTATCATTAGCAGCTGCTTTTATTTACAATTTTTCATGACCTTAATAACCTTAGAAATGTGATGTGGTGAAACATGGCTACTGCATAGCACGTAGTATACAGGCAGGGGGCAAGTCTTTGCCTACCCAGATAATAAGGTACAGAGGAAAGTAGTGGTGGGTGCTCTAGGTTCCTCAGATCCCCATTCTGACAGCTTTTCTTTCCCCTCACCACCCCTTCTTTCCCACCAAGGTAGGTTTGTCTTTCTTTCTTTTTTGGCTCGATTAGACTGTGCTCCCTCTTCATCAGTGCTGGCGAGGGTGAAAGAGTTCTTCTTCAGGTTAGTCTTGTATCGACTTCTCTTGGTCTCTTGTACGCTAGGAAATGTTTCAATCTCTCTAACACTGATCTATGCAATCTTGTAAATCAGCACATAATTCAACACCCTGAAGAACGGGTTATTTCCTACTTAAAGCCGGCTGTTTCCAGCTGCCCTCCAGTAGGAGGTTGGGCTTCTCAGAGGTAGGGGAGATCAGAGAGCTCCTTTTCTCAGACTCGGGTCAAGTCACAGGGCGACACAAGCCTGTCGAGGCTGGTAACTGGCAGAGCACTAGGTTTTGGTGCCAAATTGTGATGCCTGAATACGAGAGTAAGAGCATCATCAGGTCCGGTGTTAGCAAACAGAGTTGTGTCAGAGGGGTTAAGGATGTCAATATATGTGCTTTTGAATGTGGATCTGCCTGTCCTACTGCATCTGAAATACATCTGAGTAGCCCCAGAAAGAGCAGCTCTTGGGGGGAAAAAAAAAAAAAGTATGTACTTCCATCACAAAATGTAGCCTTGCTTAAAACAGGCAGAAATTGGTGGGAAACATCTTTTACATTCTAAATATAGCTTGTACTGCCTTGTCACAGCAGAAAGCAGCTTCACAGTTGCTGTTTTTGAAGCACAATTAACTAATTGTTATTGAACTAATCAGCATAGCTCACACAGCATTCCTAATGGCACAGAGGTACTGCCGCACAGAGGAAGCGTTCCTCGCTCCCACCTTTCTTTCACAGGCACTGTAAGAAAATGGCCAATAAGCACAGAATGTTTTTCTCTCATGCTGTTTTTCCTTCGTGGAAGGAATGACTGCAAACATTTGCAAATACACCCCTTTGTTCTTTCTCGGGAGGATACCATCCTTGTGTTTCTTCTCTAAGCCCAGACTGCAAGAAAGCCTCTTACATTTCCCTTTGCCCATTCTGCTGATCAGCCTCAGCTGTTTTATCTTGTGACCTTCTGTTTGTTTTGTTGTGTTTGGCTTTTTATAATCCACTTAACAGTTGCTTATCTCTGCCATAACTTGAGGGCAGCGGCTGCAGAGGGAGCGGGAAGGATCTGTTCTCCATCCCACTGCAGGAACAGGACTTCAGTGCAGCGAGGCTGGCTTTGGCCAGACGTTAAGGAAAACAAGTAACCCAAGAGTATGTTTTAAGAGTTATTAAAATAGACAGAGTCAGTGTGGGGATGGCAGAGGAATTTGGAAAGGGGTCAGTGGCCAAGATTACACAAACATCTGACCAGCAGAGCTGAGCCCAGTGTGATGCAGGAGGCTGGATTGTCTGAGCCCTCTCAGGACCCTTTCCAGATCCGTTTTCCAGAACCGCGTGTGCCAGGAACCAATGTGTAAACCTGGGAGGTGCTGCGTGTGCGTGCTGTAATTGTGAGCTTATGCTACATTAACTACTGCTGTGTCTTCTCTCTTGTTGTAGGGAGAAGGTAGATAAGATTACAGTTGATATGCTAGAACACGCTCCAACCACCCCTCCATTAGAATGTGTAGACATACAGATTAGAGGCTTTTAGGGCCTGGAGCTGTCTCTTTATTCTGTGTTTATGCAACACATTGTGCAATGAGATTCTGGCCTCTAGGTGCTAGCACCAAAATGCAAATATATTGATTACTAGGGAATAAAAGCAGGCATGTTCACAAAAGCATGCTTTGATGAACTGGGGTGGGGGGGAAATGCTTGCTAGATAGAAAAGGATCAGAGATCTTTATAGAACAGAAATTTGCTTGGGATTCTTTGGAACTGTGGGATCAAGCTGATGCACAGAAAATCTTTGGTCTCTTTTGCTGCCTTTTTTTTTTTTTTTGTCTGCACGTTTATTTAAATGGCATGAGTATCGGGGCATCTTGTCCCAGACTTGTCTGTGAATTGCCTGACATAATGCTGGCATTATTTAAGTGATTAGAAAGACAGTACAGGAGAAGTCTTTCGCTACCCAGAAATTTGAGCAGATGCAACAGCAGCAAGGAATGCTTTATAAAAACAGTTATTAAGTTTACCCGATGAATCACAAGGATTTGTAGCCTACCTGTGGCAACTGTCACTAAGAAAAGGAACAGTACTTTCATATTGATGAAAAGCTCATAGTGCCACACAGCCCAGAAAGCAAATATCCCAGGCAAGCAGGGAGAAAAACTAAGGTGAACCTTCTGCGGTGCATGGAGATCTAGTGCAGAGCCACTGGGGATTTTAAGCACCTTCTTTTTAAAGGTTATAAGCATTTCCAAGCTCAAATTGTCTGCAGCATGAGCAGAGGCTGTTCAGTTCAAATGCAAAATGAGGACATTGGTAAGTTTAAATCTGGATTTAGATGTGTAACTTTTTTAATGCATCCGTTTTCACTCTCATTGCTCTAACTCCAGATAGACTTGTTGTCTTTTCACAACCCTGCCAACATCAACCCAGTCCGTAGCTGTTGTTATTTTTACTAATTACTATACAGTACTCCTTACTTTTTGACTGAGAGTTTCAAGGAGATTATCTTAAAGGTGAATTGAAATCCGGTAAGAAAACAAATGTTTGCAAATATCTGCATGAGATTCCAAAGCAGGATACGTGCAGAGAATTAGATTTCAGGAACGCATACATATTTTTCAAGGAAAGTGAAATGCTTTCCACCTGCCACGACCTGAATTTGGACCCTCGGGGGTCTATGTCACTCCTGCTGTAGTTGATAATGTCACTAACACATAAAGCAGTGTGAGGTATGAGGCTTTAACCTCGCTTTTTATGTATTAGTGATTTCAACAGCCATGAAGAAAATCAGAGCTCAGTAATCTTGAACTGCATTCCTAGAAGGTAAAAGGCTTTTGAATTCACTTTTAAGATGCATTCACTTTTATTGGCACAGGCTGTCCATACGTTCAGTGAGTGGTTTGGGGTTTCAAGCAGGTAGAATCTTTAGGGATGTGTTTCTTCCTTTTTAAAGTATTTCATTTCACTGTTAGCGTAATGTGCTGTGTGCACAGAGCCACAGCAAGAGTAAGCAGCACTTTTCTGCTGTCCCTTGCTGTCAACAAGAAATCTGTACTTAGAAGAGGAGGGACACATCAGCCTTTGAAAGTTGAACACAGGGACAGACACACAGGGCACAAAACCAACACAATTTGCATGTTGTTGAGGCTCTGGGGTGGTGAAATGTCTTTTTTCCACTGTCTTTTATTTTTTATTTTTCCCCTCCCATCAAATTTTCCACCACCGTGCCAGCAGAAGTGCAGTTCCAGCAGCGAGGGTGTCAGTGGAGAGTGATCACTGGCAGTTTTTAACCATTGTGTTTCTTAGACATGCTCTATAAAAAGGGTTTGAGGAAAAATGGTGTTTTTGTGGCAGCAGGCTGCACACGCCGGCTCTTCTAATGGTCGCAGCTCGGAAGCAGCAATTGTTCCAGGCTGGTGTGTAGGATCCAAAGAAAAATGCTATTGCAGACACTGCTTCAGACCTGGGTATTGAGAGCACTTTGAAGCTGTCAGCTCAGGACAGACAGTAGTGTCACTACCCAGAAAGAAAATACATTGCTAAAGTGATCCATTTTCTTGTGATTGTACATATTCCTGTTTCCTGAGCATGTCATCATCTGCAGATCTCTGAGATGTATTTTCAGGTTTGTATTATGTGGTCGCTTTGGCTTCGCACTCTGTTATGTGCTGTGAAAGTCTCAAAATCCTGAGATTTTTGGTCCTTAGCAGCACTACATTGCAGTGAATGCAGCCAGCAAGCCAGCTAGCTGCTCCCTTCGATACCCCAGAGAAACGGAGGAAGGCAGGGCAGCAATTAGATGAGAGCACCCCTGTGAACAAGCCAAACCTATGTTTTACTGACAGTCATTGTCACCTCGTGTGTTTGGTACATCCAGCCAAAAAAAGAAACAAAAAAAATATAACAAACAAATAGTTTTAGCTGAGCACTGGGATAATGGCTATTTTCAATTTTGCCTTACACATTTTAATTGTACAGCAATAGTTTTGCAATAGAGTTGCCGGTGGCAAACATGCAAAAGACATGAACTTTATTTATGTTTTGGATTATTAATGTGGCTGTTAAAATTCCTCCAGTTAGTTTTGATTGAATTGTTTTTTTGTGCGATTCTGTCGTTTAATGGAGCGGTAAATAAGAATTTCTGATAATGAGCCCAAGCATCTGTCACAACAACCTGGCGCTGGTTATTAACATTTCCATTAACGGCAGGGTGGGCAGTGATAATATGGAAACCACACAGTTAGAACAAAATAAATAGTTGGTGTCAGGCTGAGTGGGTGTTAATTACTATTTTATTTTATAACGCTGGGGGGAGGGAGTATCGGTAGAAAAGTGTGACTTATGAAGGTCATTCCCTCTAAAGAAGGAAGTCTCCAGAGGAACAGATAACCGGGGCTATCTTACTTGAGTAGTGAATGTTTTATCACTTCTATTTATGGCCCGTAAACAGGCAGAGAGAAAAGAGGCAGCTTTCTCAGGTAGGCTGGGTGAAGGCTGCAGCACCATGAGCACAGAGGAGGGGGAAGCGTGCCCTTTGCCCTGCTCTTCCCTTCCCACTTCTGGAGTTTGAACATGACACGCTTCGGCATCTCTCCTGTAAACAAAACGTGCTGTTTTGTTAAGATCTGCTGGAGGCAGAGGCAGCAGGTCTGGAAAGCAGACCTTGCTAGCCACTGGGGAGGAAAATCCACCTGCACTGAGTTGGATCCCAACAAAAGGGAAAGCTGGTGTGACCCAGGTGCACTTGAAGGAAGCCAAAGATTAGTTTTCTTGCACAGCACAATGCAAAGAAGTGCCACCGGGAGCCCAGGGGGTCCGGTACGTGTAGGTGTAATGAAATCAGGGCTAACAAGTAGCAAGCTAAAAACCATTCTGTCATACATAAAATATTAGTTAAATCAATTAGTATCTGTTTTGGGAGGTGGTTTTCAACAGCATTTTGGCCTTCATTCTCAGGCTGCTACAAAGGCCTGTAAGAAAGGCCGGGCTGCCGGTGCAAGGGGTCTGCCTTGCTCCCACAGTTCCTTTCAAGACTGTTGTTGAGGAGCCCAGCGTCGCTGCCAATGGCAAGCCTGAAACGTTACCACAGAATAAAGAAAAGATTGGCTTTTATTTCCCAAAGCTGCTGACAGGATTGAGTTTGTTCGCTGTCTAACCTGGTCTGTGTGAGACAGAGCATCGCGCTCTCTGGAGGCTCGGCAGCTTCTCAGTCCACGCGCGCTGCCGCTTTATACCCGAGACTTCCCCGCGATGCTGACGCCTCCAGGGCCAGCTCTGTTAGCTGGCTGGTGGCATAAACAGAGTTTGTCCTGAGTCCTTCTGCAAATGGAACACCGCAGCCTGGATATGAACTAGTTCTGCTTGTCACTATTAATTCTTCTGTCCTCCTCTCTCTAGCTCCAGCGATGGCCCCACAGAACATCCACGTAAACTCCCTTTCTGCGAGCCAGCTGGAGCTCACCTGGGACCCTCCTCCTGCCGACAGCCAAAATGGGAATATACAAGGCTACAAGGCAATACTTCTGCTTCTGCTGGTTTCATTTGTCTTGCTTGGCTTTGCTCTTACTTGTAAGATAGCTGTACAACTACAGCTGCCCTCACTGCACAAGGCAAATTAAAACAGAATTCAGACTGCAGTGTGGAAATGGCACTGTGTCCTGAAATCTAAAGAAAGAGAATGAGGCAGGGGAAAGGGGGGAGAAAAGGAAAAGAGTGTTGCTATTTGCAGAGAAAGGAGAGCATGGGGAAACAGGGCATGCAGACAGGGAGGCAGCTACACTTACTCAGGCAACGTATCTGCTCCAAAAAGCAACAGACACAGCAGAGCTTGGGGCAAAAAAGTATTGAAGAAAACTAACTGAGCTTTCTATCTATCAATTGTTCCAAAGCTATTAGGAAAAGCAGTACTTCCTCCAAGCTAGAAGCTTGAGCCAGGTCAGATTTCACAAGAATTATTTCATTTCCTTAACTTTAACAAAATTAAATCATAGTATTAATTGCATTTGGTTCATAGGAGACAAGGACGTTGCACAGGCATGTTGTTTAGCTTCTCCAGCAAGAGAATGGACCCTCAGAGAGTGGAAATGGGCAAGTCTACAAACACTGGAGCTTGGCTTGGGTTCAGTGTCTGGCTCTGCCTCTCTCCATGAATTTAGATCCATAAGCGAAGAAAAGCCAAGCCAATGTGAATAATCTGGCATCCCTTCTTGGCAGTAACAAGCAACCTTATATATCAATTCATGTTCTTTTCCTTTTCTATGTATATAGATGGCTCTAACAGCTTGGATTGTAGAGCCGAGGTAGAGTCTTGCCTTGGCTCATTCTTTCAACTTTTTGGCTTGCTTTGGCTTGTTGTAATGCTCTCCGTGCCAGGCCTGTCCAATAAGTAGGGCTGGCACTACTTTTCTCTTGGAATCATCTTCTCCAAAGCCTAATTTTATGGCATCGGGATAAAAATTATGTAAGGCGAGAATGGGGAAAAGTACCTCAAGGAACTTTAGGGAAAGTCTTTATTACCCTCTTCAGGAAGGCATTTGCTTGGCTGTCCTATGAATACAAATGGCGAAACTTGTGTGCGTAGGGAGGCAAATTATGGGAGCATTGTATCAGGGTGCCAGTGCTGACAGGCAGCTAGCATTTTAGGGAGAATTCAAAATCTGACCTGTCATTGCTGAGCTCTGGCACCTCCTATCTATTGTCATTAGGCCACATTCTTCAACTTGTGCTCTATTTTTGAATGATGTATTCAGCTACGTGGTCACAGGGGTCAGGGTAATTTCCAAAGGAAAGGAGAAGATTGAGCCCGTGGTAAAAAGTGTTAGCATCCCATTTAATGGAGGAGTCCAGAGCAAGGCTGCTCCATCTTCCTGATCTTTTACAGCTGTAATGTTGGGATGTTTTAGAGGTGTAGGAGATGCTAAAACATCTCACTCTTCCAACAGATTTATTACTGGGAGAGCGACGTCCAAAATGACACAGAGAAAGTGAAGGTTCTTTTCCTTCCGGAGACGACCGTCCGGCTCAAAAACCTGACCAGCCACACGCGGTACATGGTCTGCATTTCTGCCTTCAATGCAGCCGGGGACGGCCCGAGGAGCAGCCCCTCGCAGGGCAGGACACACCAGGCTGGTATGGGATCGCTTTCTTGCCTCAAAGCATGGACTTGGTGGTCATCAGCACGTAACTGGGCAGCAGCTGGGGTGGTTGTCCAGGAGGGTACTGGTGTTTAGAGTTATCTTTAGATGGGTCATTACATTATAGTGGTTGTGGAGGGGGAAAAAGAGGGATCAGAAAAGGCAATCGTGGGAAAGGGAACAGTGCAGCGGAAGCTAGGACAGGCAGAATGACTGGTCCCTCTGCAAGCTGATCCAGAATGAAACTGTCTGTGGATCTCTTTGTGGCCTCTGCTATCACATCTGAAAATCTAAACTTGTCTACAGAGCCTGGAAATTCCCCAAGCAGTCTTGTGAGAGAAGTGCTGTGATTTTTGCAATTCATCTTTTTTTTTTTTTTTTTTAAGCCACACAGGCTGAGCTGTGCTGGATGTGACCGCAGTGGGAACGCTCCAGCAGTTCAGCAGGCAGCACCGCTGTGGCTGGCCATGAGGAGGAAGCATGCACTTGAGCTGTGTGCTCATTTAGTGCCCTTCTGTCTCTCAGCCCTGCAATTCTGCTGCTCTTCTGAGGGAGTTAACTTGAGAAATCCCAGCATCTGCAACACATTTCCACCAGAAATGACAGGGAGATATCAAACATGTAAATGCTGCAAGTTTTCAGAAATCAGCAGCTAGATAGAGAGCAAAGACAAACTTAGTGTCCCTGTGAGAGTCTTTTCCTTCTTTGTCATGTCTCTTTGCTTGCTTTTGAGATCCAGTTTTGCAGTGGAGTGGGTGGTTTTCTTAGGACAGGCTGTGTTTATGGTTGATTATGGGAAATTTTGATCCAATTGGTAAATCCCACTCTTAGTTTGTTTCCTTTAGATTTAGGCTGGGGGAAAAAAAAAAAAGGGTTCTATAATATATATGTATATCAGATTCACTATGCCTGCTGCAATTCAATATATTTGTAATCCTTTCAGCACCCAGTGCTCCCAGCTTCTTGGCATTCTCTGAAATCACTTCCACAACACTCAATGTGTCTTGGGGCGAGCCGACAGCAGCGAATGGAGTCCTGCAGGGTTATCGAGTAGTCTATGAGCCTTTGGCTCCCGTCCAGGGTAAGAAAGACCTAAAATCATACATATTCATAGGAAAATGACAGAAATGCACTGAAGCATCTTTTATCTCTCCCCAATTTCCTACTTGCTCTCTGCCATTTTCCAAGAGAGGCCAGGTGGCAGAGGGTAAGTAAAACAATTCTGCTTTTGCCAAAACTATTCAGCAAACTGTAATATTGTGGAATATAGCTTTTGTCTGTCCTCTTTCATTTTCTTGCACAAACTATATTCTGCATGATTTGAAAAGTCATTTTACTGCCATTGTTACCCAATGTGGGAGAAGAGGAAACTCAGCCTGAGAGTGCCTGATTGTCTCCCCGTGTTGCACTATAAAATTGCTGAGTGGGCTCCATCCCAGAATAGTCGTCAGGCTCATTTGTGTTTCTTATCACATCATGTGTCACTTCTGTTATCGCAAAGATTGCCTGGGCATCAAATGTGTTAGTCATCACTGGTACCACTGCTACTTTTGACAGGGGAGATTAACTGTGATAGAGATTTAGTCGTGTCTGTTTACACAGAGTTTTCAGGCAGCATTTTTAACCCAGCACTAGATTTAAGCTACACCACATCAGTGTGGTGGCCACAAATGTTTCCTTCATTTGCCAGAACAGCAACAGAAAATAATTTGGCAATTTATCTGAAAACAAATGTAAATTAATTTCAAAGGTGAATTAGAAAAGATTGCAGTTTGGGGATGGTCTTATTAATATTTTTGTATTCCTGGTAGATTGCCAGTAGTTCAATAGGATGTCCAACTTTGGCAGTGTGACAGCAGGGAGAGTAATTTCAGCCATTGCCAATCCATTTTAAACTCTTTTCCAAAGAAATGAGGATATCAACCACTAGTATTTGCTGCTTCTGTAAGGAATAAAGATCTATATTGTCTGAATATCCATGTCTCGTGCACTGAGAAAATTATACTCAGGAATGAAAACATGAGAATAAAAGCACTTTCAGCCTTTATGGCTGGCAGATCCAAGCACAAAAAGCTAATGCGGAAAGCATTTCTAATTTTGACCAAGAAATGTGCACAGGGTATGCAGGAGGTTCAGGCTCTGTGGACATTTTCTGCCTCATATTCAGTCTTACACAATGTTTAAGAATACATTTTTTTCCCTGAAAGTATGAAAGTGTCAGGTCATATTTTCTCTATATGCATTTGATTTAACCTCTTCAGAATTTTTGTTTTCTTTTCTTCTCCTCCCCACCTCTGCCTGTGCTCTTTCTGATTCCAGATTGTCTCCTCTTCCCCTGTAGAAGATTTCTGGGGTGAGCAGGGAGGTTGTAGAGGACTTTTCCTTCCTTTCTAAATTTTTGCCTACATTTATTCTCCAGTTTCTACCCATTTGCTCTTGTGCCAACATTTTTCTTTCATCAAACATTTATTCTCCTGCTGTGGTAAGCAATCCCTCCCTCAAAGCCATCATTTTGCTTAGAAAGATAGAAAAGCCGTGCTCATTTACTTAGGGGGCAAGGCAAAGCCAAACTCTCTGGAGCACATCTGCTGAATGTGCTGAATGTCACCAGGCAGCAGGGCTTGTGGGGCCACCACCTGCCAGCCCCCCTCATCCCGCAGGGTCCTCCCAGCCCCAGGTCTCGAGTTCCTCCATGCCTACACTGCAGTAAAACACCCGGAGCAGAACCTTTTCCTGTATCTTTTGACTTTTCTCCCATCTGTGGTTCTTGGCTGAGCCTCCTCACCATTGTGACACCTCCTGCTTTCTTGCTCATGAGCCACCAAGAAAAACCTGCACGTTTTGCAAAACTTTTGAACGGTGATCTGTCCTGTAGTGCAGTCTTCTCCCTGTTTGACCTTTTATTGTTTAAGCTTTACAGTGTTATGTTTTACACCATAATAGACAACAAAATTGCCCTGGAGCCTTTTTTAACAGTTCCTTCTTTTTTTTCAGAACGTTACTTTGAAATGACAAATGCTTCATGATTTGTCTCTGAGAAATGATATAGTACACCTAGGGAAGGCAGGAGCACTTTTACTGCTTCCTTGTTAACCGAGGAAAGATTCTCAGAATTATAAATTGTCTGGGAGAAAACTTTGAACAGAAATCACTTGGACATTATTCTTTATTTAACTGATAAAAACTGAAAGAGGCATCTTGATTTGCATAAAATAAGCATTCAGATTGAAACACTTCTTCATTCTGTATTTTTTCTGGAGAGAAAACTAGCAGACAGCTTTCTCAAGTGGGAAAAACATTCTTCCACTTTGTATCTTCTTGGTTTGAAATGTTACATACATCTAAAGGACCAAAAAATGCCAAAAGGACTCTGTTAATTCAAACATTTTTTGTTTTGTAAACTACTTCATGTATCAAATTATTTCTATTTACTTAGTTTTAGAAATTATCAGTAAAAACTATATTTTAATTCATTCATGCAAGAAAAATTCTTAAAGAGTGAGAAAGAGTGAAACACAAGTCATGACTTTAGCCTTGTTCAAATTAATAGTGCTTTGAATGCATCCCCTTTTGCAGTGGTATTTATACCCAGAAGTTACCTATGAGATATTTGTCCCTCATTCTGCATTCACTTGGTAATGGTGGAAGCCAGGACAGAACAAAGAACAAAGGAAAGAACCTGGCCCTTACGTCCTCCTCCAAGGCAGCATTGTAGGTTACTTGGCAAAGAAAGATCAGAGAAATGCTTGCATAGGAAGCAATCTGCAAAGCTGCAGTCCTCTTCGCTTACCTCTTCCTTTCTTCCCAGAGTAATTAGTGAAGTTGCGTGTAGTCTCTTGGTAATTTCCCAGTTGTGTTGTAAGGTTTTTTTTCTTGTCAGTACCCACTTATCAAGCTTAAACTCTAATTATACTTATCAGTGCTGAAAATTGGCTATTATCACTACTTAAACTCCTTCTAATTGTAAGAAATACTTTCTTAGCAAACAGTTAGATAATTTTACTTAACATCTAGATGTGAAAAGCTATTTTTTTTTCCTTTTTTGTTTTTTTTTTTTTTCCACTGCAACCTTCTCTTATTTTTCATCTTTGTGGCTACTTCAGGGGTCAGTAAGGTGGTGACTGTGGACATAAAAGGGAACTGGCAACGCTGGCTGAAGGTCCGAGATCTCACCAAGGGCATGACCTATTTATTCAGAGTGCAAGCCCGAACCATTGCCTATGGACCTGAACTGCAAGCCAATGTCACAGCTGGGCCAGCAGAAGGTAAGTGGAACCATAAAAGCATGTCATGAGCTAGATAAGTTATGCAAACGCAGTGCAGCAGCAGGAAATAAAGCACTTGGGGCTTAACATGGATTTCTAAGCCAAGGAGAAGTTGAGTCACAGGAGCTCAGGGCGTGATTCAGTGGGTTTCACAACTACCCATGAAAAACACATTTCTTTTTTTTTTTTCTGAAATCTAAAAGACTGATGTGAATAAACAAAACAGTGTGAATAAATCATAGCACAAACTAGCCACCCAGGGAATTCAAAGCTACAGCCAGACAGCGTGGTTCATAATTCTGGTTGTAGTGCTACGCTTTGGAGTCAGAACTAGAATAATTCTGCCTAAACCAGCAGAGGTTCCTGGATGTAAAATCAGGAAGAATTTACAATTGTTTCCTCCTGACACTTTGGCTTGTGTGCAGGGAGATGTCTGCAAATATCCTGATATGCCAAGAGGAGGCTGAAGTTCAGCATTCTCTGCTTGATACAGTGTGTGTACCAAAACAGTTGGTTCTCCTATTTGATCAGTGATAACAGATAGTCTAACAAGGTAAAGTCCCTCCAATTATATCATTTTTTTTCTTAACAGACACACCTGTAAAACCTAGCCATTGGTGTTTGTAATTGGTGGGACTAGAACCAGTACAAAAATTAGCCCAGTAGCCTATTGAGCTGTTTTATATTGCACGTGCGTTGACCAATACTTCTGGATTATTTTTTTCCTTTGTCACTAGAAGAAATGAAGAATACCACACTATGTCTCTGATACCACCCACACTTGCCATGTCATTTCATCCTTCAGGGTCTCCTGGCTCCCCTCAGGAAATTCTGGTGACAAAATCTGCTTCTGGGCTGACGCTACAATGGACTGAGGGAGATTCAGGAGAAAAACCCACAACCGGGTACATTATAGAGGCACGGCCCTCAGGTAAGCCATGGGAAATATGGACAGCTTGGTGTTTTGAGTTCCCTTCCTTTGGTCCACGCTGAAACCCATCCTCCAGTGGAGAGATTGTTTGTTGTCCTAGTAAGCTGCTGGGATTTTGTGAGAGAAAGCCGTCACCGCCCAGTATTAAGCCTTTGCTAATTTATTACATGGTTTACCAGATTTTCTCCTGTTTAGGAATAGTCACAGAAAATTACCCTAAGAGCTCTAGTTTCCACTGTGCCACATCACTGGTAAATCATCCAACTGATGAACCAATAGAGTTAATAATTAAAACTCACTTAAATGCTTACAGCATCTCTCATGCACAAGGATCTTTAAATACTTGCAAACTGTGTTTTGAGGACCACAGATAGAAATCTATCCTTCAGCAGCAGAACTCAGCAGCTAATCACCATTAATAGCAGGGCCAGAACTGTAGCAGCATGCACACATGGCTTCCTCTGTTTGTTCTGCAGGGAGGGCATTAGTGGGTGAGAGGAGTCCCCTCATCACCATGGGTTTTTTTGGTGCTTTCCCAGAGCTCCCGTGCTTCTGGCATTTACATTTTACTGAAGCTGCATTCTGTTTTTTCCCAAATATTTTCCCAGTTGGAAAAGATCATATTAAATTTAGGCGTGCTCTCCAGCTTGTTTGCAGCCTCTCCTAGTTTGGTACCCCTTGCATATTTATTAAGCGCACACTTTCTGGTAGCCAAGTCATTAACAAAAACAGTGAATGCTGCCAGACCCCTGTTTAATCTCACTTGATAAATTCCCTCCACTCTGACAGGGAATGCTGATAACCGTTCTCCAAGTACAGTTTTCAGCCGCTGATGCATCTACCAGATACTTGTTTCGTGTAGGCCGTGTTTGAATGTCATGATGTCAAAAGCTTTGCTGAAGTCAGGATAGATGATGTCTGTTCTTTCTCCTCTATTGACAAGGTCTGCTACCCTGTCACAGGAGGAAATTAGACATGATTTATACTTGACATATCCATGTTGGCTGCTTGTTCTTTCCTTTTTTTTACTTCCAGGTGCCTACACATTGCTTGATTATATATTGATTAAGTGAATGCTTATCTGTTTGACTATATAAAGGATCCTAACTGTTTCTTGGATGTGTCTTAAATGTAAGGTTGTATTTAAACCCAACAATATTAATTGCATTTAACCAGACCAGTAACAAAATCATTCTGGTCATCACTGAAACTACAAATTTGCAAAATCATAGTTGCCTTTGATAGAACTTGCTCTGCAGTGACCCTAACATTTCTTCCTAATTTCTGTCATTTAACGTTATTTCTTTCAAAACAAATTGAAGGAACATGTGTGCATTTTCAAAGCACTGGAGTTTCCCAGAGTGTTCAAGAGATTTTTTGAATTAGAGGCATGACACTCAATGTTTCCATTTGCCTTACATCAGCTTATTGGCTCAGTCTTTATTTCTTTGTATGCAGAAAATACCCTCTCTTATTTAAACTGCACTGTTTACAGGTAAAAGTTAACAGGTGAAGTTAAACCAGAATCCTTCACTGAGGCTTGCTTACCAGCTTACATTTCCCCAAACAGGGTTTTTAGAGTAAATTTATTTTAGAGTGAAACCTGTACCGCATGTACAGATGGTTTGCAAGCTGGAAATTCAACTTGTGAGTTGCAGCACTGCAAACTGATCGGATGTTTTTGGGGTTGTCTCACCTTTGGATGTGCACCAACACTTTACAGTTCATGGTTAACGATGTAGGATTTGTGGTCCACTCTTTTTGAGTAGAAAGAAAATAGTCCTTCCAAAGCAGGTCTGAGCTGCATTAACCCTGGGTCATTCCAGCTGGCCCTACTCCACTGATCTTGGAAACACACAGAAGAGGTCTTATTCTCCTGCTCTTGCAACCTGACTGTTGAGGCATTTAATTCCTCCTCAGATTATTTTAATCCTATTCATGCTGCTGTACCAAATGAACTAGCCATTTGTATGCTGGATTCTCACCCTTAGTTCTGGTTGCAGCTGTAGAAAGCGTGAAATGTGATCCAAGAGAGGAGACGAACTAATTGGAGCGCTTGCTTATTTCACGCAAGTGTCGGCTTCCTTTCAGTACTGCTTTTCTTCCTCATCTCTGCATGGAGGAGTTTGAAATCTGAATTATGAGCTTAACAAAGACAGAGAACTAATTCCTCCTGTCAGGTCTGGCCATTCAGAGACGTTTCTGTTTTAATATAATTCTAAGAATTTGCTTCTACATGTTGATTTATATGGGTAGTAGAGCATGGTTTGGAGCAACCTTTATTTTTAAGTACTTGTTGTCCAAGAGAAGAGCAGTTGACTTGTGCCCTTCACATAAAATCAAGGAAGGAGAAGATATTCATCCTTCTGAGATCAAAAAAGGGACATTGAACAGACAGATGAAAAGCTTTAGCTTGTTGCCAATATTCAAATGCAATACCACTACCTTAGTATTTCACATCTCAAGTGTCATCTATTATAGGCCTCATTACCCCAAACGTTAAATGCTGTATCATCTCATTTTCCCTGCTGTAGCTCCCTGCCAAGGCTCTTCCATCAGAGTAAGAGGGTGGCTTTCTGTCATAAATGGCAAACCCCTACCCCCTTTTGTCACTTCCCTTTGAATTTTTCAGTGCCCTGCTGTGTTTCACAGGGCTCTAGCCATCCTGCTGGGTTTAGCAGTGATGGCAGCAGGCAGCTGAGATTGTTCATTTGATCTCCCCGTTTCTCCCTCGGATTTATGGAAGGTGACCAGACTGACTACCTCTTGTGCATTTTGAATATACTCAGACACCAGCATGGAGCAGGCAAACCAATATTTTTTCCAGAGTGATCTGTGCTAGAGGAAGACAGTACAGAAACAGAACTGTTTTTCTTTTCCTTCAACTCCTCTGTCCCTGGAGAAATGGATTCCAGTTTAGCTTCTTGTGCATTACAAGAAATGCAATTAAGCAGCCTCTGTCGCTGCCATAGTAAGCGCTCCCCAGACATCGACTAGGCTGGCTAAGAAGTGGGTATTAGATCATGTCCTTTGTTTCGATGTGCAGAGCAAAAGACAGAAATGGCACATCAATAAGGTTCCCAGCACTGCTGGTGGGAGTGGAGAAGGTGGGTCTGCCCCTCTTTTCGCCTCTGTGTGTCATCTCCAAGGCTCCTCTCTCTGTACTGTGGCTTAATGGCAGGCGTGCGGCCTGTAAAGCATTGAGCAGGCCCACTCAGGCTTTCCTTCCCGATTATCCCCTACCTGCAAAGCAGGTGTTTCTGCACAGTGTCCCAGGGACCCCCTCTGCCAGGAGGACACGTGCATGTGTAGGCCTTCACGCACGTATTGGCCTGCTACAGTCGTCTCGAGCTGTGGGGCAGCTGAGCAGATGCTCAGTCAGTCTGTTTTACAGCTTGTGGCATCTCGGGAAAGCCTCCGACCCAGGATGAGACTGCAGAAGTTTCCTCTTGTGCTTCCTCTCTCCCCACCATGTGTTTTGGGTTTTGTTTGTTTGCTTTTCCCAAGTAGGGAATGACTTCGGGCCAGTGGGAGCTAATTGCAGCTTAATATGTTTCCAATAATAATAATTCTAGCGCTCTGGCTGGCATGAATAGGCTGGTTAGGCCTCAGATCAGCTACAAATCATGTGCTCAGGATGTAGACAAGTCAGAATAGTGTTTTCTTTTGTTCCCTCAGCTGATCAGTTCCATGAGGGCGGCAGACGTTTTGGGGAAGAACTTGTCTATTTGGAGTGAGGATTGTCCTTCCCATAAATGCTGGTTTTCGCTTCTCACACCCCAAGGGCAGATCTCACTTCAGTTTTCTTTCTGGTGTCTTGAGTAATGTTTTCATGTTTTCTTCCTTTTCTATTTATTTTTAAACAAATGAGGGAGTGCAGTGTCAAACATGGACTCAAACCAGCAAAAGTCAGTAAATTCAAAGTGAAGGGTGCAGCTGCATTGCCGGCATCTGCCATGGGGCCTTTGGTTCGCTTCTGCTTGCAAACAACATGCTGAGGCTGACAGTTTGTCAGCCTTCACTTCCCATTCTTGTCCTTTCATTAGTTTGCATGATAATCCAGCCCTTTGCCTCTGACAAATGCATCCCCATTTTAATTTTGCCCTCTGTAGGAGGAATGCTACTCGCATTCAGCTGGTCCTTAACTCTCAGCTGCTTCTCCCCTCATAAACCACCTAATGCGTAATTAGGAGAAAGTTTTACAACACAGCCCTCCTCTTTCTCCAAGGGGGAAGGCTGGCATTTAAGACCCAAATAACTGACAGCTTTCCATCTGCCCGGCTGCAGCCATTTGTTAGTGGCTGGAGTTAGCAGAGCCAGGAGCCCTCGTTACTTCCTGACAGTTTTATTTGGACCCTGATTAATTGCTTGTGAAAACAGGCAGGCCTGTAGGTGCCGTGCCTGGGCTACACCTCGCCAGGGTGGTGAGTTGCCTGCACAGGAGGATGTCCAGGGCAAGCTGGGCTCATGGTGGTTTTGACTTCTCTTGTAATTTAGGTTTTCTCCCCATGCATTGTTAAGAGGCTGAGAGCCCACTGAAAGGCCATGTGAAATACAGAAGGGGACAGATGTTACTGCTTGCAAAGGCTTCTGCTCCAACACAAGTGCAGTGCCAGCTGTGCTGCGTGGCACAGGACATGAACCAGGAGCTGACTGGGGCTGGCTGAGCCTTGTACCTCCTTGCAGGGGTCCAGCATCGCAAACTTGGCTTATCTTGGTGGTTTCCTTGAGTTAATACTCAGTTGATATCCCAACCATGGCATGCACATCCTTCCTCCCTAAACTGAGTGGAAAATGATGTGTACGGTATACTAATGATTTTCTACTGAACTTAAAGGCCAATCTTTGCTATCACAGGTGACCTTCTAATGAATTCTATCTCAGCTGAACTTCTAACATTTAGAGCAAACCTATTTTTAAGGTATGGGGGAAGAGATGTGGTGAATGAATTCACAAGTCTTTGTTCAATATTTAATTACAGAGCTCAGTACTGAAATAAAATGCTTTTTTGGTTTGGATATATCTGACTGCAATCTCTGTCTACAAAGAGAAGCCTGAATATTCCAGATGGAGATGAGATAAACTGAAGCTCTGTAATTAAAAACCTTATTGGCCAAAGCTGGGGAAGCTGCAGACTACCCTGTGCATGGCATTTGCTTGATGTCAGCAATGGGGGAGACATAAGGATGTCCCTTTCTTCCCAGGCTGCCACCCTGAAGCATGTCTAATCACTGCAACTGCAACAGCATCTCTCTGGGTTCCCAAAGATCACACACTGGGTCCCATCTTGGCCAAGCCCTCTCTTCTAGCCCCAGAAAAAATACCTCAGGTGGGCCAGAAAATATCTGGCCACTAGCTGGAGCACCTCTGAGTCCCCATGAGGCAGGAATCCCCCTGACGAAACATCCACCAGCAGCCGTCCTTGTCTCACACCATCACCACCATAGCCAAGGGGGCAGAGAGGTAGAAATGTCACACTAACTTCTCAAGGGTAGTTTTACCAAGTTATTGCAAGCTTTACCAAGTGGTTAAATTTACACTTCCTTGGTCTGTTGGATATTCTGCACTGTGCACCCTGATAGGTTTGAGAAAATGAGCAAGAAAGTGTGTGTGTACAGTTGTGTTTGTTGCAATGAGCGTTGAACATTCATTTCTACTGTTGCCTCTTCTTCCCCCATTTAAGCGTCTTTCAATGCAAACAAATTGCTTTTCAGACAATTCACAATGGGCTCAAATTCTCTTATTGCTGTTTACAAATGTGTTTATGAAAGCTCAGGCAATTCTAGCAATTATGGCAATATTTTATAGTCTGAGATGCTTCTTCTTAGTATTGGTGGTTGCAACAATCCAACTTGGAAAATGCATCCCTCACTCCACCCTTTTCGGAGAAACTAAATCCCCAGCCCCCTTTTTACTACATTGTACGTTTATGCGGTAGAAATAATCTAGCCATCTATTGCCCTGTAAAAGGGAAGTCAATATTTTATCTCTTGTTTTATAGCCATTGTAATATCCAACTAATACATAACAATGGTACATTATGATAACTTCATTATACTCTGATCATGCTGGTGAATAATGTATTGGTCTGAATTTTAAGCATGACAGAAAAATTACCTATTTTATTGTTCTTCGGTATTTCTCAGTGTAGCTGGAACAATAACATTTCAGCTTGCTTTTTGCATCCACTGAGACTGCCAAACCTCATGATCAGAAAAGATGTAGTTTGGGGGCTGTTAGTCAATGTGTGTGTTGCTAGACGTGCAGCACGTTACAAATTACAGAGCCAATATTTACTGATGCCAAAGTTAAAACATTCACATGGAAATGCACCTGCAGTGTTAATCAATCCATCTTTGCTTTTGTTCCCTGTTGCACAGAAGTAGGCGGAGGGCCAAATTTTGCTCTGTTACACCAGCACAGTTTCAGAATTGCTGCAGTGACTTCAATTAGTTTACATGCAGGTAAATGCAAAGCAAATGAGAACAGACTCTGGCCTTCACTGCCGCAGCAGCAGAAGTCGCTAAGGGTAGTGCTGCTGGCTCTGGCTTTATTGTTACCTTGATAACACCTCAAGCTACAGAAGTCATGTTGATGCTTGAGTCTCACAGTGCAGAGGGCTTTCTTTCAAAGCAGGTGGCTCCTGCGCTGCAGTAGTATCTGTGCAGAGGTTATCACTGTACTTCTATTGCTGTGGGACATACAGAGAAAAATAAGCATTGCTTGAACAGCTTTGATAACTAAAAGTAGAAGCCTGATCAGGTCAGATCCTTAAGAGCTGTGCTGGCTTAGGCTAGCCGAGAGTTTGGCACCTTGTGTACACAGCCATTTTGTCGGTGGAAGTGCTGGGCACCAGTTGTTACAGAAAAGCAGTCTGTTTAGATTAATGTTTGATTCCTGCACTCAAAATTATTGACTGGCATCTTTAATTATAGTTGGTTTTCTTCTTACTGGTAACTGCATCCATCTTGTTGAAAGTTCTTTCCATTGAAGTCAAGTGAATATAAGATTACGCATATGGATCAGAGACCGGAACGGTGCCTCGTCAGGATGCACATCAGGATAAATGTCAGTATGGCTGTTGAGAATTGAGATTACCCTACTGAAACACTCTCATCAGTTATGCAGAAGGCATTGTGTTTCCAGCAACTTTTAGAGCTTTATAATACAAACAAAAACTCGTTCCTGCTTAAAAATGCATGGCACAGAAGTGCAGTGCCTGCTGCCTCTCTCTGTGGGCTGTGCCATGCTGCAGTCCAGCCCATGCAAAAGGATGTCTCTATATTGATATTGTGAAGCAAGCAGCACGCCAGTGGCACCAGTCCACCAGGCACCAGTTCATGCAAGGCCACGGTGCTTCCTGCCAAGACCCAAATCTGACATTTGTTTGCAAACCTAACCTATGCACTGGGATAGTGAAGTCAGTTTTGCAATGTAAAAAGCAGGCAAAACCCGTGCAGTTAGGACTCATTAAAGTACCAGGTTGCTGTGGGCTTAGTTGCTCTGTCAACTAACAGGCATGCAGATGCAGCGACCATACCTGGTCAGGAGGGACCCAGATGGCTGGCAGCTGCTCTAGCCAGCTTAGGTCACCATGGGTGCTGCTGCAGATTTTAGCGGAGAACTCTTCCATCTGGGCTGTTGTAAGACCCCCGTCACGAGTAAATCCTTTTACAGATGGGGTCTTGCAGGGCAATCTGACATTTGTGTGTATCACTGAGCAGCCTTCGGGTAAGCATGTCCACTGCCTGTGGTTAAAGCACACAATTAATGACAATTATTTTCCACGAGCAGAAGGAGGTGCCAAGTCACACAGTTAATGCTGTTCCTTTCCTTGCTGCTTTTCCAGATGAAGGACTGTGGGACATGTTTGTGAAGGACATCCCTCGCAGCGCTACCTCCTACACAGTCAGCCTGGACAGACTCAAACAGGGTGTGACCTATGAATTTCGGGTGGTGGCTGTCAATGAAATTGGCTATGGAGAACCAAGCGCTCCCTCTGTGGCAGTATCAGGTAATCAAGCTTTTTGTTACCTTTTCCAATGGAATTTCTTACTGGGAGCGGAGGAGAAAAAAACAAAGTTTCTCTTGTTACAATAAATCATCAAGACCAGCTTGTTTTCACTTATTTTAAGACAAAAGCAGTGTTATTACAGTATACTTTACTCTCAAGGGAAAAAATAGTCATGTGCCATTTTTAAGCTTGACAACCTTCTCAGGAAGTTTGTGAGTGTTTACATATAAGATTTCTTGCCTAAGACTAATTTACAAAGTCTACGATGTGTTTGCTTTTTCTTCTTCCTCCTCTCCTCGTATGTTGTTTTGTTTACTCTCCTTTCTTCTCTGTTCCCAAGGTTCTGTGATAAGCAATTTCTGTGTTATTTTGTATTTAGCGCTCAAGAATGTAGAAGTATAGTTTCCCGAAATTATTCATGATATCCTCTGTGCTGGTAATTCCAGCATATTGTGATACCTCCAGTCTCCCTTCATCACAACAGCTTGTTGGTGGTGCTCACGGACTCTTCTCACCCACCTGCTCTGTTGTGGTTATTCCCGGTAAACAGGGCTATGGCCCGAGCATGCTTCCAGAGTCCCTTTGAACAAACCAGCATTGTGATTTTTTGAAGGAGCTTCCATACCTTGAAAAGCAAATTCCACTCAGCTTTGCCATGTTTGGACAGCTCGAGTTCAATGGCTTCTTGTGAAGTGGGAAGCTCGCCCTTGTAAAAGTTTTTCTCAGTTCTCCTGTTACCCTTGCAGAGAGGGTTGTACTCCAGATTGCTTTGAGCAACAGGTCTCATCCTTGCTGTGTCAGCAAAGACAGATGAGGAATAAAAGAACCTGATAAAACGTCTTTGTGATTCAAAGTTCTGGAGAGTCCCGAGAACCTGGCAATGATCCAGTCTCTGGAGTGGCTTTTATCTCTGCTTCTCGAGTGAAAAGCATAAACACCACTCAGCGATTACCCAGCAGGCTGGAGTAGCAAATGCTGCTATCGCCATCATGGCTGCATTTGTCCTTACACAATTAACCACTTAACCTGTGAGAGCTGTCTATGGATTTCAGTGTGAGTGCTACCCTTCCTTTTCTCCTTCAGGACAAGGGCATAGACACCCTACTTCAAACACCAAGAGTCAGTGTTTTTCCTATCTGTGGTTTCACAGAGGCTGTAACACAATGTAAAGGGTCAGTAATCATGTCAGTCTTTCCTTTCCCGGAAGACATTATTCCCTTGAAGCCAGGCATGCAGCTCCTTCTGATGCTTTTTATAAATAAACCGCTTGTTTGTAAGTTCTCCGCTTGAACAGAACTATTTAATTCACCTCCTTTTGATGCTTCAGTGTTCATCTCAAATTGCTGCATGAAAGTAAGAGGTTTCCATTGAGATTCACAGTCGTAAAAGTATACAGCATTTTAGGCTGACCACTTCAGCTAGCACAGGGAGGTATAAATTGCACTGAATCTGCTCAGCCCAGCATGGCTTGTGCAGTTTGCCTTTAGGTCTTTGTTGGCCTGGACTGGCCTCCTAGAAAAGAAAGATAGTGGCTACTTTTCACTGCTACAGAACACCCAGTGATCTGGAACAAATTTAAGCCCATATCGTAAGGCTTACAACAGACGTTTTTAGATCCAGGGTCCAGGACAGTGAGGGGAAAAAGAGTGCCTGGGTTCAGTGATAATGAGGATTTTGGTTGAAGCTGGTCTCCTGGCATCACCCACTCTTACTGGGTGTTCTCCTACCTTACAGACTACAGGGAAATAATATACAACTGCTGATTTGTGCTACAGTGGCAGCACTTTTTCTCAGAGCTGAGGGATGCTGACAAAGAGAATATCACTGAAAAAAAAATAATAGTACTTACTACTTCAAACCAGAGTGGCAAGATAACTCTAGAAAAAGGAAGTTAGTATCATTTTGTGCCTCCAATTGAGGTCAAATGGAATGAAATGACTTGAGATAACACAAAATTCAGGGAACTGAATTAATGTCAACGTGCCGCATGTTGGGCTTGGCTTAAGTCACTGACGATACCATATAGAACAGGAGTGAATGTTGGAATTTGGGGTTTAAACTACGGAGGTAATGACTCGAATGTACTTTGTTCCCTGGCACTAGCTGTATTTTTCAAAGAGCCATTGAGCAGCATTTTGGCAAGGCAAGCCTCTTAAAAGGTGGAGTAGCCATGGGTCGTGACAAGTATATTAGTGGCTCTTTTGACCCAGGGAGTATTAAGCATACCACAGTAGCTGAGAAATACAGGTGTGCTGGGCTGTGGGAAGAAACCTTCTTACCTTCACTTGGTGATAACTGCTTCTTAGCTAAGGGATTCTGCAGCGCTGCTCCAAGTGTGAGAGATGCTCGTGGAGATGTTGGAGCTGTCGTATGCTCCTGTTCTCTCTGCGATCTAGAAGTGTCAGAAAGCTTTCTGAGGGTCTTATTTTCAAGTGGGCTAGGTTATCTTCTTTGAACACCTCTGTCCTGAGCACTGTTATGGATGTCGCTCACTGTGGGGAAGAAGGGCAAATTCTGAAGGAGCATAAGGAGTTGTTTGTCTTTTGCTCTTTCAGCACAAACAGAAGCCCCTTTCTATGAGGAGTGGTGGTTTCTGCTGGTGATGGCACTCTCAAGTCTGATCCTGATCCTGTTGGTGGTGTTTGCATTGGTCCTGCATGGCCAGAGCAAGAAGTACAAGAACTGCAGCACAGGTAAGACATCATCTCTGCGCTGTACACGTACTCTCAAGAGCTGCAGGAATTAGAAATGTCCTCCCTTTGAATCTGTGATTTCAACAGCATGGACTCTCTTTATAGGTATTTTGTTTGGCAGAAGACTTGGATATTTTTACTATCTAATTTGGTAGAAATGGCTTTTGCCCATAGCTTTACTGGGCAAAGAGTGCTGGATCTTATCAGGTTTTGGAAGTTAACCAGCCATGGGCTTGGACAGGACAGCATCTGGAAGTCCCGGGGACTGTAGCAAAAGCCAAGAAGTCTGGGTCAAATGCTTGGCAGACCACAAAAAATGAATAAGCTGAGTCTTTATTTAGCTTAGTTGTCATTCCCTGATAGAGGGGGAGAAGAAGGGTTCTGCTTTTCCATATCCATACCTAGTGCAAATATCCTATGCCTGTATGCTTGAGGACTATATCTTAACTCTTTTACATTAAATAGGGTGCCCAGCATCTCACATTCATTCCCTAAGCCAAGCTACAGTTATTGGGCTGGGACCAAGGAGCTAGAAGTCTTTGTTATCTGGACCTGTTAGACTTTAAGGCACCATGAGCATCTAGCTTTGAATTTTCCTTTACTTACAATTTTTACCAGTCTCCTCCTTGAAAGGAAACAGGAACTACCTGCTCTGTAACTAGGAATGTTAAGAGTCCCCTTTCAAAGCACCTTGTTCTGGAGCACTGAATATTGTTTTTAACCTTTTCTTCTTCTTACATGGAAGAGTTGTTCATGTGTGTTAATTCTCAGATAGCCTTCTCCACCTTCAGCAAGAAATTGCTCTGCTGCTAGAAGGTGCCAAAAAGGCACATTAATGAGTAGGATCAGGTGGATGAGTCTTCGCACTGCCCATTCTAAAGGATTAATGTAATGAAGGAGTCTTGAAAGAATCTTCCAGGCAGTATTTAGCAATCCAGTCCCAAAGAGAAGATCTTTTCTTTCTTTATAATTCACTTCTAAAAAGCGTTAGAAAATCAGATTTTAGTCCCATGGGATATGAGATGAAAGAATACCACGGCATTTTACCAAGTTAATGCTATTACATATTTGTATGCATAGCTCATAGGAAATCGCTCATCTTCTTAGTTTTGCTCTGTGTTTGGGGGACAGACATGAAAAGACAGGTCTGACCTGTACTGTCAGATATCAGCGTTCACACTGAGTCTTAATGTAGCATTGAAATTGAAGTTGAGGATAAAGTACCTGTCTGCTGCAAAGTGGCAATGTGCAACCAGTCTTTCTCCCCAGGACACTAGCTGAGCTCATACCTTTGGGATTATAAAGAAGAGCATGGGAGAGAATAAGCTCTTGCTATATTTGATCACAAAAAAAAAAAAAGTATACTTTGCTGTATTTTCCCTCTTCTGCCAGTCCCCTGTCCTTTTCCCTGCCTTACCTTGTCTGGTGATGTCTCACGCCTATGTCTTATCCTCATTACAGCTCTGACATCTTTTTCCTGTTTGCTGCCCACTGACCCTTTCTCTTGCTTTGCTGCCTTCTTGTCACCCCATTTTTTTATTTTTTATTTTTTTCTGCATTTCCTGGTTTTACTTTGTCTTGCTTTCCTTCCATCAGCAAAAATGGGATTCATGTCACCTGGTTTAGGGCATCTTCAATGGCTACCTGAATTACTCACCTGTATTCCGTTCATAGTCAAAAGACAAGAAAAAGCACATGTGGAGCACAGTTCATCTGCATTATTTTAGATACCTCCAAATGAAACACATCCCCTCCATGACTCCTTTAATCCCCTCTTTTGGCTCCTTCTGCCTTTTTGCACTCCTGATATGCTCCTTTCTTCCACTTTGTACTCATTTGCCAGTAACAAAGGTAAAGAGATTTTCAAAAAAAATAATAATGTCATAAAACGTAAAGAAGGGGAAGTTAGTGACTCCTTACAGTTGTACTTGGGGGAAAAATACCCATGTTTCAGCTGAATTTTTCGTTGCCTGGCTCCAGGTAAAACCATCTCCAATGTGGAAGAGTCGGTCACCTTAGATAACGGAGGCTTCACTGCCCTGGAGCTCAACAGCAGACACCTAAACATCAAGAGCACCTTCTCAAAGAAAAATGGAACCAGGTAAGAAGCTTGGAACACCACGCTCCTGGAAGTGGCTTTTCATCTAGGTTCAGGCAGCTGTTAAATGGGCAAAATGAGACTGTTGTCTGGAGGATCTAGGGAGGACTTTACTGCCCAAGTCACTGCCCTAGGCTGTGACACTAGCTTCTAAGCATGATTTAATTGTCTCTTTAACTGTATCGTTTCAGAGAAAAAACAATATCCCATACACTGACCTGCTATGTTTCCTAGGTCTCCTCCTCGCCCAAGCCCGGGAGGGCTGCACTACTCTGATGAGGATATCTGCAACAAGTACAATGGAGCCGTGCTGACCGAGGGCTTGGGCCTGAATGAGAAGCCCTTAGAAGTATCAGAGTCAGAGGTAAGTGTTTGCCTTTGCCTTGCCAAGTGCTTAGCAATTTTCCCCCCGAATCCTGGAGAGTCTTTGAAATGCCATTCCCATGCCTGCCTCATACTGTTGTCATTATTTGTCTGTCTTGGTGACTTTAAAATGTCCTATTCCTCAGGCTGTTCACATCACATTTTAAAATTAAAATGTCCCAAGAGGGAATCACAAGCAGGACCAAGCCAGGGCAGATTCCAGATCTGTCCTTGGCAGATATTCACAGTTTTCCAGTGTTACACGGAAAGGCAAACGCAACCAGTCAGTCAGCGTGTGCTGACCTCTCTGGTAAGGAGCTGCACATCCCCTTCTGCACATAGACTGCAAAGACGGAGTGCTTTTGGGCAAACAAGTATGTGCTGCAAAATAACCAGCTGGCTGCAGCTACTGCCTGGACACGGTCTGGATGGCTGCAGTGACTGAAGTATGGGATGTGCTTTGAAGTTTTCACAGTGCCTTTTTTAGACAGCTGCAGCAAACACTAAGCTTTGGAAGTTTGGTCTTCTGTGGTGATAACTGCTGCCTGTGCTACAGGGGGAGTAAGCGGAGAATGAGTAACCTGCCAGGGACAGCACTTGCTGTGAGAGCCCAGCATTCGGGTTTCGAAACACTCCAGTCCACAACATTAAGCTAGCACTAAAGGATCTCGGGTTGCTTTCAGACTCTGCTCTCCAAGGAAGGTGGTTGTATGCCAGCATTATACCTTTGGCTGTGCCCTATCTTCTGTCTCACGTCCCCTTTAAGAAGAAGTAAAGTGATTATGGTCTGCAGAAGCCCAACAGTGGCCATGGGTGAATAGGCAGACTTCAAGGGACGTACAGAAAGGTAAATCTGTCTCTCAAATTGTGTGTTGTCAGCTGACAGCCTAACGAATCTGAGCTGACAGCACAAGAAGCGAGCAGTGGGCCAAACCACTCCAACCCTGACCCTTCCAGCAAGAATAAATCAAGGAGCAGCAAGTAGTGAAAGAAGATGACAGTTTTCATCTGTAGCTTTTCTGCACCTGCAGCTACAGCTGCTTTTCCTGGCTACCTGGCTCTCACCTCCTGTTAATTACCACGGACAGCCTGCTGCTTTGCGCTGCCCTATGGCCGACCCAGCGTGTCGGCAGCTTTCCTTGGTGTAGCTGGAGCTGCTGTCTGTGCGAGGCACAAGTGTTACCTCCAGATTAAACCCACAGTGCTTTGGTCATGTCACTGTAACAACCCAGCATTAAACCTGTCATTAAAACAGTTCGCTGAGCATGATCATGAATTTAGCTCTAGCACCTTCTGACATTAATTTCAATGCCCCATGTGGTATTTCCTGGTAATGCGCAGAAGTTGTCTTACAGGGTGTCATTACTGCCTTCTATATGCACTGTTCGTGCAACACAGAAGAAAGTGGGGTTTGTTTTGTTTTCTCATGCTATTATTAAGATTATTTATTTACTGTGTATTGCTGTCAAGCCTGAAGGTCTCAGTTGAGATTCTTGTGTTTTCGTGAATCTGTTTGTGCATGTGAGTATGTGAACAAAATGTGCCTCCTGTTTTTCCTTGGGGTTTAGATATGCAGCCCTTCTGTATAATGTCTTTGATGCTTGCTTTTTTTTTTTTTGTGGGGAGTGCTTTTAGGCATGAAATGTTAATAGGCTCCCAGTAGAGGTAGCAAGAGGAGATGCTGCCTTTTGATCAGCCTGAAAATGCTGTTTACGTTGGCTGGTATAGACAGGAGGTGAGGGTGGAGGGGAGCAGAGGTGGCTGTAGATGTTTGACCGCTCTGTTTTCAAATATTTGTGTACCTATTAGCTCTTCCTGTTTGTCTTTTCTGTTCTTTTGGTTTCTGTTCTCAAAGGATATCTTAACAGACAAGCTGTTTTCTGAGAATTTCAGAGTCTCCATCTCTTTTAGCAGGGAAGGGTGTTTCCTATTATATGAAAAGTTAAAGGTATCTTTTTTATATAAGAGCTCCAAACGTTTGGTTCTTTCCAGCAAAGGGGGGGGGGTGGGTCTTGATGCTGTTTTCCTCTAATACATCTTTGTGTGGATCTCAAATTTCACTTAATACAATTCATGTAAGGGCAGGCAAGGCCAAAAACTGTGCTTTTGCTTTCAACCCACGTGTCATCTTGTTGCTTCTCAGTTTTACCCCTATTGCCTGAGGTGTCAAGATTTTACATGGAAAAGAAGGGAGCTCGCTGGCTTCAAGTCTCGTGGGGTTTACTAAACATGAAGAAGAAGTTTGTGAGAAACTCTCAGGCTGACTGACTGCATTTACAACACAGCTGCCTGGGAGCCTTCCTCTGAGCTCCCTCCTGAAGAGGAGAACAAGAGAGAAATGACGAGAAAATCTAGCAGACCAAGCAGTACTCTAAAATTCATAAATCAAGTGGTTAACTTACTCCATGTCATGAAAGCCAAGCACCAGTACTGTTAATGAGGTTAAAGTAGTTTAATTGGCAGGTATGGAGCAAGAGAGTGCTAAAAGTGTAATTTCTAAATGATTAATAATAATAGGCTTTTAGATAATGAGTCAAGTGGACAAAGCACTGGACAGACGATCTGAAGAAATTTGGTGTTCACCACGTGCAGAAACTTGATAATATATCTGCAGTGTCATCCAGCCATGGAAGAGCAGTTTTACTGGGCGGTAGGGAAGGGTGTTGTATGTTTGCTTGTTCTCATGCATCTTTTTGGTCTCGAAAAACTGTTTTCAGGAGGTAACATTCTCACAGATTGCACCCGTTATCAGTCAGCGCTGAATGCTGGCGATGCTCTGGTCTTCCAAGCTGCTTGCTACAGTCTAACTGATTTTCCTTTTCTCGTATTGTAAGTTCCCACTTAACATTTGTTAGGGAATATGATTTAGCTCGTTTCCAATAAAGTTCTCAAGTGATTTCGACAAGTTGGGCACCATGTGGAAGTCAGCTGCAGATGACACATTCAATGAGCAAGGGCTGCCATGTCCAGAGAAGTCTGTTTGCCCTTCTAGGTCACCTCATCTCTTACAGCATATGCACTTCATGTCAACCAAGAGAAGCTGCTGCCATCTACATTTTTAGAAATAATCTCCAAAAGCCGTTTCTTCTCAAGTAACTTAATATAAATATATACTTACATAATTGGAACTATTTTCAAATTTCCCATTGACTAAGCTAGCCAGCTCTGGTGGCTGTTCTGCCTCTGAACAGCATTTGTGCATTCCGTGCTATCAATAAAATACGTAAATAGCCTCTCATTTTCTGTATTTATTGTTGCATGGGCATCCGTGCACCCCTGGCTGACAGTCGGTAATGTCACAGTACGCCCAATCACGCTCCAGCCTATGGAGGTTTCCAAGGTAACAAAGCCACAGCCGCACTGAAGGGCGACGCAGAGCGGGGAAAATGGAAAAACAAAGCAGAAAGCCCTGCAGCATTTCTGTTTACCCAATAGTTTAAAAAACACTAGAAAGTAATCCTGTAGTATAAGCTGTCTATGTTGTCATGCAGAACGTTTATTTTTCTGGCACTTGATTTTCATCAGGGCAGAGGGGGATGTAGGACTGTAATTTGGAGAATTCCTTGCTGGTCAGGGCAGTTATTAGTACCTCGTTTGGAGTAGACCTTAGAAGATACTTGGAAACATGGACAGAGCAATCAGTTCCTGCCTATTTTGAAGGAAATGTGAAGAAAAAACTATGTATCAAGACTAATGAGTAGGTTTATCCTTTCCAGCATCAACACAAACAAAGGTGAAAGGCTGAAGTCAGATGATGCGTGTGCAGGTACACAAGTTTCATAAAAGTCCCTTCTGAAAGGCACTGGCCTTATTTACACTAAATTAGTATTCTCTTTCAGTAGGGATAATGGACTAATTAGCGCACAGATTATCAGCAGGTGGCCTAGTTTTAAATTCCCTCTTTCTGTTCATGGCAAGTCCAAGTGACACTATTTCAAGTGGCAGCAGCCCATCTAAAAGTGTTCCCAGTATTTCTCCTCTTTATTATGTTGACTTCTGGCAGTCTCAGAAGGATTTGGCTTGGGTACAGAAATTATGTTAGTTTTGTGGGTAAGTATTTTCTCCTAGCAGTGGACAGAAATCAAGTGGCTGAATCGGTATTGTTATACCTAGCAAGTAATGCGTTCGTTTTCTGGATCCAGCTGCTTCTCAGCATTTCTTCTTAGATCTCTTGCCCTTTTAACCATCTTTATGTTTCTGTACGTCTGTGGGGTCATCAGGAAAACCAGTAAGTGTGGGGGTTTTTTTGTTTATTTGTTTTTATTGTTTGTGACACCTCATCTAAGCCGATGTGATCCCTCTCTTCAGCAGGGGCTTCTTTCTTTGGGGGTGGCTGAGTGTGCCCAAGGCACTAAGACTGACTTTGGTCTGGGGAAAGAGTAGGAATACATGGTAAGGGCAGTGGTAGCATTGTGCCTTTGATGGAGGGAGCCCATCCACGGCATCTGGAAGCTCAATTACAAGTTTCTGGTGAAAAAGCCATAGCCACCTGCCTCTGCTCAGGATGCAGAGACTTTTCTTCTGGGTGCTGCCATGATTCCCCAGCTCCCCAGGCACTTTTTACCTTAACATCAGACTGTGAAGCTGCAGCATAATGTTTGGAGACGTAGGCTGGTTCCAAGTGCAACTTGTTTCTCGATAGGAATGAGGAAATCAGATCTGCAGGAAAAGTTGGTTGCCTCTGCAGCTGAGGACCGGCCTGCCCGAGCTGTTGCCTCCCTCCCTGTCATGCTGCCACATCTGCAGTCATCAGAGGCGCTTTTGTTGGAGCGCCTTACAAAATAGACAGGGCAGTGCTGGCAGGATGGTTCCTGCAGCAGTGCCAAGACTCTGGAAGTGCTCTCTGCACCCACTGGCTGCGAAGTATTCCAAATCTGGGGATATTCCAGGCATGCTGCAAAAACCACCTGTTCAGGATGGCCTTTGGAGGGAGTCTGGTGTTGGCTTCCCGAGGTTGGCAGCTGGTGCAAAGGAGGGTTTTTCTAGGTGATAGACTTGCTGGGTTCCTTCTGGAATAATTGTTAAATGCTGGTGGGGTTTTGTTGTAATATTAATTACATGTCAGGGCACCTGGAGCTTCGCATTCATAAAATAATCAAACAAGATAATTCTGAAAAAGCCAGAGCATGGTTAACAGCAGAAGGGAAATTTTGCAAAGCTGTGAAGAGTCGCGGTGCTCAGACTTTCAGAAAACTCTGGGAAAAATTTCTCAGCCCTGTCCATCACCCACTGTGTTGGAAAACGCTCACGAAGTAGTATCGAAGCAGCTACCTAAGCAAAGAAGGATGGATGCAAAAAATGATGGATGCGGTGCCCTTTTCAAATGATGGTTTGCAAGGCATTTGAGGGTTGTTCTTCAGAGACCATTAAAAAGGAGCTTCAGAGAAGGAGAGACTAGTTGTGTGGCAGGCAGGATCAAGGAGGATGTGTGTTTGCTGTGGGGTGTCATAGATCAGAACGATACCAACTTTTTGAAACTAATTGCAGCAACTAACAGTTGCAAGTTGCACTTACCCATCTCTCTCTTGTATGTCTTAGGCAGCTACCGCTTTGATATTTAATTGCCTTTCAAATTGGGTATGCAGAGTATCGGGAGAAATAAAAAAAGGAATGAAAGCTTTTGCATGCTCAGACCAGAGATTTTGAGGGAAGGCGTGAGATATGGCAATGACTGAGTAAATGTTTGTGTGCTGTATGGGATGTGGCTGTTATTAGTGGGAACATTACTGGGAACAGAAGGAAAATGTGCACTCATACAGTGGCCAAGGCTTTGCCGTGGTCTCTCTTTGGAGGAGATGGATGAGCCCTCTGTGCTTCCTCCAGCTGCATCACAGCAGCGGTACTGGGGAGGGGGCAGGCACACAAAGCTGATCTGGTTGCATCTCAATAGAGTTCCTCAGCTCCAGCTAGATGTTGATACAAGCTTTGAAGCTACCAGCCACCAGGTGTAAATGTTTGAAGGGCCAAGATCCTCTCTGAACACTGGCCTACGTGTGAGCCGTGTCAGGAAAGCAACCCCTCCTTCTGGCAGTTCTTTTCCAGATTTTGCATTTCTGTTTTCCTGTAGCGCTGCTGGTTGGGTGCGTTGTTATACCACCGATAATCAGATAGAACATACAGAATGGAGTTGTTTGCCTGAAATAAACTGCAGTTTTGCTTAATTCCCTTTCAGTGCTATAACTAATTTTCAATATTTAATGGGGCTTGCAAGCCAGACTCAGAGCGCTGTGCAGGTGCCCTGATCTGACCAGCATAAACAGCAGCACGTCTGGCTAACTTGTGTGCATTTGCATGAGAGGCATTCTGTCAGTCCTTGCACCAGAAAAAGACAGATTCTCAATTGCTGTTGTAATTGCAATCTTTTTGATTATATGGTTGAAAGCTGTTGGTTTCCCTGCAATGTCTCTACCCTTCTCAGCATCTTCTGTCAAAACAGGAACTTGTAGCACTTGCAGCAGTGTTCTGCAGTGAATTAGAATGGATTTTTCTGTATCTCTTAGCATCAGGGATCATTGGGGAACCTTCCCTCTAGCAGCAAAGCCTGGCTAAACCAGAGCAGTTGTTTCCTACAGTCCAGCGTGTATTACACTTGGATTACAACCCACCTTACCCTAAAATTACAGCTTTTGTCAGCTGCTGATATTAAACTTGTCTCTAATTTCTATTAGAGTGGAGCAAGCTAAATCACAGATGCTAATGGCTGATTTTTTTTCCCTGATGCTCCAGGCCACTGACTCGGATTACGAAGACGAGCTGCCCAAGCATTCCTTTGTGAACCATTACATGAGCGACCCCACGTACTACAACTCCTGGAAGCGGCAGCAGAAAGGGGTGAAACACCCGGCGTCCTACAGATACGAGGAGTGTGCAGCCAGCGAGACAGAACCCTATTTCCAGACTGTCATCACGACACAGAGCTCAGGAGGGGTGTACACCCCAACGGGACAGCCTGCGCCCGGCTCCCGGACTCCAGTGACAGGGTTCTCCTCCTTTGTGTGACACGGGCTGGGAGGGAAGAGCCCAGGCGAGCCGCCGGCAGCACGCGGGGCGCCCCGTCGCAGTGACCGTGCGCACGTGGCCGGGGCGGTGAACTCTGGGGGTGATAACTTCTCTATCAGGGTAGAGCAGATGGGAACACGAATGAGGCTGTTTTGGTTTTGGTTTTCCTTTTTCCCGAAGACAATCAACTCTAAAAGTATGGAGCTGAACTAGCCGAACCTTTGTTTAAAAAAAAAAAAAAAAACGGAAAAAAAAAAAGGAATTCTGCAAAGTGATGATTTTAACCACTTGTGAATAGTAGGGGTTTTTTAACCACTTTTTTGTAACACTGCTTCAGGAAGCAGCTCCCGTGCCCTTCTCTTCCCTCTTTCTTTCTCTGCCCTCCTCCTATCCCACGTCCAAACAAGGAGGTGAATTCCCTAGATGCAATGAGTGACTTTGTGATGTGATTTGAAGAGAGAACATAAAACCTCCCAGGCTCCTTTTGCTTTACTCTCTTTATTTTTCTTTTCAATTTTTCCCTACCATCAGGGTCAAGTAGGAAAACAGAGAAGGGACAGACTTTCACGTGAAAAGCAGACCCCTCCTCTCTCCTCTCCCCATTGCTGCTCCTCACATTAGGAGCACTGGCTGATTCACTTAGGCTCAGATGTGTCACTGTGTCTGCTCTAGGCTCACTACTGGTGTCCGTATGCTGAATTGCTGACCTGCTTTCCTTTCTTGTTCAAATGGGGCCTGCTGCAATCTTTAAATATTCCAACTCCAGGGCCTTTAGAAGAGTAGGTGGCTCAAAAGAGCACTGTGGGCAGCAGTGGGTGAAGCAAGTGGGAAGAATTCAGATGCAAGGTCGATTTATTTTTGGTGGGGCTCTAATCCTCCCTTGTGGACTGCATGTGCCATTTGAATTGTTCATTTTTTAAAAGTCAAAGGACACAACCCAGCAAGCCAGAGGAATCTTTCAATTAAGATTGCGGGGACAAGCTAAAGAGTCTACTAATTGATGAGGTTTTTGATCATGAAAGTTATCCTGCCCTGTCAATAGAAATTGAGCATCCTTTCTTGCCCAGACTCTGCAGTGCTGCTTGCTGATCTGTAAAAATGGTACACGGTAGTTAGGTTTGTTTGATTTTTGAAGCCACGTCACGCGGCTTGGGTGAGTTTTGGTGTCCACAGGTGCCTTTTATTGATTCTTCAGCTTCTTATCTAGGAAAAGCAACAAAGTGTCTCCAAATAAAGCTAACACGTTTTTTTCAAGCATTGGGGTCATGAATTACCTTGTGCACATTTACAGCCTGCTTTGTGCACTTGAAGCTACAGGCTTTGGAAAGAAGAGGGAGATTTTTTGTTTATTTTCCATCCTTTTGTACAGCTTTCTTTTTGTTTTCTGTCCTTTTCCTGAGTCTGCCATGTTTAGCAGCAAGTTCTTTGTTCACATGAAAATTGTCAGGGGTTTAAAGAAATTGAGTCCAGCCCTTGGACCTAGCAGCAGTCCTGGATCACTACGCTTTTTACTGCAAGAGTTTGAAAGGTAAATTTGGAAAGAGGCACGTCCTTGCCACTCCAGCATCTGGCATTTCCTCCCAGGTAGATGCAGTTCAGCCAGGAAAGTTGGCATCCCGCTGCTTGCTAACATCGCATCGGGACATGTGTGGGCACTGCTCCTATTGCAAATTGTCCCCGTCCTCTCTGCAGGGCTGAGGGACAGCTGTGGCACTGCCTGGCGGTGTCTTCAAGGCAGGCTGCTGAAACCAACCTAATGCTGATTACAGCGGCTGCCTGTCCTTGCCCTTGGGGGCTGGTTAGAAGTAGCCTGGTGGCACCTAACCTAGACAGGGGAGGTCCAAGGGCAAGCTCAGCCTTGCTGTCACCTTTCAGTGCCTCTCGGACAGGGCAAACCAATTCAGAACTGCCTTTACTCTCTGGCACTGCCTCTGAGCACTGCTGCCCTTGGTGCATACAGGTTCTGGATAGCATTGGCACTGGATTGCTGTTCTTTTCCACAGGCTCCAGAAAGACAAAGGTTCAGAACCGAAAACTCCAGTGGGTGTGCTTAAGTGCTTTTGAGTTTGGGATAATTATCCACAGCTCATTAGATAGCAAGGGACTTGCAAAGGTACAAGCTTGAGCCAAATCCTTGTGAGGCGCCCCCTTCTCTGCTCTGTAGGATGTGTGTGGGATGGAGAAGAGGCTCTAAAGAGGATGATGTGAAGAGGAATGCAAAACAAAACAAAACAAAAAAAAAAACCTGCTGCCTTCTGTGCACTTTGACTGTTCTCTTAAGCCATATGGACTTTGCTTTAATTACTGAACTGAACAAAAAATTGTTCACAGTCTGATTATTTTTTGTTTGTTTGTTTCTTAGGCAAAATTATCTGTGTGACTTTGTTTTGTTTTCTTTCTTCCCTGTTATTTTCTGCATCAGATTATGTATTTTGAACTTCTTGTTATATATACATGGGACATAACAGTGCAGTTGATGTTGGAATTTTAACGGGGCTTAACTCCAACAGAGGTAGTGCCATGGGAGGAACCTTTCAAGGATCACTAAGGGACCTAAAGATCTAGTTTAGAATAAAGCAGATCAAATATTGAAGACATTGCTCCAAAGGATAGCGTTGTGTGATTAGCTCCATACCTCCTGAATATTGTCAGATCTGAATTGATATAAGGTGAAGTTACTCCCTAGGACTGTTCTGATATCACATTGAGCAAAAGGGCAAGGAAACCACGGGGAATAAAGAAAAAGGACTTTGTGGCCGCAGTTTGACTGAAGGAAGACATGGGGAGCAGTACAGTCTGTACAAAGTGAGGAGAATAAACTATCCCTTTTTTTTCAGTGCCATCTGCAACTAAAGTGCTTGTGCTTGCTGTGGGCCTGCTGACATGGCTGTATGGCCCTTTTCTTCTGACTGCCACCAAATGAAAAGGTTAGATTGGATTCCTTTAGGACCTGTTGATCTGAACAAAGCCATTTCTGTTCCATTCCAGGCTATTATCACTCCTGGTTTTGTTTTGTTTAGGAGTTGGCTTTTCTTACATATGGGTTTATTTTACTTAGGCATTCACCTGTCATGGACATACACTGCCCTGCTCACTCCTAAGATGAGAGGAGGATATATGTTCTGCCCAGGACGTGTATAGCTACATGCATGATGCCTGTGCCTTCCTATTCATATGCTACACTTGCAAAATATGATGAATAGGTAGGTTTTATTTACCTCTAATATCAGGTAAATTGTTCTATCTAGAAGGAAACACTCCATCAGTTAGCAAGAAAGCTCTCTTTCATAGCTGTAATCTTTGGGAATTACAGCTTTGAAATATAACTTTTAAACATTAGCTGTCATGTTACAATAACTTCACCCATCAAATCTACTTCTGTTTCCTTCTTTCTGTTTAGAACAGTCTTGAAAAATGAAGGCTTCTGTGGAAAACTCTTTGTAGGATATTTTATCTGTATTTATTTATTTACTTTGCCTTGTTTCTCAGGTCTCTGGGTGACTGTTATTAAAAAATAAAAACAGTGTTATGAAATGACCAAGGGAGACATTTTAGGGAACAGTTTAACAGGAGCTCATTTTTCATGCAATAGCCATGGAAATATCCCATTCCCTGCAGGAAAAGAGTGCCCAAGCCTTCGCCCCCCTCCCAGGGCTGAGCTGACACCAGCCATCACTCAGCGATGCTCGCAGCCCTCCCCGCGGGACTGAGCATCGGCTCGGCGCTATTACAAACCATGCGCAAAAGTGCATGTTGAGCGAAGGAGCCTCCCACAGCCCCTGGTGTTGTTCCAACCCACTGCCAATGGAGCCTTTTGTCCTCCAAAGCTCCGTCTCACCCGTGGAGTGTCCCCATCCAGAGCCTGCTCCCTCAGGTGGGATATTTTCCATTCCCATCTCAGTGCCCTGAGGTGCTGCTGGGGTGCAAGCGGCAGTGGTGGGAAGGGACAGGAGGGGGCACTCTCTTACTTCCAGCAGTGACAGCCTCTCTTTCCCCACCCTGGGAGTCACCAGCTGGAAACTGCTTTGTGAGGAAAGCAGGGAGTAGGGGCAACACGCAAGGCAAAGTTCAGCAGCATGTACTAAAGGAATCACACTGTGGCCAGTGACCCCAGTTTGGAGGCAGTTGGTATTACTGGAGAAAAAAAAAGTCTGTTACCCAGAAGGATATTTTTTTTCCTCCTCTTTTGGAGTGCTAAAACCAGTGATGCTTTGCAGATGGGCCAAGATCTCATTTCTTCTGCTTATACCCAGGTCTCTGCCAGAAGCTGCTTTAGCAATTTTTTAGAATAAGTATCCATGTCTGTCGTGAGGTGGGGTTACATTTATTATCCTTGTCATTGCTTCCCTCAAGAAATCCATTGAGTCATCCAAACATTATCCAATCTGCTCTCCAAAAAGGGAGGAGAGAGAGCTGTTTATACATACAGAGCACTGCTATCTTCTCCCACTTGCTATTTTCAGACTAAACAAGGCAACCTATTTCAGAAAAAAATCTTTTTAGAGAAAGAATTTTTCAGGAAATTATTAAAAAGAAAGAATTTTTGGCAGGGCTATTAGAAATCAGCAGCCCTAGAAACCTGAGACAGAAGAGAACCCAATCCCCAAACCCCCAATCTTTGTCAATTTCCTTTATCAATAGTAGCCAAAAGGGCACATGCAATGAGGGATTATATTTGGAGAGGAAAAGCTGTCATAGAACAGTTGCTAGACAGGCGGGTTGTACTGTAAAGAGTTTCATTCAACCTGGAGTTCCTGCTAGTTCAATCACATTTCTTAGGTCGTTTTTATAGGTTTTTGCCAGCGTGTGTGGAGTCCGTACAACATCCTGGTGTTACTAGAGGTCACGTGGGGAGAGGTTTGTTGCTGTTGAGTGTACACAGAAGCCACATGCATGACAATGTGGTTGTACAGAATCCATTGAAACCTCCTTCTTACAGAAAGCCACCCTTCAATTAGGAGCACGTTAACCCCGAGACTGAACAGGTTGGGCTGGGTATGGGCCTTAAGCGGCTTCACCTGACAAGTCCCTTAATTTCTTCATATTTCTACACTCCTCTTCTTCTCCTTCACATCTCAACCCCAGCCCTCCAAGACAAATAAAGTTGGCGTGCGCTTTGTGGAGGTGCAAAGCTTGCCACCCACTGTCGTAGAGCCAGCACTGATAAGCACACAAGTGTCACACGGGACAGGTGGGACGGGTTTGAACAAGGGGCGAGGTACCTTTGTGGTTTGAGATTTGGGCACTGACTCAGAGTTTTTGTCTTCTCAGAGCTGCCACCTGCCCATTTTAAAAGGCCTCAGAGCCTCAAGACTTGACACGAAATTCATTATTTCGGTTGATTACTGTTTGATCACTGTGCACTTTCTTGGGGCTTGAATCACTAGATATAGAGACTGGAATGGGGCTGCAGAGCTTTATGTCAAAGTGTTCTCCTGCGTATGTCCGATTCTCTATGTCTGGAAGTGCCACTTTTCTGCTGGTGGTGTCCCATAGGACATATAGCACTCCCCGGTTGGTAACGCTGAGCTCGGGGGCAGTGGCATGACCTGTGGGGATGTTGCAGCAGCTCTCGAGTAGCAGAAAGGTGCAAGAACACGGTGCTAGGATGGCTTGGCAGCCAGTTGCTTTGCTGCTCTTTGGATGGAGTCCGTCCTCTGATTTGGTATCTGCTGTCAGTTTAGGGGTAGGAACACCTTACACAGCTGTTTCAGAGTTATCCTTTAGCGTACTACAGTTATCGGGCCGTTGCTTTTACTTCAGTGTCTCCTTGGGGATTTGCCCTGGATTTTTGTTTCACACCTCTCGTTAGCCTCACCTTCACCACTCCACTATTTTATATGAGAAAGTTACTTCTTCTTTTGCAAAATTGCTTCTAATTAAAAGAACCCTTTTTGAATGTGTGTGTCCTTGGTACTTTTATTGGTGGGGAGGTGGGGGGGGGGGGGTTCAAGCTTCTTCTGTTATTTTTGGCTTGCAGAAATGTCTTGGTGCCTTGCCAGCGCGCTCACGATTTAACAGCTCAGGACAGTGAAAATGTAACACGGGCTGAAATTCCACGCTGTTAGTTCTGGACTATAAAATCTTATAATCCCCTGCTGCTTTTCAGCTAAAATGGCACTCTCAAATAGTTTACACCCAAAATTTGATCAGCCTGAAATTTGTGGTGTTTGATGGTGATAAACTTCCCCCAGATCTTTAGTACACGAGAGCTGAAACCCACGAGGCCACCAGTTTGTATGATTTTGTCCCTTTGCAAATATTTGTCATCCCCTGCAGCACTGTAGCAGCCATTATTCAGGTCCCACAAGTGTGCTGATGTTGGTGAGGCTGGGCCAGATCCCAACCGGTGTAAATCCGTGCAGCTGCTATTCAGGAGGAGTAATTGTGGTTTTACACCAGCTGAGGATCTGACCTAGAGACGTAAACCAAATGCAGCCAGGTTGGCTGCAGCTCTGCTGGGAGAGGCGATGGTGGGAAATCAATATTTTCCAAGTGGGAGATGGGGAGGGAGTCAAACTGCTAAGGAAAGAACTCTTATTTTCCTGCTTCTGAAAGGGATATTATAAACAATGCAGTGTTGTATAAATACAGGCAGCCCTCTGTGGCTGGTAGCTTGTAATAACCCAGAGGTATCAATGTACCCATTTTGAAGATGAAAATCCTTGCACTGTAGAATTTCGTGAACGAGACATTATTCTACAAAATTGCCAGAAAAACGCAGAAGTGCTTTTTTGAGGTCATTCAGCTCCGAAGTGTATCATCCTCCCGCTTCCAGCCCTTGCTCTTCTTGGGACACGTTTCCTCTGCACATGTTTTCGTGGTTAGGAGTGGACCATGGCCATAAACACTGGAGTGGATGGGAAATCTGCCATGGTATTTGTAGCCTAAACAATACCAGAGAAAACAGATTGGCTTCCCGCCCTGCCCTGAACAGCAAAAGCAATGGCTTGAGTGAATCAAGTAATCTGGGCTTTCATTACTGGCCCTTTTCCTGCTATTTGTCTCATTTGTTTCCTCTTCTTACCCCTGCCATTTTGCTCTGGGGTTATTTATTTTTCCCCTTGCTCCTTTTAATTTTTGAAGCCTGCCTCTTGTTTTTGTATTTTTCTCCTCATCTTGCTTTGTTAATTGTTTTCATTTTGAACCCACAGTTCCCACAATGTCAAAAGAAACTTTATCTGAACACGTGCTTTTGTTCATTTTTCTTGCGCTTCCACCATGTCCCAAGAAAAGGAGTCCTTTTGCTTTGATGTGCCATTTCCTTGGAAATGCAGGGCACATCTCTCTGAGCCCAGGCAATGTGGTTGCTGAAGTTTTGGTGCTGACTTCCCAGGCCTGTAGAGACCTCTGTTAAGTAGGCAATCGGCATGTGCATCGCTGTTTGTTAGATAGGCAGGGTGATATTAAGTCAGGTGAGTCCAATGCGTGAAGTCATCCTGTAGCGTTTAGGCACGCAAATGTCTCAGCTGCCAACAGTGCTGACAGCGATGAAGTCATTTGCAAAATTGGAGAATCTGCACCTATATATGGAAAAAAAAAGCTGCAAATTATCTGTGCCTTACAGCGAAAACAATGTGTCAGAGGAGGAAGCAACCAACGCCCGTGATGTTATTAGAGGAGACTTTTCCACGTTGTGCAACTTCTGCAGGCTGAGGTCACTGTTCGTGGCCATGGGCCTTGTGATATACACTCGAGGAAAGCAGCCGTGCAGTAGCTGCACCAATGGCTCTGCTATTCTTCACCCCAGTCCTTGATAATATGAGACCGTGCCAATGCTTGTACTTTGTGCACTAAACAGAACGTGCAGATAAGGCTGAAAGGCGGTCCTGAAAAAAAAAAAAAAAGCATGCGTAATATAGCCCGGGGCCTCGTGCCAAGAGTGATAAAAAGCCTTACAAACGCAGGTGACCTCACCACAACCCTGTCAAACTGGAAAGGATTAATATTCTTTGTTTAACAGGAGGAAATTGAGGCACAGGCCAGCTTTGCCTATGGGACCAAGCCGCAGTTTGCATGCCCGAGTGGCCTCAGTTGCAAGTGTCCTCAGCACAGGGCAAAGAAAACCCATCTTTCTTACAAAACAGCAGGATGAGTTATTTTTGGGTCTCAATAAATTGTCTTTGTTTTCCAGTGCTATCACTCATACCATACCAGGGGAACATGACTGACCTAATTAGAGATTAATTCCAACAGTACAAGACTCAACTGGTAAATGCAAACTTTTTTTTTTTTTTTTAAAATCTTGGGTTCTTTCTTGTGTACATACAAGCACATCTGATTGGTACAAACACCCTGGAGGTAGGGGCCGGGGAGGAGACAGGCAATTAAGAGTAATCAGAGAAGCTGAACTATGGAAAATATGGGTTGAAGCAGGGCAAATTTCCAGACTGATTTGTGGCACTGTGACTTAATCGTCTGGGAGACCTTATCCTCTGGGATACAACCTCATGCAACCTTGATAGAAATTAGGAAACATTTAACCACCTACCATGGAAGGGACCGGGAAAAGAAGGATTCAGCTTTACAGTCCTCCATCTGGCAAAATCCTTCCAGGCCGACTGATGAAGGTGCTTCCACTGATCCCCACCACAGAAGAAACAAAGGACATGAGAAGAAGATGTCTGTGTTTCACTGAGCAGGTCAGGCTTAGCCCAGCCAGCACAGTGCCTGCTTTTAGTCACGGCAGAAACCCTCCAGCTGGTGGTGAGCGAGGATTCTCCAGCCTAGCCTGCTGGGTTTCTCAGGAGGGATCGTGCCCGGCCTTCTTGGATATGGCTCGCATCCAACACTCGCTGATAAGGAGCTGCTGGCACTGAATGAATTGTGGGCCAAGCAGCCCTGTCACGCACATGCTGCCTGCGCTGCAGTCATGGTGTGCTCCAGGAAGAGCCACCACGGCCCGGGAGCTGTGGGCCTAACTCCGCTCGTGGGCCTTGATGCCCTGCTGAGAGCCGGGTCTGGCTGGGCACACACCCTGGCTCTGCAATCACCACATGTCCCTAACGTGTCCCATGATATGGGGTGGGTTTGGGCTAAGGGGACCATAGTGGAAAAGGCTGGGTATTGCGTGTTTTGAGATGGTGTCGTTAGGGCCGTGCCATGATTCATTTATTTATTTGTTTGTTTTCTGTCTGGACTCATGATTTTGAAGCGGCTTGGCACAAATTGAGGTCATTGTGAATGTGGTGTTGTCCCTTCACCCTCAGATAGCTTTGTGTTGAGTGCCGGGTACTTCGTTAAGGGAGGCTGCAGTGCAGAGACGAGCTCTTCCATCGCACCAGGCGAGACGTGCGAAGGATGGACCGTCCTTGGCGGAGCTGGTGTCAGAGAGCACTGCCACCCCCGCGCTTCTTGTAATTGGCTTTACGTGGAGCGCTGGCTGTGGGTTGTAATTTTCTGTCTTTGCTAGGAAATTATAGAGGAGTGAAAGGGAGATGGGTTTCAGCTGCTGACGCTTCGGAAGCCTTCAGAGGTGTTACAGGAGTAGAGTTGTGTGTGTGGTGCTTGCCCATTGAGGCCTTTCTGGAGGCTCGTGTGAGAGCACGGCCGATCAGAAATTTGACTTCAGGCAGAAGACTGCAGTGAGATGAGAGGAACATAAGAAGAGAGTTGTTAAATGTGCGACAGTCAGTGAAGGGCAGTTTGTTTGTCAACGCAGATACTTTGTCTATTAGAAGTCCGTCCTGTGTTACAGTATGGTTTTTTTTTGTTTTGGTTTGGTTTTTGTTTTTTCCCCTAGCTTGTGGAAGAAATGTAAACCTTGGGGGTCTATGATACTGCTTGGGGTGGTCATCAGCCCAGTGGTCTGTGTCCATGCAGGACTGCTCTCCCCTTTGTGTTTCTCGGTCCCGTTTTTGCCAGCCGGGTGGTGGTAACATCACCTTTCCTCAGGGAAAGACTGTGTGGTTTTCAAACCTCTGCCTCTCCAGGAGTTTTTACAGGCAGAAGGGCATTTTCATTTGTCAGCCCTGTTCCTCTGAAGTTCTGCATCTTCCATGCCCCATCAATTCAGTCATCAGTTCCCTGATGCTCCAAGATGAATTGCCATTCCTGTGACAGGCCCATTTTTGCAGCTGTGACAATACCGGTGACTGCAGCCAGCTATCACCACCCAAATCACCTTCTGTTTGTGTTAAGCGTGGTGACCAGCAGCTTGTGAATTACCACACACCTTCCTTGCTGCCCTGCCCCGGGGGAGCAGGGTCACACTGAGCTCCCCCTGGTCGCCCTGAGGTACAACAGCACAGCTTTTACAGCCCCCTGCACACAGCCAGGGCTCCCACAGGCTTCTCAAGAGCCCTTGGGCTTTCTTATTAACGGGAGAAGCAGCAGCACTGTGTTGGTATCAGCATGAGGGTGATGTCAGGGGAGCTGAGGCCACAGCTGCTCGTGACCTGGAGGAAGAGGCTCTGCTTGGACCGCGCTGGTTCCTCTGTGGTCGCACGCCGTTAACCCTGGGAATGTGGCTGTGGCTGCAAACCATCCCTGTCTCATGTGTTTTCTGTGACCCCGTGCACCGAGAAGCTGCTGGCCACCAGCGTGACTCTTACTGCTGGGGTTAACAGCTCTCGCAGAGATATTGCCTATTAAGGAAACTATTAGCTGAGCTGGGAGAGGGGGGAAAAAATGGACAATTTTGTGAATCAGTCAAAATTAGGAGAGTTGACATCAGCTCGGCGCAGTTATTTTTCATTTGTTTTAACCTGTTCACTGCACACCTGAGGTGGGAAGCACCCAGCACGGCCCGGTTGGTACCGCAGGACTCTGGACCGTGCCTGTGTGCAGGCACTCGCCGGGTGCCCTCCGAGCCCTCAGATGTTTCCAGAACCATCCTGCGGAGAGCCTTCCGCTCCGCTTCTTCCCTCCTGGGTGCCATTTCAGTGATATTCTCATTACAGAAAGAGCCTCAGTAAGGACACGCTCCCCCATCGCGTCTGGTTCAAAGGGCTGTCTAAGTATAGCAGGATTGCTTTAATACCCTCATTTCATATAAAATTATGTGGTGTGTTCAGGATCTGCAGCTCTGACTGGTGGTGGCAATTTGGGGGGGGAATACCTAATTTAGTAAGATAGGATAAATTCCCCCCTTCTCCTTCTGATTCTTCTCCTGTCAGACAGCAGCACGTGGGTGGTCAGGGGCTGAGCAGCCCATGAAGGGCATCTTCTCAGAGGAGATACGACTTTTATTGACTGCGATTTTTCTCAAAGACTGTCAAGCCAGAGAGACAACAGTGCTCCAGGAGACGAGCAAAAAAATATATATGTATTGAAAAATTGGGTAAGTAAAGACTTTGTAAAGGTTCAGCAGCCAGGTGCAGAGCCCAGTGGATGTGGCTTTCAGCTGTGACCCTCCACTGCCCAGCTGCAGGAACATCTCCAGAGCCACAGCAGCGTGTTTTCCCCTCCTGTATGTGGTTCCTTCATCACTGTGAGGTTGTGGGGAGGTTGCTGCTGGGAGGGGATGTGTTCCTCGTGTGGTCAGGATGGTGCCACTCTCCCCTGCCAGCCCCAGCTCGGCGGCACCGTGGGTTTGTTGGGCTCTGAGTCTTGTTTGCTCCTACTCCTGGCTGGTCTGTTAGACTGTCAGTCACCTACAGATGAGTAAATTGCTCCCACCAGACCCATCTGGGATGAAAGGAGTGATTTCCTAGTGTGTGAAGCTGCTGCACAGTTTATTTACTTTCTGAGGGAGCGAGAAGGGGGGCTAGCCTCTCTCTCTGCTGAGGCTTTGCCTCAGTTTCTGTCTGAGAGGAGAAAATACCAAACCACAAACCCACCTCCCGCTGAGATATCACACCAGTTATTAGCAGAGGTAATTGGAAAATCAAAGGCTTTGTGTGAGGGAAGCAAGGCAGCTAACCCGCGCCTGCAGCCCTCGCAGGGACACGTCTGCCCCCGAGCACCTCTAACTGCAGCCCCTGACATCCTGCTGGTGGTCCCCAGCATCACCCATGTGGGGAGAACTGGCCTTTGGATGTAAAGATAAAGGATAAGTGCCCAGGCATGGCCTCCTCAGGTCCAGGTGCTTTGTAAGAGCCCAGCAAAAGGGAAGTAAGGTTCCTGTCACCAGGTGGTTGCAGCCCCATGCTGACGGGGTTTTGGCTGCTCAGTGCAAGCTGGGGAGCAAAACTCAGGCACGTGCCCCTATAAACTGCTTAATTGATTCCCATCTGTCACTGATTACATAAATCACCAAGCACATCATAGCCATGCAAAGCTGGGCACGTCTGAGATGTTGTCCTAGGACAAGTGTCAGTGCTGCCTCTTGGCTCTTCAGTACAGGCCTGGAGGTGAGCCTGGACCTGTTTTGCAAACATTAGTGCAGAGGCAAAAAATGCTGTTGGCCCAGGGGCACGGCCCCACGCAATCTGTCTAGGAACCTGGCCGTTCCTAGCATTGCCTAGCCCCTCCCGATCACACCCCTCGATAAAAGCAATGGACGTGGTGAAAGCACAGCTGGGCTGAGCGGGGCTACGGAGAGCACGGCCGGTAGCAGGTGGCTGCAGCGAGAGCAGCGGGCAGCTCCCTATGCCCTGCCGGAGCCTTGCCGCTCCCAGGAAGGTGTTTTATGGATGTCTTCACCCTTCGCTACCTTTTCCCCTGCTGAAAATTGCACCTTCAGCAGTTTCATGTCACAAAACCTTCAGGGCCAGGCATGGTATTGGTACCATCCAGGGACAACAAATCTGCCCAAGGGTTAAAGTCTGAGCAACCGAGGCAGCACAACTCCTCCTTCCGCGTCATCTGAGCGCGGCTGCAGCTGAAGGTCAGCCCCAACCCTCATAAACCCAGGCCTGGGCGGTGCAGGAGACAAGTGCTCTCAGGCTGGGAGGCACGATGAATCTCCTGCCAGACTTCTCCCTAGCCACTTGGACACTCCTCATCATTTTCCTTAGCCTCCTGGTCCTGTGAGTAGAGGCTGGTCCCGACGGGTGCCTGGGGAGGAGAAGTCCCTGTGCGTGGGCAGCCGGGGCTCACAGGGGCATCACACTCAGTAGGAAGTGCCCTGGTGCATTAATTACTGTTAAAATAAACAATCCTGAGTCTTTCCATGCTACCTGCAAGGCTGAGATGGGGGCTGATAAAGGGGGTGGGTGGGACAAAGGAAATCTTTGCTGAAGGAAGTCAGAGAGCACTGCCTGTCTCCCTGTCAGCAAGAAACGATTGGAAGGATTAAAAGGAACTTCTGTGGTTTTTGTTTTGTTTTCTTTTGTTTGTTGTTTTTGCTTTGCCACACAGAGCCAAAGGGAGGAGTAATTCAGTTTTTGCTGCAGCAAACTGCCTGGTTGCAAAGGGCTGGGCTGTGCAAGCTGGGAGTGAGTAGGCACTGGGTAAAGTCTGCCCTGCTTCTGCCAGCAGAAGCCCCTGCTTAAATAGTTATGCTGGCAAAATTGCCCTTTTGCTTACAGCACTCACGGGAACTATAGGGAGCTATGCAGGCAAGAACTTAATTTGGCTTTTTTAATTTATGCCCCCGCTTGGCTGCTGTGCTGCCCTGGCTCTTCCACCTGGGCTTCACAGCAGGTCTTTGCAAAGCCAAAGGCAGGTCTCAGCTTGGGAACTTGGTCCCACTGAGGCTCCCTTCGGTCTCCTGAGTCACCATTGTCTGACCTGGGCAACGAGATGCAGCCCCTGAGCAAAGGTCTGAGATGTCCAGGTTTGCCTAGGCTGGGCTGCAGCTGCCATCAGCCCTTGTCTTGTACAGAGATGTACTCCAAATGGTCTTGGATTTCTTGCAGGAGAGCAGCCTCAGCAGGTCTGCCACTGCTTGTCCATAATTTCAGCTTTTGCTGTGTGGCAAGAAGCAGCTATGTAAGCTGCTCGCTGTGCTTAACGTGTAGAGAATTCTCTTCTTGTTATGTGAATGCATCTCACACACTGGCTTTGCTCGGCAGCTATGGGATATGGCCCTACCAGACCTTCAAGAAGCTGGGCATTCCCGGGCCCCGGCCTCTGCCGTTTTTGGGAACATTCATGGAGTACCGGCACGTGAGTATGGGCAGGTGCTGCTCCAGATCTGCCTTGGGGGCTTACTTGTAGGTGGCACTGGTTTTTTCCATTCTTTGGGCACCTCTTTGCCTGTTCTTGATTCCCTGATAATGGCAATGATGATTCCAGGTAGGAAGCTCTGTGGATACGCAGAGAACATAAAAATTAATTTAAGGTTCTTGCTGACCTGAATGAGGAATGTTGTGTTTTTCATTCACCTCATAATTTAAGCTACTAGCTCCCCTTTAGATTTCTAGATTTTTCTCCCACTCCCCAGCAGCTGAAGAACTGTTGGAAACAGGAAAAAAAAATATTGAGGAGATACCTAAAGCTGCCGATTTCTGAGAATTGTGTACTTCTTTGTGCTTTGGGTCAGACCCCAGCAGTGCCCTGTCCTGCCGTCTGTTGCACCATCCCAAAACTAAGCCAGATGAATAGATTTCCAAATAAAACAAGTATGACCAAGTTAGCAAACCTTACCAAGTAACTGGGTATCAGCTGGTCCCAGAAAACTGCCCGCAAACGCAGGATGAAACGTATTAGCTTCAGCTTCAATGGACGGGGAGTTTTAACTTGTGTTTGCTGAGTTTACAGCATGACACATGGTCTCTTACTAATGGTTTAGTTGATGCATGGTGAGTGTTATGTGTCCCAAAAGTTTCATCCTTACATGTAACATCAGTTAAAACCTTAATGGGAACAAAGGAAAACAGAAGAGCCCTCATCACTCTGGTTCAGTAACTACTGTGGAAGGTCTCAGGAGGACGAGGCAGTAGCAGCTCTAACCTGTTGAGCTGAAGATGAAAGGACACGCTGGGATCTAGTTCTGCCTGCTAACTCTGCTCACACTAGAGCTGTGTACCCTGTCGTACCTTGTCTTCATTATATTTTTAGCTCTGGTTGGCTGGTGGAAGTTGAAAGTGCAGTTTTCTTTCTCTGCTCTCTTTTTACCTCCGGCGCAAATGTCCCCTCAGTGTCTGCATGGCTCTTAAGGGCTGCCGTGCACCCGCCAGCCTCTGCCTCTGAGGATGGGTCCGTGGGATGCTCCCAGCTGCAGGCTGGGACCTGCTTTGATCACTCTTCACTTGCAAACTGTTCATATCTCCTTTCTTCTTTTGCAGGGACTCCTAAACTTTGATCAGATGTGCTTTGAAAAATACGGTAAAATCTGGGGGTGAGTTTCGTTCTGCAGAACAAACTTCTCTGTTTGGGGTGCTTCTCTGCCCCAAAATAGAATGGGAAAGAGTGGATTGCCACCATGGCCCTGCACTGTCATTCCAACAGTGATGGCTTGGGACATGGGGGAAAAAAAGAGGTTCACCATTGGGAAAGTCTCCAGGACTTATCTCTTGCTGGGATGGGATGATGGCAGCCAGCCGGGGGGTCTTTATTTTTTTTTTTTTGCCTACTTTGGGAGCATTCAAAGCTAAACAGTGGTGTTAGTGACCTCAGGGACAGGCAGTTCCCCCATCCTCCAGCACCCATCACATCAGCACGGCCGTGCCTTTATCTCTTAGCTCCAGCCGCATTAGCGAGGGAAGGCAACAATCATTTCCCAACCATGCAGCCTGCCCAGAAAACACCACTGCTGGTGTCAAACTGAGCCTCAAGCCTTTGAAGCCGCTGTTGTGTCTGTCTGGAGCAGAAAGCGAGCTGCAGGCTGCCGTGGTGTGTTTCATCTTGCTCCCTGCTTCTCCCAGAGCCGGGGCACGAGCCACCTTTAAACCTTCCTCCCGCTCCCTGCCCAGCACTGGCTCTGTGCGGGCAGGATTGGGGCTCTTATCGTGCTTCTCCTGGGAACCTCGCAGACCAAAGCACAACTGGTGCACAAAGATCGTAGGAGCTTCATGAAACAGAGCGTGTTTTTGGAAAGATTAAATGTTCTCAAGCCTCTTGAAGACGGCAGCTTCCCTCAGCTGTGGCCCAAGGCTCCTGCCCTTTGGCTTTTAAGTTTTCCTGCCTCTGGTGACCGGAAAACAGAAGAGGCAGATGAGACTTATTTTTTCCCCTCTCATTGCCTTGTAGTCCATGCAGGGAAATCTCTTTACCCCACAGGTGGCCATTCAGTATGGGCTTATTGACTGCAGCCACCAGTTACCAAAACACAGCTCAGACAGCCCAAATGCGGGGATCAGTGTCGCAGCCAAAGCTGCCTTTTATCTGAACACACACTGCTTTGGAAATCCTTCTCTAATAGCACAGATGATGGCTAGAAGTGCTCATGCTGTCTGTGTTTGGCACTGTACTTTTTTCCCCTCTCTCCTGTTTTACTGCCTAATAAACCCGTTTCAACCCCATCCCTTTAGCAGCTTTGTCAGAGGGGACTCAGCTGGCCCAAACCCCGCGGGCTGCAGCGCTCGTTGCGCAGCGCTCTGTCCCCGGGCAAAGCAGCCTGCTCTCACTCCAGCTGCCCATGAGCAATGGACTGACCATGGCTTTCTCTTGGCTTAGGATTTTTGACGGCAGGCAGCCTGTGCTGGCTATTCTTGACCCCGTCCTCATCAAAACCATCCTGGTGAAGGAGTGCTATACCAATTTTACCAACCGCCGGGTGGGTATCTTGTCCTGTGTTTTCCTCTCTGGTGGGAAGTGAATGCAGCAAGAAAGGAAGGTTTCTTCTTGGTTTCTGTTCTCCTTCTCTGCTTCCGAGTCTCTCTGAGCTCTTCAGCAAGTATTTGCTCTCTGTTGTGCCCCATCTTATTGACAGTACTGACAACAAAACTCTGCCAGGGAGGTGGAGAGGCCATTCTGGCTGGGGCATCAGCCTGGATGTACGCTAGAGCTGAGCTGTTTCTGCCTCTTGTACTGCTGTTTCCATTTCTGTTGTTTGCTGTTTGAGGTAGAGCTGCTATGACTTCAGGGGCCAAGTCAACACTCCATGGTTGGTTGTTTTTTTTTTTTTTTTTTGTTCCTTTTTTTTTTGTTCATTTGTTTGCATCTTTGCATTGCTGTAATGTCAACGGGAGGCAGAAACCTTCACCCATTGCCCTGTATAACCACGTCCCTTTCGCTGTGAAATTCTCCTCGTGCAGAACTTCCGTCTGAATGGAATCCTGGAGTCAGCCCTCAACGTGGCTGAAGACGAGAAGTGGAAAAGGATCCGCACGGTGCTGTCTCCGACCTTCACCAGTGGGAAGCTGAAGGAGGTAAAGCAGAGGCTGCTGGTATTTTGCACCAAAAGCCGGAGGAGTGCTGGGACCTGTCCCCTTCCCCCAGAAGCCAAAGACTCGCTCACCGTGGCCTGTGGCAGACGGCAGCATGGAGCTGCCCAGCCTTGCTTGGAGAAGGTGAAAGAGTCTCAGTGCATTCTGCTTTGGTTTGCATTTCAGATGTTCCCTATCATTAAGCTCTATGGTGAAAAATTAGTGAAAAACATTGAGAAGAAAGTGGCTAATGATGAGTTCGTGACCGTGAAGGAGTGAGTAACTCTGTGAGGCTGACAGGAAAGAGTATGTATTCGGTGTGGGGAAGGAGCTGTTCTGGAGAGACATTTCAGGGTTGGACCCAGTGATCTCTGAAGGTCCCTTCCAAGCCTTACAATTCTGTGATTCTGTAATTTCCATGCTGCAGCACAGAGCCCTTCTCAGCTGTGCTCCTCTGCAGTGGGCCTGCTGTGCCCTGCTTGGCTCGGCCTGGGTAACTGTGCTGGGTTCCCCATCTCATTTTATTGGGGATACATTTCAAGGCAGCAGTTGGGCCCATTCCAGAAGCCCTGCAAGTCACAGATGTGGTATTTTTACATGCCATTTTTACAGTCTCTTTTACAGATTAAAATGTAGAAGAGCTTCCCTCTCTCAAGGATTGCTCCTAAACTGGTTATTATTCACTGCTCTAGTTGTGCTCATCCCATTCACTCTTTTTTTCTTCTCTACTCAGCATTTTTGGAGCCTACAGCATGGACGTAGTGGTCAGCACTTCTTTCAGTGTGGATATTGACTCCATGAACAACCCCAATGACCCCTTTGTCACCAACATAAAGAAATTTCTCAAATTCAGTTTTCTAAACCCCGTGTTCCTACTATTAGGTATGACACACCTCATTTCATACAGCCCTGCGTCGGCCACGTGCGGTGACCACCTGCATTTCCTTCTAGCTCCCTCAGTATCTCAGAGTCCTCTTTGACATCTGAGAGGTGCACTTTGCAGGATTACATTCACCCTAGCAGGACTGTAGAAATATTTCCCCTGGGAAATCACAGTCAAGATATGTACTGTGTGGGTCTTTGTGTGGGTCTTTGCTCCACCTTCTTACAAGCAGAGATCCTTTCTGCAGTGGAGAGCTGTTGTTGTGTATCACCAAGAGCTGCACTCGTTGCAGAACTGAGGACATATCATAGTAGAAAGCCAGGAGATTCTCAAGTGCTATTGCATGTCAGCTGAGGCCTGTTAATTTTATTTTATTTTTAAGAAAAAAGATCTGAAGTCAATGAGGCAGTTTGGGCAGTTTGTTGGGTCAGGACTCAGACTCACCCCACTTCTTTCTATGCTTCATGACAGTTTTATGTGTCTTGGGCCTCCTTGAGCTATAATATGTTGTTCACTTCTCTCCTTTTAGTGTTGTTCCCCTTCATTGTCCCAGTACTGGAAAAGATGAAAGTGACTCTGTTACCCTCAAAAGTCATGGATTTCTTCAATGGCAACTTCATGAAGATGAAGAAGGAACGGGACAATGGCTACCACGTGGTGAGTCCTGCCCAGAGGGCGTTTTCTGTCCATAGCACAGCCCTTCTGAGTGCAGGAGGGCCCTTGTCGTGCCTTCAGCAGCTGTGGGGTATCCATCTACTACTCTCCATGATAGCTCCCTGCTCATCGAATGTGTGAGGGCCAGAAACACCCCCTGCCTGGGCTTCCACACGGAAAATGTATGTGTTCATAGGGGGTCTCCGGTCTGAACCCCAACGTGCTCTGAAGCTGGGGGGCTGTGAGTTAAGTGGGCATCTCCACAAGGAGCTCGTGCTGGACAAGGTTTGCTCCCTGCCCACTCACCTCTGCTCTGACTGCCTCCGTCTCTCCCCAGGACCGGGTTGATTTCCTGCAGCTGATGGTGGACTCTCAGAGCTCACAGAACAGCTCCAAGTCTGCTGAGGAGAATGACTCGTACAAAAGTACGTCCTGAGAGCTGTCCTGCCCTCAGCAGAGAGCAGGTGGTTCCTCATGTGGTTAAAGAATGGAAGTAGGAGAGGATTGTAGTCATTTATTCTACGGGAGTTTCAAGGTCTCAGTAGCAGGGCCGTAATGATGCTTATCACATATCAGCTGTATTTTATTATATCCCATTTCCTAGGGTAAGTCCTGAGGGCCATTTATCCAACAAAAAGCAAACAGAGTGAATATCTCCTTGCCTCTTTGTTTCTTATTTTGTCTTCTCTGAAGGCCAGTGGTGTTGGCTGTATTTCATAAAGCACACAAAGCACATATGCTGCACGTACCTTGCTCATCGACAAGCTCATCTCTGTTGTTCATCCTAGGTTAACTGTTAGATTCAGAAAATAAAGGGTCAGCCAAGGCATAGCCCAGACCATCAGCTTCTATCAAGGCAGGAAGCTTGTTAACTTCTGATATGCACAGACAGGGAATTTGTGTGCCACCCTGCACTGCAGGCTGCATCCTGGCAGCACTGGGACGCTGCTGCAATACCAGAATCCTGTATTGTCTTCATTACCACTGCCAAACTACGCTCAGGGCTACTAATCCCTCAGCAGCATGTGGCTAACCTCAGAGCTTACAGCAGTTGCTGGACATCTCCTCACCTCCAATTTTTCCTGGCACATACCCATTTTTTCTTTTTTTTTTTTTTTCTCAGAGAGCACAGTTCCAGAAGATAACAGATTTTCTAAATCAGGCTCACGCTCTGCATATCTTCACTGGTGCAATTCTGCTCTTAAAGACAGCAAAGTAACACTGCTGATCTTGACAGTGGTTTTTCTGGCTTCACACCAGTGCCAGACCCACCCTGCTCTGTGCCAGAGGCTACCAGTCTAAGTCAGCTGGACATTTCCTTCACCAGGTGTTAAGTAGCTATTGATAGCATTACCTGGACTGACAAGTGGGATCCTGGATTTCTGAGGGTTAATCACACTTGTGCTGTAGGTTTCAGCTTCTTACACTTGTTTTTTGTGCCTCTTTTCAGCATTAAGTGATGATGAGATTCTGGCCCAGGCTCTTGTCTTTGTCTTTGCTGGTTATGAAACCACCAGTTCCACCCTCAGCTACATCTCCTATAACCTGGCCACACACCCTGATGTGCAGCAGCAACTCCAGGATGAGATTGATGCAAACCTGCCCAACAAGGTAAAGAGGATGGGGAAACTCTGGGCTCATTCTCACCTATTTTTTGTGGATGCTGAACCACAAACCAGGCTGGAAGCAACACAGAATGGAACGGATGCTGAAGCTGAGGTTTCCCCTTTTCTGGTTTCTGGTGTTGGGGTGGGGTTTGAGGTCTTGTGTTCATAACTGTCCTAAGACTTTTGTTTCCCCTGCCATCCCCAGGCTGCTCCCACATACAACACCATCATGCAGATGGAGTACCTCGACATGGTGGTGAACGAATCCCTCCGGCTCTTTCCCCCTGGGGGGCGGATTGAGCGGGTCTGCAAGAAGACGGTGGAGCTCAACGGCGTGACTATTCCAAAGGACATGGTGGTCATGATCCCAGCATACGTGATGCACCGCGACCCAGCATACTGGCCTGAGCCAGAGGAGTTCAGGCCTGAGAGGTGAGGGCCTGGTGCAAGAAATAGCTGCACATTTGACCTGGCTCCTGGGAGGGGAAATGGCAGTGAAAGTGGGGAATGCATGATTATAACATTTAAATTAGGCATTTATCATTGTCTGACATCTAGTCCCAGCATTACCGTGAGGGGAGTTTTATGATCTACATCCATAAACTGTGCATGGAATTTAATTAACTGCATTGAAGGAAGCGACAGTGAGAGCAGCTCCCAGCAGCTGTAACACTGAGGGGTTTATGGCCAGATATTAAAACGAGAGCCATTGGGTGACTGGCATGGTGCCGTGCAAATCAGCAGTGGAAGGGCAAAGACAGGTAGGAAATAAAACTTAATTTTTCAACTCTAGTTATGAAACAATCCTTGCTTTGGAGGCTCTGCCAACTTCTGGGACATGAGGTAAAGGCCTGTGGCATGCCTGGGAGACACTGGGCTTGCTCACCTTCAGGTGGCCAAGAAGGCGTTGGCCCAGGGAGAGCAGGCCCAGATCTGTGCCCTTGCACCATGAGCTCAAATGCCTCTGGAAGCTAACCCCGGTGTGGAGATGTGGTCCCTTGTGGGACACAGCGTGGCAGCGACATAAAGCAGAAAGCAAAGTGGAATGTGTGCTGCTGAAATCAGCACAGACCCTTGTGGCCCACGTACCTCGTGCTGGCTACAGAGGGAACCACCCCAGTGGGAGCATCTAACAAGGGGCATGTTGCACCTCAGTTACTCCAGCAGCTTGGTCCTTACAACAGGTGACAAACGGGGAAGGGTAGATGGACAGGAACTGGAACTCTTTAGGGATCACTTGCCTCGCTGGAAGTTCATCTTTGGGTTGTGCTGGTGTCTTAGCAGCGAGATACTTTGCTGCTGGCTTAATGTGGTTAAGGTTTCTACCCAGACCTCATGCACTGGGAATGAAAAGCTTCCTGACATGAAAACTAACTGATCACTGAAAAGCATTGCTGAAAATGCTCAGTGGAAAATTCCTCTGTGAAGCTGATTGTTCTTCCCTGTTTTTCATGATGAGGAGAGGAATGGCTGGTGTGTCTCAAAAAGCAACCCTCCTTTTAGTCACGCAGGGGGAGAACGTCTTTGTGCTCGCTCAGGCCTTTGAACTAAAGGGAAGATGTGAAGCTGTAGACCTGTGTGTTTTAGGGTTTGAAATCTGGGTTCAGTTTTTGAGCTTAGAGGGAGTTCTGAGAAAAGAGTAGTTATGAAATCGTTAGCATATTTCAGGTCTTCCCTGTTCACCTGACACACCCAGAGATGCACAGCCAACTCCAAACAGCAGGATAAAAGCAGAGGCATAATGCATCTATTGAGACAAAAATAAGGGACTTAGCTGGTTTCTTCTAATATGCACGGAAACACAAAAAGCCTTTGCCTTCCCAGAGCCCTCATCTCTTCAGATCTGAAAGCTGACACACCTAGAACAGAAGCACTTTCTAACCTTACATATTTTTCTGTAATCAGGTTCAGTAAAGAAAGCAGAGAATCCATCGACCCCTACATCTTCCTGCCGTTTGGGGCCGGCCCCAGGAACTGCATCGGAATGAGGTTTGCTCTCCTCGTGGTGAAAATGGCTGTGGTTGTCCTTCTGCAAAACTTCTCGTTCAGACCCTGCAAAGACACTCCGGTGAGGATTTGGGATGATGTGTGTCATTTCCTGCTCTCTGGCCCCACTGGGGTGGTCCTGTGTGCTGTCTTTTGCCTGCATCTCAGGACAAATAGGGAACTGTCCCACTTGAACATTAAATCCCTCATCCCTGAGGAGTTCATCGACTGATAGATTCACGACCACTGAACCTTGTCTTCTTACAAACTTGGGTTTTTACTGCTTCACACAGAGACCAGGGAGGAAGATTTCACTGTGGATTAGAGAGGCATGTGGGAATAACCGTATTTAAATGTTCTCAGTTATTTTAAATGGTTCAACACAAGTTACTGATACATTTTTTAAGCCTCTACAGAAGTAGAATTGATGTTGGTGGAATGAATATAGCAGGCTGAAGTCCCTGGAGTGCTCTGCTTCACCTGGGGTGCAGCTAGCTGCAGGGTGTTCAGCACCCACTGTTCCCTGCCACTCTGCTTTGACCCAGCTCAGGCAGACCCTGCTCCAGAGAGTGAATATCTCCTGCTCCAAGGCTGTGCTTTGCCACACAAGCATGGCCATTCGCTTTGAGACCCTGAAACAGCAGAATTCATTTCTTACGGGCCACCAGGCGACCTCTAAAGCGTAACAATTTTCAGCCAAGTGCAGTCTGAGATAAATTTGAATTGGTGGCTCTCCCCTCTTTGAGGCTATGGAGGTCCTGGGAGGCAGAGGAGAATCAGGGAGCAGGCTCCCTCCATCTTTCCCACCCTTTTTTGGTTTTGCGTGGGCTCCCACAGTTGCTGTACGCAGTGCTGATGGGACAGGCCCTGCAGGATGGGGCTGTTTGACATAAAGGAAATGCCTGATGTAATTTTCCAGCAACCATCACAGCATATCCTGAAAACAGGGCAACTCCCCATGACTCAGAGGCAGGTAGCATCTGCTGTTACTCTCGGCTGTAGACACTCAGTATCCAGCCCCAACCCGGCTTTGCTGTCCGGGCTGCTGCAAAAGGCTCTGCCATTAATACATTTTGTTCATGAGACAAGCTTAGGAGATCAGAGTGGAGGGGGCAGCAAGTGCATTCAAAGGACATTTGTTGTATAAAACAAAAATGCTCACAGAGTTATTACTTGGCACAAGCACTCAGCTGGAATCTCTGCAGATTCAGATTGTGACTCAACTAGTAACCCGGAGGTGAAAGACTGTAATAGTCCATTAACAATGCGGTGACCTATCAACCCTCCCCCAAGTCTAATGACATTTTTCTAGTCCTCTGCAATCCATAAAATTGATTCTTTTTATAACTGCCTTTAATTAAAGGGAGACAAGTTAAATATGTATTGTATTATTGGTGCCCATAGGTTTATGGGTCTCTTTCAGCCCTTTTTTCCTTCAGAAGATGTCGTGTGTATTGGATCAGAGGGGAAGAGAAAAATTCACCCCAGAACATCCCTTTGGAATACTGACATGGGAGCTGCAACCTCCTCTCACTCCTCCACTGATGGCACGTTGGGCTCAGAGCCACGTTGCTGAAATTTCCTGAAGCAAAGCTTATTGGGGCTTTTAGCTCATCTTGTCAGGCTGGGGTGTACTGCCCTTGTCCTGCTGGGGAGGAGGAGAGCTGGGACATAAGCAGCATTGCGGCGGTGGAGGAGGCTTGGTGAAGCACTTCTGACTGCCCCACAAGGTGACTCCCTCCACCACTAGCTGTAAACATTCTTTTTATTGAAATTTCCACCCCAAATGAGCCTGGTGCTTTTCTGCACGAGGACGCTTTTTCTTTGGTACTCAGCTCAAGCAGCTCTCTGTTTCTTCATTTCCCAGATAACTTATTGTTCCTCTAACTCCCATTATAGTCTAGCTCCCCTTAGTGCTGACACGTTTCAGCATTAAACAAAATGGCACCGTGTGCCCCTCCTCAGCTGCTGCTCCCTGGATGGATTTTGGCTGTTTTTCCCTCTGTGTGCAGCCCATCGAGCAGCGTACTGAGTGCCTCTTACTGTCCATGTGGACGCCAGCATTCGCTGACCAATTCATCAAGGGCTGAGGGCTACTGAGCTCCAGCTCACATCTGTTTTACATGAGCACTAGTGATAGTCCTATAAGCACATCTGTAAAGTCAGGAAATGCACTGAAAAAGGGGTGGCTGAGATGTGTGGGGGCTGTAGGGGATCTCTCAGTGTCATGACTGTCCTTTTCTCCACCTTACATGGCTCTTTCGGTTTTCTTCTTTTTTCCTCAAGATCCCCCTGGTTTTGGACACAAAAGGTTTCATGCAACCGAAGAAGCCCATCATCCTGAAGATGGTCCCCAGAGTCCACGGTGACCTGGAAAAGTGAAGGAACAGATCAGAGACTCTTGTTTGATGGTGCTTTCTCTGCCTAAGTCTTAGGCAGAGACCCAGATTGATGTGTGCACTGTAGAAATGTCGGTGGTGCAAATCCCCATTTCACAACATGTTATTAGGGGGTTGGCCCGGCATAATTAAATGAGCATTAGCCTAATGAAAACTCCTCAGTCCCAGATCCTGCTGTCCCAGATCACAATAGGCATTTTGCAAGACCATTTCCACTCAAGTTATTTGGGTGTTTTTTTTCTTTCTTCTACCTCTGAAGAGGCACTTTTCTCAGCAATTTGATTCCAGACACTGTCAGTCTCTTCTGGCAGTGTAATTTAAATCAGGAGAGGGAGAGAAATTGCACACAGTTAAGTAATGCTACCATTGCTCCTGTTCCTACTGCCTGCTGGGCAGCTCTGTGTGTCTTCTGGTTTTATACTCCTGGGGATGCAGAGTTGTCCAGGGCTATTTCCTCAGCTGTGTGCTCTGACCCTGACAAGTGTTAAAGTGGTCACGTCCTTGCAGGAACGAATGCCTGTGGCAAGTTTTCTGATGCTGATTTATTTAGATTTTCTTATGATTTTATGAGTGATTCAGATTGCAGATGAGTTAACTAGAGGAGCCCAGAGACAAGCAGTTCCCCCTAATGACTGGAGATTTGTGGAGTGGGAGAGAAGTGCCCTGCGTGTATTTTCTGATTGTTTGCTTGTTTTACCCCGGGCACGCAGCCATCTCCTACAGAAGCGACTGTCAGTACAGGCACCATCTACACTGCTACCGTGACACCTTTTAGTCTCTGATGTGTATTAGGCCATTGTAAGACCAAATTAACTGGATTAAAAATGACACAGGGTGCAGCACTGAGAGCCTTCGGATGTCCTGGGGAGCCCTGGTCTAGAAGAAAGCTGTTGCCTTTGGCTGTTGAGAGCTGGGAAGGCTTGCCCAGATTTTATCCTTTTTTACATTCCAGAGGACCTAATGCTCTGTAATCTCCCACTTCATGTTACTCCTCCACAAACTGCTAAAGAGAAGCTAATCACAATAAAAAGCTTGTTTACCTCTTTTGTACCCAACTGAAGCCAGTCTCTGATTCTGCTCTTTCCTCCATACACAAGTTAATCCATCCGTAGGTCTAACAAGCTGTTGGCCAAAAAACAGTGTGGTCTCACCATCTCTCCTAGCAGGGCTTCCTCGTTGCTTAGGTGGGATCCTCAGTGTACCTCTGCCTCAAAAGCCAGGGCCGCAGAATGGACACAGAAGCCCATTTTTGCAGTTCATTCTTCCACTATGACGTGGTAACAACACAAATTAACAAAGGTGCTGGCTTGCTTGTCTCAACCAGGCATTTGTCTTTCTGTGAGAGCGGAGAGGTTTGATTCCAGGGTCTGCGCCATCCTGCAGATCCGATGACTTCATGCAGGGTTCAAAGTGCTGTCCGTGCTCTCTCCTGGACACCTCATGCACCCGCTCTGATGTACCCTTCCCCGTCACAGTGTCTTCTGCTTCCAAAGTGTCAAATTTCAGTGCTGGCTGAAGTAATTGCAAGTGCACCTACCCCAGTCGCTACCATGTATAATAATGCTTGGATTCCTGGGGGATGAAAACTCGTTATAGCCTAAATTAATCTTAGGTGTTACCTTATGTGTATCATCAGTAGTAAGAGCTGCTTGTGGAGACGCTGAGTTTAAGATACCCCAGTTCAAAATAAATGGCTGAGTAGAGCCATTGATGGTGTAAGTGTCAAGTGGTCTCCAGTGCAAAAATGGGCTTAGGAACTTCAGTCACTAGACAGGAGTTGCTTTCTTTCTTTTTATATTGCTTTTCTGTTCTGATATTTTTATAGACAGAATATATGTAATATAGATTTTTTATTTCTTTTTATATTTTATATTTTTATATTTCTGAAGCATTTAGTTGAAAACCTCAAAAGATACATAACAACCTTTCTGCAGTGGATTAAATTCCCCAGTGGAAGACATCCTTGCCTGAAAGGGTAGGGGAAGGACAAGGCTGTTTCCCTCCAGAGTCAGCAATGAGCAGGGTGGGAGGGTCAGAAAATTCCGGCTTCCCTGTTTGCCTTCGTGACCTGCAGCTGCACAGCTACCTTCTGCTGCCCTTGCACAAAAGCAAGGGTTCATCTTTGTTTTCTGCCGTTACCGTCCCTCTCTTTTAAAGCCATTGCACTGTGTTTGACTGCGGCTGTGATGGAGCATCTCAAGAGATAACAACAAAATATAGAGGCAGTCAAAAACCTGGAGAAAAAACAGCGGAAAAGTGACTCTGCTGCCACAGTGGTTGACAAAAAAGGGGCATGGAAAATCCCCAAGTCTCTGCCTTCAGAGGTGACCGAGCAGATGAGGGTGATGAAGTAACACAGTGTCACAGGTCAGGGAGGCATTAATGACCTCGCTAGACCGAAGGCTGTAGCTTGGCCAGTGGCAGTGAGGGAAGTCACGAGCGATGCACAAAGGGTTTTGCCTCCCTGCTCCGTGCCCGCGTTGGAATTAATCACTCACACACAAATGTCAACACTGCGGAAAATATCCTTCAGGATAATCTCTCTCACAAAGCTGCTTAACATTTTAGTAATATACAGTTCACTTCCAGGTGTCAAAGGATTTCAGCCTTTCTCATCTCTGTTCAAAGGCATCTTCATCTGCTGGCACCCTGGCGCTTCTTCTCTGCTCCGATTAAGCGTGCGAGCTGGCAGCTGCAGCTTGCAACGCGGATTTACCTACGGAGAACTCAACAGCAAGCTCGTGGTGCTGCCTGGCTTTATCTTCAGGTGCCTGTGCTGGGTTCTGGCAAAGACAAGGTGATGTTGGGGCATGCCAAATCTCACCTCCATTTGGCTGAATTCAGAAGCGCTGGAGAGTACCAAGTGCACACCTTTGCTGTTTCCCACTCGGGCTTGTAGGAAGGATTAGGAGAGGAGGCTGATCTGCCCGTTTGCCTTCACCTTGAATCAGGGAGTGGAGGCAGAGAGCAGTCCTGCTCCCAGGCTCTGCTCTGTTAACCAGGAAACTTCATGTCCACCTCACTGTGACCAGAAGGAGAATCGATAGCAGTGCTGCTGCTAATGGGGCTGACCCACAGACAGGGGTTGCTAAACCTGGTACTGATGGGAGATTAGGGGAAAATGGCATTGTAAAGGTGAACAGGATGCTGTTTTCAGTGATGAGGTTCAGATGTTGGCTGGGTGGGAGCTTACAGTGGGGAATCGCTCCGATCCTGGGAGCCTTCCAGCAGATAGACACGAGCCTGGCATAGCCCGTGGGATGGGATTGATTTCTGGTGTTCCTCTGGTCTTTGCCGCAGTTCTGGGGTTGGTCTGTGTCTGTCCCCGCTGATCTGACTTCCAGAGGTGCTGAACATGCACAGCTCCCCTGCAACCAGAGAGAAATAGAGCCGAAGGCTTCAGCAGTGCTGTGCCTCAGTTTACCTGCAAGTAAATTTAAAATATAAAAATAAAAATGTTTATGGCTAACCAATAGTGAGATCTGATGCATGCCTGCCTCTGTCCCATGCTTTGACTCAGATCCCAGAGAGGTCACAGAGTGAGCAAATGGGTTTCAGTTGGACGGCACTCAACCACAAGTGCTTCAGGAGCTCATCTAATGTGCTCCAGCTGCTGAATCAAGTCCCCTACTGCCCCTGAAACACATATAGGATCTATAAAAGGCCCTCAGTGCCGGCTCCTGTGCTGTGCCGATTCCCCTCCCATGGCACAGTGCTGCTTCCTAATGCAAACCTACCTTCGGCTTAGCAGCAGCTCCCGGAAAGCTCTTGTTGCTGTAAAGAGAGCTCACCACAAAGCTGCAACGTTCAAATCCAGCCCCACTCACTTCTGCTTCAATTATTTAGGCCGGTTTTAAGCAAGAGCACCCACTTGCATTTAATATGGTGCTTGGAGTGGTGTCACTGCTGGGTTTAATGCATGCTCCAGCGCTCTGCAGGCTCTCGGTCCTCTCCCCCAGCGGCACAAGCCAGCGAGCGGGGATGTCCCCGGGCTGTCCCCTGCTAGGGCAGCCCTGCCTGCCACCAGCCCTGCCTGCCACCAGCCGCAAGCCACTCGGAGCTTTCCTGACCCTGACCCCAGCTCGCGACGAGGTTGTCTGCATGATTGCTGCTGTTGCGGTACGAGACCTGCAGTTGAAGAGAGGCAGGCCTCCAGACAGCCTCGCTGAACGCTTGATTCGGTTAAAATCGATGGAATAATTAGCCCACAGAGTCTGCCCAAAGGTCAGGAAGCAGTGATTTCTTTTTTTTTCTCGCAGCAGCTTTGGTCCTGAGCGCTTGCTTTAGTGCAAGGATTGCAAGCAAAGGCACTTCACCAGGTAGGTTATAAAAGTGTTATGACTGCTGGTATTAAGCTGACAGGCTAATGTGACAAGTGCTTAACAAGGTCTCCCAAAATAGAGAGGTAAATGCTTTGCAGTGCTGGTTTCTCGGACAACCCCGAAATGAGCTGACGGGCACGGCGCGGGCTGGGCTGGCTGCCTGGGAGGCAGAGTGCAGGAGAGCCTCGGAGAGCGGCGTGGAGGAAGAGGAGGAGGAGAAGGATGCCAGGAGAAAGAGGACGGGACCAGGTAGGGGCACCCTGCTCTCGCACCCCGTTCTATCCCGTGGCCCCAAAGCTCGTTCCCCCCCCCCATCCTCTCCCCCTCTGTCACCCAGCTCTGTGCTGCTCCCCGCGTGCTGGCAGCAGGCGTCTGCGGCGACAAGGGACACGAGGACGGTGCCATACAGGAGAATCCATCTTTCCCCCTCTCATCCCACAGGGGCACGTATGCTACCAGCTGGACACGCTGCATCCCGCGGGCTGTGTTTGCAGAAACGCTCTGATCTCTCATTTTTAAGCCCCACGTTTCAATCCCCCTCGGAGCGAAGGTAAACGGCTGGGATGCTGCTTCGGTGGATTCAAGGTTTCAAGTCAAACAGCAGTCATTTAACCACTCTTTTAAAGTTCATATCATTTGAATGTCATATGTCAAACTAATGCTACTTCCAGTGAAGGCAAATAGATATTTATTCCCCTCTCAGCTGTCCAGCGGTCTGACATTCATTATTGAAACATTGCAGCTGCCAGGGATTGAAATTACCTGTAGGAGTGCATCGAGCAAAGCCTTCCACCTCTTTAAGGGTTATTCCCTGTAATACTTTTTAGTTCAGGCTCATTTTACAGCTGCTCTTGGTCTGCAGTTGCTTTTTCCTATGTCTGAACAAGGTCAGGCATGGGCTTTTTGACCATTTCCTCCAAGACGATGTTGTAACTTCATTTTTCACAGCTTGTCTTTGGCTCGGACTTGCGGTCACTGCGCACCTCGGTGCAGCTCCAGTCCCTGAGGGGCCAGCACTGCAAATTCTCTTCCTGGGGAGTCCCAGGCAGGGATTGTTATTTATTTGTTTATTTATTTCATGTATTATTTTGCATGCAATAGCGAACATTTTGTAGCTCATTGGGCACTAAAATATTCAGTTGGCTGTGTGCGAGTTCAGGGACAGAAGGAAAGACAGTGGAGATGACTAGATTAGTCTGCATTTAGACATTGCCCCGAACTTCACAGAGCAATTTACACCTGTACGAGGGTCCGTGGAGTTATATTGAATCAGACCAGGAGCATTTTACAGCCACTTTGCATGAGCATAAATGATAGCATAAGGTGCAAAGGAAACAGCCAGCCGGACAATTACATAGCATCTTCACACGCCTTATTAATTCTCATTACATTACCCTCTGTGCTGAGACTCAGCATCTTCCCTTCCCCACGAAGGGAAGGACGGGTGAGGCTGCAGAGCCAATTTAGCCACCTGCCAAATGTACAGCCTCTGGCTGCTGGTAGCTTCACTCCTTGGGTCTGGAGAGCAGGCTGCCCCCTGCCAGTGTCTGAGAAGCATCTTGCTAAATCAGTGATGGAAATCACAGCTGTCTCCTGCCCTACTGGGCTTCTGAGCAACCTGTGATGTTACAATCAACCACGCCTATGTCTTTTTATTTTATTTTATTTTATTTTATTTTATTTTATTTTATTTTATTTTTTATTTTATTTTATATTTTATTTTGTTTTATTTTATATTTTATTTTGTTTTATTTTATTTTATATTTTATTTTATTTTTATTAATTTTTTTTCTGAGCTTACCTCCATAGGTATCTCAGGAAGGGGGGGGGTGCCGATATTCACCTGAAGACCATGCACCCAGTTCCTGCCTGATACTGAAATTCCTTAAAAGAGAGCAGCTCCTTAGCACTCCCAGAGCTCTTGCCCCATTTCCCACTCGGAGCCACTTGCTTAAAAGCTGGCAGACCTGAACCTTTCTAGCCAAAGATGACCAGAAGCACCCGGTGAGTGCTGGGCTCCTCAGGCAGCAGACAGCTTGAATAGTCAGACCAGCTTTATGCAGCTGGGAGAATGGCTATCTGATGTTCTTTCTGGGAATCTTATTAATGTTATCTTATTATTTCATAATAGATGTAACCCATGTGCTAGGGCTGGCAGGCTGTAATTGGGCCTTGCCAGGGAATTACTCATATTTTTCATTCTTGAAGGAATGAACAGCGTATTCGGTTACGCTAACTACCTCATTTGTGTGGATTCCATTCACTTTATGTGTCTCGCTCCTGAAGTATTACGGCTAGGGCAGCGATTTCTCACCCAAAGTAAATGTCGGAGAGTCTCGAAGCAGATGCTCTCTTCTCCCGGCGCTGAACAGACGCTGGCACTGTGTTCTCCTCTCCTTTGGATGCTGCAGAGTTGCCCAAAGGTGTTTTTGGTTTTTTTTCCACAGAACATGCTTTGTTGATGGAGATCCACAGCTCTTCTTCCAGCTCAGTGTCTCAGGGTGCTGCAGCAAAATGTGGAGCTCTCTGAAACAGGGGGGACAATATTATTTATTTATTGTTGCTTTCTAAGTCCTCTCTGCCTATTCAGTAACCTTTATCTGGGCCTCAGGCCTTTTGGGCTGACTTGTAAAGCGCCAGAAAAGGTAGAGCATCTACCCAAGGTCTCAGCCAAAGAGTTTTTTTTACTCTCCACGGGGTGTAAATGATAGTTTCAGCCATAACGAACCCTCCTCCCAATACTTACAATTACGCTCTTTTGTGTGCGTATCAAAGCACAAGCAACATATCCTCGTCAATAAAAGTCCTTCCTAATTCCTTTTTATCCTCCCCGGGGGAGTCCTTAGAGCCCCGTGGATCCTTGAGCAACCCTTTAATTCCTCCCGCCTCGGCCCTCGCTGCAGCCAGCAGTGAAAATGCTGCTCCCGAACCAGGCTGCGGTGGCTGCTGGACGCCACGGAGCATCACCTGCCCACAGGGACGCAGCTTTCTGCAGTGTTATCAGAAATGTTTCCACGCGTTTGTTTGCAGAATGTCTTTATCCAGCCAGGAGAAATGTCCCTTGAAGTCAGCTAACCAAATAAATAAATAACAGTCAGAGACAATAGAGTGGAAAAGTTTCTAGAGGGAAATAAGTGATGGATTGGAAGAGATTTGAGGCTGTTATGGTGTACAACTCCGTGCGTGATGTGACAAGAGAGAATCCTCATTGTGCCCCTTCCTGGTCTTCCATTTTAAATGACGTCCTAAAAATGCTGATTTAAAAGGGTTGGAGAAGCAAAACAAAATAGGCAGATGTACGGGGTGACATTTTTTTTTGTAGACTTGGAATTTTTTTCATAATACAGCTGCTGGTAGCTGTGTCAGAATAGAGCTCTTTGACCAGGGTGCAGAAGGGATGCTGGAGCTGCTGGCAGCTTTTTAGTGTGCTCATGCACAAGTCTGAACAAAGAGAGCAGTGATTTCACTTTTCAACCATAGTAATAGCAAGCAACAGGAATTCTGACCTGGAATTTGTCTTTGCATTCCAAGACCATCCTTGAGCAGTCTGTGGAGACCCAGGGAAAACAGCTGATTAATGCCACCATTAATGAAAATAAACGCAGCACAAAATTCCAAGTACCAGGACTGCTTCCCAAAGCATCCAGGGGTGAGGGATAACAGCAAATGCAATAAAGCAGAAATCTACTTTGACTGTCAAGGGATAATGTTTCTTAGCTCAGACCCAGGCCTGTGAGGGGGAACATACCGTCCGTAGCAAAGCAGTCTGCGACCTTGAAGAGCTCATATGCTTGAAAAGCGATCTCAGAAATGCAGACGTGAATGTTATTGGTGGCTGTTTCCCCCCTCCCAGCCCCTGCAAAGGGTCCCGTGTTATCTCCTGCACTGCACAGGACCTGGCTGCTGTTGATGCCCAGGGTGCTATTGCCCGAAATGCAAATCAGAAGTTTTTGGGTAGGTTTTGTGGCAAAATAGCAGTAAATGTTCTGCCCACCATCAACAGGCAGATTTGTCAAGGAGGTGCCTGTAGTGTGAGGGGTAGGGTGTGCAGGTATTTGTGTGCATGAGCCCACGTCTGGGAGAAGTCTCTGCCTCTTTCTCATGTGTGTATTTATCTCGCCAATTTGACCAAAGGAATTACAGGATTGAAAGGAAATTAATAGCTTAGCACCCAGTCAGCTTCTTGTTTTGAATCAATCCATTCTTGTCACTTGGACTGAACTAAATAATTAACCGTGCTACCTAAAAATAATTACGGCTAATATCACAGAGATTACACTAGCCAGTTCGAACAATAATGTTGTTAAGAACATCTAAATAACCCTATATTTAATTACAGTCTGGCTTGTTTAGTGATGTACAGGTTTGGGGCTTGCTCTCACTGCAAATTTGGGCCAGTTACATTTATTAAATGAGAACTTTTTATAGCTAGTGTTCAAATTATCAAATACTTGCCTAAAGCAATCCCATTGATCAAGTGTATCATTTGTAGTACAAATGTTTTTATTAGGAGGCTTTGTTCAAGATAAATGAAGGATCAAATTAACTGGAGATTGGTTTGAGTAGAAAATGCTGCAGCTGGATAATTTCAAGCACTGAGGCTGAACATTTCTTTCAAATGATGAGAAGTCATCAACTAAGTCTTAATATAAAACATGCACGCACACAGGCATCTTTGTATTGATTCCTCTCATTTCTATGGCACTCTTTATACAAAGCACATCAGGTTTTGTAGGAAAGGTTGCAAACCCATCACATCACTGCAACTAAACCGGTCTGAGATTATTTTTTTTTTTTTCTGGCCAAAATTGCGTATGCTGTCAATATACCAACATGCCCCAGAACCCTCTTCCCACTCCCTCATTTTTCATCCCCGTTCTGCTACCTCTGTTCCCACCCAGGACGATTCCTTGTGCAGCTCTGCTCTTAATTCAAACATCTCCCTTGCATCTGGGCTGGGGCGGTAGCGTGCCTCCTTTTCGGAAGGGAAACCACGAGAAGGGAGCCTGGACACGTGAATATTTACCTCTTTCCAGCATTTGTGGTAGCACAGCAGGGTCTGGATGTGATTGAGGGTTTGCCCATGATCAGCCAGTGGAAAATGAGCATGTGAGTGCAATGCTGTTACATTATATATATACACACATTAATACAGTCTGCGTTAGGAAAGCTATTTGTCTGGGGTTACATTTTTGGCTGTCATGTAGAACTGTAGGTATTAAATAGTTGCTTTCTAAATTAAGCTCTCCCCTCACCACATCCCACTCCCATAGCGATGCGTGGAGCGTTTGCTGATACAGGCGGTACAGATGTCTGGGGAGCTGCTGTAAAACCTCCCAAGATTTACAGCTCCTCCGCCAGGTTTCTCCATGGGTTGGCTTCGGAGGGAGAGGTCTCACAGGCATTCAGGATCCTTCCAAATCTATCTCCAGAGGCACCCGCAATAATCAGAGGAAATCCCTTGAAGCCCATCAGATAAAATTTACAGACCTGGAAAGGCAGCAAGGAGGTCAGTTAATCCCTGGGGACAGGCTATTTCTGGCCTGTTCAGGGACACGAGGCCAAGTTTCCAGCACGTGCTGAGCACGGAGAGACGCTTTGTGAAGAACTCCAGGTGCTCCAGCTTGGTTTGGCTTACAGCAGGAAAATCGATGTAAATCGCCTCAAAATGCCGGGTTTCTTCTTAATCTGAAGTGGGGAGGAATACTCAGCTCATATACTTGGATCTAAACATCCATAATGCCTGTCCCAGCACCCTGTTAATGTACCAGGAGGGTGCTCAAGCAGCGCGATATGCAGCACAGCTTTTAGGGAGAATTATTCCTTTATTTATCACTTTAGCAGAGGAAGTAATGACCCCAGGTGGAATTACAGGTGGTAATGAAAAACAGAGACTTGTTTTTCTCAGCTAGCATTTGTGGCTACTCCAAGTACAGGGATATCTATGCAAGAACCAAAAGTGTGTACCATATATACATACGACAGATATTCACAGGATTACATATGTGTATATGATGTGCTCGTCATGTTATATCTGGTTTTGGAGCTGCAGAAACTGGACTGGGAGAGCTTGTATTTTGCTTTTATGCTGTGGCCAATAATAGCTTGTTACCCTCATTGAAAGGTTTAAAAGCTGTGACCATTATGGTTGATGAAGGTGGTTCAAACTTTGCTTTGGAAAACTGCAGCGTATTGGTTGGAGATGTATTTCCTCCAGAAAAGCTACAGCTATTGTAGTAATAATTAAAAAAAAAAAGGCAAACCATCAAATTTAGGAGTTATATTTAAAGAGACAGAGAGGGAGATCAAATTAACCCCTTTACTCTGCAGACAAGGCTGAAGCACAAGGACATCACTGCAGTCTGCCCAGCAAAGTGAGGAACGAAAGCAACGGCGTGTATTGGTAATGGGTAACTTGATATGAGCCGAGCAATTTAATTTCTATAGGGAACACAGTGATTGAAAGCAGCACTAATGCTGATTAATCCCCCTCCCTCTTTTCTGTCTTCTAATTTCTCGCTCCTTGGTGCTCTTCATTCCTTTCAGACGAGTCCCATTGTACATGTACACCAGGACACCTCGTGCTACACGCGCTGAATACATCAAAATCTTGGGGGTCACACTGCTGCTTTTCTTAACCTGTATTACACTTTATAAAGCCGTGTTTTTCTCTACTCATTCCAAAACATTTTATATAGTTCATTTAATTACTGTTTTAGTCATTGACCATATGAAAGTCATTTTCTCATCAGATTTTTTTTTCAGCATCCAAAGATGGGACTGCAGCATCGCATCCCTGTTCAGCTCACAGGGCTGCTTTCAGAGGACAGCTACTGGTGGGACATACGGCCTCTCCAGCCTCTTTCCTTAATCTGGTCCCAAGCACAAGGACAGATAATTTAGAGGAGAGAAATTCATGCTCATTATACATGTGCTGATTTCAGGAAAGCAGACTCAGATTGATTTCACCAGGAATATTTGTTGTGTTTTGTTTTAGTGTAGTAGATAGTCTGTTTTCAGGGAAAACAAAACAAAACAAACAAAGAAAAAAAAAACACAACAACAACAACAAAACAACAACAACAAAACCAGTGTGATCTAGGTTTAGAAATGACTCAAGTTTGGCCACCCAAATAACATGACAGTTGGGAAATCTCAGCTAAGTTCAATGTCCTGCCTCTGTCTGCAACATCTCCTGGAAAAGCCACGGAAGTGACTCACAGGTTGCTTCATCTGCCAAGAGCTTCCCTGTCTGCTGTCCTTGCAAAAAGAGATTTCCTCATCTCAGGCAGCAGCTGGGTTGTTGTGTGCAGTCAAAACTGCCTCTGAAAGCAGAGGATGTCTGGGAGAAGGGCTGACACAACACAATTTTAGGCAGGAATACATCTGAAAATAAAGTTTGGCAAAGAAAGCTTAAAAGGGAGAAATGTGCAGAAGTTACAGGAGCAAAATCCTGATTTCTCCAGCATTGTTTTCAGAAGGGGAGTGACAACTTTTGGGAAAATGCCAGGATTTTAAATATGCATTTTCTTTTTCTGAATATTGGACATGCCAGCCCAATGGGAACAGTGGATAAGTTTAATTGAGTGGTTAGATTTAATTGATTGGTTTAATTGATTGTTTAGGTTTAATTGATTGGCTTTGATAAAGTGTTCCTAGTCACCAGAGACACCAGGCTGTACAGACAAGTGAAGAGTAGGCACTACTTGTCTGAGCATCTTTGTCACACGTGTAGATAAATAATAATAATAGGAGAACAAACAGAAATTCTTCTCAGGGTGAAACAAAAAATATATGGTTTGGGGCAAAATAGTTCTGATGTCTGCCTGAAGTTATGGACATGAGGTCTATGTTGTCAAAGAAACCCAGTAAAACCACAGCCAGCTGGTGTCAAGATAATGGCTGGGAAAGGCAGGAGCCAACGCAATGGTCAGCAGACAGCTCCCAGAGCAGAGGGTGCAGAAAGTTTCCCTATGGGCACAGCAAGGTCTTGCTGAAAATCAGCAGGAATTCTTCGGGAAAAAAACTTCAAAGTAAGTGTTGTCTATGTTAGCTCAGCTATTGCCAGGACTCCAGCAGTCGGTTAACAGTGTCACCATCTCCTGCTGCCTGATGTCGCTTGTGAGTGGCACGGAGAGGGCAAAGAGGGAATGACTTGTACCGTCCCTCCCAGCAGAACTAAAGACATCAGTTGAAACTGGAAGGTTTTCAGTGCAAGCACAGAGAGGTATTTCCCTTCCTGTGCATATCTATGGACTCCTTGAACCACAAAGCCCAGGAAGCTGAGAGAGCGTTTCTGACAAGTACCTCTAACTCTCACCCTGCTCCCAGGCTTCTCCATGAGCATCTGCTGTCGGCACTGTTGGGAACAGGCTGAGCTGCTCACACTGATGTTTTTATGCTCCTCGGTTACTTTATTGTCTTTATTTGACCAAGAAATCGCAAGCAGAAGAGCAGTGTCTTGGAGGACTGAGGATCCGCCGGGCTGCACTGAAGACCAACAGACCTCAGACTTGGTTCCTGCTGTCACGAGGAGCACAATCTCCGTGCTGCTGACGTTGATTTTACATCTGACTTCAGCCGCAACAGGCTCAAGGATTTCATTATTCAGCAGCCTCTCCATCTGCTTTATTGAAAATGTGTGCAAAGATTAAACATGACAAGGAATTTGTTTCCAAGATACTGATATTTTGGGATGGATTAAGAAGTGTAAGTACACCCTTCTTTCCCTGGAGAGCAAGGCAGGCTGTGCCTCTCCGCTCTGGTCCCCTCCAGGCTGCCCAGTGTCGTGGGGCTGCACAGAAAATGGTGTCACAGCTGTGTGCCTTTGCAAGTTATTTCTCTTCTTTTCCTACAGAGCCTTTTAATTCGAACTCCAAAAGAAAACAGGTTCATCAAATGTCATCTTGAGAATATCCCCCTGCATCCAGGCACCGTGAGTGAGAAATGATTTGTCGGGCACCACTACAGCTAGTTTTCGCCTGTTCCTATCCATCTCCTGTCAGCACTCACACCCCTGTTGACAAAACGAATTTCGCTTTGATTTCATCTTTCCAGATAACACAGATTAACTGGAAGCTGTCTCTTTTCTGTTGTTGTGAAAGCGTACAGAAGGAGCAATCCTACAGAAGAGATGCAGACGTCTGAGCAAAGCTTGCAGTCGTGGTAAGCAGTTCAGACCAACATATTGCTGGAAACAGAGATACCAGAGGTACCAGCCACTTCTGTAAGACTTTGAGCACAATAAATGCAAATGCCCATGTTACTATGCCGTTTTAATACTGTTTTCATGTCTCCCAACCAGCATCTCCTGCAGGGTTACGGTCCCCATCTTCTTGCATTCAGCCTTCCTCCTCCTCTGCTGCAGCTGTCATCCCGTATGCCGCGCGGGAGGAAGAGCAGGGTCAGACAGCCGCCGCCGAGCTGCCTCGTGTCGTCTGCCTTGCCTTCCCCCTGCAATTGTGGTGTGACAGATGCAGGAGAGAAGAAGAACTCCTGGAGGAGCACACAGGTTTATGTATTAGTGAAGATTTCCTCTGTTGTTTCAAGGGCGTAATACAAGGAAAAGGGAAAGAGAGAATTAGATGAGCCATGGCAATCCTTCCCGCTGGGAGACAGCAGCTCCACACTTACCGTTATTGCCACGAGGAGACAGTGATAGTGCAGTCAGGGACTTGTGTGACAGTTGTAGCGAGAAGACCCAGGGAAATTAAGATGGATCCTGCAGATAAGCAGCATTTAATAAAACTAAAGTGGATGCTTTTGGAGGCAAGCGATTTGCTCACCTCTGGAGAGCCTGGACAGAGCTGGAGTTTCTTGGAGTGACCTCATGAGCAGAAGAGGAGCCGTGAGTCACCTTCATCATCATAACGCTTCACAGGGCCAACAATTTAAAATGTCAAGAAGCTTTTTCTGGAATAGTTGAATAAGTTATTACCTAAAGCATCTCCAGGCAGCCCCAGAGCATCTAATGTGGCCTCATGTGGTAGGGAAGGGCAGTCAGCCCACGGCCCAGGCAGGCAAGGATGGAACTGGGGGCTTCATACCCTGGAAAAAAACCATGTGTACTGCAGCATATTCAGTGTGTTTTACAGTGTGCACATACACCAGTGAGAAGAGATCATTTGCTCTCACTCCGTCCACAGAAAGAAAGTCAGGGAATGGAGGCTGTGATGAGATAAATGGTTATTATGAGATATAGACATTTTTAATTAGCTCCTGCAGACTGCACCACACTCCTAATGAGCTCTTGCCAAGTTTGCTGTGATTCCTCTTTACGTTTTGTAACTCCGTAATAGTAACAATATAATCATTTTCTATAATAACCATGATAAAACCCAGATAATCCTTCTGTAACTCCTGCATAAGCTTCATGTAATTAAATCAGTTGGTGAAACATTCTTGGTCTAAGGGACAGATGAATGCAGCACAGCTCTGTCACCCAACAAAAGGGGCTGATGCAGAGAACACATTTCCCATATCTTCCTACACCCAAAGCATTATAAATCCAGTTAATGGGGTTAAAATGGTGAACAGGTGTGTTTGGATCTCAGGTTTGGCCATCACTGCCAAAGCAGCAGCCAGAATATTGCCAAACCAGTAAATCTAGTCTAGTCTGATTTGTGTTACAGGGGTTAGTGATCAGGCAGCTGCTGGAGCACAAAGCAGTTCCCATGTGGGTGGGAGGTGTGAGAAGGGATGAGGGGCAGAGACATCGCAGCACTCCTGCTTTCATCCCTCCTTTATAAGAAGGAGGAGTGCTTCTCAACAGTGCTGAGAAATGCAATTTAGATAAATAGTAGGTGGCTCCTAAGAAGAGTTTATGCAGCCTGTTATCTTTTGCTGCTCTGCTCTGATTGATGTATCCCAGAAGGTGTCATATGTGCCCTTTCCTTTCCTTTCCTTTCCTTTCCTTTCCTTTCCTTTCCTTTCCTTTCCTTTCCTTTCCTTTCCTTTCCTTTCCTTTCCTTTCCTTTCCTTTCCTTTCCTTTCCTTTCCTTTCCTTTCCTTTCCTTTCCTTTCCTTTCCTTTCCTTTCCTTTCCTTTCCTTTCCTTTCCTTTCCTTTCCTTTCCTTTCCTTTCCTTTCCTTTCCTTTCTTCATTCAACCTTCCAAAGGAAGGATCAAGGAGGGGACGTACATCTTGAAGACAACAAAATGCATTGTGAAATGGACACAATGCCCCCAGAACAGAAGTCTGTTTCATTAAGAGATGGGAAAATCAAACTTCAACAGTAAACTCTGAGAGCTTTAGGACTCGTTCTGGTTGGTAGAGCATCCAGACTTTACTGTTTGCAGATTGGGCTCTTAACTGAACCAGGTGCTGAACAAGTGTTTTCCACAGGTCACTGATTTCCAACTTTATTCAGAATAGCACCGGCCCCAGGCCAAATTCAGTCCTGAAATAAATGGACTCTTCTCTCAGGCCGGATACCCTGGCACGGTGCATCTTCTGTAGCAGCCTATGGCATCGGGAAACGCGTGGCAGGCTGATTTCTTCGACTCCACTGCAGGCAATGGAGCTCCACACTGGCCCTTGTGTGGGTTACTGCCTTTCTGCTCCACTTATTGCTGCAGTTTATGAAAGCCTGCAGTGAAAATGTCACATTCATGTTGAGGGGAGGTGAAAAGACAAAGTGTTGTTTGACCATCTTGAATTTTCCTCAGTCTCTCGTGTCCCACACTGCTGGAGCAGCTGCCAAAATGCTGCTCTGTTCCAGCCTTTCCTGCCTGCCACCTATTACAGACCCGATCTGATCTTGTACTGATTCCTCTCTGCTAACTGCTGAAGCTGCTCTCTTCTGAAGCTAGATGCAAGCAGCAAGAGGGGATGGATGATCACAGAACTTGAGCATCAAAAGTCCATCCCAGTCACCTGAAAGCAGAAGTGTTACTTTAAAAAATATTTTTTCCTCTTGCGGCTAAGGGGAAAAAGGACAAAATAATTTCCAAATTAACTAGTTGCTTCCTACTCTGACAGCTGGGTTTCTGGGGCTGCTTACAGTCTCAGGGCTCATTCTGAATTACTAGTGCCGTACCCAGGCTGTCAGATCCAAACACCTGGTGACTAAAGGTAGAACAGATCACACAGATTCAGTATTTATGCCCTGCAATGGGCCTTTATAAACTTCAGCTTTAAAACCCAGGCACCAAACTTATTGACACTCGAACCCATCTAGACAGGCCCTAAACTGTCAAGGCTTAACAAAGATTTTCTCCAGCTGAGGCTGGAAGAGGGAAATTTTCAGAGCCTGGTGCAAAGCGTGAGCCTGAGCAGGCCTCAAGGCACTGACTGGTGTTAACAGCCCTGACCAGCCTCACCTGGGTCTTGCACCCACACCCAGGGCCCTGGGGCCCATTTAAGCTCAGCTTGGTGCCCTTGTTCCTCTTTGAGTTGTGCTGGAGGAGTGCAGGTCTCTAGCTCAGGCATAGCTATACTGCTTGGCCTTGGACCCTGAAGATCCATCTGAAGAAGGGGGGCTTTCTACCTGCTGCTACCACAGTAAGGCTCTCGTTTCAGATTTAAATTGGGGGTTTGGTGACTCATGTTCTCCTCTTTGCACTGCAAAAGAGTGAGTTTGCTGCAGGGGCTGCAGAGGTTGAACAAGATCTGTGCTCAAGGTGGTGCAAACTAAATGGGGATGGCCCTGCCCCTGCTGCCCAACAGGCCCCCCTGGCCCTGCAGCTGCCAGCCTGCAGTTTATATGGTGTTTCCTCAGCCTGCTGCATTGCATGAATTCAACCCAGGATTTGCATAGAGCTGTGACTGTGTCAGAAACCCAATTCCTGTAGGATCTGATGTTTTTGGCCATGAACAAGTGCAGGGCCCCAGTGCCTGTAGGCAGGGGCACAGCAAGCAGCGTAATTCCCTGCTTGTACAAGCAGGTTCATCCTTTCCTATTTACTTCTGAACGTTTTTCATTACAATGTTCTTGTGACGCTCTAGGGCTGGAAACACCAGGAATATAAATCAGAGTTTGTCATTGGCAGACATCATATTTATTATACATGCATACACTTTTATTGTTCAGATAACACACATTTACTTCTGAATCTTGCCTATTATCAGATGTTTGCTATTCTAACACTTTTCTTTTTCACACACGTGAAATAGTATGCTTAATGATTGGTTTCTGACTGGAGAAATCAGTCTGTTAGAAAAGTCTCAGCCTGCATGCCCTCTGTGCTCTGACTTGGCAATTTAGTTGCATCTGGTCCCCTGGGTTTTGCCTTTTTTCCCCACTGGGGAAGGTGGTGAGGGAGCCCAGAAAGCCCCTTCTGTGCCTCTTTTTCACTGCTAATGTGAGAACAGAGTCCAGTATCCCCCTTAGACTAAAAGTCTGGGGATGAAAGACAAAAAGAAGGCATCTATAATTCTGGAGGGATTTGAGGATTTCCCTGGAGAGGCAAGAGCAGCGAGCCCTGCTCTCTTCACCTGCCACCACGAATGCTGCTCAGCTGCTCGAGGAGTGAAGGCATGGAGAGGGGTGGCTCTGGGTACTGCAGGCTGCTGCTAGCAATTGGAAGGGAGGCACATAGCCAAATGCTGTTTTTTGGATGCCAGCCCCCAGCTGTACACTTCCAATTATCCAAGCACATCCATATGCATGTGCAGACCCCTGCCTCGCTGGTGTGTGGGCAGAGGACCCAGCCCCGCTCCCGCAGATGGGCGCAGGCAGCTCGCACAGCCTGGCTTAATGGGAGCAGAACTTTGTCCTTGAGATCCCCACACGTGTGGCGTTCAGCAGCCTTTTGAAGTGCAGTCAAAAGCCTCATCTGAGAGCAAAGATGCTTGTTTCCCATGGAGCTGTTCCTCTGCCTGATGCTTTATTTCAGGACCATGGGCAATTAGTGGAGTCCCAGGCAGAGGAGTTTGGGCATCCTGCAGGACCACATGCGGGTTTCCTGGGGGGTGTGAACAAGGATGCTATTGCTTCTCCAGATGGGTTATTAGTGATGGCAAACTTGCCCCTCTGCTGGGGTAAAAGCTCTTACACCCACACAGTGTCAGTGAGTCATGTCCCAGATAACCGAAGCGGGCTGCCTGCAGTCAGAAAGCACAGGGTGGGGGGGGGAACAGCCCATTATTCTGATCAACAACCACCGCTGGCAGGAGAAGTGGGGGGAATTTAAAGGAAGCTTTTCTCCCAAGTTCTCAGGAATAGCTCCAGGGCCTGGGCTTTATAAACTTTCCAGGAAGGTTTGTTTGATCAGATAGGAAAAAATATCTAAACTATTTTTCATATACGCTTCATTTTTACTCATCAGAGTGCTACAAGTAGTAATATCAGGAAATAGATTCACAGGCAGAAGTATGATTTTTAAGTTAACGATGTTCATTTAATTTCAACTCTTGTCTCCTCGATGTGCCTCCTCCTAATGCTCTAAATAGCTCTTCTGCCTCTTTGATGTTTACACCCTTCAAATGCATAAAGACAGTTCTCTACAATTCCTCATTTTGCCAAGCAATACATACTTAGTGCTTTTCATCTCTCTCCATAAATCAATCCCTTTCCTCCAACAGGAGTTAGAATAGGATTTTTTTTTCCTTATTAGATTTGTACTGAGAATTTCTTTTCAGAAACAGATAAATGATACAAGGCTTTTTCATGACAAAGCATCCTATCATACATTATTAGCAAACACTTCCACAGTGTAACAGGAATAAAAATAGAAGTGGGCTATAAAAAAGAATGTATAGCGGGATGGCATCTAATCTCACAGCATGGCACTAAAAGTGGAGCAGTTCCTTCACATTTCTTTGCAGATCTTCAAGGAAAGATCCAGGAGTCCTAAGAAATGCTTTGCATCTTTTACTTAAGGATTTAGTTAAATTCTATGCAATCTTTGACATCAAGTTAATGAATTTTCTCTTCATTCAAAAAGCCCACCTATTGCTTGCAGCGGAATTGAAGTTGCAGATCCTTCCCAGCCAGCTCTGCTGCTGCTCCCTGCCTTGCTGTCCTCCCCTGTGTTTTGGCTCAGAGATGCCTGTGCACGTCCTCTTCCACAAAACTTTAACTGAGAAACTGCCTGGGTTAAAAACTCTTTCAGTTCCCACTTATCTCAAAAACAAGCATTTTTTTATTACCAATTTCCAGCAGAAGCAGTCAGATACAAACTAGCCAGTGCTCTCACCTGGCAGGACAGGTTAACAAGTATGTGATATGCTTTTAGGATTGCTGCTTCTGATGGATCCTTCCTGCACCCTCCGATCGAGGTGGCTGTGCTTTAGAGGCTGCACTGATAAAGAGTTCCTGGGAAAAAGTCGCCCTCAGATTTCCCATATTTCTGAAAGCAATTTTGGTTGAAGTCCAGCAAACCCTGCAAAAATGATTTTCAAATGAAATTACGAATGGAAGACAAATACTCAAATAGACAACAATTTCAGCAGCTATTTGTCAGAAGCAGCCCAGGACCTGGGAGCTTTCCCTGCCTGGAGATTGCTGCCCTGGGACGTAGGCACGTGCAGCTGTGCACGGGTGGCATGATCTTTCCTGCATTGCTCTTCCAGCTATGAATGTGAGGAAAGGTGAGGCTGATTGATGGGTTTATTTCCCCTGCTTGTGGCTTCAAGGGTGGATTTGAGAAGGGGATTGTACCCTGGGGGCCTGAACACCCCAGCAGGGCTGGCTGCTGGGTCTCCAAGTCTACCTGGGAGCAAATACAGGGACAAGCAGGGGCAAGAAAGGTTAAAATCCAAGCATTTGGGGGGAATTTAAGTAAATGTAGCAAATAATAAGCTGTGCTGCTGCAGCATACATCCAGGGAGGGAGCCTGGAGGTAGCTTCTATCATCTCACAAAGGAGCAGGTGCTCCAAAGGAAACCAATATCTGAAACTTTCAGCGAAGTGCCAAAATCTTCTCTGGAGCTGCTGCCAGCCAGCAGAGAGGAGGCAGGAAAACCAGCACAAAGCCAGCATGGCTTTGTAATGAACCAAAGCAGTGCCAGGAGTTGCTGTGCGCTGGGGTTTTATGACCGTGCATTTTAATGTTTTATTGTTCTTGTCCTTAGCCCTGGGTTAGCACAGCAGTGGGTCAGACTGCTTCCCTCTGATGGCTCCTTGTCGGACGCTGTTGGCATCACTGCAGATTTCTGTCTGACACAGAAGGTGCCCCTCAGCCAGCCCAAACCTGAAAGGTAGACTTCTTAAACTCAGTTTAATATTTCAGAAATGTATAGTGCTCTTTTGGCCTCTTTCAGCTGTCTTCCCTGATACGTGCCTGAATGTCAGCTCCCCTCCCCGGGGAGGCTGAGAACCATTCAGTTCTGCTATTCCTCCAGAAAACAGATTCCTGTAACTGCTCCTGCTGTTGTTGCACAGAATTTTAGTGCAGCAAGAAAATGACAGGTAGGAAGTGGGGGTTAAAAGTTGTTTTTTTTGTTGTTGTTGTTTTTAATTCAGGCTGTGGGTTAGTGAGGAGCCCAGATTGACTGCTTCAATTTAAAACAAAATATAAGCAGTATTTTTGGTGTTTAAATGTTGCTGGTGAGAAGCAGTTGTATACCTTGGTGTATAGGTAAGGACACAGGGAAGCAGAAACTAGGCTATGCCATGGTTCAGGCACTGAGCTCCTCACCCCAACCTTGTGGCTGCTGCAGCTCTCCTCCTGCTTGTGACAGGAGCAGCAGATGCTCTCCTAATACCAAGATCCTCAGGCAACTTCCCAGATTTTTGAGTCTCCAGGAAGTTTCTCTCCCAGGACAGATTTTGGCCACAGATGCACCGAGCTGCCTGCGAGCCCCAGGGCAGCCAGGCACAGACAACCTGCTGCTTCCCCAGGCAGACACCCCCCCCAGCCCTGCGTTGCCTCGTGCTTTGACCATGCCGGGGGCTGTGCTCGTACCTTCCCCAGGCGGATATCAAACCTGGCTTTGGAGAACCTCTTCAAAGGCCAAATAAATGCCCTCTGCCCTTCTCGCTGGCTGCATGGAGGTTTTTCCTTTGGGCTCCTGCTATTATCTGGAGTGTGCATGTAGGTGTTTCTATATGCTCACACACATACAGACACGTGTGTGTATAAATACGCACGTGCTTGCTAAGTCAGTACTAGCACAAGCTGTCTGTGTTTGTGGCGCATTCTGTTTCTCAGGGCAACATTTAGACTGAAGTCCCTGAAGAACAGCCTCTTGCTGAGTGTTTCCAGCATGGCTAACCCTCCTGGGCTTTCATTTCCTGACTGGCTTTTAATGGAATGTAAAGAACAGAAATAATATCTTCCATTAAAACTTTATTAGGTAGCTCTTCCACTTAAGAGAGCTGTTTCGCTTACTCCCAGCCAAATGAATCCTGGTGATTGAAAGCTAAACATGAGGATTCAAGAGGAGGAGGGGGAAGCAGAAAGCCACCTGCAATCTTGAAATGATGGAGACCAGCAGTGTGGGGGCTCGGTGACCTGCCTGGGAAGATGCTTGCAGCTCAGTGTGGAGTCCTGGGCCAGAGCTAGATGTGATGGGACACACTAAAACAAGAGCCAGCCTGGGCAAGGCACTTCATTTCCTGGCAGGGGGCATCTGCAAATGTACACCCCCCCACTTTTATATCCTGCTGATTTCCACTGAAGTCTCTTATAATTACTGGGAGCATCAGACATCTGCTCACTTCCATGGATGTTGCTAAGGCTACTGGTGGCTGACTGATGTGTGGTTACCACCAGAGAGCAGCCTGAGTGGCAGCAGCTGACCTTCTTTGGAGCATCTGTATCGCTGCTCACCTTCCCTCTGGCTTTTGCTGTGACCTTTGGATACAGATCGATCCCAGATTAGTGTCTGTTAACAATAAATACTTTAAAATTAGGATCCAAGCAGACAAGTTCTGAAAAGGTTAGATAAGCTTGGGGCAAGTTAGTGCAAGACCCTGCTCTCCGTGCTGGAGGTTGGTCCGTGTGATCTATTTTCCAAAAGTGTCTTCCAGTCCTATTACCTTTGATTGCAGAGCACAAACAGCTGGACAGCCCTAGGATGGTGGAGTCTGGCACCTGTGTTGTCTAAACAGGGCTTTGTGCAACCCAGCTACAGTCTAGGGGATGGGCTATAACTTATTTTTCTTGGCACTCCCTGGTGTGTTGATAGAACTAGCGTTCTGCCAAGCAAAGATGGATAAATGCATCCAGCTGGATTGGCTTTAGTTTGTGAGTGGCAGGTGAGGGTTTTTCATTTTTCCCTTGGACGGTTATACCATCTTTAACACTCCATTTGCGAGCTTCTGACTGCACAAATATATCAGTATACACATACATGCAATATGGAGGCTGTAGGCTGTGTAACAGACTTGAACCTAGATACTTGCAGAAGCTATGTAGGAAAGCCTACGATATTTCCTGATCAACAGCTATGAACTGGTTAAATGGAAACTTTGATCAATAAAATCAAAGCTATTTTGTGCATCTTTGCAACATCATCTGTTCAGTAACCAAGAACTCTGGGGGTAAAAGTGTGTCACGGGTGATGTAAAGCTGCTTCAGTGCCCCAGCAGTACAGGAGAATGGAAGTAATGAACAGAAATGCTCAGTTAGAGCTTTTTCCATATTTTATGTTAATCATTAGGGTAGAGCTGAAATTAGCTTTAATTGATATTAAGCACTGAAAAAATGAATCCTCTGGAGAATGAGTCTCTTTAACCTTTAATGATGCAGTAAATAAAATATGCTGTCAACATTTGTGCAATAGTAAGGGTTTTCAAAATTCTGTATCTGTATGGTGAGGAATTCAATATGCCTAATTCTCCATTACAACAGATAAAGGTTATGTCAGAGCATAAATCCAGCTACAGGTTTTCCACATTTCCAAGCTATCTGTCATGCCCCGGTAATTCCCTGCACTGGTTTGTTATTTCTAATAGGGAGATGGAGGAAGGAAGGGCTGTGACAAGCATGCTCTGTTTGCCAGCTTCTTTCTTTGTGCACCTTCTTGCACGTAGGCGTCCGGTGGCAGGGTATCAATAGAGAATCTATGGAATCGTAAGCAGAGGGGAAAGAAAAAGGACCAACACTGCCTATTCCTCCTTTTGGGTGAAATATGTCTGAAAATGTTTCATTTTTCACTTTAAAGGCAAGATGGAGTTGCAAAAGACTTCAGTGCTTTAGGGACACTTAGGTTGGTAATAGGCCATTTTTCTGTCTGTCAGGGCTCAGCCTGATTTTGAAACACCTAATAACTGCTTGGGTGAGGCACACGAAATATTTCTCTGCTGTAAGCATCAGGAAACTTGTTTTTTCATAAAATCCATTTGATCACTGCAACCAACTGGAAATCTTACATCATTTAGGCAAGTTACTGTAACATTGGTGGTTACTCTGTCGTAGCTAACTAAGAGGAAACAAATTTCCCCACTTATATTTTTATCTTTGCTCAGAAATGATGCAAGAACAGTTCTCACGTCATGGGGTATGCATCTGCTTTGGAGAGTTCCCAGCAGATCTTTCAGTAGGCTGGGGAATATATTTCTGCATGCTTCAGGAAGTCTTCCTGAGTGATGAGTTAATGCTTCGTGATTTTTCAGGGTGCCATCCCCTTACTCTTGCACAATGATAAAGGTTAGCCCTTTGGCAACAATGAGGCATGCCTGAAAACATAAGAGAATCTTATTGTTTAATATGCTGCTGCATTGCTCTTTCGTTCTTTTCTCATTTTCCTTATTTGGAATCTGGGAGGATTTAGGGATGGGAAGGAAACAGAAGTGTCTCCAAAATAACTTCTATGTTTTATGGTGTTAGAAAGCTCTTCCTTCTGACAGAAAGACACTGATTTCTTGGGACAACACCATGTCCCACGGCTGCCAATGATGTGCTGAGAAGATCAGTGAGATCTGGATAAATACTTCTTTCATTTGTCAGTGAAAACACTCAAAGTAGAGTGCACTGGGATTTTTAGCTCCAACAGTGGTGCCTCTGGTTTTCTTCAGAGGAAACAGCCAAAATGGAGAAAACCAACCTGAATACTGCACAGCTACCAGGACAAGTAGACGCATGGCCACAAGTGATGACAGGCAGCGAGGCAAGGAGAAGTGCTGGGAATGATGGAGGCAGCCCATATAGGCAAAGTAATTTTATGGAGTTAAGACACAGAGGATCTAATTTTCTTCTCGAAGGCTCATTACCATGATTTTGTTACACATTATTTATGGGCTGTTATGATAGTCCTGGCAGGTCATAATTGGCTGAAGCTGGAGAATTAGTCACATTTTTCACATTTGGAAGAATGATCTGTACGGTTACACTAATGACTTCATTCCCGGAGATGCCATGTGCTGGGCAGGGAGTGCCTGCATCGGGGTACGGCTGCGTTAACCCTATCTTGCTCTGAGCACTGTGCATGGGAGCTTTACTTTGTTCACGAGATACCTATAGGCTTTCCTATACTTTGAAGAGGCTGTTTGGTCTGTAAGCGACTTACTACTTTTGTGATGGTTTCTCCTTTCCTTCCCCTTCCTTGAGTCTGGAACTTAAACTACGACTGTTTTTCTGTATTTTAAAAATGCATTTTTTAACTAGTCTGTCCGTGCAGGGGCGTTGTTCTCTCCCATCAGAGCCGGCCGCTGCAGCGTTACGGCAGGTCCAGCTCTTTCACTGGGGGTTGTTAACCCCTGTTAAGAGATGAGCAACAGTTTAAACCGAGCAGGGGGGTTATTGGCAGCACTTCCAACCGTGCCTTTCTGTGTACATAGCAAAACCCAAACAATTTTTCACAGATGATGAATCAGAAGGGAGCACTATAATTGTTTTATCTGCCTTTTGGGACAGCACAAGCTGCTAACTCTTGAATTAAAGCCTGGGGAATGTTACTCTATCTTCCTGAGGAAGGGATAGATTTGGTTAAAGGATTTCCAGTGACAAGGAGCCTACACAAACCTTCTGACCTCTCCCAAGCTGTTAATTGCTGTCGTAGCTAAAGGGATATTTATTCTTGAATAAATTTGTGCTATGTTGGGTTGTAGCATTTGGATCGTGTCACTGTTTAGTCTGCTAGGCTAAAGAGAAAAGCACACTGCCATGAGAGGAAACTATAGATAAGTGGATTGGAAAACATGCCTTGGAGCAAAGGATGCCAGAAGAAAGCTAAAGGGTAACTTGAACCATTTGCAGATCTTCCATAGACCTTTTACATTTTATTAACTCCTCCTTGGTTTGTAGGTCTCGGGACCAGCACAAGATAGTGGGGCTAACCAGCATGTGAAATTCAGATCCAGGAGAACCTCCCACCAGTCTTTTGATATTTAAGCCCTGTCTATATGGTCAGGGATGGCCTAAATCTGCTCACACCAGGCCGACCTCCCACGATGGCAATGCAAGGCTCTGGGAGGAGGCAAGGCAGCCGCTACGAGCCGTGTCCAGGAGCAATAGTCGTCCTGTCCCTCCTCCTGGAGCACGCGCTCTGCAGTCTGTCCTCTGCAGCTCAGGTGTGGCTGAGGGCTGGACAGTGCTGAACCCAAGGCAACCTCTTAATCAGACTAAGAGGTGGGAGTTAGTGTTTGTAAAATACTGTACAAATGGGAGGGCTTGATCGCATTAAATGAAGGATCAGATTCATTAAATTAAGTGGAAAGCAATGTACATGGGTAATTTCAAGGGCTTAGGCTGAATACGTTTTTTTAAATAGGAAGTGATCAGCTGCTATACACAACACAGAACAGCTCTCAAACATTTTTAATGACAGTATTTGTACACACTTTAGTTTAATTAACACATGGCACAAGAGAGGATTGGTAACTAGGATATAGTCTCACACCAATCGGCTCAATTATAACACAAAATTTCAAGCATCAGTACACCAAGAAGAAAGTCACCCGTCCCTGCCCAGCAAGGTCTAGCAATTTGAATTTCCATCACACCTAGTTTCTCTTGGATGCGACAATAATTCCTTCTCTCCAGATGGAGAAGTCCCCTTAGAAGTGAGTGGATGATCAGCTTCTCATTTGGATTTATTTCTTGATTTCTGCAATCAAAATTAAGGGGGCTGTATATTGTCACTGCCCAGTGATCCGCGTTACGTTTTTGACAGCTATGTTATTTGGTAAATATGTAGTAATTGCTTCCAGAATTAACTAGAGTTGCTCTTCTGTGTCTGTGTGAGGTTTCCTGTTATGTGCGATCCCTTCGTTAGCGCAGTGCTCATTAGACACCGGAGAGCTGCTGCAGGCGCAGCTGGGTTTTACGCCTCTGCGGGTGTGGCGTTGGTCCGAGGGACTAACTTCAGAATAATCGGCTTCTCTGGTGCTAGGAGTCCCTGTGAGCTCAGCTTGAGAGGGATCTGCAATGGTGAAAGGGAAAAAGCACACTTGAAGACAGACAAATGAAATAAGGAGAGATTAAAGGAAGGAAGCTTGGCCGTGATTTGGGCATAACTTGGTCCATAGGGATGATTTTTTAGGGGCTTGAGATGGTCTCTTAATTTTGCTTCAGAGCACAAATCTGGTCGAACTCCCTCCCAGCCTGGAGCTGCATTTCAGAAAATATACATTGGAAAAAACACCTATTTCTGGGAGTTGCTGAGCTCCAGTGGAAATACAGACCTGCCTCTTCTAGGTTTTTTGCTGTTCTTCCTCAAGGAAGATTTTCCCTGCACTTGCTCATTGCAGCCTCTTAAGGGACCAGGCAATCTCAGAGCAGTGAAGGGAGCTTTAGTTATCCAGGCCCTTCTCCCAGATCCCCTGTCACCCACCTCTGGCCTCCCTTAGCGCTCAGGAGAGGGACCCAGTCCCCCAAAGTGCAAAGTATCTGCTGCCAGCACCCAGGGTAACCAGGCTCCTGGCTCATGTACAAGTTTCCAAACATAATGCAAGTTCCTCACCTGAGTTTCTTTGCAGGTTTGGAAGGTGAAATGTTGTAACAGGGCAACAATGGCAACTTTCAGGCTCAGGAGAGCAAACCTCATCCCAATGCAGTTCCTGGGACCAGCTCCGAAGGGCAGGTACGTGTATGGGTCTATGGCATCTTTGTTTTCCTTACTGAACCTGGATAATAACATGTGTTGGGGAAACAAAAAATGAAGACGACAAGAAATCCAAAATCTGTCTATTTACTTATTCAGAGATCTCTTGCTGAGGCTCTTCAGAAACTTGCTCATTTTTATGCAAAGGTGTCTCAGCAATTGAGTGCTGTGTTGGGGCCATAGTCCAGGGCAGGAGGTGGGATCCCCCTCCGGTGTTTGAGTTTAATTCTGGCCATCCAGACTAGGAGGAACCATGTGGAAATCCAGGCAATGTGCTGTCCCAAAATGACTGATGTTTCCTTCCTGTTGCTTTTCGTGAGAGGGAAACCAGGAGTCACCTTTGGTAGGAGCATCCTATGCCTTCAGTCTTGTTTGGGAATGAGAGGTAGAGGCCGCTTATGAAAATAACCAACTAGTGATAAGTATCTTCCCTGAAAACAAGGGGAAGGCAACTCTTGGAAGATCAGCTCTGATATACTTCGAAGCAAAGCTTGTGTGGGGGAGGGAAAGAAAGGGTTGGCAATGAAGGTGATACAGAAAGATGGACTAGGAGTTACAAAATATCTACACGTGCTTTTCCAGCAAACCTAAAAACTGTATACAAGCTGTTGTAAAGTATCAATATTATTCTCCTAATTAGATTATGTTGTTTGAAACCCTGCTTTAGCTGCAAAGCTCATTTTCGTCTTAAAATTACATTCCCATGAGCCTGCAATTTCTCTTTGGTATTGTTTGTGGAAAGATAGGAAGAACACCATTAGGAAGCTAATCAGATTAATACTTAATTACTATGTGAAGAAAAAGCAGCAGGATGTTTCTTCCCTTTCACTACGTATTTTGCAATTTTGTACCTTTCTGGTCTGAACTCTTCTGGGTTTGGCCAGTGCTCGGGGTTGCGGTGCAGGATATAAGGTGGGATCATAACAACGGTTCCCTTTGGAATGATCACCCCGTTTATTTCCACGTCTTTCTTGCAGACTCTCTCAAGCCGTCCCCCAAGGGGATAGAGACGAAGGGTTTCATTCACGGTCATGTCAAGATATTCCAATTGCATCACTGTTTCGTATGTGAGAGGAGCCTTCGGATAACAAGAGAGTGGTGATCAGGTATGTTGGTGTGAGGACGGGATTTTCCCAAAATGACCGCTGAAACCAGACTGCCCCCAACCCCTTCTGCCCCAACTATGTCTGACTTCCTGAAGAACAAAACACAAGGTAGAAATTGCATAGCTGGTTAAATTTTCTATCCTTGAGTGATGGAGAATGTGAATAAATTCACATCAATTTGCACGTGGATGCAGGGTATGGCAAATGGGTTTGTGCAGGGATTGGCCTGTAAGGCTGTAGCTGCCAAAAGAAAATCGCTACAGGACTGAGTTGTCAGTGAGTGTCTTGGAGCTCTTGAAAGATCTTGGGATGATGCTTAGGAGCTAAAGAGTCATTGTCTGGACTGAGCTAGGAGGACAGCAGGGTCAGAGGTGTGTTTGCTATTGTTCAGCATCCCCTTACCTTGTTGGGTAAAATGGTATCGATTTCATCTATCAGTTTCTGCTGCACGTCGGGGTGCAAGGCCAGTTCGTAAGCCAGGTAACCAAGCGTGTTGCTGGTGGGCTCATACCCAGCAAAAATAAAGATGAATGCTTGAGACAGGACCTCTGTGTCGGTCAGGGCTGTGAGGAGAGAGAGCATGGGGAGATAAGCAAAGCTGGTGTAGGCAGCCTCAGCAAGGAACAAGGAGCAATGGGTGGGACTAGGGCAGGTTTGCTGTGGTGTATTTCTGGTAATGCATAGCTACTCAATCTGTGTGGAAAGAGTCATTTGATTAGAGGATCCAGGAAATTGTCTGTGTGTAAAGGATTGATTCCCTGCCAAGGGACCTTGGGGATTCTGGTGCTGGCAGCAGGGAACAGACGTCTGCCTGGAGCTGGTCGGCGGGGAGCTGCTGAGTCTTTCTCTGCGAAATGGCTCCCTATGTTCTCCTTGCTCCCACAGGCCCTGTTCCCCTGATGAGTATTTGGACCTTGTTACCTTTATACGTGTGATTCACTTCACTGTTCCCGTTACTGGTTGATTTCTGGGATTCAATCATCATCTGCAGGAAATCCACCCTGCCCTGAGGAGAAAAGCAGGAGAGTTTCTTTGGTGACAGTTTCTGCAGGGAGGGCTCGCACAAACTGCTTCCAGAGCCCAAGCACTGCTTCTAAACTGAAAGTGTCACCACGATGCACATTGACTCCCTTGTTGTAAAATGTGACACCTACTTTTTATTTCAGAAACCAACCTGTCCTTTTTGTGAAAGCATTGGGTGGGAGAGCAGTGTCTCAAGTGAATTTTAGGAAAGGAATTCAAATTCTAAGAGGGAGAGTTTTGTTGGGAAACACCTTCTGTGTCTGAAAAGTGAGAGGGGAAGGCACAGATCTGAAAGGCAGCACTGCTGTCCGGTGCTCTTGCACAGCTTACTCTGCTTTCCCTTATCCTCTTACTAATCTTTGAGGAAGATGAGTGGCTTAGTTTGCTGACTTATCAGAAATTTTGCAAGCCCAAGCTTAAAGCCATTCTGCCAAGCCTTTATCTGTACTCCACTTCAGATCATGGATGTACAAAGTCCACCATGCTTCCCTGCCAGAACTGGTCAAATCAGACTTCTCCAAAGGCATTAAAATCAAGTGTTTACAGTTTAGTAACTTTGGGGTTTTACTGAGTCATTGGACTTTGGCTTCATCTTTGATATCATCACCTTTGAATGATGATATCATTTCACTTGTGTGTATTGAGAAGAGGGAATTTGCTGCCACAACTGCTAGCAAATTCGTGCTTGCTTACCTTTTGACTCTCCTTTTCACGATCCTGCTTAATTTTGGAGACGGATCTCATGAAGAAATCTACAGCATCACTGGGGAAAACGCTTACATTCATCTTGGCCAAAAGAGGACAAAAAAATGGAAATACAACTGAAAGACAAATTGAAAATGAAATTGAATAATGTAAACAAACTCCACGTCATATAAGATAGCTATGGATGTTACTGAGGGAAGTAATCATGGTAATCACAAATTATTTCCTTTGTTTTCTTTTCTTTTTTGCCTAGGCTTTGGCTTTTTTCCCCTCTTTCTCTTTCCCTTGGGATTGCTTGTCTTTGCACAACTCTCTCCCATCTTCCTGTTAACTGGGCATAACCGAACTGGGTATAATCTTAGCTTTAAGAGATGACCAAAGGATATGCCACCTTTTACCACTGTTTCCTAAGGACAGGCTACTTCTGTGCTTTGTGCAGCACTACCACAGAAAGGTGGCTTAGAAGAGAAATATTTCAAATTCTGATTTTTTTTTTTCAGGCTGAGCTATTCAGTGCTGTGCTGTGCTCATACAAACATTTTCAAGTCCCCTTCAGACCACTGCCTTTATCATAGGAAATCTCCATCCTGAGCTTGCTTTATAGGTTCATAAAAATCTATAGCACCAGAATCTCCTCTACACACAGATCACAACCTTCCCTGTGTATTAGCAAGGTGTCTAATCTTGACTTAAGGCTGCAAGTGATTTAAGGTCCATCATCATTACTGCTAGGAAATTGCATCTAATTACAATCCCCACTCAGAACTCTTCCAGAAAATGCATTTCAGATAGCACCACTCTCCTCAAGCCTCACACCTGAACTTGCTTTTCAATTCAAGGATCATTTTCCAGCCTGTGTTTGGATATTGGCTGGGATGTTCTTGTTTGTTGCACTGTGGATGCCAAAAGTCAATGAAGCTTTTACTCATCTCCTTCCCAGAGTTCTAGTATGAAGCTAACAGTGAGGAAACAACGAGACAAGAGCCCTTAGGACTTCCATCCTGGCTAGTGAGATTATCTAAGCAACAGTTGGTTGGCCAATGTATAGGATTCACAAGTGTCTGATATGCTTGCTAAACTCATACATCAATAGTACTCTGACACCTGAATAAAGCTTTCAACAAAAGGTGATTTACATGACACGATGAAGACTGGATCCAAAAAGTCAAACTTGACCAGTTTCTTCATCTCTCTGACAAAGGGGTCTTTGGGGTTGTTCATGGAGTCAATGTTCACACCAAATGAAGTGCTGGTAACTACGTCCATGCTGTAGCTTCCAAAGATGCTGAGAAAAGATGGAAAAGGTACTGTGATTAAACATTTGCGTGATGTGAATATATTTTTCCTAATGCCTAAGTCACATTCAAATATAAATTCTAGTAAGACCTCCTGCCCGGTTGTTGAAACGGAAGTTGGATGTATGGCAACTGGGAGGCACTTAGAGTGAAAGGGATGAATTTTAGAAAGGTCTGGTGCCTGCGTGTGTTTAGAAATCAGACAGCCTTCCTGGGGATGTTAAACAGCATGTGGCTGCATGAGCATGTTAGTGCAAGGACAGCATGGGGCTCTTGAGCATCTTAGCCCTGTCTTCTCAGGGTGGTTACACACCCTGCTTCAAACACGCCATGAAAACAGCGTTGTTTGACCCCGTGAAGCCCTATGATGGTACAAACTGTCCTTCAGGCTGCTTCTACTTATGGGGCTATGGTGTCTGCTGGTGTGCTGCTGCTCCTTCTGCACCTTAGCTGCTGTAGCAGGGGTGAAACAGGTTGTGAAGCATGTTGCTTTTGTTCCAGAGCCCATTTAAAGGATGTGGACAAGGACAACAGACCTGGGGTCATGTAACTGCCTCCCTGTCCAGTCCCACCCCAGCAGTTGGGGCAGGTGGTAGAAGAGGGTCCCATGGTGCTGTGTGGGGCTGGGAGGCCAGTGGCCCTACGGGCATCCCCAGCTTGCTGCAGGGTGAGGAGGCAGTTCATAGACCCCAAGCAAATGTGGGGAAAAGTGGGTTTTCCTGTGGAATTTAGTTGTCGTGGCTCTGTGGATATACAAGGCTGGGCTCATGCATTTTTTCTCCCATCTAATTCTCTTTAGAAGGCTTCTTTGTGGGTCTCTGCTTCTAGGAAGTTTCTCTAACATCCCAGTTTAAATTTCCCCTTATGAATTTCCAGCCAGGCTCGCAGCCAGCCCTGTTCTTTGTTTCAGAGGTCTGGTTTGCCTAGCAAGTGATCTGTGCTGCCAGTAATGAACAAACCACAGCACTTGCTAACAAGGCTTGTTGCTTAGCCTGCTGCTCCTAGCAGCTACTTACTCCTTCACTGGTATAGAATTGTCCTTTTCCACTCTTTTTTGAACATTTTTCACCAGTATTTCCCCGTAGTGCTTCATTATAGGAAACATCTGTAACACAAAACAAAGATGGTCACTAAAGTACAGCACATTTAATTCCTTTAAGACAGGCTTACAAAGACTACAGGGGTTTTCATGAATATTTACAAATAAGATCTTTCCGTTAAGTTTTTTTCTTTGTTTTTACATTAGGCATAAATTAAACAGGCCAGCTCAGCTGCCAGGCTCTGACTACAGAAATCAGACCCCTGTGACTATCTCAGCCTGAAAACAGTCTACTGACTTTCTGATTTAGCTTGTACTCGATCCTCTGTGTTTTACCTCCTTTAGCTTCCCACTGGTGAAGGTTGGAGAGAGCACTGTACGAAGCCGTTTCCACTGCTCGTCTTCAGCTAATGAGACGGCGTTTTTCAGCACCCCTACTAGTTCCATGTGCTGGAGGGAAAAGGCAAGGTGTTAACCTCAGAAGTTTGCAGCTTCCTTGCAAGAATGGGAATGTGTACACATTATACATGCAAATACATAATGCTTTTTCCTGCAGTAAGTCATGTGAGAGGCTATTTTCATATCCAGAACAAGTAACCAAACGCACATAGTGCCTGGGCACATGCGCCCACACCTGTCCATGACACCCAGCGCACGCCAGCTGGGAGCAGCAGGGTGGCACAGGTACTAGCGGGACCCCAGCAGGTTCCTGCATGCTCACACAGGCTCAAATTCATCCTGTTTTTGTGTATATAGACAGAGGGATGAGCAGAATTTGAAGTGCAGGCATATAGCCCGGGTGTGCAGTCCCCAGGCTGCTGTAAGGCAGGGGAACAGTGACATACAGTGGCCACTTACAGTAATCCCCATAGTGCAGTCACGCAGACCCTATGGGAAACCCTGCTGCATGCTTGTTTCCTCCTGTACTTTGTTTTCTGGAGTCTCTTGTACATCACAGTGCTGCTGCTCTTACCCTGCGGTTGGTAAAGGTGGAGTAACACTCTTTAACCAGCACGGATTTGATGATTTTGGGGTCCATGACACCTAACACAGGTTGCCTGCCGTCGTAAATCCTGGCGGGGGGAGAAGGGGAGACAGATGAACAACCCCAGATAGTTGAGCTGCAGGCTGATGCCTGGGAAAGAAAACATGTCAAATGCTCCTCCATCACCAGCCTCGTTGTTCTACAAATACTGAAGTACAAGAATTTAGAAATAAGGGATGGAAGAGGACTCCCAGGCCATCTCCCATCTGTTTTTGTAAATGATAAAGGGGAAAAAGCACCTTCCAAATTCTCTGGGAAATGAGCTGGGCTCAGACACTCAAAGGAGCAGATACTAAATGAAGCAAGTGTCTTCTCTTTCTCCCTAGACTCTGTGTTTTTCCAGGCACTTAAACACATTACAGTATTAGAAGGAAACTTGTTTGACCCCTTCCAGCCTCATGAATTGGGTGTCTGGAGACTTGGGCTGGCAGCTCTGAAATATCCTCGGAGATAAAACTTGATCCTTGTTTTTGTCAATTTAAGCTGCCAGTTCTGAATGTTTTCCTGGAACAGATATAGATTTAAGCAGGTTTACATGTCTTCCCCTTTCATGCAAAGATATCTTTCCCAGGCTCAAATTTTTAAGTTGCTGTAGGGGCCAATAGATGCATTACAGAGAATTTGTATGTTTGCAGTCCAAGACATAACAGCAGCTACAAAAGCCATAGGAGATGTCCAGAGCAGAGCAATAATAGCTGCCAAAGCTCCCACTTCAGCAGGGCAGGATCTGCACCTGCGGCTTTGCTCAGCATTGGGAATTTGCTCACCCTCCTCTGCTGTTTGAAACCAGAACTTGACTTCCCAGCTCCACGTTCCCCCTAAACAGTGGTGTTGCTATTGATTTTGTTAGGAATGGGTGAGGACCTTTTGTTGTTGGCTTTGAAACAGCTTTCATAGTATAGATTAAAGCAATTTCTGTACAGTGTGGCAGCGGCACAGCCCTGCAATTCACAGGCTTTAAGGTGAGCCCCCACTTGTACCTATTGCAAGCTGCACCATCGGGGCTGCAGGGGAAGGGAGATTTCCTACAGATTTTTTTTTTTCTCCCCTTTGTATGGGTTCTGGTTTTAGCTTCAGAAGAGATCAGTGGTTTATACAAGTACTCACCCCCACACTTTCCCATATTTCTGGAAGCATTCATTGTCAAACTTCAAGAAACCCTGTGGAAAGCAATTTAAGAATGAACTCGGGACGCAGCGGAGGGGATGATGTTGGAGAGGTGGTTGGGAGGAATATCTTCAAGCTGATGTTCAGAGCTGCCCCCGCTGCTCCCCTCCCTGAAAGCACTGCAGGATGGTGCTTGTATCACACTTGTGTGAAGGAGGCTGTGGATGAGCTGCTTGCCAGGCCCCCAGCAAAGGGCAGCTGTAAATCAGCCACCTGCAAGTGTTCATTTGGAGACACAGGAGAGGAAAGGCCCTGTGGTCTGTGCTCCTGAGCCATTATCCTGCGCTGGCCTTTGCACAAGCTGCGTGTTAGAGCGGAGCTTGGCATTTGGAGATAACCTATCATTGCCATGTATCTGCTCAGCTACAGCTGTATGAGCAAACGCAGATATTTCTGGAGCCGGGAGGGCTTCAGTGACTTACTTTGCGATATTCCAGGCACGTCCCAAAGAAAGGCAGAGGTCTTGGCCCAGGAATACCCAGTTTCTTGAACAAACCAAACGGCCAGGTTCCGTATCTGTGGGGCAGAAAACACAACTGAGCACTGTGTCACCGTGGGGCTGCGAGCTTCCCGAAGCCCTGGGACTGCAGCAATGTCCCCTTGACTCTGTGTGAGGGAGGCTGAGCCAGGAGGTGGGAAAAAGTGGCCCAAAAGAAAATTGTCCCGCAAAATAAACGCGGCAAGGCTCACTGCTGCCATGCACATTCAGAGAGATGGCTTCGGGGTAAAAGCTGTTGCCTTGTAAAAGCATAGGTGCTCTGGTGGAAACAGGACCTTAAAGCCTTAAGCAAAATGCAAACGAGGAGCTCATTGCCAACTGAAGGAGAGGCAGAAAAGAAAGCTGGAAGAAGGAACACCGAGCTTACATGTTTTCATTGAAAGGAAATCAAAGTCATGCCAGAAGTGATGTCCCAAACAGGGCTTTTGTCAAGCTGCATTTTAATTTCATTTATTGTTCTCCCTCCCCTTAGCCTGTGTTAGCTCAGTCGTGCATTAGGAAGTCTTGTCTTGATGGTGCTCTCTTCAGATTTTATTGACAGCCTTGCAGATTTCTCTCCTCTGAAGCACCCATTTTTGGCAGCTGTAAAGTTATTACTTCTACCTCGGGGCCTTCTGTTTCTCAACAAGGGCCTGGGCTGCAGCCCTTTGAAGCTCTTCTTTGTCTGTGTTGAAAGAGCTCTTCAAAATATTTGGTTTTGGTAAGCAGCTGCAGCTTCCCAAGTGAGCGGTTCATTGCAGAAGGGATGTAAAACTGCAAAGGTTTGGCAAAGGGTTGTTATCAGAGATCGTGTTTGGGCCACGAGCTGGTGGCTGCTCAGCCCATGTCTTGGAGAAACCTTGCTTTAAAGCTGGGGAAAGAGAGGGGTTTCCCTTGAGATTATGAACGCTTACTGTTCCAAACCTGGAGGGGCCTCAATAGGGTCAGGGTTCCCAGCACAGGTTCTGCTGGAGCACAGAAATGGACCTCATCCTGCGGTCCAAAAAAGCGGGCAGAAACCGGGGAACAGGGTGTTTGTGGGTGCAGAAATGTTTCACAGGGCTCAGCTGGTCAATTTTTAACCTTTTCTGTCAAATGTTCTTTCAGTGCAAAGTATAAAACGTTTGTGGATTCTCACTTGGAAAGTTCACAGGCAGCTGAGGAGCAGGAGTGCCAGGAAATGCCCAATTCAGCCGGTTGCAAAGCCCAGCAATGCTACAGAAACATAGGTGAGGCTTAATCTGCTTGAAACACGGCCAGGAGAACGAAATCTAATGCTCTTATGGCTAAAACATGACACGGTTTTCAGCAGGCTGAGAAGGGCCATTCAGTGTAAAGCCAGAGAATAATCATTAGATCTTCTTACCATGGAAATGAACCAGAAATGCCTGACGGTTGTCCATGTGTGAACTGGGACAGCACTGCCCCAGACAGACACAAGGCATTTGAGCAGCCTCCTGGTGCTGATGGCACTGAAATATCTATTTTAGTTCAGATATCAGAGCACAGGCATCTGGGCCTTGTCCTTTTTGCCCCAGTGAAATTACAAGTGGCTGCAGAGGGAGTGGGAGACCGGTAGCCAGCAGTCCTACATCACCACAGTTATTGAAATAGGAAGGTCTGGGTCAAAAATAAGGCTTTTCTTTTTTGGAAGAGCCTGCCCCAAATGAATTTTTGAGTGATCCAAATCATAGGAAAGGGTTCAAAAAACATGGCCAAAAGTTTCAGAGCTTACTGAACCACTGTGTTTGGAGCATTGCCCAGGGTAGATAAATGGATTGTGCCCATGTGCACCACATTAATCATTAAGGTTTATGGCTACCAACATGCTGTCTCTGCCTAAGGGCTTGTCAACACCACAAAGTTTGCCAGTCCAGCCTTATAGGCAGGGACTTCCAGTGGAGGTGCTGCACATCCCAGCAGAAGGGTTTTTTGGCTGGCCCTACGATGCTGAAGTGATGAATGGCAGCTAAGCGGACAAAAGCATTTCTCATTGGCATGGCTGCCTCTATAGCAGCCGGGTACAACTCCTGCCTGATGGAATTTGCCTGGAAAGCCAGGGGCCAGAGCTGACCTTGCTCTCTGGGCTTCCTTTCCTCTCCCTGCAAGGGTGGGCTGGGGGCAGTACATGTGGGTGATGTTCCTGTAGGAACGCCAGATGTTGAATTTCTGCAACATGCCATGCCTGTTGCTGGTGCCTGTGCATGGAGCATCTCACATGGGCACTATGGAAGGGGTCAGGAGTAAGAGCTGATCCTATGGCTGCTCAGTCAGAGAGGCACAGCCTTCCTCAGGCTGTTTCTGCAGACAGTAACCTATGCTAACAAATACAGCCTGTGGTAACGAACACTTGACACCATTATAATTTAATTACTGCCTTGGCACTCAGTAAAAACATTGTAACAGTCCATGGGATTATTCCAGACCTTAGTAAGATCCCTCGTCCATACAACCTTTAGACTCCTCTGCTATTTCCCAGAGCCTTTCACACCTATGTGTTTGCTCTTCAGCAGGCTGGTTGCATGAGAATGAACAACAGCAAGAACAGGAAGAGCAAAGAGCTAATAAAGAATAATTTACTCACGCTATCACGAGGGCTACAAAAATAAGCAAAAGGGCCCAGGTTTCAGAAGAGAGGGAAGGAAGAAGGTTCATCTTGGCTCTTCTCTAGTTGGCTTTGAGTTCTGTCTTGACGCGTGTGACCCTCTGTCCCGGGTCTGCAGGAAAAAGGAGAGTTTCACAATGTTTAGTCTTTGGTGTCCAATCATGATTTAGGGGTTGGCCTCCACTCATGAAAGAGGAGGAGTGAAAGGCAAAGGTAGCACAGTATGCTAATCTGAAAAACATAGTTAATGTGATAGATAAACATCTGGCTGAAATAACTAAGGTTCAAATTATTTAAAATATACGTTTTCAGAATTTCAGCTAGCTTCTCTGTTGCAATAGTAAGTAAAAACTTCTTCAGTAATGCTCCTGGGCTCCTATACCAAAATAAATAAAACCAAGTTACAGTGAAAAGGTAAATCATAACGCAGGTGTCAGAGTTGGTTTACAAAAGGCTAAGGGAAAGAAAAGTGAAAAGGTTATTGGAATATTGTATGACAGGATCTTTTCTGGCAGCTGAATTAACTTTGGCAGAACTTAAGATTTTGTTTAAAATATCTTTATTTCTGTATGTGTTGTGAAGAGGAAGTGCTGCCTGCTTCCTTCTGGGGTGGGTCAGGAACAGCTTCTAACAAATGCAGGAATTGCCCTATTTGCCTCGATAGGCCATGAAGACTTTACAAGTCAACTTTGCTTGCTGGGCATTTTGTAAGAGAAATGTTGTTTCACAACTAAGAGCAGATCTTGACTAAAGCACCGTTGGTTCCAAAGAGCAGCTCAGGGCTCATGAAAAATCTTTTTGCAGTAGTTGGAAGAAAGGCACGAGCAAAGGGAAGACACTAATTTTATAGTGGTTGCCTCCCAAGAAAGGCACAGAAAAATACCAGCATCCTAGAGGTACGGATGTGGTATGAGAAGGTTATGACAGTGGAGAAAGTTTTGCTATTTGGATGGTGTTTGATGTATGTGATCATAGCACCATGGCATGAGGTTACGTGCTTTGCAAAGATGTGTACTATGGCATCTTTAGGTCTTCGTTCAGGACTTTAAAATGAGCAAGTCCCTTCCTGTTGACAGAGCTGTCATCTTCTAAAGGAAGTTGACTGGATGCACAGGTTGGTGTTGTATATATTAGGAGCACCAGATGCTCAGATTGATGCTGGGTTGACGAATGGGTGCGTCTCAGTCCAGGTGGTGACGTGAGACTTCCCAGGAGTTACCATCTGACTTATCTCAAGACTATTTGTATCTCACTTCACCTTTGCCTGGCCCTTGCTCTGACCTTCAGAGAGGGGTTGTTTTGTAATAAACACTCGATGCCAGCTTGGCATGAACAGACAAGTTCGTGACACAGTTACATAAGCCTGTGTTGGGTCCTACGTCTCTTGACTCAGAGATGTTGAAAGCGTGTGTGATTAAATGGGTGCTTTCCCATTCAGACATTTGTCACAGCAGTGATTGTTTTCATTGTGGCATTTCCTTGAAGTCTGAATTTGGTGGGCACCAAATATTCCTAACTCTCTGTGTTAGGAAACCTGTTAATACAGTTTAGCCAAAAAATAAGGTTGATGTAGGGCTCTCCATCCTCACTAAAAATAAGTGTCAGTCCTTGTCCTGTGTAGGTTATTTTTAGGGATATCAATAGTCTCTAAATAGTCTCTCTGATTTTGCATTGGGGTCTTATGACCACTGCCAAGTGGACTGTACCTGTTTCCTTCAGGAAAAAAAAAAAAAAGAAAGAAAAAAAAAGCCGACAACTTGATAGAGGGGAAAAAAAAAAAAAGGAAATCCTGTTGCTAGTCCATGGCAGAGGAAAGTCAATGACCTAGCAATGAATGACTGCTTTTTCACATCATATGTTCAGTCCATCTCAGAGCTTGGCTTATATCCTAACTTGTCCTGTACTGAACCTGTGACCCTCTGCCTCCAGCCTGCAGTGCCTCCGAAGCTGCTGTGATGCAGCGAGCCAGCCGGCCTCGTGGGCAATGCTTGGAGGAGGTCATGTTTTGGAGGTGGATGGGCACCTTCAGAGGGCAGCCCTGGGAAGTCTGCTTCTGCCCTCCATCTTCAGCAGGCAGGAGAAACATCAGCTACTTGGCATCATCTGCAGCCAAGGCTGAACCCCACCTCACAGAAATGGTGGGGAGGAGGAGAACCATGCGAGGCTCCAAAAGGCACGTCGTGCCCTGAGCATTGGCTGTGTGTCTGACAGTGGTTTGAGCCAATAACACACACAGGGTTTTGCCATCACTGCAGTTTCTCCATGTGAAGAATTTTATGGGAACAAGAGAACAAAATGAGCTTATTCCTCCAGAGATGTTTCCTTCTTCCCACAAACTGTCCCTTCACCCTATCCAAGTCCTTTAGATGTGTCTTCTTCCTTACCACCATGACCTTTTGGGCATCCCAGAGGTTTTGAAGTGCACTGCGTCCCGTCATGGCCTTGGGTGAACACATCACCCCAGGCATCTGCTGGCAGCGAAATACTGCTGGGGGCTGTGAAAAGGTGCTCCCCGAAATGGAGGTGCAATGGTACCTGTGGGAACAGCCTCCTGGTGACACAGCCAGCCTCCTTCCTGGGTGACACAGTGGCACGGTGTGCAGTGCAGGGTGCCTGTGCGGTGCTCGCCCTTGCCATGTAGGCTCCTGCACCCTGGGAGCAAGAGGTTTAAAAAGGCAAACTGTGCAGCAAATTCCAAAGAGAACTGAGCTGCTTTTCCATTTCTAATGCTGCTAAGTAGCTCAGATTAATGGATTAATGGCTTTCAGGAAAGCAAAATAACACCACATTGTTATTTGCAGTGTAATGAAAGGAGTACTCCTAATCCAGGTTGTGAACAAGGTGTGATGAGCAGTAGGGATTTCTTGTATAATAATGATAGGGGGCTGGGCTGTAAAATGGAAGAACATGTATTTCTTTCACAGGCCATGAAACCAAATGATGTAGGGGAAGAAAAACACTGTGGAATAGCAATTATGACTGGGGCACAGGTGTGGAGAAGAAAGAACTGCTGAGAAAGGAAAGAACTGTTGGCCAAAGAAAAAAAAAAAGAAGAAAAACCACAGTGGGTAGCATTTTGTGTTGATGATGAAAAGGACTGCATGGGAATAAGGAGGGCCAGGGTGGATAAGCCTGATTCTTTAGGTTTAATTCACTTTTCAGCGCAATCATGACAGATCATGAAAGTATCTCCTGAGATGCCTTAGGGAATTTGTTTTAGATTCCCAGGGCTGAACCAGTTGCAGTAGGGACTCTGCGTTGCTACTTGGGATATAAATATTGCTGGGGAGTTATCTCATTATGGAGTACTTCAGACTCTCTAGATATAGATCAGAAAACTGCTACTGATCGTGGCAGAGCTCAGATAGTCTCTGTGTGGGAGATGGCAGATCTCTGCACTGAAGAAACACCAAAACTGGCAAGCAGTGGAACTGGTTCCTCTTTGGTGTTGGCAAGTAATTTAAGATGTTATAGGAGAACAGTTAGGAGCAAAATGTCCTTGGGCTGAGCAAAATGCATTCATTTCGTTTACCATAAGTGGAAACATAAGCTAAGAGGAAAATTGATGAAATGATCCAGCAGAAGGTCTGGGCCTTTAATGTGGACTATGCCTAGACTCCTCCAGAAGTCAGAGGTGCTAATATTATCAGCTAGTTGTGTGAGAGCCTGAACACGTGGACTCTACACCCAGCTGGGTGAACAGCTGCATTAATAATGGTGCTAGGACCAAGCCACCCCAATAGGAGGGGGAGAAAAAAAACAGCAGCTTTGTAGTTGGACGTACACCATTGCGTGTTCTGCCCGTAAGATCTACAGGGTTAGGAAGTCGTTTCCGTGCCCAACTCAGAGCAGCCCTGTGCTTGAACGTACTGGCTCACTGGGGTCCAATTAGTGGGGTTCAGCATATCAGTGGCATTCCGTGCCCCCTTGGAGATGTGCCCCATAAAACTCTGTTTGTTTAGTCTGGCTAAATAATAGCTGAGCTGGAAGGTGGTTGGTGGGAGATAAATGCCAGGTAGAAGAGCGATTTCATCACATTATGATGTTGGCATAGAGACAAATGGATATAGTCCGGCCATGAATAAATACTGGGCTGGAAATGAGCACAGTCTAGGCCTGGAAAGCTCAAGAGTCCTCCCATCATGGTTTTGGGGTGAAAAAAAAAAACCTCTGATAATGTAAAGTGGGAGTAGATAAGACAGCTGCTGGTGGGAGGAGGGAGCAATATATTAAATTTCTTATCAACACTCCTCTGCCAGAGCAGTGTGAGGAGTTCACTTTCTGCATAGGCAGAAGCTGTAGGGAGGCAACCTATTTATTTTCCCTGATACATAGTGGTTTAGTTACCCAAAGGAAAATACTTCATAATGAAGGCTACATCTTGTTGTCAGTGGTTAAAATATTGATACACTACTGCTGGATAAAAAATCAATGTATTCGGAGGGGTCTCTAATGATACTTTATGTAGTTCTGTGTATGGATGACTGATACCCTCCTGTACATAGATTTCCTTGGGATTTAAAAAGCTCACAAGAAAACTCAACAAAAAAGTAATTAATTCCCCTGGATGTTTTGTTCCATATACTGAGCTTTGGAACTACATAGAAACTAGGACATTTTTCTGATGTTTCTCACTTAAAGTAATATCCCTGATACATACCAATCTTCCTCCATAATCTTTAAAATATATCATTATGTACCTTTTCATTCTAAGAAATGATGCCTATAAAAGCTATATTGTGTCTGAATAGCTAATTAACTCTGAGCACTGCATTTTTTTGACCAATCCAATAAAAATGTGTGTTTCAGGTTCTCTCAGTTGAACCTTGTAAAATGAGGTTTTTTAAAAAAATATTCTACGAGCTGTATGTGCGACAATTTATCTGGGATGTAACGAAAGACAAAGCTGCGTCCCAGAAGCAAGCAACAACAATGTTCCTGGGCAAATACAAAGTAAAAGAGCTGTATTTCCAGCACAAGGTGTAAGGCCATGTTCTTTCCTGGAAGGCATAGAGAGGGTATCTCGATGGGGCGGTTGCATGTGAGCACTGCTTTGTTATGCCATAATTTTGGCAAGGGCATCACAAGAAGCGTCCATGCAAGTCATTGCACAAGCGTTGGTATGTCAGAGCCCGGTGAAGTCACTGCACATGACTCACTCAAAGTGATGGATTTTTTAAAGGGTGACAAAACAAATTGTTCGTCCAGAGTCTTAGGACTGTGTTACGTAAAGCACTGCATAAGATTGTGCCTAGAGCAGGGATAACGTAACGGCTTCCTGCACATCCCCTGCCACCGCTGCAGCCTCCCATGGGGTGACCTGTGCTGGCCGTAACTCAGAAGGCTGAGGTCCACCACCGCTGTGGTTATCCTAGTTAGCAAAGATCATGAGACCGAAGTCTTCTCCATAAAAGAAACAGGAATCGTTCCTTCTCGTGCTTCCAGACCACAGGTCACTTGTCTCTTGACCATCTGACTAGCAAGGTTTGCTTCTTTGCTGCTCCTTGATGGACCAGGATAGGTGAGGCAGCCTCTCACGGTAAAGATGTGTAAAAGAGGTGGATGTCAGTGCTGCTGTGCATGGAGGTTATGGAAAGGGCAGTACACAATAACAAAGGTTACTATTTTTTTTAATGCATTTCTTCTAAATATAAGAGTTTCCACAAGTGCTGCTTTGTCGTCCCCACTCCTTAAGGTCATCCATCTGATATTGCAGCTACCTGTAATGTTAGAAAAGGATTGTCTCAAGGTTATTGACACATCACATGCCAGTGCATCCTGATATATTTTCTTTCTCTTCTGTTGTATAGATAGCATTTCTTTAGTTTCTAAAATTTCAGCTCTAAGTCATATCTTCTCTTTTTGTTAAATGTAAATGGGATTGTTTTAAGAAGCCATACTTGGAATTATCTTATGTAAGGCAAATATGGGCATTCGGGTCATCTCAGCTACAAGGGGTGGGGTTTGGATTACTCTGTAATAAGTTTTTAGGACTCATGTTAAGATAGCTAGGCTGAGATTTATGTATCCAGCAGCATGGATCCGGGTCAGATTGTCCCTGGAACTGGCTTATCTAAGCTTGAGCGCTCGTATGTACAAGTCCCCTGGAATGTCCCAGGTTCCGATTACAGGTCTGTGTGTAAAAACATCTCTCACTGCCTGATTTGCTCCTGCAGTTTATTTTGTTGAATATTTAACCAGTTACAACTCTGTGACAGCATTTCAAAACACTAGGCCTGGAAACATGGAATGGGAGGCATGGAAGAGGACAGGTCCTAGCTGAAGCCTTTCCACCAGCGCCAGAAAACTAGAGATGAGGTTCCTCCAAATCAGGGGGCTTTTATTTGAGCCTCCTGTGCTTTTATGCCATTAGGTGTCCCTCTAGGTTTTGACTTACCAACACCAGCCCCACCTGTTTGGAAGGAGGCACCTTGGCCATATGCAGAGATGAGAAATGCTGGGTTCCACCAAGGGTGGAGTGTCCAGCCCCAAATCTTCTGGGCACTTTGAGGAGTGGAGAGCTTACCTCTGTAATAAGGACACTTGTGCGGCCCCTGGCTTTGTCGGCTGTTCTTTTAATTTAGAGAGAAGTGTATCTTGGAAAGGAGCTTGTGGCAGTGCCTGGGAGGGGAGTTCAGGTGCAAATCTGACAAGACACATATAAATGTATATTTATATAAATGGCACGGACAAAAATAGCGGCTTTAAAGCACAATTATTCCCTTAGGTTGACACTCCTGCCCGTGTGCCCAGCAGCATGCCAGATTCTCAAGAAAAAAGCAGCGATAGGGACAGCAGTTTCAAAACCTGTTTCTGAAGTTTCCTGGCCTCATCCTGCAATGCTACTGCACCCAAGAAATCTTTACACCTGCAATCCACCCCAGTTATCAGGGCTGAGTACCTAAGTGAGGAATGAGAATGAGATGCTGAGCTTGGCTCTTAGGACAGATTTGAGCATGGGCCACAAGGTTGGCCAGGGGACCTCGTTCACCCCTGTGCTGATTTCTGCATTTCAAGAACTGCAGAAATACTGCAAAGCTCAGCTTCTCTCAGAGCTGCTACTGAACCTCCTGCCATTGTATCCCGTCGCCAGGATGCTCCTGGTGCTGCTGTGCAGGCAGTTTTCCTGTGAATGCTGCAGGAAGGGCTCCTTGGAGCCCTGAACACGCTCCTCCCTCCCTTACTCCAGCAACAATTCCCTCTCTTCCCAATAACCTTCAGCTTCCCTGAGCCTAAATGCATGACAAAGACAGACCTTTAAAAATGTTGGACAGAGACCCAAACTGAAGGGCACTGTGATAAATTCCAGCAGCGGTTTGACATGATGGGAAATTCATTCCTCCCACATAAATTATTTTCTGCACTTTTCAGGCTTTAGCCTTTTACCGTGCATTTTCAGCAATAAACAATGAAATATGACATTATTTACTCGTGAAGCACTAATAATGCGTACCAGCCATAAAACCTGATGATGCTCCGGAGAGCACCCCATCACCAGCACAAACACGGGGAAGACAGAGCGTGCCAAGAGCTCACAGAGGTGCCGACCCGCCAGCCCTCCGTGCCTCGTGGTGCGAGCAGCGGATTTATTCCCTGCTTGCTTAGCTGCCCAAATGCATGGGGTGGCCTCTGCTTTCAGGTTCATCTCCCCTGATTTTATCAGCGTCCCTGAGCTGCTCTGTCGCTGCCTGACCCGCCTTGTTTAGTGGCATAGCCCCTCAGAGCCTGGCTCATTTGGGGCTGTGAGATGGATTGGAAGCTGAGCACCCCTCAGCCACGGGGCTCCTCCACCGGTGGCTCGGCGCGGCTCTGCCACGAGGGCCAAGCGTCGGAAGGGATTTTCAACACGTGCACATGGATAATGACATAATGAAGTCTGGCTGCTTTAACTTTCCTGCATGATTTATTGCTTCTCCTGAGGTCTTTCACGTTGGGATTTGATGGGGCTTGACTTTCTGTTGCTGAGCTGCAGGGTAGCTTAGCCTGGCTTTGGGTGATCAGACGTAGCGCCGCATCCTTGTAGTACCCCATCCTCGTGCCCACACCACACCGTGTGTTTCTGGCTCTGGGAGCTGGCTGCTCTGCAGCAGCACACTCTGCCTGGAGAAGAAGTTTGCAGAATGCATTTGTGGCATCCCAGTGGTATCAGTAGTTTTGTCGTGCCAAACAAGAAAGGTTTCAGGTTAAATTAAATGTGAAGCCTGGGATGCTCCTGGGTGCTAGCAAACCTCTGAGCCAGAGGGATTCCCAGGTGTGTGATCGTGCAGAAGGGCTAGATAGCCCACTAAGGGCTTGGGCTAAGTGTGCTGGGTAGCAGGTCGTACTTCTTTGTCCCTTTGGGCTCTGGCAGTGTGAGGAGCACAGTTGGCTTACCAAACAGTCAAAATACATCAGAGACGCACGCTGGCAGAGCGGCGAGCCTGTCTGTGAGGGAGGAGGAGGAACCTGGCCTCCTCCAAAGAAAACACGGAGCAGCTTTGGCCATATCTATTATCATTATTGGAGCTGTCAGACGAGATTCAATACAGAGCTTTAGATAGATGTATCGAGGCCAGCTTCCACGCTGAGTTCCCCCAGCAGCGAGGGAGCCTGGCTCCCATCTCATTTGTGCTCATTTAATCCCATTGATCTCCGCAGAGCCTGGGTGAGGAGTGCAGCAGAGCAGGGGGACAGGACGAGCACGTGGGGACAAACTCTTCCAGAAGGAAAGATTTGTTCCTAAATCGGGTCACTGGGAAGCTGGACCTATTACTTTCTGATTTCTATCCTTCTTCCCCTGCAGTACGTTCTAGCGGCTTGTTTTAACTGTTTCACTCCATCTTCAGGTCGTCTTGAGAAAGGGAAATTTTTATTTTAGAAGAATTCAAGCAAATATTTCTGTTTCTTAGCTGTGCGGCAGTCAGTCTCAAAGGGACAGGACCATGTCAGTTCTCCTATCTGTTAAAAAAATATTGTGTCAGAAGTGGGATCCCTGTGGGGTCTGAAAGATTTACGCTGAGTAATTATAAATTTCTGTAGAAAATGAGAACATGCAGAGGAGGTAGTCAGTTTGTTCTAGGACCTGAAACCACAGCTCGAGTTTGCTGTCCAGATTAATTAGAGAGCTGGAAAGGTTGCATATGTGATTACCTTTTTTTCTTATCTTGTTCCAAAGTCCATGCAATATCTACAGTGCTTCAGAGTTATATATGCTTTTTTAAAAAATCAATAGTAGCAGAGTTCTTATTATCACCAGCCTACAAATAAAGCTGTATTAGAAGCAGAGGGAGAAATACATTGGTATGGAAACAGGCTTCACCTTTACATTTATGAGTGGATTTACCGATAAGAAAAGCTATGGAAAAATCTCAAAAATTACTGAAGGAAAATGATAAAAACAAAACAACAACCCTGTACCCCAGTGCTGTCACCTCCTCTAGCTGAGGCATAAAAAAGCAGTTGTCTGAGCATTCTTGATTGAAAGAGGTGTTGGATTTTGGCTTGGCCACCAAACTCCACCTGGGTGCTTCTGTACCTTTATCTCCATGGACAAGAGCTGTTTAAGAGTAGGTGCACACTTGGCAGGACCCTGCGAAAGAGGCAAGCCCCTCCTTTGGTCCCCGGAGATGAAACAAAGATAGCTCTAGACATCTCTTCTCCCAGGACAAGTGGATATCAAGCAGTTGCTGCTGCTGGAATCACTCTCCTCAAGTGTCAGCGTAAAGGCAGAACGGACGCCTCCAGAGGATGCTCTCTCCCATCCATCCCACCGAGAACTCATCGCAGTTTGGCTCCCTTGCTGCCACCACCGGCCGGACCTTTGGGTGGAGGAAGGCGGCATCAATGCACGGAGGATGCCACCGCGCCAGCTGGGCACTGTCACGCACTGCCACCTGCAAGCAGCAGACTCAGCAAATTTGACCGTGCCCTTTTCGCCCCCTGTGATAAACACCCCGTCACGGTGGTTTTACAACACAGCTCGGAACAGGATCTGCCCTTCGTTATCCAAACGAGGTCGAATTGGTGCCAGCATACAGCCATGAGTCACGGCAGGTTTTGATCGGGATTTCTGACTCCTGAACGAGGACTGATGAGGCTCCCGGTAGCTCCCATTAATCTTATTCCCCCCGAGCAGTGCGTGGCTGCTCTTGCAGAGGTTTTGTGTTCTCCTTCGCTCGTCCGCATGAGAGGTGACAGTGCCACAGGTCTGACAGAGGGGACAGGGACGGGAAGGAACTCACCTGGGTTTCAGGCCGCTTCTCTCACCCTTTTCAGCTTGGGAGGCTTTCCACTCCGTGCTGCGTGGTTCAGGTCTCTCTTCAGCACTTCAGGAAGCTTTCAGACCAATTAAATCCTTAATGATCGCCTCTCGGCTCCTGGTGTGGCGGCAGGCTAGCTGCGTGCCTCCGTACACACAGCTTCAAAGTCACCTGGGACAAGGCAAAATTCATCTCCCTGCTCTCCTCCCCGTCACACCCTGTCCAAGGGCACGGCCCCGGGAAGCCGAGGGGATGAGTTTTCTATCGAACCTCGCATCCTTCCGATGTCAAAACGCTTTGTGGAGCCGGGGCCTGTAGGGAAGCCGAGCTGCTGTTTATGTGATCGATGAAAAGTTTTACACAGAACCTTGGATGCTCACAAAAGAGGGGAAAGGATGCAACAGCTCTTCACGTGAAAACAAGATGTTTATTGGTATTGAAACACCCTGCTAGGCTGAAATCCTAGTGATGTGAGCTCGAGCCAGCGTGGGCCTTGCTTGGCAGGGGGTGGGGGCAGGCTGGCTTTTTGCATAGGACTCTCTAAAATTTCCCTGTCATTACGTGTAATAGTAGAAGGATAAATGCACAGCATGGTGAGACGATTGAGGTTGGAGCCAAGGGGGACAGAGTCAATAACATTTTGTGCATTTTCCTGTCATACGAATTCTTCACACCTTGAACTACTTTTCCTTGATTTTCTTCTTCGTCGTCTTTTCTTTCTTCTTCTTTTTTTATTTTTTTTATTTTATTGAGGCAACAGCCAATAAAAGAAACTAATGGGTTAGAAACCACGTAAGCAGTCTCCCACTGTGCTTTATTCCCCACAGGCTCCTTGCATCAAAGGGAAGGCAGCAAAATAGGGCGACCGAGCGCTACGTAGGAGTGGGAACGAGCTCGCTGCTCCCCACTCTTTTCCGTGCACGGGGATGTCACCCTGCCAGCGAGGGCTTCTGGCCTCGTGAGGACACTGGCAGGCACCTGGCTGGGGTGCAGGGGATATCTCAGGGCCTTACACGGGGCATGTAGTGCATGATTTCATTCCACATTCCTCCTTCCCCATCTCTTCAGGTGCAAACCTGCTGCTCCACGCTCTCGTTCCCTCCCCTGCCACCTCCTCGCTGGGAGCAGCGTCTCCTAGCCGCCTCCTCTCCCTGCATTTCAGTCCCCTTCTCTAGCTGGGGATGCACAGACACACTGGTCCTGGTTGTCTCCTGCTTGACCCTTCATTAGGGAGGATAATTTCAGACAGACCTCGTTCCCACGCGCAGTGCCTTCCTTTCCTCGCCCCAGCGTACTGGCCTCACAAATGTTGAATTAGCAAATCCGGGCCTCGTGGACGCAGCAGACATTATTTCCAGCTCATTTCAAGTTTTACTCCTCTGCTGGTTTTTATCACGCTCCGTTCAGCACTTGGTGATTTTGCTCCATAACAATGGGATCAGTGTCTCGTAATGAGTGTGAGCCACAGGGCTGCATCCTGGAAAACTGGGACACGCTGTAAAGTGCTGACTGTGCCCCCCTTCCTGCGAGGCATTAACCCTGAGATTTTAAGGCAGCGGAGAGGGGATGAGCCCTGGTTATGGGAGATCTGTGCTCATTGCTGGAGAACTCCTCTCCCACCCTAAGCAAGCCACACTCATAGAGCTGCTCTTAATTTCACGTCTTCTTTAGCCACCAGCAGCGCTGCTGGTAACAAGCATGGAAAGGATGAGGGGAAGAGCATTAGGAGACAAGTCTTATTTACAGCTTGGAAAAATCTGCATTTTGGAGTGAGGCACCTTGCTTAAAACTCGGGAAAGACAAAGGGGCACCTTGCAAGGGTGTGTGTTGCCTGGGCAACTAGCACAGCACCTGCAGCCCTGCAGCCCCTGCAAACGTCCTCGCCGTGCTGCTTTGCTGCACGCTCACGCCTCGCGCTTTGCTCCCGCTTGTGTCCGCCTCTGCTTCGCTGAGCTGCCGGCTGAGGAAACGGGCAGGGTCTGGCACAAGGAGCCTATGTATGCTGCTGGCAAGAAATGAATCTTCCTCCAGTCTTTCAGCTCGCCTAAGCTGCTGCATTTTGCAGAGGCTGAGCCCCACACTTACACGCGCTGCAGGCTGCACCCTTGTGCACCTTCAGATGGAGCTGGGTGCAGTCGTATCTTCTGTTCAGAGCTGAATCCTACGTATCTAGCTGTGCCTGGTATCAAAGTTACATTTATGTAGTATTTAGGCTTGAGGACAGATGCTTGCCTCTTTTTTTTCTGCTCCTTTTTTTTTTTAAAAAAAAAAAAGAAAGAAAGAAAGAAACAACACTGTAAAAGAAAAACACACTCATCTTGCAGAGATGGGAGCTCTCTTGACAGCAAAACAGCATGATGGATGTGCCAGGGCATCATTTCATCAGAATATCAAGCCATGAGGTTGGCTACTGCCATTCATTCTTGTCATCTGAATCCTCTTGATGTGTAAGATGACATTAAAATCCTGTAAGAGAGAAGTGCTGCAGCTCTCCTTGTCAGAGCAGGCTGTGCTGGCGCGTCCCGCCAGCCTGGGCCAGGGCAGGCAGAAGGCAGCTCTTCCTTGGGCACGAAGGTAAAACTAAAAAAGCCTGCCGGTACTTAGTCTTCCGAACAAAGGGAAAGACAATTCTCAGCTGCCATGAACATAGGAACAAACTGTCACGGCATTTTATTTTTTTTTCAGTTTTCTTCACTCTGTTCACGTAAAAAGTTGGGGTTTTTCCTTTTGCTGGTGGCAAAAGGGATTTGCTTTTCTTGAGCCTGTTGCTGTTCTCTGCCTTTTTCTTTAACATCTTGAGCAGTGGGCCAGTGGCCAGATGTCTAAAGGTGTTTAAGCATCAACAGATGCATCTGGGTACCTGGAGGGATTTTTCAAAAGCATCTTGCTGTAATTGTTTATGATATTCTGCACTCCTGTCATGATCTCTTCGGTAGCATCACTATTCCTGCCAGCATTGCATTTTCTATTGCAGAACTGAGCTGAATTTTGCTTCTTTTCTTCCTCCTAGTCCCAGAATTCCAGGAAGCTGTACAAAGAGAGAACAAAATGGGCAAGAATTGCTGCGGATGGTTATATCTGTGGAGATATTGGTGTCCTTATAAATACCAACAGCATGCTGACAAGGTGCGTGCTTTCATCTGCAGCAGCAAACTCCAGTACAAGCAGGGCATTTTCGTAGATGTGATCTCAGACCGAGAAACATAGAGAAAAATCAGCTGCTCTGTCCCTTTGAAATGCAAACTATTCCCGTGTTGCAACATCGTGGCCAAATTTGCTAGCGGATTTTGAGCACCTGCGTGCTCTCTTAGAAGCAGCAGTTGCTTTGCAGAGCTTCCTCCTCGCTTTTGTCTGTGATGAGACAACAGAGTTGTGGTAAATTCTGGGGGTGATAGTTGTGCTGTCATTAAATAACTAGGTAAAAACCCGGCAGATTTCAGATAGATCTGCAAAAAGCCCCGTTCCCTGCCCTGGGACAAGCTGCAGGGGTGGTTGCATCGCGGGGCGGTGATCACAGCGAGTGGGTGTGCAAGCTCCATCCTGCACTGCCATCTATAGCGCGGCGCTGAGCACAGCAAATGGCACAAAGCAGACCAGAATGCCCCCAGATCCTTTGTGCAATTAATTAAAGTGGGGATGTAGGGAGCAGGAGGGCACCTCTGCCACCGTGGCCAGTGCCGTGCTGGACAGGACGTGAGCAGCACGCTCGGGGTGTAAGTCCCATCTGCCCTCCTCTCTGCCTGCCCCTCGTCCTCTCTTTTTGTTTGCAAAACAATTTCATCCCCTCCAAATCGATACAGAAATGTCCAGCTTTCTCCAGAGGGCAGCTCCAGATACACCAAATCAGAGGCGTGAAACCAAAACCCATTTTGACTCTGATGAGCAAAGGGAATTTCTTTTATTTTTGATTTTTAAACCAGATGTTGCTTTCATGCTCTGAAACCTCTGAAACAGCTGAATGGATTTTCTTCAAACTCCTCACACGCACAAAAATTCACCTTTGGGCTGCGAACAAGCTTAAGAAATCGCAGCGCGATGGAGATTTTTTTATTCCTCCCCTTGTCCTTTTTTGATTTGGAAAGTTAAAAGGATCCTAAAATAGAAGCTGAGAATTGGATTAAACATCCCTTTGTTAACTCTAGCACTGCTTCCAAGTCTGCAATTATCCTTTCTTAAGGTCCCCGGTTCCCATCCCTCTTACACTTCCAGCTGCCACATTTTTTATTAAAATAACTGCCACGGCTACGATGAGGACCGGCTCCTCCCTGATGCTAACCAAAGAGGGAGCTTTCTGAGATGGATGAGAGAAAGCCCAGGTCTGGCCTCATTTCTTCTGCCTCCAAAACTGACCCATGCTGCTGGGGACAGAGAGCAGGGTGGCAGGAGCTGGGGAGCCCTAAACAGCTTCCAACAAAATGGTCTTGTGGGATGCCTGATCCCAACTGCAGTCCCTTTTGGTACTGTATGGGAATATGTAGGAACTCTCAGAAAACATCTTCATTGACAAGAGATGGACCAAAACCATCAGGTCCTGCTCTTGTCATTGATTTTCAGCAACCCCCATCCATGCTGATGAAATGTCTTGCATGAGTAAGTACACCCAGCCTGAATACAGAGCAGACGAACCCTGGTGTTGGTATGGGAGTAAAGCAGGGGAGGCTCTGCAGGTGCCTGAATGATGGATTTCAGACACCCCAAGAGCTTGGAGATCAAGGGAAAGCTGTTCATAGCATCCAAAAAGGATTTGGTGAGAGCAGCCCGTGACGCTAACGGTCTGGACAGGCTCCATGCAGACCGATGTGATAGCTTGGGCACTGGCTGCTTGAGCAGAAAACAAGATGCTAAATGAAGCCCTGGGAAGCAAACCTCACACTGAGCCTGGGCTGTGGGTGAGCAAAGCACAGGGAAGGAGACAGGAGGGGTAAAGTAGAGACAGATTTTTATCATTTTAGCTAATGAAACTAGCCGTAAACTTCACCTGTTTATGCCTCCTGTAATTCCTCTTCTTGTTCTTGCAAGCCCAATTCAATTTTCTTTTTATCCTTGCGTATGTATCGGTAAATAGCCAATTACCAGCATTGGTCCCTGCCAATAAATTGCTTGCTTTTTATTTGTTCCCCTTCCTTCCAGAGCCCGTCAGCATTAAGCACTGCTGCAGTGTGTGGAAGGGGTGGAGGGCACATAAAACAAGTCACCATTGAGCGTGGCATCTCTTCTTGCAAGAGGAGCATTTGGAGGATGCAAACAGCTGGAATATGGGTAATTTCACAACCGTAAAAACTTCATTTTCCTTTTATTGCTATCGAAAAGCTCCGGATAGGTGCATCTCTCACCCGGCCGATTAACCTGAGGTTAGCGCAGATGTGCACCTCTGCGCACCGGCAGCGGCGTACCTCAGCCTCCCTCCAAAAGAAAACCCAAGGCGAAGTGTTGCTGGCACGAAGAGACAAAGAATAGCCTCCCTTTTTCATCTGGCACTCCGGCGCAGCCTCGCTACGCCCACTTCGGCTGCTTTCAGCTCCCACCGTGCCTCCCGGTTGCCTAGCAATCCTAACAATATTTTATGAGGCTTTATTCCAGGGGCACAGCGTATTAATGCCGAATTTTAGCGAGGCGCTCCAGGAGAAGCAAGGAGGAGGCCTGAGATAACATCACATCGATTTATTACAGGCAGGCTAGGGGGAGAAAAAGAAAATGCCAAGTGGCGATGACGGGGATTTAGTGGTGAGGGCTGAAGAGCTGCTGGGAGCAGCATTTTGGGGGTGACGCGTTGGACCGGTGCTGCCTGAGCAAGAAACCTGTGGTGAAATTATCCCTTCTGGGTAGCCGGATTGCTTCTCTGCAAATTTGGGGATGCTGGGCCAGGGTTTTCCAGCAGTAGCTCTGGGGAGGACGATGCCCGCAGGCACGTGAAAGGAGGCTGGAGGGGATGAGACGCACCAGATGCTGGTGAGGGGCCACCAAATTTCCTTCCACCCTGCGCACAATGAGAACAAAAGCACCAAAATGCATAAATCTGTTTCAAAGCACATTCCCTTGGCTTCTCCCTTCCTATCCCCAATCAAACATATAACCTGGGGTTATATTCTATACCATTAATTAATCCCTCGGGGTTAGGTTCATGTTTTCCAAAGGCTACGGAGTTCCTATTTTTATGTTTTATTTTGGCTAGCACAAACTTTGTCCAAGACCCAAACTTGCTATAATGGTTACTCTTAATGTTTGGTGGTGTTTTTGTTTTAAGCCTGCCTTTAAAAAAGAAAAACAGCACCCTTAATTTTAGCAAAGATTACTCCATAATAGTAATCTCTTGCTAACATAAACTGAATTAGATTCAGCCATTAAACTCTTACGTAATTATTATTTTGTTGATGAAGAATGACCTTCGGTTACGTTCTGCAACTGTTTCATTTCTGCAAAACATGTATTTATAAAAAAATCAATAGAAATGTTTTCATGCCTTCTTATTTCTTTCACCCTATTTTTGGAGGTTTTTTCTTTTTTTTTCCTTCAAATTCCAGGGTATACTTTTTTTTTTTCTAGGCAAATAAACATGTCCCCTCCTGCTTGTAAAGCAAGCGCATTAGCATGAGGGTACTGGTAAGTGAAAATTAGTCTAAACAAAAGTGAAACCTATTTCATTGATTTTTTTCAGTGGCCAAGCTGAAGGACAAGTAAATTGGATTTTTAAAATCCTTTCACTTTTAATACTGTATGGTATTATTAGTAATGTGAGTAAGTAAAACTGTTTATAGCAGATGTTTTTCTAAAGTTGACAGCGTGCCCTTAGAGTGACACGCAGTGATTGTAAATCTAACGTTTTCCAGCACTTAGAGCAAATGCCCTTATCACGCTAACATATCTAGCTAGTGCAACCAGCTGCAAGGGGCAGAGCAGAACGGGAAATACAAGGGAGTTTCACACTTCATCCAGGATTTTACTGGGAAGCAGGGTTAGTGCTGGAAATATAATTGAAGGTTAGGTTTGCTCAGTGCTTTGGAGGGCCCTGCAAAGGAGCAGGATGTTTACAGGGGACTCTCCCCAGCGTCTGCTCCAGCAATCCCAAAGGATGCTTGGAGCCCACGGAGAGTGAATATATTTTACAGGTGCTTTTGCTGGCCCCTGCTTAATAACCCAGAGAGAGCCAGACCTGCAAACAGGTCCCAGTGACTTCAAATCTCCTCTGCAGGATGCAGTGCAGTGGCTGGAGACCAGGGCAGTTCCCATGCAGGCCCCTGGTCACCTCGGCAGGTTGGTGTCAGGACACTGCACCCTTCACCTCTGCCCTCGGTTCCCTGGACGTTATTGGAGAGGAAGCAAAGCCACATGAAGAACGATCACCACGTCCTTCCTCTAGGTCCAACCCAGCTGTTTTGGTTTTGTTTTAAGGATGCTTGAAGCCAGCAGCCTGGTTGAGAAAGGCTGAATCCGGACCTTCTCCTTTTTTCTTGGCATGGCTTTGCCCAGTGTTGGTTTTATTTTATTTTTATTTTTCCTTTTGAAGGGAATCTTTTGGTGTCCAGCTCTTCACCAGCAGGCTGATGGCTGATTAAATTAAATTAAAAAGAGGGAGCTGATTAAAAAGGAGGTTTTCCGTTGCTGGAAGGGGGATCTGCTAAAGAAGCGCTTGAATGCAACCGGTCCCAATGCCTGGGATAACACGAGGTGGAGGCTGCCGGGTCGTTCACAGCACAGAGATCATGAACGTCTTCTGTGCCCACGCTGTGGGTCATGGATCCAGTTCCAGATCACCCAGACTTTCCGCGTGGGCTCTGTGCCTGTAAAAATGCAGGAAGGGAGCTGGGATCAGGTGTGGCCGCTGTGGTTTGGGCAGCGCGTGGCACCCGCTTTACGGAGCTGTGAATCACGAGGGATGTTGGGACAGCAAACATGCAGGCCCTGGCTTTTCTGTTTAAATGTTTTGTAATAATACAGGGTAAATTCTGTAGCTTTACTGGCTTCTCCAGCTTCTTGGGCAGGTTGTAAAGCAAGATACTTCAGATCAGCTGCTTCCAGCCCTCCAGACACTGCACAGAGCTTGTTTTCAGCAGCAGACAGGCAGTATATGCTACAGCTGCTCATAAAAGTCCAAAAACATATTCCTTTCAGGCTGAAATGTTTCATGTTTGATATCAGATTTTATATTTATTGGTTCAGTTGTTTTTAGCTGTTGAGAAGTTTGTGTTTTATTTTTCTTTCTCTGTTCGCATTGATGGAAAGCGAGAAAATGAGATCACTCAAAAACGGACCAAAGCAAATAATTCAGAGCTGGCTTGTGTTATATATTTCACCGAGGCCTGAGTTTCAAGCCAAACTGAAAGAAAGTTAGCAGAGTGGGTTTAAAGCTCAAAACACACATGACAGTGTAAAGTTTATGAATTATTTTAACTGCAACCTGTGAAATGGGATTGCTTTTGTAAAATTATCTCGACAACAAATGGTCTCGTTCAAGGCTTTCCAAAATGGGTGATCGTACATCAGGCAGTCCCTGGCATGGATTCTAGAACAGCGACAGCATATCTGCATTGGGAATGAGCAGATCCTATAATATTTTAGGCAACGGCAGAGTCTGGGCATCAGATGTTCCTGGGTCTTTATTGTGTTTTGGAGACCTTGCTGTGAAAATACATTTCTGATAAGTGTGATTTGAAAAAAAAATCCCTCTCTGAAACCTAAATAAGCTGTGAGAGAAACATTTTCAGCATCATGGAGCTTACAGTAAACAGGATCGCAGCTGATTTAGAAAAGAAAAAAAATTGATTACTATAGAAAGAACAACCTCCCTGGGTGGTGCTGCTCCCGGGAGGGAGCTGCGGGACGCAGCATCTCATCGAGCCCCATCTCGCAGGTGCTGAGCTGCTGCTCAGCCCCCAGCCCCTCGCAGGGGGCAGCCCTGGCCGGGGGGGTCTGTGCTGTTCAGGGGGCAGGTCCCACGGTCTGCCCACCTTTTTCTGACTCTGACGCTGCTCCCTTCAGCATAGCAGCCTGCTGGCATCAGGAGAAATGGTGTTTGGCACCCCTTGTGAGCTTTTGGGACCGTGAGTGTTCCCAGCACATCGCTGAATCACCAGTGTTGTTTTCTTCAGCCTTCTGCTGATTAAAAGCTGTGCAGGAAAAGAAAGAGCCCCTGTATCAATGTATCACCTCCTCCACAGGCGGGCTCTTTCTTATCAGCCCATCTGGATCAAACCCCAGTTCAGATCCACTGTGAAAGATTTGTAAAGCTGTTCTGGTTGAGGAGGGGTACCTGAGGCTGTCCCTGAGGCAATCAGGGCTCTGCTGCTGTCCCCAGACCCTCAGCAGCAGGTTGCATCCTCGCTGCTGCAGACTTCACAGGTCAGGCATCCGCCTCGTGGCTGAAGTTTTTGTAGATGTATGAGAGCTGTCCCAGGTCAGGGCCGAGGGACATCACTGGGGAGGCACACGGATCAGGGTTAAAAGCACAGACCATTCAACAGGATTGAGAAAACAGGTACAAATCCCGTGGGAGGCTGGGGCAGGCACCGTGCCTGTGTGTGGGACAGATACCCTCGTGTGTTTCAAAACAAAACTGGCAGCCCAAATTCGATTTGACTTCTTGCAACAGCTTGGTTAAGAAGAAAATCCTAACAAAGGAGCATGAGAGCAAACCCCCTTTCACTCCCATGTCACAGTGTTGTGATTTCAGAGACAGAAAAGGGAATTAAAACCCATCCAAGTGGAGAAAGAAGTGAGGCCGCTCCCGCACACAGGTGTGTAAGGGAAAGCAGCTCCCCACTTACAGGGCATGGCGCTCATCACTCGCATCTGCTTCTAATCAGCTTGGACAGAAGCCATAAAAGTGTTTAAAACCTGCTTGATGGCTGAGAGAAGGGAAAGGGAAAAAGGTTGTGGAGAGCTGTGCAGGAGCAGTGGAATTGGAGAGAACGCTGCCCTCTTCTTTATTTCATCTAGGTATGTGTGATGGTCCCGAAGCATCTGCTTGCTTGCTAATGATGCATGCTTTACATCCCCCTTAACCCAATCAGGTTGAGAAATGCTGGACTAGGCTTGCGCGGAGACAGCAGAGCCTCTTTTACTTGGAGTAATTGCTTTCCTTCACTCCTCTCCTCCTCCTTCCCTGGGTCAGGGCTGCACACATTAGGCTGGCTTTCATTGTTAGCATCAATGTGTTGTCTAGCTGCTGGGTAAATACATCAAGCGGCTCATGCCCAGCATGCAGTTCACATCTTTCCCCTCTGCCGAGGCTGCTTTTCAATTACGCTTTGGTCTGGGGGTAGAACAGATTTCCTGCGGTGTTGAAGCTGGGCAGATTCTTTGCTGAATTGGGGCTTGATAAATATGTATCCTGTCTCGTGCATCAGGATGGCGAGAAACAGCCACACGAACTGCTTGAGAAACGCAGCGTTTAACTTACAGAAATTAAGTGTTTTTAAGCAGATGCCACCCAGAAGATAGATCTAGAAACATACACTTTTATCGCTGTTTTTATGAGATTTCTTTTTGTCCGGTGCAGTGGTATCTGGGTGACCAGAACAACCCATTACATTCATTTGCCCCCGACTGATAGCACAGAACAGATTCCTGCTATATGTCGCTGCATGAAGACAGCAATGACACGCTGCCAAGCGAATGTTTGACAAAGGAAAGTCGGGTTCTGCGCCTTCCTCTGCGTGATGCTGGGTCTATCCTCGCTGCTTGCTGTTCTTGTCCCTTTCCCAGCTGCTTTGAGCATTTAATTTCCCCTCCCGGTTCAGGCTGGCCTATTGCACAGGGGTGGCGGCACAGGGCAATGCCTCAAAACGGCGCGGGGTGTCACTGCAAAGGGTTTCACCTGCAGCAGGTTATTTCTGCCCGTGCACAGGCTGTGTAGGCAGGGTGTAGGCATCCCACATCTGGCCAGTCTGGAGCACAGAGAAATAGCTGGAGATGGCACCTTCTTGCCCAGCACCGGTTCCTAGGCACATCGCAGGGGTGGCACAGGGACCACGCTGTCGTCCCCCCCGCCCTGTCCCATCCCCAGGGGCCGTGGCTGTTCCTCCCATTTTGTGGTATCCATCTGGTGGCTCCCGGCCACCTGAATATTTTGGTACGCAACTTGTAGAGTCAGGAAGTTTGGCCACACCTGCAGACACATCCGTCCAAAACCTGCTGAGGAAAATGAACCACTTTAAAGTCAATCCAGCCATACGGAATGAGGTTAATTCAAACAATTCTGAGTGCATTTACATCAGGTATTTACACCGGGATAGCCAGCTCGACTTTAAGCAGGATTGGGCGATTGGAGGAGCGCAAAGCGTTTGCTCGTCTGAAGGGCCCTCGGTTTGATGCTGTTGCGGGGTGGATTAGAGCCGAGCAGAGCGTCAGAGGCTGCCGAGCACAGCGTGCTGCTGCTCGCCGCGCAACGAGCTCAGGGAATGGATGCCGCAGGCAAACGGGCTGGTGAGACACAATGCGAAGCATAACCCGCCAGGCAGCCAGGAGGAATCCCGTTTCTTTATGCCACCTGATCGCATTTTGTGTGAAGTTGGGATTTATCTCAGCGGCGCTTCCAGCGTAAGCAGCAAATTCCACTCGGAAGAAATTTTCAGGCAGAAAGAAAAAGATTTGTCGGAAGAAACACAGATGCACGCTGGCTGATTCATGCAGCGAGAGTGTCTTGGTGGGGGGGGGTGACTGTGACATGTGTGAACGAGCCCTTCGGCATTCCCAGCTCCGCTCTCCTGGTGCACAGATGCTGTGTGCAAGTTACTCTCCGACTGGAGCTGCAGAAATCTGTAGCCTATACCCAGTGTGGGACAGGTAATGGGATGCAGACCTTGCAGCGACACGTCTCTTGGCTGTACATCAGTTGTCCACGTGGGTCCCCAGGGTTGCTGGTACCCCCTGTGTGTGCAACCACAGCCCGTTTTCCTGTGCAGCTTTGGAATTATTTACTGACACTGTCTGGTAACTGTCTCACCCTAGTTCTGATTTTTTCAGGGCCCTGCCAGATGAATGGCACAGTGCTGGGTTCTAGAACAGCCTTAGACACGAACTAAAATCCACAGCCCTCCAGTGCTGCTTTCTCTTTCTTTGGGCAGCTCAACAGTTGCTCCAATATAGCGCCTGGTTTCACTTTGCCTGTTTGCACATGCACGCCTACCAGCTTGGGGCCATTTTTGAGCACACTTAGCAGTACTCTCACCCCGGTGCAAACAGACAAAAGGCATGAGCCAGCTCTGATGTCAGGCAGCGTGTGACACTGGCTCTCACCTACCAGATGGCTACGTTACTTGGTGGCCACGAGCATTTGCTGATGCTGAGCAGTCTGGGGCAGGACAGGAGCTTGCATGCCTGAGAGGAGCAGCTGCCTGCTGGAGCCCAGGTTACGCAGCGCGTGCCACTGCTGTGAGCCATGCCCCCATTTATTTGTTCCTCGATGTCTGAGAGTGCTATTTTAGCAGTAATTTAATTCCAGGCCTCCAGGGAGGCCACTTCTGTCCACCTCCCTCCTCCCTCTGTCCCCTCCGGGGATGCCTTTCCTTCATATCCTGCCCTGAAGACTGTGACCCTGTGCTGTGCCAGGCTCACCTGAGTCCCACTGAGAGCAAACACTGCTGCATAGGAAGTGATATTGGTGTTTTGTTAGGTGGCACTGGTCTTTCGTCCTTTCCACTGGTATTGAACTGTAGTGGCAAAGAGCACTCTAACTGAAGACGACGTCTCGGGTGAGATGTCTAACTCAGGTCCCGACTGCTCAGCAGTCATTAAACATCTCAGGGAAGATGTTCCAGGAGCGGGGATGTTAACCTTGTGGTCCTGGACCAATTCCAGCTCGTTTAATTACAGTCTTCATATCTGAAATTTGCTCTGCACTTTTGACCGGTTATGGGATTATTTTTTTCCCATCTCCTCTAAGCTGTTGAGCAGCCTTGCTAAGAGCTGCCACACTCCCCACGTGAGCCGAAGCAATAAGCAATTATGACTGTTCCCTCTCTCAAGATTTTCAAATTTATTGTATTTTCTGGTGACTTAACAATTTGGGATTCTGCATAGTGTCACTGGCTTGCCTATGCAGAAAAGTTTTACCTTTTCAATCTGGATATCCTAACCAGTAGAGTATATATGATCCACAGATGTGGTGTTGTTGCAAAGAACATGACCTTTATTAAGTAGGTAATATAAATAACTTCTGGAAAAATAAAAAATAAAAGGTAATTTAAAGTAAGAAATAGTGTAATGTCAGCTAAACAACCCCCATACACACACGCTCCCTTACACTAAAGAACTGTGTGTGTACAAAACCTAGTTTTTAAACTCCCACCTCAGTGTACCAGGGATGTTTTCCCCTTGGCAGACAGTCCAGGAGATTACGATTGTGTTGGAATTAAATCCCCGTGTAGTTGTATGATGGTTAGGGTGATGCCGGGCGGTCTCACCAGGTGTAAGCCAGCCTGAAGCGTGGCAGCCCTGCTTCTCTGGGGGCCCAGGGCCACGCCAGGCAGGGAAGGCCGGGGAGGACCTCTCTAGGAAACAGGGCTCCAAAATGGACTTGGGCAGCCCCTCCGGGGGCTGTTTCAACGCACGGAGCCCACTGTTGTGGGTTTTTCCCCTGTCATCCTCTCCAAGAAGAAGAAACAGGGGGACGAGAGGGGACGGGGGTTAACCTGAGGGACGACTGAGCCCCCTTGGGGGGTGTCTGAGCCACCTGAGGGGGGATCTGAGCTACCTGAGGGGGGGGACTGAGCCCCCTTGGGGGGTGTCTGAGCCACCTGAGGGGGGGACTGAGCCCCTTTAGGGCTGTCTGGGGCACCTTGGAGGGGGACTGAGCCCCCTTGGAGGATGTCTAAGCCACCTGAGGGGGGGGGGGGGGGTCTGCGGCCCCGCACCCTCCGCCCCCCGGGCCACCTGCCCCGAATAACGGCGCTTCGGGGCCCTCTCCTCGGGAAGCACCAACCGAGGCCCGGCAGCGATCGCGCCGGGGCCCTGCAGGCGGCGCTGCGAGCCCCCTCCCGGCCTCCAGAAAGCGCTGCGGTGCCGGGGCCCGGCCCGGCCGGCGGAGCTGGCGGGGAGGCTGGGGAAGGCAGGCAGGCAGCGGGGCTCGGCTCGGCTCGGCTCCCGCTCCGCCCCGCTTCCCCTCCTCCCGTCCGCCCCGCCGGCTCCGCCCCGGAGGCCGGCACGCTGGCTCGCTCCGTGCCTGGGAACATGGCCGAAGTCGGGGAGGACAGCAGCGGGGCGCGGGCTCTGCTGGCGCTGCGCTCGGCGCCCTGCAGCCCCGCCGCGGCGCCCCCTCCCGGGCCGCCGCCGCCCCCGGCCGGGCCGCCCGCTGCTGCTGCTGCTGCCTCCGCCGCCTCCTCCGCCGCCTCCTCCTCCTCCTCCTCCTCCTCCTCCTCCGGGCCGGTGCTGGCTCGGCTGCAGGGCCGCGAGTTCGAGTTCCTCATGCGGCAGCCGGCCGTCACCATAGGCCGCAACTCGTCGCAGGGCTCGGTGGACGTCAACATGGGGCACTCCAGCTTCATCTCCCGGCGGCACCTGCAGCTCAGCTTCCAGGAGCCGCACTTCTACCTGCGCTGCCTCGGCAAGAACGGCGTCTTCGTGGACGGAGCCTTCCAGCGCCGCGGCGGCCCGGCCCTGCTGCTCCCGCCGCAGTGAGTGGGGCTGGGCCGGGGGCGGCGCCCCCCCGCGGCCCCCTCCGGGAAGCCCGAGGGGCCGGGGAGAAAGGGGGAGAGGGAGAGGGGTCGGCCTCTGTGGGGTGAGCCCCCTTGGGAGGGTCCTGAGGGGGTCCCCGCCCACGTGGAGGAGGGGAGGGAGGGTGGGGAGGGGTCTCTGCCCCGCTGGGGGATCTGCTGGGGAAGGGGGGTTGGGGTGGTGTTGAGAGGGGTGGCCTGTGTCCAAGGTGGGGGTCTCGCTGCCCGCTGAGGGGCTGCTGCTGACGGAGGTGGTCTTGAGGCCGTCCGCAGCTTGCAGGGGGTGCGACGGGGTGGTGTGGGACCCCTCGTGTCAATAAGGCTTCGGTGGGTGAGGGACGTGCTAAGGGTGGCTGTCCCCACCCGATGGGGGGCACGAGGAGGTGGTGAGGGATGTCCACGCACCGAAGAGCCGGGCGACAGGGCAGCGGGTCCTGCTCCCGCTCTGCAAGGGTTGTCCTTGCCTTCCTGGGCATCTGCAAGTGTAAAGGGGGACGTTCATCAGGGCCACATCGCTCGGAGGGAACCACGTCTGGGGACGAAGCATGACCCCGTTGTCGTAGGGTGCCTCTCCGCCGGCTGTCCCCGTGGTGGTTCTGCCTGCCACCAGGCTCACGTTCAACCGGTGGCCCTTACGGGCCTCCCAGAAGATAAACGAGAGAGGGCTCTCACCAGCGGGCTAAAACTTGCTACGCCCAGGGTTTGTCTTCCCTGGAAAAGTTCTAGTGGAAAAAGTTGGAAAACCACTTCGCCTGAGTGCTTATTTTAGGGTTGGCAAGTCGCATGTTGTTCTCCGTGTCTCTACGGGGCAACAGAGAAACAGGGAGTGTCCCGTCCCGCAGGGATGGTGGCCAAGGGTGGTGCTGCCCACCGGGACCCCCGGAGAGCAGCTACCTCGGGTACCTTTCCTTTGGTTACAGAGGAGGCTGCAGGGGTGGCTTTGGTGTTAGCAGCGAGGTTGTTGTTGTCCGCGTTACGTTTTTAGATAAGCTTTCTTGTTGGGGGAAAGCGCGGAAAGAAGGATGAGGTCGACGCCGATCTATTTCTTCCTCCGAAAATCCTGTTTACGGTTGCTGAGCACTGTCCAACTACTGCAGCGCTTCACCCCGGAGGTGGCAGCGTGGCGGCGGTGGGTGATGTAATTCCTGCGTGCATCTCTTCAGGTCCCGCTGGGCAGGCTGTGTCTGCTGTGATCCCCGAGTGAACCCCCCTTAAAGGCGGGGAGCGATATTTCTGTGCCTTTTGTTGCTTGTGTAAAACATCTGTTTTCAGCTGGCAGCGTTTGGCTTTGGTACCGCTCACCTCCAGCGCAAGGGTCCTGGAGTTATCCCTCTCTCGCCAGCGTGTTGCTCAGGGGAGGGTTTTTTAATTACTCATTTCCTCTGCAGGCTGCTTCATTTTGTACTTAGTAATTTAGTTATAACTCCCTAGCTGCTCGCTCTCTGAGGCGTTTTGGTTTGTAACGTGTTTCATTTTCTAAAAGAGATGTCCTTTAGTGTCTGTTTAATTAATCTCGCTTTGTAAAACAAGACCACCCAAAGCCCAGGGCAGTTCTGTTGTTTTGCTCCCTCTGGTCCTGGGTTTATTTGTGCAAGCTCTCTTCTCCCTGTCGTTCTGTTTCTTCGTTTGGTTAATCATAAGCATTGTGCTCAAAAACTCTCTCAGGCAGCAAATGGGTTGCTTATTCCCCCCACTTCCATTTGCTCACGACTTCTGGTGTGGGAATGGCAATTTTCCTTCTTCATCACTTCAGAGGGAGGAGTTCAACGTGCAGTTAGGAACGCTGCTCAGTAAGCCATCCTCTTTGCTTGGTCACTGTTTGAGCTACATAAATAAACTCCATGCTCCTCCCTCTCTGAGTTCTGGAGTAGGAAAATGTTTTGCATCAATCTAAAGGAATTTGCCCCCTTGCTTCTAGCAGGTAAACAACTCCTTTTCTTTTCCTGGCCGGGCAAGGGTTTGTAATCAAGACCAGGGTAAAAAAAAAAAAAGTCCTATCAAAACTTGTAATACACAGCTTCTATTGAGGCTTAAACCTATTCTCCTGTCCACTATTATCCCCGTGTTTGAAAAATCGGACAACTCCCTCCCAGTCACACCCTCGCTGCCCCCACAAACACACACCCACCACACAAGCAAAACAAAGCACTGGTCGCTGCCATTTCTTTTCTGCAGAGAAGCCCGTATGCCTGTTGCTAGCCTACTAATATTGTCAAAGATAGGAGGAGTAAAAATAAAGATAGGTCTCAGTACACCGACTTTACAATTCAAGCTACACTTTTTTTTTCTGAGTATCATTTTCTGGTACCATTACAGTCCTGTTTGGTACAGCCACATATCTCCATCTGCCCGTAGAATGTACAGTTTATATTAAATTTTAGAAATTAATGGCTGCTCCACGCAGTGATTTAGATGGGAGCCCCTTGTGATGTGGGGAATGCTTGCTGGTAAACTTTGAAGAAATGCTTGTTTGAATAGTTGTCCCCTTTTTTTTCACCTTCTAGTAAAGGACAGCAAAAAATATACCAAGTCCAATTTCTTTTCTATGAGTACAGTCATTGCTTTGATATTACAAGCAAAGGAGATGATTGTGGATCACGAGATCATGAATGGAAGCAGAGGATTCCACGGAAAAAACGTCTTTCAGATGTAATTCATACTGTAAAAAATAAGTCCTGGACTCGCAAATTCTGTTTCTGAGGTTTCTTCCCATTTCACTCACTCCGTATAAACATTTCTGTGTTGTCAGCCCTCTCCTGAGTCTAGAAGTAATTATTCCTAAAATTTGCAGAAGATTTTGCAGGGAGGAGTGGGGAAGGGAAGAAAGAGGAAGAGTTCTGAGATGTTTCTTTCTGAAGACTCTCTGTACCTCCTAAAACAATAGACCCGTTCAAAATCAAGGGCCTTGGAAAAGTTTCGTATCGCTTCCTCCATCCCCTCGGTGTGTACGTGTAATAATCTGGGAGCAGAATTTCACTGCCGGGCAGGAGTGTCGTGTTGCACAGCTGTGTTGTTGTGGAAGATTATATTTCACAGATGTGATGACATAACCGTGAAGTGTAATTAAACAGTAACGACCAACAAGAAGGGCATTTCCTCGAGGTTAATGACAGTTAGAAACAAAGTGGGTAGAAGAGTGGAGGGCCCGCAGTCCCGCCAAAGCCCCCTTAATCTGTTTAATGAACACGAGTGTCGCACTACAGCAGGCGTTACAAATAAATCAAGATGAAATCATGGAAGTACTTACACTGAGAATAAGTGCTTTAAGTAAAATTAAGGATCGCTAGAAACTCCTTTTAGCTATACTAGTGGGGGCTGGAAATCTCTAGAAAAATGTTTGTGGTTTTTATATTAAAAAAAAAAATCAAGACTATTGCTTAGGGTAAGCGCTAGATTTTTAAACTATTGGTACAAGCAAAAACTTGAGATACAGCTGGACTCACTGGCTGGAGTAATTTTTCCTGCTGAGGACAATAATATTGTCAAAAAATAGGAGGGGAAAAAATAAAGATAGATCTTAGTGCGCAGACTTTACAATTCAAACTATAGCTTTTCTCTGAATATTATTTAATGGTAACGCTACAGTCCTGTTTGGTACGGCTTCAGATTTACCATGTAATCAGGTGTTTGCAGGATCAGGTCAACATTGGATTATTAAATTTTTCTTTGTAATCTTCAGAAATGACTCAATTTTTAAAAGAAGTGACAGTAACAAGTTAGAGACTTCCAATAACTAAAATAAGCGTTTCTCCACCCCTAGAAGCGAAGGAACTGAAACAGAAGTTGAAAGTTTAAGCTTGCTAACCTGAATTTTAAGCAGCTATGGGTCAGGTTTTCAAATGCTCCGAAGTACAAAAGTCCTATTGACTAAAAACTGCAAATGTTGATCGAGCGTAGCCCGATAATAGCACTTGAGCTTTCTGAACTGGGAGCTCAATAGATTGGAAAATGGTGCTTGTCTGCGAGCGTTTCATGGGATATTTGCTTATTGCTTTTGTGCCCGTTCTGTAGCTTTGCAGTAGAGCTGTTAATGGAGCTGAAAGTTGGTGTTTTTCAGTGTAAGCTGATATTTTCAGCATGAGATTTAGAAGCGTGAAAAAGTTTTAAAACCTGAAATTCTTTTAGCATTTAGGAAAGGGTGAATGGAGTATTTTTTTTATTTTATTTTTTAGTCGGAGTGTAAAATACGAGGGGAGTAAATATGTGGATGTATAAAATTAAACCGTGGAGTTAAAAAATAAAATCTATTATGTGTACGAGCCCCATTATAAATTGAAAACTTACTCTGCATGCGAAGAGCATGCTGCTCTATTTATAATGGCATTTTGCTAGGCACTTAATAAACTTGACAAAAATAAATAGTGCAGTGCTCCAAGCAGATATCGAGGTGCTGAGCCCACCAAATGCTGCGGGCAGCAGCGGTGTCGCTGCAGTTGGGGTCCGGGAACCCAAAAATGAGAGCTGGATCCAGCAGTCTTCCCATTCCCCTTCCTGAGGGAGACGGGGCAGGCTGTTAGCCAGGAACCCGAGGCTCTGGCTCAAATAAAAATTGACCCGATCTAGAAAAATGGAGATGTGCACGGCGTGTCAGTGTTTTGATGACCTCACTAACCACTCGGCCTCTATTCTTGTGGTTAGGACGATGCCATCACGGTGGGTGCGAGTGTGGGTATCCTTACAGCTCGGAGGGAACTGCGAGCCCTGCGTACGCGTGCTAAGGAAGTGCTTTGACCACATAACCACGACTGCAGAGCTGCTCGTTTCTGAAATGCTGCGTGTGTCTGTTGACTCTGTTAGCTCCTCGTGCAGTTTTGCTTCTTAAAGATTGCGTAATCTGCATTTACAACGATTTCTTTCCTTTGTTTGAAATGCTTTGCTGCAGCTAGTGGATGGCGGTTTTGCTCTTGCTAGAAATTCTTAAAAGGTTTGCTGTCTTAGTTCTTTATCTGACGTTTCTCATGCTCTGATTTCAAAGACCGAACAGGTTTTTTTTGTTGCGCAGCAAGGCTGTGATAAAGGGCTGCTTTATTTTAATTACGGAATTTATGTCGAGTAATAATTCCTAGCTACGCGCCTCAATTTGTCATGGGTTATATTAAATGTTTAAGGAAAGTTTCTCATTAAGTGAGGCTGGTGCTCGATTTGTTGATTCAAAAATAGCTGTGCTGGAAGTCAGGCTGCGAATGTAAACTAACGCCATGCAAAACTCGGTGTCTGCTCTCTGAGGGATTCCTTTAAACCAAGCTCGGTTCAGTTTAGCTGATGTGTTGATGATGAAAAGATTAATCTAACCAGAACACGCCGCGCTTGTCTTGTGCATTCTTGTGCAGATCTCAGCTGTGAAGGCTGAGGCTGTAATGTGGATTCGAGTTGTGCTGGTGTAACTTCTGTGTTCGCAACCTCTCAGTCATGACTTCTGTGCTCAGCTGACTGGGGGATGCTTCCAGTTGCAGTCTGTGTACAGAAGTCTAGGGGATGAATGAGTGTAAGAGGTTTTGCTCTTACAAACGCTGGAATAAAAATCATGAGATCTTTAGTAATTCACATCTTAGTTATTTTGGTGCCAGTTGCGTGAGCATCCCCGCTGCAGGGTTCCTGTTTTGACTTCAGGCAACAGATCAGAAGAACCTTTTTTTTTTTAATCTTTTTTAATTTCAGAAAATGGGACACAGCCTTCCACCAACGAACTGAAAGTACAGATGAGGACCAGCCTGACGCGGTTGTTTCCTTTGTAAGCAAGCTCCCAGTAACTGCGCTCCGATAGCCATTTGGCGTCCGAGCTGTTGTGTGCGACGCCAAATTCTCTTGCTCGGTGTTGCAGTTTCCTGGAGGAGTAGATGTGGCAACAGGATGTTGGTAAAGAACAGGAAACTACTTGAATTTACTACTCATGACATACAAATAAACTCTTCTTCCTGGCCCACGTGTAGTACTTGGTGTCTGCCATCGACCCGAGTTTCTGCAGCTCCTGGGGGCTGGAGCTGGGAGGTCGCAGTGTGCTTTGGGGGAGCCGTGCTCTGGCACTGGGGGAACAAGGAGGACGTGGGCTGCTTGGTGCTGGTAAGGGATTTGGTGCCTGTCTGCGATCTGACACTTACCTCCAGCTGGCTTTGCTCCGTGCATCAACCCCTGAAGGGTTTCCCAAGGCTGCAGGATTACGGCTGGGATATCTGCTTCTGGGTTCCTGCTTAAAGGGGGAGCAACACGAAACAAACGAAGAAGAAAGCTGAATGTGCTTCCCGGAGTGGGTTAGGTGGTTAAGGCCTTTGTCATCTGACGATTTTACACAACTGGGACAGGCAATAAACGCTGTAAGAGCTGGTTCAGTGCTTTCTGGCTGGTTAGCTTGGGTAGCTTTTACACGTCGGTTTAAAACATTTAAAACAGAAGCGGCTGGTGGGCCCCGATGTAGCAGACCGAGAAATACAGGGAGCTGGAGGTGTGAGGAATTACAGGTTCATTTTGTGGCCGTGGTCCGAAGGAATCGGTAAGGTGAAGAGGTTCAAGCAGTTCTTTTGTCTCCCGAATGTGTGGGCTATGACAAGACACCTTAACGTACTTCCAGGTTATTTGGTTAATTGACTAATTGTGGGTACAAATGATTTTATGGTCTTGATGCATTTGTTCACTTCAGTGACTAGTTCCATATGAATCACTGAATAGCTTTTTTCGAGTATTTATAAGTTTCCCCCCTTCAGCTGACTTCAGGCTGCCTGTAATTAGACATAGCGCTGATCTCTTGCCTAGGTAAATGAGTGAAAATTTCTTTGCAGCAGTGTATTCTCTGTTTTCATAATAAAGATGCAGTTTTACTAACATCTGTTCACTCTTGTCCATAAATGTTTTTTGCAAGTGATTTATGTCTTTAGTTCCTTCAGAACAGCTCAATAAAATGCATGTGTGCATTACTTTTGCATGGCACTTAATTTTTATGAAATACATATTTTATTGGACATTTAAGGGTCTTAATGGCCTAATTAATACTCTGTATCCACTTCTGTCTTGTGTGTTTTGCTCTTCATTAGACTGCTGCGCCTTTTTTCTCATCCTTGTACATTTCTTATCATAAAAATTTCAAGCAGTCTTTGGAGAGCACTCTGTCAGAAGCCTGTTCTTTGAATATTCAGCAACTCTCAGCAAGATTTGATTGATAGTCCCTTCCCTCCCTTGCCCACTCTATTTTTAGTGATTCAAAAAGGAGTTTAATTTCTCGGGCTGTCATTTGTTGTGTATGCGTGCGCGCTCCAATTTGTTTCGGTGTTTTTCTCCCGCCTTTCAACGCAGCAGATAGGTAATTTTCCTGTTGTTTGATGACACCTTGACAGTTGCTGAGAAATAATGCAGAAGTGAATTGGGAATTCCACCTTAGCTGAGGGAGCAAAGCTGAACAGTCTTCGGTTCTGTTAATACGTGCTGCGTGATTAGTAGAGGAGGGTAAGTGGAAGGAAACTTAAAGCGTGTTATTATCACTTATCCTGCATTAAGAGCTGTCTCGCAGAAGAGCCTGCATCTCTCCACGTGCACCTACGATGCACTCCATCTTCTGGGGCAGATCGGGGAGACAAAAAACCTGCGGCCTAAGCAGAGTGGAAGAGGCATCCCTTTCCTTCTCTGAAACGCGATGTTACAGCTATGCCCCTTTTTTCTGCTTCATGCCACTTTAAAGAGAGCCTTGGGAAGGCTTCCCACACAAACTGTTTTAATCTTCTGTCTCCCTTAAGGCCACGGACGGAAGCCACCAGCATTTTGACTAAGCAAGACCGGACTCCCTGCAGAGCCAGTTTGTGCACTTGCTAAAGGATTTGTTCTTGAGCAACTGAAGGCCTTTCCTCTCTCCAGGGCACAAGAACTCTGAACTCTTTAAACACTCAAAATCCTGGTGGTGTGGGAGGAGAAAAGAACCAGACACAGAAAGCAGATGCTGTTTCCACCTGATGGGTAGACCAGAAATGGTTTTGCTTTTCGTACTCAGTTTGAGCGCAGTCCAAACCAGCGAGGGCAGGCTCTCGGTGTCGGAGATGTGCCAACTGCTATTTACTTATTGATCTTTTTTTTTTTTTAATTGTTTCACGGCTTGCGTAAGGTGGTGTATCTTGGCTTGGCTGCCAGCCCATCATGTGTAAAGGGGTGTTGACTGTCAACAAGCCTGGCAATTGGGTGGCTTTGCCTCCTTCTGTCTTGGCCGTTTGGCTGTATAATCATTATCTCTGTTCTTCTACCACGTCTCCCTTAGACACTGGCTAATGAGACAAGCCGTAATGAAACTGTTTAGTGCCCTGGTAAGACCTGCGAAGGAAGTCAGAGGCTGGCACATGCTTTGCTGCTGCTGCTGCCTTTCCTTATGGAGTATTAAGGCAAGTGCTGATGTTTTCTTCAGGCACAGGAGGTCTTAGGTGAATATTCTTGATGTGCACTGGTTCAATAAACGTGTTGCTAGCTCGGTTATTTTTTTTGTGTGTGTGTGTGTTTTGTGTAAACAAGGCATATACAAACTGGCTGTTAGAAATCGGTGCAGTCACGTAGTTCAGACTTACACGTGGTCTGTTTACAACCGAGTGGCCCAGATCAGCGCTTTGCTGCAAACTGAGCCTCAAATGAACTCGGGAGACAATTTTTTTGATGAACGGCGATACTAAATCTGAGGTCTCTGGGTGGCATGTGGGTGCATCCTCTTTTCCACGTGATTCGGTTTCTTCTCGCTTTCATCTTGCTTTGTGCTTCACCAGAAAGTATTGCAAGTGTGAGAATTGACAAAATAATCTGTAGCAGAAACGGCATAGAGTCCTCTTCCTCAAAAAGCTGGTATTACAGACTGTGAAGTTTGTGTGAAGCTTCCAGGTAAGATACGTGCACCAAAGTAAAATGTTTCCCTAGCTCTGTACACTATAGGGAAGCAGAGGGAGGGAGGGGTGCAGCAAAGTATGCTGGTAATATGACAAGTTAACTCTTTAAAATGTCCTGCTTTAAGGTAATGAAACCATTGTGGTGGCAGCTTACATATGTCCTGTCATTTTGCACAAGTCTTTCACTGTAGTAGATTAAACTCTTTTCAGGGAAGAAACTCCTCAGTACGGTCAGATTTGCTGTCAGGATTTAAGATGCTTGAACACCCTTGGGATTATTTTTTGCTGTTTGCCATCTTAGCCGAGTCCTGCTAGGTGGTCTGTCCCAAGCCAGTCCAGTATGCCTTTGCCTTAAAACAAACCACAGTAGGATAAATTTCTTTTCTGTTTCTTTAGTAGGAAGGCTTTGTCTTACCAAGCTGTGCCTGGGATCCTCTTCTAACCTTCATTTCCAATGTCAGTATTTCGGAGGCTGCAGGTGGGTGTCACTTTGTAGACATATGTGTGAGGGATGCTCTGTGATGCCCCAAATGCTTATTTGGCTCCGAGTCCAAAAGATGCCAGCTTTTAAAACATCTAAATTACCCTCGGAGCAGCCTTTAACGCTAATCCTGGCTTCCTCTACTGGGCATTGAATGGGTTGTGAAATGTCTTCGGAGGGAGCGGAACGGACTTGAGTGAACGTTTTGCAAAGTCTGAGTCCATATGGATCGTTTTTTATAATGTACATAAATAGTACATTAGCTCCTTCCAAATCACTTTCTAAATGAACTGAACCAGCCTCAAAGGAAAATACATCATAGTCATGCTCTGTGTGTGAGAGCCCTCTTAGAGAGCCTGACTGCATTCAAAGGTTAGCAACATCCCACACACAAGTTTTTTCTGGCATATGTATGTGGGAATTAAGATCTTTTCCTGAGCTTTACTGAGGTTACTTTGTTTTGCACAGCCTTCGCTAATGTGTTTATAGGTAGGTCTTAGCTTTGGAAATAAGTCTCCTAGGTGGCTGCTGAGACCTTTCAAGGAGACCAGCTGGCTCCTTGAAAGCAAGCCCTGCGATGATGAATGGCCCATTAGAAGAAAGTTGATGGCATCGCAAATGAGATTTACATGAGAATCAAACTGCTCTAGTGTGTCCAGCAGAGATGCTGAAACAAACGCCCCTCGCCGGGACGGTTATTGAGAGATTTTTTTATGAACTGATCTTTTCAAATGGGGAGTTTCTTCTCCTTCTCCAGGATATAAAAATACTCAAAAACCTGTAGTAATAAAGGAAGGGTCTTCCCAGGAAGCTGGGAAGGGGCATGAAAAGGGGGATAGGACACGAGCTGTGTGCTGTGCGTGGCCAAATTTCTGTGGTGGAAGGGGCAGGAGCTGCGGCAAGCTGGAAATTCCCCGGCAGTTGAGCAAAGTTTGAAAAATCTTGGTGTTGAGTTAGGTATGGAAATGAATAACCAGCACGACTTGTCGAGGCCAGCGCTGGCACTGCCACTCGTTCCATGCTGTCACTACATATTTAATTCTCGGTGCACTGCTTAATTTCTTATTGAAAACAGAACTCTTTGTAGAAGCTGTTACGGGGAAGTTCCCCAGAGCGTGGGTGCAGGTGGGGCTTTTTTTGGCACTGAGGTAGGTGTTAATTGTGGTTTATGATTGAGGGAGAAACGTACTTAGCCGAACGTTTCTGCCAAGATGAGCAAAGAAGGAAAATAGTTAATATTGACCTTTTGAATTTTAACCGAGATCGGTGTGAGCAGCAGAGGCTTGGAAAGCTGCTCAGAACGGCTCTCAAGTTTCGCAGAAGCAGGGAAGAAATGAGAGGTACTGGTCGTGGCCGGGCTGTGCTGAGTCACCCCTTGTGGTCTGCGCTGCGGTGCAATTGAAGCCAGGCTCCTGCTCTTATCTCGAGGGCTGTCTTGGAGGGGGGAAAAACTCAGCCCGTGATGAATGAATGGGGAACGGGCAGTCCTTTCTGTGCAGAAACTCCCTGCAGGCAGGCGTGTGTGTGTGTGTTAGAGAACTGGTGCTTGCCGTTGCTGCAACACCTCCGAAAACGAACCAGCTGGCAGTCCGGGTGCTCGCTGCCCGCTGCTGCCCCAATTTCATGCACGGGGGTGCCGAAGCAGCCAGGTGCAGCGCGTTGGTGCTCCTCGGCCTGGGAGCTGTGGTTTGCCCGTACACCCCCAGGTCCGGGGCGGTCGTAGGACCTGCAAATTCCTGCGGGAATGGCTCTGAGACCTCAGTGAATGCTGAGCCAAACTTGCTCAGAACCCAAGGCTTGTTGCAGCATCTGCCATTAAGTCTGAAGGCGCAGGGTTTGCTGCTGGCTCGTGGAGGACAAGGGTGGTGGTAGCAGAATGCAGACAGAGCCATTTGTGTGCTCAGATTTACTTCGTAGGGCAGCAATGGGGAAGGGTGGAATAACCTCGCTTGCCATCATGGTGTGTATTGGTTTTTCTCTTTTGTTTTTGTTGCATAAAGCCTTGGCTGCTGTCAGGCACACAGTTGAAGAATATTTATTTTTGCAGTGTGTGTTTTTTTTTTTTTTTACTTCTGTTCCATTTTTCTGCCAATTTGATCTGTACTTTAGTTTTGTTTAGTGGTTATCTGATAGGGTTGGGATTTTATTTTTGATTTGGCCTTTTTTTTTTCCCCATTTGAAAAATCACATTAGGCTCTAAAATGGATCAGCTCTAAAACTGAACGCTAGGACAAGATATTTATTGCTGATGCTGTCGGAGAGAGACCCCTATAAAGTGAATTTCTGTGTACTGAGAAGATGCCCCAAACTTCACTAAGTGCCATGCCAATGAAAAGACTTCCGAGGCTTTGCGGAAATCCTGTCTTAAGGCAGATGTCCACTCTTCAAAGTCAAAGCAGGAGTGACAAGCGTGCTGTTGGTTCTTCTGAGCCGGACCCTGGCTTAGCAGGATGGGAGCAACCGCTTCCACATGGCCGTCAGAAGAGGCCAATATTGACTGGAAGGTATTCAGAAATATTTGAATAGAGCTGTCCAGCCCCTCAGAGTGGTGTGGTTAAAATCCCAGGAGAGGTCCTGCAAATCCCGAGCACGCCTTGCTCCCTAAACCAAGGTGCAATTTCTGCCCCGCGCTGCTGTCACCGGCGCTAGCACGTGCGGTAAGCAGGAGGAGAGGAGTTAATTTTAGCTTGATTGGCAACACAGAAGGGAACCGAGATGACTGTGCTGGAGATGGCAGTGGGATGAGATCAACGAGGGGAGTTTATTTTCATACATCTAAGTGGGTGTTCTGAGCAATTTAATTATTTTCTTTAAGGGAACCAAGACTGTTAACGCATTTAATCCTTGAAATGCTCCCGTGGTAGCCGTCCTGCACGCTTAGCGTTGTTGCACAAGGCTGGCTGAGATAACACCAGGTGCGTGTCCCATTCCTCTGCAGTTCCCAGTCCCTGCGCCCTGCTGCCTGGCTCCTCGGCAGCGTCTCGGGATTGGGCTCCCCGCTTTGCTCCTACTCACCTTTGTTTATGTTCTGGAGCCCGTTCAGAGCTGTTTATGATTAAACATTGCTCAAACAGCCAGGTTAAGATTTATTGACATAAAGGAGGCTGGGAGGAGGGAGCGGCTGGCTGGACATCTGCGTCTATTTCCAGCCGCGGGTGATGTTATTGGAATTGCACACGTGTCTGAGGCCGCGGCGTATCAGACAGGCTTCTGTTCAAAGGCACGGTGGCGAGGGACTGATCCCTGCCGGCACAGCACGGCGTGCTGAGAGCTCAACTAAGGCCGCGTGCGCTGCTGACGCTCCTTCCTCTTGAGCTCGGGGCACGGAAATCACCCCGCTGCTCTCGAGCAGGGGGCCACGAGCTTTCTCGAGGTGACGAGAGAGATCCGGCTTTAAAACGTGCCAACGGGGCGATGGCCAAGCTGGGCACGAACCCTTTAAGAGGCAGTGCTGGTGTACGGGTGGCAAGGAGGTTGAAAACGGAAGGCTGGTAGGCGAGCGCTCTTTTTAGGAAAATAAATTCAAAGGAAAATAGAGAAACATCAGAGCTAGAAAGAGGTAGGTTTGTAAGAAGCCATCCATCGTTTCTGAGCTAAACCAGCCTTTCCTAGCCTCTTTGTTATGGGCAAACAGTGGGGTTAAATGGCTGTTCAGCTTTTGAGGAACACTATATGTAGCACATCAGAGTTTCTTTGTTTTAAAAATCACAGATATTGATATCTTTCAGGCTTTAAACTTTTTTTTTTTTTTAAATACTGGTAATATGGTAAGAAATTTAATTTACTGATCAGCCCAGTGTGGAAAGGGACTTTCGCAGTTATGAGACTGGATGATGAAAGAGAGAGGTGCCCCCCCAATATTGCACATAATTTACATTTTCTCTGAAGATCAGATATTTAGTGTTTGGTAAAGAAATTGCTGAGATACAATCTAGACCTCTGCAGGCTAAAATACCTGATCACGGCAGCAGCGGGCACACAGAGGCTCGTGCGTGTTGCACGGAGTTTCTTAACTATCGTTATTTTCATGTATACAACCACACACACAACAAAACAACATAATGGGTGTGCTGTGTGTTGCAGATCGTATCAGCCATCTGCAGCGCTGATAGAAACTTTCTGGGGCCGGCAGCCAGCCTTGTTTAAACAGAGGCATCGCCTGCACCTTGTGCCAGCCCACTTCGGTGGCAAGCTTTCGCACCAGGTTCTGAGGTTTCATCAGGCCGCTCTTTCTGACGCTTAAAACAGCTCCTTATTGCCAGACTTCAAAATAAACAGCAGCTTTACGGTTAATTTTAGACCCGAAAGACAGTTACCTAGATGCTTTCCGCAGGTAACTGTTTGCACACGAACGCAAGGGTTGTTTTCTCCGCTGCCTTTGTACCGAGAGGCCCGGTAAAGGAGGGGAGGCTCTAATTGACACGCGGGGCGGTGGTGGGTTGAGACGTGGCTTCCCATCTGACACACACAGGAAAAAAGTGCACTGTATCTTAGCAGTTTGCTCAGAAACACCAAGTTGTTTACAGTAAGGAGTACTGAGGGGAACAGAGCAGCCTCTGTAGCTGCTAGAAGTGGGGCCAGAGCTCACCTTCAGAGACCTTGAAAATAATACAAATAAAACCCTCCAATCGCTGTGACTGTTGATGCTGCAGATTAATTGAAGTTGATGTAAAATCACAGCCAGGCTGGACCTTTAGATGCTGCAGGCTGGCTGTGCTCCGTGCCACCGAGCTGCAGCTTGCTGGTTTCTAAAGGAATGGGAGTGCTTGGGAGGGGAAGAGGAATTCGTCTTCCGATAGCGAGTCCCGTGCCCGGCGCTCCTCATTTGGAGTGAATGGCATATTTTGAAGCTGACTCCAATGTTTTGAAATGCGAAACTGACTGAGGTACAATTATAGCATCACCTCTTTGTTTCTCCGTTCCTCGTGGATAGGCATCAAGTAACTCCCATCTTTTTTTGACGTGCGTATTTAACAAGGTTGTCTTGGTGGTGGGCTTTAACAGAGTCACTGGCCCAAGCACCAAAAATAATCTGCCTTAATGGTATTTGTTAAAAAAGCCTGGTAGGGATATTCTTTTGACTATAGCAAGGCTTTATTCTTGATTTCTGATATCATCCTGCATATTTATTATCAGTCTGGAAATATTTGTCAGACCCACGTCTGGATTAATTTTAAAGTAAGTGTTCATAGATTTTTTTTTAATTATTATTATTTTTTATATGTATAGATGAATTCAGATCCAGTCAGGTGTGGATTGATCCAGTCAGATGCTCCACTGAGTTCAGAAACAAGTGGTAATGATGGTTTTTCCAGGGACATCTTTCAGCTTTTTTGCAGGCATGAAAAGACACAACGAGCTGACTTGAGTGGCTTCTGCTGGAGAAGTTTCAGGAAGGTTATTTTTCAGAAACTGCAGATTCTTGTCCCTTTGCACTCTGATAGCATTCTGGAGGAGATTGGAGGAGCTTCTGGTAGGTTTTTTTTTCGGTAGTGGATTGAGCAGCTTTGCTGTAAGCCCTGTCCCACGATGCTGGGGATGTAGGATCTGGACAAGACCCATCCATAACGTGGGCAAGGTGGTGACTCCAGGGGGAACCCCCTACCTCTCCTGCTGGCTCTCCACCACCTGATTGAAACACCCTTTTCAGCAGTTTCCATGATATTCTTCCCTGCTCTTCTACGAGATTCTGTTTTCATACTCACTGAATTTATTCCCTGACCTTGCTGTGCTATTTCATTACACAGAGAGGAAAAAAAAGGCAACTGCAGTATCTTGTGTTTTGTGTTGTATTTTTTTTTCCCCTTTCCTGTGCTGTGCTTTATTCTTCAAAGGGGAGAATGTTGAAGTAAAGCTGTGCCTGACGTCTCAAATAATTTTCAAAGAATAAAATCAGAACATCATTAAAGAGATGTGAGGGATGTACAAATAAAAATACAGCCCTTGGTTCTTCGCTATTAATTCTCCAGTGTGGAAGAACCTAGCACGTTCTCACTTGAAAAATTAACTGCCATTGTTCCTGGCGGTGTTGTTGCTCGTTTTATCAGTTTGCTCTCTGACAGCAATTAAAAGGTTTGCTAGAGAGCCTATCAGAAATTGTAGGGAAGCTGTGTAGAATAAAACGATTGTTTTTTAAGTTGCCCAGCATGGTGTTTCAGTGCAAACCCTCCTGAAGGTTTTGCTTTCAACATCTAGTTGTCAGAGCCGCAAAAAAAAAAAAAAAAAAAAAGCCTATTTTCTGCGTGCTTTTAAGGAAGATATATGTGAACCAGAACAGCATTTTGATGTTCATGGGGTTGGGCTTCTGGTATCTCTTTTCCTTTTTAGCCTTCCTGATCCGCCGGGGGGTGTTTACCCTCTCCCCCTCCGCCACCTGCCTGGCTCCGTTTCCCTGGGATGGGCAGCAGCCACCTGGGATGTCTGCAGCGGCCGGAGAGGGCTGAAGGTAGAAAAAAAATCTGTTCAGGTCCGTCTGCGTGCGTGGTGCTGGCCAGGAGGGGAATCCCGGAGTTTGCCCAAACTTTCCTGCGAACGTGGCTTTTTTCAGAGGGGCTTGCTGAAGGTTTCAAAATGTGCCTGCATGGGGAAGCGTTTCTTGGTGCGTTTGTGAGCCTTGAAATGGCATAAAGGGAAGCCCTGTGCAACTGAGCTCAATAGAAACAGTCATTATAGCTAATTTACTTGGTGCTTTTAAGAGGCATAGCTATTCATAAGTTGTGGTTTTGCCTGATGCTGCTGGTAGTATTTGTTTTAAATAGATACACTTGCCCGCACACGCTCTTTGCCCATTTGAAATCTTGTCTGGCTGTGTTGGAAACCTCATTTTAGACACGGTAATATGAAGTGTTAGGCAAATCCCAGTGTAACCTGTGGTGCCTTCTCATTAAGGAAAAAATCCCTTACCCCGTGTACGGTGCCAAGCAAGCGGTAGCGTGAAGCCCAAGGAAAAGGTCGTGTCTGTGACAAAGTGGCAGTTTTATTTTGTTTTTTTCTGACGTGCTGTCCTTGTTCAGCCGTTTAATGTGCTTGCTTCCCTCAAGGACAACGGGTGAATAAACTCTGGAAGCATGAGGGTGCTGGAAAGCACGTGTCGTGCAGTGTGCGAAGCCCCTTCAAGGTGACAAAACCCGCTCCTGGAGCCCTGACCTGCTGCTGCCTTGTGAGAATTGTCATGGGTGTGGGACATGGGAAGCGCTCATCGGGATGCAGAAAACGCTTCCCGGCTCTGTTCATGCCGCTGGTGTCTTGCCTCAGCTGGTTGACTTTGGGTTCGGGATAATTAAGCTGAATTTAAAATAAAATTGACTTTTCAGTTTCAGGAGCTTTTGAAAATTTCCAGCCGTAAAGCATTGGCGTGGTAGCTGATGGGACGCACCTGACACAGAGCGGAGCTTCTCTCAAAATGAATGAGCTGCATTTCGTCCTCTGAGAGGAGAAGGCGCTGTTTGGATCATGTGATGCTCAAATCTGAGTCTGTGGTTACGTACTCTGTTTTTTAATTATCTGCCAGAAATCTGCAGCACTGCTGCTGGTGCCTCCTTCCTCCCCTCAGTTCTCGTCCCCTCCGCCTCCTTCGTGTCGGTGCTGCCACGTGGAGGGCAAGGCCAGGGGGCCGCTCTGCCTGGCAGTTCCCTCCAACAAAAAGCAGAATTAATATCACCTCCACAGGTATTTGGATGGTGCTCTTGGCACGGGGGTGACATTAGGAGGAACTGGCCAAGGGGAAGGAATGGCAGAGGGGGGAAAGGAGAAGAACAGCAGAGGAACAGAGACAGGTGTTGTTAAAGTTGATCTGCATGAGATTGAGCGGCTTAATTGGTGTCATTTCGGGAGGTTGTTTTCAGGGAAGAAGGAACCAGTGAGCCGTCCACACGAGCCACAATTTCACCCAGCTGGCCTCATCCCGGTGAGCCCAGGGTGGCCAGAGGAGCATTTCCAGCCACCTCGGCTGCCTTGTGGGGAAGGACAGAAAATCCTTCCAGTAATGCAGAGCTGTAGGCTAGTTGCTGCTAACGCCACTGGGCTGGATATGAGGAATGCTCACAGCTTCCCAGTGAGTTTGCCTTTACTAAAAGCAGTTTGGTGCTAGCTCTGGTGCAGACATGAGAGCTGGGAGGCAGTTAATGCCAGGACCGGGACAGTGAGGTTTGAGTTAGACATCTGCTGTCACAGGGCAATGGGAGTGGTTGCTGGCATTTTTCTGGAAAAAGCTCCCAACAGAAGAAAACTGACGTTCTTGAAGTAGAATTAAGATCGCTCTCTCTTGAATTCAACTCCTTATTTCAAGCCTGACCTCACTCCTGGGCACGCAATTACAGATCCGTCCCAGCTGGCACACCTCCTCTGTGTATCTGTGATGTTAAGCAGGACAGTATGGACAATATACAGTGACTGTGTTACAAAGCATCCAAGGCAAGCGATCTGTAAACTTGTGGTAACTTTAAAGTTAGAAACCAGTCTTCCTGGATCTAAACTCCTATCGTGCCTTACAGAATAACCATGACCAAACATTTCAATGGGTTGCTCGGTCTTTGTGGTGGTTACGGAGATAGCTGTACTCCTTTATCTGCAGATAAGCCCCATGCTTTCTGATCCCGGTTTTCCAGCAGTTATGTTAAAAACACTAATGGTGACTTCTATAGCTTTTCTTCTAACTAAACAGCAGTGGATAACAGCAGAGGTGTTTTTGCAGGGAGCTCTGCAGTTTATTTCTTTGTACTGGTGCTGTCTGGCCATGTGCTCATCTTGCCTCATCCTTGGCTTGAGTTGGTTCATCCCGGGAAGAACAAATGTACCGAAGCGTCCCTGTGGCCTTTATCAAGGCGCAGTGGATTTGGGGCTTCACCAGGCCCCTCGGTTCTCTCTTTGTAAAAGCAGCAGGTTATTTTACTGACAGTCACGTTACAGATACTTCTCTGGACTCTGTGGGTTAGCCTTCAGTAGGATTTCTGTGTTAAATCTGGTCAGACCAGTAGTGCAGTTGAAAGGGAAATAGCAAATGCTGAAAGCCTCATTGGTTTAAGACTGTGGTAACCTCCAAAATGGACGAGGCAGTCTTAAAAACCTGGCAGTTATGCTGCCCGTGTCCCCTAGCCTAAAGAGATGTGAAGAAAACAGACAGAACGACTTTTAGATTGCCATGGTGATAGGTGCATGCCTGTTTTGTAATGTGTATTTAGACTTAGGAGAATAAAACCTATTTGTCTTCACTCCTCCAGAACTCCTTCTGTAGTCTTGGTGCAATTAACTTTTTCATTTGGGATCCAGATAGCACCAGCCAAGTAGACAATAAAGCAGGTTTCTTACTGGTGTTGGCTCCAAAATGTTATTTTAAAAAAATAAATCCCTGCGGTGGGGAGGGGAGCAGGAAATGTTGGCTGATGATATTATTAGTTTGTTATAAAGGAGGGGTGAGTAGTACATAATCTCCTGTGACAGCTAAGACAGCTGTACTGAGCTTGTTGTATGGTTTCATGACATCCCTTCAAAATAATATTCACTATAATTCACTTGCGATTGAAAGGTGGTTTTGTTACTCATGCTTTTGCTTACCTTGCTGCTTCAGACAGCTGCAGTTCCAGCAAAATAATCATTGTGAGCACAATGCTGCTGCTGATTATTGCCATCGGGGAACAAGGGGCTACCTTCCCTTTGGAGAAGACGGAGAAAATTGATTTGGCTGCTTCCCTTACTGAAAGGGGCTGGGTGGAGGAGGAACCCTTCTAAACATTATGCAGTTGAATTTTTTGTGTTTTGTGTTTTTTTGTTGTTTTGAAACACGTCGTATGCCTGTGGTCAGGCTCCCCACGGTCAGATCGAAGCATCACAAAGCAACAAATCTTGTTGTGCAGTGGTCGCAGCAATGATTTGCACCTTGTTTTGGAAGAAGTGTGAATCTGAGGTAGTTGCTCTTGTGTCAGGTAGTTTGCTCATCTGTCCACGGGCAGACCTTCAGGGCTTAGATACGTGTTTAGGTAAGTGAAGCAAACTCTTATCTCCTTCTAACCAAATTTAGTTTGATCTTGGGTAAACTTTCCCAGTGAGTCTTTCATGTTGGCCAAGGCACCTCCTTTCAGACTGCTTCAAAGTATCGCAGGAACAGGGAGTGGATTTATGACTTAATGGGAACGTGATTTTCATAGATGCTAGCGCGTTGTTCTTCCCTTCGCTGATTACAGAATACCAGGAAAATTAGCTGCAGGAGGTGATTGGGGCACTTCTCTGTGAAGGCAGCTGCATGCACTACCTGCACGCTGAAATTTTGGTGTTTACCCTGCATCTTGCATTAAAAGGTGAGAAGGATCTGTCTTGCCCTGTGGTGAAATCGAGTCAGGTACCTTGAAATAACTGGAAATGGTAATGGCTTAACAAAGGTGACTGAAGGCAAATTCTCACTTGAGCTGAGAAACCCAGCGTGCTTTTGGAGCTTTGTGCGTGGGAATAATATGATGTTCTTCTGGGGGAATGGCACGGAACTGGTGAGGAGTTGGTTTCAGAGAAGTTAGAGGGGACTGAATAAAGGCTGGTGTGTGTGGTTTGGTTGGGGATTTTAATACCTCTTAGGAGGGCTTTTGTGGGGCTCCTCAGTCAAATTTTAGCTAGTAACGGTTCTGTTTCACCACGGCACTTGGTGCTGTAGTGAGAGCTCTGCCTGTCAGCGTTTGCTGGATCTGAGCAGGGCACTGATCGGGGAGGTGACCGCCACCTCGTAGGGTATGGTGTGGCTGCCATCCCCTTGCGTGGCGTGGCAGAGGGAAGGGTGTCAGGGTCAGGGGGTGCTAACGGTAGCTGTGAGCTTAAAAAGAAAAGGTGGTAGTCGCAGCAGAGGGAGACCATCGTGCTTAACTTCATTTTTCTGAATGGAACCACAGCCCCGTGTTTCAGTTCTGATTCAGATGGCGAAAAGCGTTACTCTCAACGAAGCATCTCATGAAACGTTTCTTGCTTAGCCTGTGCCCTGGCACTGCTCCTAGCAGCGGTGCTTGGGGCATGTTCGCAGGAGCAGCGGCTTCCAGAAACTGCAGCATGCTGGAGGAGGCAGACATGGTGCTGGCTCGCTGGTGGCAACTCGAGTGACAGCTCTTCTGGTTACTCCCCTTTGCATAATAAACCAGAATGACGTTTAATATATATATAAGTACACGTGTATGCGTATAAGCTTCTTTATTTTACTTGGCCTTTTCATGATCTTTGTCTTCTCCGTTTCGACACCGTGCTTTTCTGCAGCGTAAATGCACAGCCCTGAATCCAGCTCCCATTTCCTGTCTCCTTTCTAAGTCTCTTCAAGCAGCCTTTTCTTGCACTTGTGAAACAGATTTTAGCAGAAGCCATTTGGTGTAGAGCAGCACGCAGGGTGCTCTAACAAAGAAATCAGTGAATAGCCTCCATTTCTACCGAGTCTGGCACTACCTTTTGGCAAATGCACCTCGATTCCCTTTGCATCTGTGAGTAAAAGGCACTTGGAGGAAGGGGGGGAACATTTCTGGTTTTTATGGTGTCGTGCAGGGTATGGAGTTGTCACGTTGCCTTTTTTTTTCCCTAACCATTTTCCCCGAAGCCTGCATTAGGGGTGAATGTTTATGTAAAGTCTAGTGTTCCCTAGCGTTTTATTTTCAGGCCTTACGTAGATGAAATGCTTGTGGTCACTGTCACTGGTTCACCACATGAAGGAAGCCTAATAGCATGGGTGCTGTGTTGTCAGCGTGAGGAGCTTGTCCAGGAAACTTTTGAAATTCTGTCGTACTTAAAGCAAACAAACATTTCTAGCAACATTTTCTTTTTCATTACGTCGCTGTAGCAATGTGTGGCATGTGCACTCCTCCTCCTGCCCTTGGTCTCCAATGTATATATAGCGTGCGTTCAGTGAGCTCAGGCATGCAGCAGGGAGCCAGCAATCCGTTTGCTTTGACTTTCTCCTGCCTGCAATCTCACAAGGCAAGAATTGTTTCCGTGCAATTTCTGGAGCTTGGTGCGTGCATGTGTTCTTGGTTTTAAGACAGATATTCTCCCTGCCTTGCAAGGATCCTGGAGAAACGGGAATCCTTTTCCCACAAGGAATTCAGATGTACTCATACACAGTTACATCATGTTTTATACAATAGGTGAGGTTTATATGGCCTGGGACTGCAGGTTGGACCTGTCTGGAGCAGGTTATCGAGGACAGCTCTGCACTTCTGCAATCGAAGCCGGCTGCCTCCTGCCTGCAGGTGACCGAGAGCTTTTTGTGGACCGTTAATTCATTGCTCTGTAATCAGCTGGGAATTTCCAAGGTGATTAAAAGTGTTGCATCTTAGACACCTTTGGAAATAGCAGTTGTCTTCATTATGCTTTGTATGTTGAGTCTAACCGGTGCTTTCAGATTGATCTTTTTCTCATGATGGAAGTGTAAAGCCGTGGTAGTAATTGCTGTGCTTCTTTGATAGGAATCATGCGACATGGATCAAATAGTCTAATTCAGCTTAAATAACTTCAAATATATACAGTAATCTTAGTGAATGCGTGCTCGGTTCTGCTTGGGCTGCCCGTCTTGTCCTGCTTATCTTCTGGAGAAGTATAATTCTCATAGGCTTAAATCCTGCACTAATGTGCCTCGGTTTCTAAATAGGACTACCTGATACAGTTTGCATTTATCCTCCTTGGTAGGAAAGAGGTTAATTAAGGGAACAATTAGAAAAGCTCATTAAAACTGCATCCAGCTTTAGAGTAATGAAAAGCAGCTCTCTGTGACATGGTTCAGAAGTGAGGCTGTCCCGAGTTCCCGTTGACACTGCTCCCCGGTGTCGGTGCGTGTAGGCTGACCTGGGGCAGTGTCTCCGGCTGCACCGAGGCTGTCCCTGCTGGTATTTCTGCGGTTGTTGTAACAGGGACTCGAACAATAACGCTAATCCCAGGCACCTTCTTTCCCCTGAGGGAGGGGAGGAGTTGTGCAGGAATCCGCGCTCTGCGTTTCACATCACATTTCCATTTCTCGCGTCCCAGGTTTTTACAGCACTGAAAGCATGCAGGCACTTGGGACCAGCTACCCCCACGCTGGCTGCGCTGGCAGCAGGAGCTAGCACAGCCCAGGCTGCAGAAGCCGCCTGAAACCATGCCCACCCTCACGTATATCCACTCTCTGCTTTTTGTGGGACTGGTTCTTACAAAAGGGCCACGTACGTGCTGGCCAGCAAGATGTTAAAGCTAGCTGCATGGCCTGGGTTCTGCTCCAGTGGGCCGGGAGGGCTGTCTTTCTAAAAACGAAATCCCAGCAGCCAACAAATTGTTTGCCTGCGGAGCCAGCCCAGCCCAGCCTCCTGGTTTCTCTCCCTCGTTCCAGTGCGGGTAAATCACGTGGCTGAACCCGATAGCTCCGGGGAGGGCTCCCAAGGAGACGCTGTGCGAGACGGGCCTCTTCGGCACACGTCTGCTGGGTCGGCTTAGACTTCATAGTTAGCTTGATTTAGGATTTAGGAAAACCAAAAGTTAGCTTTGTGAAGATCGCCCGTGCTCCCGGACTGGTGGCACTGGCCTGGGTGCAGTTATCTAACGTTACAGCATCAGGAAATAAAGTAGAGTTGAGGAGCTGGATGCGTGACCTGGAGGCAGTGACGGGAGGAGATGCATGGCCTCGTGTTACTCGGCTCCTCTGAAGAGCAAAACGTGGTGGCGGTGGGACAGGGCTCCTTGCTGGTGTGCACTGCGGTGCGCGGCTGGCCTCGGCCGTGCTGCGGAGCTGCCGCAGGGCAGCTGGACCTGTTGGGATTGCGCTGAGTGCTGTTACACGAGGGCTGGGCTGTCCTGGGCTCGGTTAGAAGGGCTAGGTAAACATGGCCAGGCTGCATGGCCAGCAGCGGTGTTCTTATTTAATGCACTAACGAGCACAGGACCTCTGAAGGGAATGAAATGCAGGGCAAGCTCCTGCTGTACGTGGCAGCGCCACTGCGATTCCATGCTGCCGGATGCTGAGCCAGCTCCCTCGAGATGAGATGGGAGATGAGGAGGAGCTTCCCTTGCCAGAATGATAATTTTGCTCTTTTCACAGCAGGTTTCTGAACGTTACCTTACAGCAGAACTAGATTGTGAGGCACCAAGAGCAGGAAAGTATGTTTTTAGAGCAGCAATAAAATGTTTCCCTGTATTTCTCTCGATAGCAGAGGTGAGATGAGGCAGTCGCAAACACTGACTTACTTGCCTACCACCTGGCTCCGTTACCTGCAGGATTCAATAATGCCCTGGTTAAAGGGATTGTGTTCAGCCGTGCTCATGGTGCTAGAACAACACTGCCCACGTCCCTTCATTTCCTTCTATAGGCGAGGTGCTGGAAGCCAGCACAATCGCTGTGCTCTGCTGGCCTTTCCCACGGTGAAACCTGGTTTTTATTTCCTGCTTCTTTAACCTTAGTATCAGTGAAATGATCCCTGGAAAGCTTGTATTGATTGCACATTATTGTCTAATTAAAGTGCAATAAGTAGAACTGCAGAACACTCGCTTTTACAGCCCCGTGCCTATTGTAGACACTATAAATTAGAAAGCTTTCTGTTCAAATACGGAAAATGTCAGTGCTTATTTCCTTTTGAATTTCACAGCATCTCTTGAAGGCTACACGTGTAGATGTGTGATTATTTTCTTTTTCTAAGTAACAATTGGAAAGAAATGTTTTTATAAAAGAAATGAAACCCTATAGACTTGTAGGGGCCCTGTTCTGACCCTCTTAGTTATAATCTACACTGTCTAAAAGAGGCACTTGTAAATAAATGTGGTTTTTTTAATAGGAAACCTGCTAGATGATGTTTTAGCATCATGTGCAGAGATATAAATGGGTATTAGTTTTACAGCGTGTAGAGGCCGGTCTCTAAATGGTGCTGTCTGGTCTTACCTGGAGGCTGTTTGGGCTGTCTGGTCTTCATGGCTTTTTTGTGCAGTGTTACTCGTGGCCTGATACTTACTAGTAACTCGTACCTTCCTGAGTTATGTGCAAGGAGCTAATAAAAGATAAATTCTAGACCTTGATAAAGCAGGAACCCAACAGTTTGTCTTTGTAGTTCTACGTCATGCTTAGTCATTGATGGAATACATGGCCTTGGGGAAATCATTTAGCCTACCCAAGCCTTCAGCTTGCATCTGAAATCCCTGTGATGTATATGCAGTGATTTGTGAATGATGAACAATTCCTGCCCAGGACTCTGGGCAGAAAGACGCTATAGCAGATGGTGGATTTTTATGCTATGAATGTGTTAATGATTCAGTAGTGGCATATAAAAACATTTAAACTGTTTAGCATCATGTGTGACAGTGACTTTCCCTTTCTTTCCCGTACAGGTGTACTTTTCGATTCCCTAGCACGGTTATAAAGATCCAGTTCACATCTTTATACCATAAAGAGGAAGTAAAAGAAGAAGCCTCATCGCCTCCCCTTCGGCCACTTTACCCTCAAATATCGCCTCTGAAGATCCACATCCCGGAGCCGGATCTCCGGAGCGTGGTCAGTCCCCTCCCGTCCCCCACAGGCACTATCAGGTAAGACGTTACCCGTCCGCTGTCACCCTCCTGAAGTTCTCATCTTTCTGTGCGCGTTCTGGAAACTCCATCTCTGTTCTGACACCGGCCTTTATCAGCCTTGTGTTCTTTATCTGCTATACTTGATGCGTGAAATGTCCTATTAAAAATAACTTGTTAAATATCTGATGTTCAGAATGACGGAAGACGGTTAAAATTTTGTTGCCTAAATGCAGGGCGCAGGGGTTTTGTTTAAGAGCTCGAAGGGCGGGGGCTGGCCTCAAGTGTAGTTTCACAGCGTGGAGCTGTTTATCTTCGGCAGAGGAATTAGAGAGATCTATCAAGAACCACCTATATACGCGGAGAAAAGAAAGCAGGCAAATATTGTTAGGACTGCCTATTTTATTTTTATCTCAATAACATTCTGTTGTTGCTGGGTGGTGCCGGTGTTATCTGGAGCTAGGGACGAGGGTGGCCATTGGCATGTGGTTTCGTGGGAATAGAAGGAAACGGGGAGGATGCTGACCGTGTACCGAGGGGCTGTAGCGATTTGAATGGACGTCTGTGCGAGTATCCTGTTTTGTAAGCTATCCGATTCAAGAATGTGCAGTAGACATAAGCTGAACATCAAGTTACTGTCTTGACTGCTTTCCCTCCTCCTTTCTCAGCGAAGAGTTGATGTTACAGCTTTGCAGTGATCTCTTTTAACATTAAAGTTGTTACTTAAAGCATAATAAAGTAGTAATAATTAGTTAATAAAGTAATAATCAGTAGCTGATGGTATAGGGCGATGTATTACAGCTTTAAAAAGTGCAGACCCCAGAATAACGAGAGTGTACCTGGTAACAGTAATAGCTGCCGGTTTGTTTTCGTGTCCATAGATTTGTAAAACGTTGTAATAAACAAACATATTCTGTCAGTTAGTGCTAATTCGGTGAGTAGTATTCAAATCGACATGGCTGAGAATGACTTGAGGGTCACAATGAAGCCCGTTTGGTTTTGCATAGGGCTGGAGGCCCTTGCTTGTTTGGGTTTTTCCCCCCTCTTGCAGAGCTGCACAGATGTGCAGTGCAGATATGCTAGAAAGAGGGGGCTGGAGGTAGCTGCGGTTTCAGCCCTCTGTTCAGGCACTGCTTTTAGTTTATATTTAACCTTCTCTTTTTAGATGAAGCTTGTTGCTGGGAGGGGAGGGGGATGGTTTCTTTGCCAACATATGGTATTTAGTTTCCATTCAGTCATCCTGCGCAGAGCAGCGCACTGTGGTTTATGTTACTAACGGAGGCTGTATCTTTTGACTCTGGCATATGCCTGCAACTGATATTTGACTCCCCGAGAATGTTTCTTTTGCATAAGGAGAAAGTGGAAATAGTGGTGTTGAATTGTGCTCGGCCCCTAACGGGGTGTTTACTAAAGATGATTAATGAGTGCATCCGTTTGTCTCGAGCAGAAGCGAACCCAGCAGAGTCTTCAGAAAACCTCAAAAGACATCTGAGGTTTCACTTGCCAAATCCCTTTCGTTTCTGAGTTCCTCTTCCAGAGGAGGGGCTGACACGTTTGTAAACATCCCTGCTCAGCCCCTTCAACCTCCCTCTCTGCCTCTGCGGGGTCTTGCAGCTCTCGCATCCTGCGGGGCCGTGATCTGGGACACGGTCTGGGTGTTTTTCTCTGAGAAGGGGAATGTTGCTCTTCGGGAGCGTGTCGATGTGCACTCTGGCTCTCTGTCTTGGTGTCTTTCTATCAGCACACGAGGCTGGCACGGTGTCCTCAGCCCGTTCCCCAGGGCAGGGCTGCAGGGGGCTGGGGCTGGGACCCTCACCCCGTTCCCCCGGCTGTCTCAGGAGGCGTTTTCACAGGCTCTGCTCTCGTCCTCCTCCTCCTCCTCCTCCTCCCTCTCCCCCTTTCCAGTATTTACTTTCCTAATTTGGTTCGTTTGCCTCGCTCCTCCCTGATTGGCCCATGGAAAATTAGTGCACTTTGGAAATCCTTGGCCGGGTGAAATTTCCTTTTTGGAAAGCGGCTCCCGGCCTCCTCTTCCTGCCTCCACCCCGCAGCAGGCCGCAGGCCGGGGCCTTACCTGCGCTCCCCGCACCCGGACACCCCTTGGTCCCAGAACCAGCCCTGCCCTCCTGCCCCCAGCCCTGCTCTGCCTCCCCGTTCACATTGCAGCTTGCTTCCCTGCAGGTTCCCCCCCCCCGCAAGCTGCTGGGTTTCTTTCCAGCCTATTTATTTTCCCTCCGCGAAGTGCACCGCCTAGAGAAGGAATGAGCTTTAGTTAAACAAAAGCAAACCTGCCACCCTCAGCAGCTTTGCAAAGCAACATCCCTGCTTACTCCCAGGGAGAAGTGTTTCCACTGTTTTCTTAGTTAGGTGTTTTATCTCCAGGAGGGGCTGTTTTGCAGATGTTTTCAATGCTGTTGCACAGCTTTAAGGGGAAATGTTGGCCGGCAGCATGCTTTGTGAGGCTTACACACAGGCAATAACTTATTTCTTCCTGCTTTGAGTTCAAAAATCCTTTAAAAAAAATCAGACTTCCACAGTCTGAAACGAAAAGGCCACTGTGGTTGCAAGAAACTAGTAGAAGCTGCCTGTCCATATTGCACGTGATAAGAAAGGGCAGAGTAGCACCTGGATTCAAGCACAAATCTCTTTTCAGTAGACTCAAGGCACTGAAAAGCTGTCTGAAAGCCACATGTAGTTTGGCTAAATTCAGCACTGCCCGTTGGGAGACATCTGATGTTCACAATCGATTTCAGGAGTTACGGGACTGGCTTTCAGTATGTGGCTTTAAGGTTCTGCAGTTGCATCTGGAGCATCCTCTTTTGGTGACGCTCTTACTGATGACTTAAGTTCCTCACCTGTGTTACAAACCCCCTTAACTTTGCCTGGTTTTGCTGTAAATCCGTAATACCTACATGGATGTGTCTCCATGTGTGTTGTAATCCAGTCTTCAGAGTGGCTTGTGCTTGGATTACAAACAGATCCACAGAGACAAGGTATGATGCTGGAGCTTTTTCCTGGTCTTGAAGCAATGCTGAGTTTTAAGTTCAGATTTACAGTGTTTAGTTGCCTTTTTTTTTTTTTTTTTTTTAATCTTCCAGTTGGTGTTAGTGACCCTGTAGTGGTAGCTTAACTCTGAAGTTGAGCTTACACTCTGAACAGCAGCATCTCTCTGAAGTACTGCCCTTCAGGGTTATTGGTTTGGTGTTTGAGGGTATTTCTGAAAACTAATTTCTCTGTATGTGCTTCCCTGTTCTAAATAGTAGTAATGTTCACACTAAAACTAAATAAATAAATAAATGCTGCAATAAAGAAATTCAGAATGCTGCAGTGTGGAGGTCAGTATCAGTATTCACGTTTTCCAGCAGTTACTTCTGGCTTATCTCTGCCCCAGAATGACTGTGGGCTTGAACACTGTCTTGGACTTTTTCGCTGAAAGGGGATGGGAATGTAGCTCACACATGCGGTCTTTATCAGTAAATAAAAATAAAAAATCTTTGACATGTAGGAGGAAGAGCCCTTAGAGCCCTGTGAGAACTTCTTGGGAAGCATCTGGTGAGGTTCAGTGCTAATAGTTAAACTGGTCCGCATTTGTGTGGGGGCCTAAACTTATATTTAAGAGAATTTTTAGCACTCAGTATGCCTGCCCATGTTCAGTCATTGCTAGAATAGTCAATACCTAGTTTGCAGTGAAATTAATGAGATGAATAAATGAAAGATCAGCTGACATCCTTCTTCACTCTTGTTTTATAGTTTTGATTAGCAAAACAGAAGACGTGAGCTGAACTGTTATAGTTCCAGAAGCTATAAATTTTTCAACCTTATTTGCTTCCCTGCCCCCCTACACACACACTCCCTTTATTTTCACAAGGCAAAATGAGCTCAGTAACATGCTGCATGCCCTGATTGTGGGTTATTCAGAGGCCTGCATTTCAGGAACTGCAGTTATGTTGGTTAAGTCACCAATGGGTTTTGTGGCCTTTAACAGGTCATTTAAATTCATTGGCTGCTTTTTATGCATGTAGAGCGTAATAAGTACTTTCCAAGACTGTGTAGTAGATAAATTATGGATTGGGCTTTTATTCTGTAAAGAATCATGGAAGTGTAAGTTGGCAGGGGGTGGTGTGTATGTATGTATTCTTACGAGCCATGTTATATTAGATGTGTAAGTGCTGGATATGCTTTGCTTCAGACTTGGCTTGCTAACGAGGGAGTGCTTTTTTCTAGGATCTAGGACAGCCATACAACACCGTTTCAGAACTCTTGGGTCTTAATATGAACTTGCATGTTTCTAAAGGTATGCAGTGGGAAGTTGAGTGAACCCTGACTTCAGTGGTTGCATGCACTCAGTGGGACAGGATGCATAAATATTGCATGTTCCAATTCATTCAGGCTTTCCTTGTTCCTATAGCATGATTAGCCACTTAACTGAAAAGCCAGTGAAGAGCTCGAAGGCAGGATTTTTGCAGGCTCTTTTGCATTGTCTCGGTCATCCATTACTTCCTGCATTTGGGCAGAATACATAGCCCTGGTAACTCCCACAATTGGACAGAATGGTGATCGTTCTTAATCGCCCTTGTCTCCAAACCACAAGCCAAGTAGTGTGATGCATATACATCACATAAGAAATGCAGCGATCTCTACCAGGCTCGGGGGTTCCTACGCATGTTTATGTCAGATAATGGGCCATGTGCTAGCGGAGATGCGCCAAGCCATGTGCTGGAGGAAAGGTTGCAGATGTCACCAGCTACACGAGCACTTCCTCTTCCCTTCACTTCCCCTGATCAGCGCTGGTGTAAAACGCTCACTGAATCCACAGTCAGAGTGAGCTCACTTCCTTTCTAAGAGGGGAACCGCTGGAGCGCAGACAAGTAAAAACAATTTGAACTTTTGTGGATAGCTAACTTTCTCTCGCTGTGGCTTGTTCAACAGCTTTGCGTTTTTTTCAGCATTAAGCAGGCAGAGTAGCTCTCATATTTCCCTTTTCACATCAAAATCCAGCGTGGTTTGGCAATCTCACCACTTGTGATTGTTTCTGAAACCTGTCTGAAACGTGCAACGTGCAAGGGCTTGCCTTTCTTTGAGTTATGTTTTTGGGGCTAGGCTGGGGAAGGAGACAGTGGCGGAGGATTCGCACCCATTACTTCTGATTGGTGTATCGTGGAAATGCTTGTTTCGCAAGCTGAAGTGCTGTACTTTGACCTGGTTCTTGCTTATTGCACATGGAGAGAGGAAAAAAAGTCCCTGTATCTTTTGGTATCCCATGTTGTAGGCACTTGAAACGGAGTATAGGAGTAGTCTGAGATTTGTGGCGTTTCTCTAGCACAGTCCTTGTGTGCAGGGAAACACACCTCCAATTAGAAAAGATCCTGTTAAGAAATGAGGATTCTCCCTTTGTACTGAATTGGGGCTTAAAAAAAAAAAAAAAACCTGCTCAGACAGGAATCTTTGTATTGGCAGTGTTGCCAAGGTGGTTTCTTATCACTGCTATGTCTTTGTACCTGCCTCAGAAATGTGCGTTTAGGCATTTTTCAAAGGCACTGCTCATGTGAGTACCGTATCCCAAACCACAAGAGGTTTTTTTTTCTTCTCTTTAGCGATGCGGGTTCCAAGTCAGGTGAACAATTTTATGTGGAATCCCGGGTAATCTTTCCTCTTTGCCATTAGGGAGGGAAAGTGCTTTATCCATACACCTGGCTTAAATTAAGCTTCCATAGCTTGAGCCCTACAGATATCTTTCTTGCAGAAAAGAATGGAATTAAGTAACAGCAGTTTTCCTGCATTCCCCTACTGCCTGTCCTTCTGGGGAAATTGGCACTGGAATTTGGGAGTGTTCCTGTTCCCAGCTTGCTCACAGACTTATAATATGACCATAAATAAATCATTTAAGCACTTGTTGCTCCCCCGCCCAAAGTCTGTAAAATGTGGTTGGATTGAGAGAGTCTGGAGATCTTTACATAAGACCCACTGCGTGTGTTCAGGCAACGGATCCATCTAGCCTGGTATTCTGCTTCAGACAGGTGTCTTTGGGGTAATTTACAAACACAGAAAATATTACACAGTAATGCTAACTGGTGTTCAGTCTGCCTCCACCATTTTCATGGTTCAAGGACTGCCTTGGAGCAGTGACTTCTTGACTTTGTGTCTCATAAAGCCCCTGATGATTCCCTGTCTTCCTCCTTTTCCCACAAACTTTTATAATGGTCTTTTGTGTTCACATAAACTTAACATCAGCCCCGTCTTACAGCATGTTGTTCCACGGTTTGACTACAAACATAGAAGGACTTCCTCTTCGTTTGGACCCGCTGTTAGTTTCATTTCACGTTCACCAGCACTTCACTTAGAAGAAGCTGGGAGTTGTACGCCTTCTGTTGGCTCTGTTTTTGTAAGCTGTCTCCTTGCACCTCAGCTTTCTGTCTTCAACTATTTGTCTTCTGTGTGGAATCCATTCCCTGCCTCTGATCATCCCAGTTACCCCAGTCAGTACCTTCTCTGATCCTGCTGTGGTAATGGTGGTGTGATGTTTTTGTTTTGTTTTGTTTTTTTAATGAGATGAGACAGAACAACATCCCGCATCCTCTGTGTGGATGCACCATGCGCACAGTGGTACATCCTATTTTTGCACTCTGATTCTTTAGTTAAAACAAACTGATTTGGAGCATTCCAGCAGAAATGCAGTAAGTTGTACATCTTCACCAATAGTTGGCATTTAAAGTCTTTTTAGTTGTTTAAAAAGTGCTGTGAACTTACAAGGCTGGATTCTTGTTGGCAGGAGTCAAAAGTGAATCATGATGCTACAAGATCTGTTACGTTCTTAATAGCCAGAAGTAAGCCCTGTGTTTATGCCATTCTGCCTGTTACACGGGCGAGTGTGTTGCAGACAGTGCTTTCAGCCCTCGTCTTCTTGGCCTTACAACCAAAGAAGGGTTAAGCATTAAATGGAAAACACGCTGCAACGGGCTGTTGTGATTCAGCACGTGGTCACAGTCTGGTCCTAAAGCTGAGTCTCGGCGTGATGTTTGAGGAACTGTGTCTCAGTGGCTGCCTGCAGTAAGTGTTTCAAGTCGAGATGCTGAATCCTCGGTGGATGTTGAAGATCTCTGGGACGTGGGGCGTTAACCGTGGTGTCATGGGGTTAAGGCTGTGGGCAACTGCAGCTGGTTTGCTTTTGTGCTGTGTGTCTTTCAATGGCATAAAATGCATGCTTCCTCTCCACAGAGTGCCCTCTTCCAAACGGACAAGTTTAATGCAAATTAGCTTAGATTGCTTGTAAGCTAAGGAGTGTTCTCATGGACGGTAAGCATGGATCACAGCAGTTCGTTCAGGTGGCTGAGGGCTGGGTGAAATTGCATACCTAGCCGTAGCTTTGCTCAGTAAACATTTATAGCCTTAAAATGGATCGCATTCTCTCTTCAAGCATTGAGGGGATGTCAATATCCAGCAAGTTGTAGCCACTATCCCCACATTTGATTGTGTATTATAGCACAAGCAGGTGTTTGGAGGAAAAAGTCTTTGTTTCTTAATATTTCTTAATAAGGGGGGGGAGTGCATGCAGCGTCCCTGGCCAGCCCCTGCTCTGGGTGGTGAGGAGAATTCCAGGAACTCCAGGAAACTGATGTCACTGCATTGTGTTTGCTTGTTTTCTTTAAACTCCACTAATGTTTAATTTTAACTTAACCCTCGGGAGGGTATTTTTAGTAAAACCGTTTCTTCACTCCTCCTGTTCTGCGTTTGGGGGGGAACAGATTGTGTCACCTTGTTTTTTCCCCTAGTCAGCTCTCTCTCCCTTCCTCTTAAGAGCTCTCCGATGATTGACGGAGAGCTTGAACACTCAGCAGCGTGTTACCCTGTCTATTTGCTTGGAGTGGCTAAAAGATCGTGTTGTTTGTTCTGCACCCGTGTCTCTTGACCTGATGATTGATCCAGGCTGAAAGGAGGCAGGTCCACCTGGATGGAAGTGCAGCATTCTGGTGAAAGTCCAGTACTTCTCCCAAATCTTCAGATACTGCTCTGGCTGTCCCGAGGGACAACTGCTTCCTTAGGGGACTATCAGGCTCTTCAGCAGCTATCTGCTTTTCAAAGAGTTAACAGCTCTTTAGGTTGGAGGGGCTTTGTCAGCACTCTTAATAGAATCACAGCCCTGCAAGGGGAGGGGTTTTGGTTGTTTGTTTATGTATTTATTTATTCAAAGCAAGAAAGTTATACTTAAAGCTCATGATAAGCTCCAACAGTTCAAATCTGAACAGTAAAAATGGGGCTACTTCATCTTCCTTCTTGAAGAGTTACATCAATTCCTGTGTCTGAACTGCATGGGACGATTTTTGAAGCCATAATAGTTTAAAATAAAAGAGGGGAGGTGAGGAGGACAGAAATATAGCTCTGAAGTGTTTTTTTTACTGGTAAACTGCTGTTTTCAATATCCGTGACCTAAGTTTTGGGTGCTGTTTATATAGATTGTTTTTCATGTATTTCTGCAAATGAAGAATCAGCAAACTGTTTCATGCTGTTCCATTCCTAGTCTGTGTGTTACAATAATTGCTCACGTGCCAAATTCTAAGATAAAAAGAATTGCCATGTTTTTGATTTGTCATTGTTTCATGTATGAAAATTACTTTAATTTGTAATTATCTACACGTTTTAAGAAGTGTGTATAGGGAAAAGCTGTTGAAAAATGACAGCAAAATAATTAAATTCACACCAGCTCTGCATGTGAATACTAAGACATCAAGAGCGTCTTCTGTGGTGTGGTGTTACCGCTTCCAAAGTGGGCTCAAAGTGTGGAATAACAAACTTGGATTAATTTTTCTGCACAGACAGGTCTTTTTGAAAGACTAGGTGAGAAACGCCTTTATCTCTTGCAAAGACGGATTTCTGTATGGGCTCACTGACACTATTTACCTTACACCTCCTGAAAGCTTCACCTCCTGCCATGCTTCTGAACAGCAGCACCCACTGACACAAAGGACCATCAGCGGGTGCTGGAAACGATACCAAGCCCTGTGCAGTGGTTTGTACGGCTCACCCCATATGCCAGACGGGTGAGCTCGGGTTTCCTATTGCAGGGGTTTGTTGTGGCTGGATTATTTTTGTTGCCTTATTTCTCACCCAGCATCCCCCTTCGATCCTGTCATTCCCTTTTTAAAAGAAAACAGTCTTGGTTGGTGTGGGCTCGGCACCGCAGCCGTTTGCAGAGGTGTCACAGTGACAGGAGATGCTGCACTTCTCAGTTTACGGGGTGGACTGCTAGGAAACGGTCATTCTTTGCCCTGTCACATTGCTTGTGCACAGGAGGTGTTACCCACTGAGCAAACAAGGGTTGTCTCACCGTTTCCTCTCTGTCTGCATGTCTGTGTGTGGGGAAGGCTGGTTGGCCAGCCACCTTAGTGAGGAAGGGACCATGTTTTGTGTTTCCCGTGCAGCGCTTAGCACGGTGTGGGTATCGCTGCCTTTATTTGTGTCAGCGTTAGCACTGCTGTTGGGCATTTTTCTGGTAAGAGGATTGTTTATGCCAGTTCTACTGAATGCTGGCTCCAGCTGTGGGCTTCATTTTGCATCTTGTCATACAATTTGAACCGCTTGTTTTGCTACGTTAATCTTCTGTGTATTGTTTTGCTTTCTTGCTCATTGTTTCTCAGCTCTTACGCAGAAGACGTATGTAATCCCGGGATTTGGCTATACGTCGTGCCACTCTGGCTTTGCACCCCTCCCAGCAGAATGGAGGAGAGATGGAAGAGAGGAACTTCAGGTCTTAAATTTCCCAGCCTCATCCTTCTCCTCCTGTCCTTTGTGCCCTGCCAATCAAGGATGTGTGATCCCTAGACAAGTCTTTCTGATTAGTTCTCATCTTGTAGCACTCACTTCTGTGTGCCTAAGTGGTGCTGCAAATTACGACGACCTTTTATTTGTTTGTAGGTTTTCATCAGCTTTAGCGTGGTTTTCCTGCGCCGTAGTTGTTCCTGTAATGCCATCTCGTGGTCGTCCTAGGACTCAGATGTCTCTTCCCCGTGCTAGCCCAAGCTGATGAGATGAGCTGCCTTCTGTAGCAGAGATTGCAGCTCCCTTTTGTTAGCTGCATTTGTGTGCTTGGTGAATCAAGGCAATACCTGTCTCTAGCTATGTAGCACTAATCACAGTATTTTGTCTGATGTTCTGAAGTTCATGTTTTCTGTTAAACAGGGACCTCGTGGCAGATGCCTACACTGGGTGCTTTAACTGTCCTACAGTAAAAATACGTAGCCCCTATCTATTAGAAAAATTGGGTAACGATCACCTGCATCGTAAAGAGAGTGGTGGTATTTTCTCACAAGTTACTTGGTTAGATATTCATCTCAAATTCAGTGTATATTTTTCTCAGTCCCATGTATAGAGAAGCTGTTCAATGCTTTGAGACTGTTTTCTTGTGGTCATGGGAAGGGGGAGGTGGTGTCAGGATTTGTATTCTCTGATTGTTTCTGATTATTTGTATTTATTTCCCATCTTTCCGTGCTTTGGATAAGCCACAAAGGCAAAAATAAATTCAGGGCATATACAATTCTCAGCAACTTGGGAGCTTTCCTGTACCTTAGGAAGTAAGAACCATGTGTCTTGTTAATAAATAAGGTAATATTTTTTTTTTTCCTTTTTGCCTTTCCAGTGTTCCCAACTCTTGCCCAGCCAGTCCACGTGGTGCTGGATCCTCAGGATATCGTTTTGTTCACAACATTACCTCGGATCTGCAGCTGGCAGCAGAGTATGCTGCAAAAGCAGCATCAGAACAGCAGGCAGATGCATCTGGCGGGGACAGCCCAAAGGTTCAGAGAAACATTACTTACCCAACAGTGCTCACTGGGAGGCTTATTAAGACCTGGTAGTTTATTGCCAGTGCTGAATGCACTTAAATGAGTCTAAGAATACCCTGGCCATAAGGGCGCTGTGTGCAATATCCTCCAGGGTTTTAAGACCATGCCTTCAAACCAGCGTCTTGTTTGTGGTAGATGATGAATCTGTTGCTTAGCTGCCCGAAATGTATTCAAGTCATTCAATAACAGGGTTAAGCAAGAATAATTTGTCTTGCTTGTTTGATAAATCAAGAACCCATAAAGAAACAGAGCATTAGAATTCAGTTTTGTTTTCTCCTTTTAATTAATGGTATTTTGCAAAACGCAGTTGAGGAAAAGGGAAACAGGAAGAAACTAGATCCTTGTCATGAGAAATCTGTAGTCAGACTTTAAAACAAACACAAACACCTGTCAAGCAAGCGTTAAATGAGGAGAGTTGCAATGAAATTTAGATTAAAAAAATAACTGAGTTACTATGATAAAACTTAATTTTGGTGAGCTGATCTTCAGATCAAAGTTAAAGGTCTAGATTCAAAACCACCTGATTTGAGATTGGGTGGAGAAGCACAACACTAGATGACTTCTTTTTGTGGGTTGAATTCTCCCTTGAGACAAGAAGGGCTGTTCTTGATGGAATAGTATGAAGGGCTGGGAATATGAGATCTGTAAAACAAATTGAAGTTCCTAGAATGAAACAAGTCTTGCTGGAGACTGAAGGGACAGGATCAAGTTTCATGTTGGGCTTGTGGCTGGAAGAGAGCTGGTAGCGTGCTTGCATGAAACTTTCTAACAAAGTTTTAGTTGTAATTGGGCAGAATTCAAGGCTTTAGTTTCATGAACCCTGAAAGCACTGAATGTGCTCTATACCCTGTAACTCTTTGCTTCCAATTGCTTGTCCTTGTTCTATCCCTTGTGCTGATATAAGCACATGTGGAAAATTCAGTGGAGAATGGAGGCAGATTAAAGTTAGCATTTTTGTCTGTGTTTGATGGTGGGGATGTTGGGGGGGAGAAGATCATTTAATCTGTTCTAAGTTCTGTTTGTGCACAAATGCTTGTGCTAAACTGGGAGGTGGCAGTCCAAAGCAGGAGTGAAAGGGAAGAGGAGGGCTTTTTTAACTTGAGTTGTTGGTGAACTTTAGCGTAGGAAGTAACTAAACTTTTGTGTTTTTTTTTTTTCCTTAGGATGAGTCCAAGCCACCCTACTCTTACGCTCAGCTAATTGTGCAGGCTATCTCTTCAGCACAGGACAGGCAATTAACACTAAGTGGGATCTATGCCCACATTACCAAGCATTATCCATATTATAGAACTGCTGACAAAGGCTGGCAGGTAAGTTTTTGATATGACAAGCTTTTAAACTACTTTGACAGGTCTTATCTACTTTATAATACATTTATTAAAAATTTGGAGCACTGAGAATAGAGCTGCTTTGACTATTCCCAGAATTAATTTGTTTAACATAAGCTAACTAGTTTGTTTGTGGGTGATTAGTTTTTTGAAATACTTTATAGGGCAGTGTAGTGTTACCAGTGGGCAGTTTTCTGAAACTCTTCTAATTCCATAGTCATCTGTCTTTCATATTTGTTTATTTTTTATTTTTCCACATCCTTCCTATGGGTAACTCCCCTGCCCATATACTTGCCTGAATTTTGCATAATCCTGCACATTGTCTTTCTTTGGAGTAGTCTGTCCGAGCAGATGTCCAACCTAAAACTGAGATTGTATTTTGAAATCCTAATATTGCCTTTAATCATCACAGGTGTATTCTTTTCCCAGTTTATCTACTGCATTGTCGAAGTCAGTTTCCAAGTTTTGAATCTCAGAATGGGAACTTGAGGAAACTTGAATCTGTGCCTTCCATGTGGTATTAAAGGAAATCTGACCAGCTTCACTGGAGGGTTTGGATGTAGCTAACACATGCTAAATCAGACTAAAGTGATCACTTGAGGGCTGTTTTCAAAGTCTCAGAAATTTCAGCTCCACCTGCTTTCAGACTTTTTCTTGGCATCACACCTCTGAAATGGGTGTTGTCATTTGAATATAATACACCAATGCAGCTGAAGAGTTCCTTGCAACTGCTGATTTCATTGTGTTCAACTGGCAGGAGCAGTATGGCTTGGTGCACTTTGAGTACAATTGGAATAAATACATTCTGCCTTCCTGGCTTTTCCCTGCAGTTCTAATTAACTGTGGAATTCATTTCCTGCCTTAACCTGCTCAGCAGAGTTGTGCTTTGTGAACCAGTTGCTGCATCCTGCTTCAAAGATAGCTGCGTTTCAGTGGAGGGTGAAGCTGCGTTTTTATTTTCCCTAACACAGTATATAGGCTTTACTTCTGAAGAACTTGTTTAAGGCTGCTACAAAAGCTCTTCTTTTGTTTTGAAAGTGGAAGAGGAATGAGTTGGTGCATACCTGGGCTTGCTGAGCCTTTCCCCTGGCCCAGCAGACAGTGCTGCGCCCAGTCAGAGGTGGGCTTTTTCAGTGGAGAAGCTGATTAGTCTTGTCAACATCTGAAGAGCCTTACGGTGCTAGACTAGTGCCACATAAATAATGGATTCTTCTCGGAGCTAGATGTTTGAGGGCATGTTGGCTGGCTTGCATTGTGATTACCACGAGATGCAGTGTCCTTTAGGGCATGTTTGGGCACCCCAGTGATCGTTTGCAGGTAAGCAGTTAGCACAGGCTCAGACAGCTTTTTCCGCTTGCCTAGAACAAAGCCTGTCTTGAGAGAGTTCTGATGTGGTTTGCACTGCTTTTCCCCTGCCTCAGAAAAAGCTCTGCTTTCATTCTTTTCCATAGAAAAGCTACCATATTCCAGGACTCCAGGTGTATTTAAGTGATTGTACAGTACCAAGCAAACACATCTTTCTGCGTGGTTAGTAGAAGCTGTGTCTCACTAATTTCCCCAGATTTTCTCATGCACTTCTCCTGTGACTTTGGAGCCCTGTGAGCTGAGTGACTTGTTTCTGTCTTCAACACCGATTCTGGCAGTGTGGATTTTATTTTTCCAAGCTGTGCAGCGAAAGCCGTCCGTCTTTGTTACATGTTTCCTCATGGCAAAATAATCATCTTGTTCCTCTGCTTCCTGCAGAATTCCATTCGGCACAACCTCTCCTTGAACCGTTACTTTATTAAAGTCCCACGCTCCCAGGAGGAGCCTGGAAAGGGCTCCTTTTGGCGAATTGACCCTGCCTCTGAAGCCAAGCTAGTAGAGCAAGCATTTAGAAAACGAAGGCAAAGAGGAGTGTCCTGCTTCCGAACACCTTTTGGGCCTCTCTCCTCCAGGTAACTTCACCTTTCTCTAATCTCTGTGCCAAACTCCTTACAAAGAAAACAAACAAAAACTTCATCTGAAGTACAGTGAGCATGCTTCTGTTTATAGTTTTTGAGTGGTTATATAGGTTAGGTAGTCCCAAGGCATAATCGGAAAATTGTTCCGACTTCTTAAGTGTTTACAAAAAAAAAAAAAGCCAGAACCAAACTAAAAATGCATCAAATACCATATCTGTTTTGGCATCATTTCAAAGAAATTCAAAACGTTTATCAGTGAAGTAAATGTTTTCAGATGCCAGCCTTTCATTTCAGGAAAGCTGTGTTTATATGTGGATTAGATCACAGTGGGAATACTTTTTTGTGTTATTTAAAGCACCCTCCTATAGGGAACATCACATTGATCGTCAGCATGAGCAGCGAAACAGTGAGGGGGGGTGTTCTGTATTAACTGCTCCAGTCAGCAGAGCATCTGCAAAGAGGAGCTGCATGCAGTGACAGCCTTCTGAGCCCTGTAGCTGTGGGACCAGGACTTGCCATATAACCCTAGCTGGAGCAGTTTCATGTAGCATTCCTCCCACACCTCACTTCCTTTCTGTCTTTTAAAATGGGGGAAAAGCAGGAGGAGAGATTTTTTTTTGGCTGATCAGCTTCTCTATGTTTGTCATTAAAGAACTGTTGGATTCCTTATGCATTCAGTGGCCACGTGGGACCAGAGGTGGGAACCAAGTGGTTGGGTGAGGGAGGCAACAGGGAGAAGGGATAGCAACTGCTTTGCAAGCATATGTGGGGCCAGACACTTGCATCTACACTGTATCTTTCTTCCTCAAACACTGACAAACATCCTTTGAGAATGCCCTGAAATTATAAAAACTGATCTGAGCATGAGGCACTTTTAGCATCTCCATCAGCCATGTGAGTCTTAAAATGAAATGCTAACCATGCTCTGAAGGGTCCAGTTTCCTTCAGCAGGAAATAACGTGACTGTATGTGGTGCTAGAGGGTTTTGGGGATCACCGTGTACTCTTCCCAGCAAGACTACAGTGGGTAATGTGGAAGAATGGCTCTCCTTCTCCCTAGAGGATCCTCTGCTGAAGATAATGCTCGGTCTCTGCTGCTGTCTTGTGGTTGAAATACATCTACACCTGCCAATTCTACGTTCTGGTGTTTCAGGAGCGCTCCTGCCTCCCCTACTCACCCTGGCCTGCTGTCCCCTCACTCTAGTGGCCTACAGACTCCAGAGTGCCTGTCACGGGAGGGCTCGCCCATTCCACACGATCACGACTTTGGGTCAAAGTTAGCTTCAGTTCCAGAGTATCGGTATTCACAGAGTGCACCTGGTGAGTAGCTCTTGTTTCACAGCAAGTGACTGTGCCATTGCACTGAGTGCAGTGCTGGGGACACTGCAGGGATGCTCCTACTAGTCTGCTACAGGAGGATCTAGGTCTCTTTTCTGGCTTAGTTGTTAGACACTGATGATGCATGTGCAACTTCAGATCATTTTTCTAACTAGTCTTTGTATTAAAGGGCAGGAGATAAAGGAATGTGTGGACACACACGAGCTAACCTTAAGCTAGGTGTCTCTAAGGAACTGACAGCGGAGTAGCCTTGATAGTGTGTAGCTCACTCATTAATTTGCCAGGCTTGATAAGATCGTTTTGTCTATGCAGAGCTCCATGGTTCTTTGGCCTTGGTAATTTGTTAAGCCTTGGTAAGTACCTGCTTGTCAGTTGTGCTGTAACTGGCCCGATGTATAGGGTGTTCCTGTTGAAGTGGGAAGGCAAAGCTCATAATGTAAAGCCTCATGTTTTGGGGCGTATCGTGGTGTTTGTTCACAAAAATGTGCTGGGATGGCAAGTACTTTTTTTATGTTAGTACATAGAAGATTGAAGGTGGCATTTTTGAAGCCTTACTTTGTTTTTTAACCTACCCCCACACCTTGCTGATGTTGGAGGATTGAGTACTGAAGATTTAGAAGTGCATAACCAAAATGAGTGGAGGCCCTTTTTTGCCTCTCCTGTTAATGTGTGCTTCTCTTTTCTGTTTAGGATCTCCGGTCAGTGCCCAGCCGGTGATTATGGCTGTTCCTCCCCGGCCATCTACTCTGGTGGCAAAACCAGTTGCGTACATGCCTGCATCAATAGTGACTTCTCAGCAGCCTTCGTGTCATGCAATTCATGTAGTTCAGCAAGCTCCCACTGTTACAATGGTCCGAGTTGTGACCTCCTCTGCAAACTCTGCAAATGGATACATCCTCACAAATCAGGGCACAGCAGGAGGAGCTCATGAAGCTGCAGGAGCGGTGTTGGACTTAGCTGGTGACCACCGAGGTAGCTTTTCACCTCCCTTGCTACTTCACTGATAAGTCTTGAGCTCTCTTGGAGTGGGGGGGAGTCAAACAGCTGTTTCACTCAGTGGGTGCTTAGCCCTTGATAAAAGATGCTTCCCTTGATAAAACTTAAAAACAAATAAGAGTTCATCCAGTTGTGTGTGGCACCAGCAGCAAAACTGGTTACTTTGAGTGATGATATACGGGCAGTGGTGCAAAGGTCCCTTCTCTAAGGGAAAGAAGAAATGACAGAGACCTTCCCCTACAGCAGTAGCAGGACCATTGGCATTTTTAGTTCATCGCTGGTTGTCCTGCTTGAATTTCATTCACATTCTCTAGAAATTCCTGTCTGGATCCCATTCATGTTGTTGAAGCACTAACAGTTGCAGCTGCCCGTCACCTGCTCCTTTCTCTCACTCACCAGTTCTTGCTGCCTGTCATTTGTTCTTTCTCTACTTGTCCATTTTATTTACGCTTTTATTTCCCTCTGTTTTTCCTTCCTACTCTCCAAGCTTTCCTTGCTTCTTTTCCTCTTGCCTCCAATCATCCTGCCTGCAAATCTCAGCTCAGTGCTTGTGTTCCATCCAACTCCACTCCCATTGTCTTCTGATGTTAACATGGAAGAAGTCTTCTCTTCCTACAGGATTAATGAGTTTGTGCTTCCTGCCTACCTTTTCTGCTTTGAGACCACAGAGCCCCTGGAAGATGAGAGTGGCTCTCTGCTCACGCATGCCCAGCAGGAGGCTGTCCTGCAGCTGTTCCATACCTGCTGAACTGAACCTTTTTACTTGTCCTGGGAAGTGAGATAGGCAGCAGAATGCTCTAAGTTATTTCTCTGCAGGATTTCTGCCCTATTTATTTATTCATTATTTTTAGTTAGTTTGTCCTTTATTATTTATTCCCTTCTGGTTTCTTCCCATACCTCCATAGCTGGCAAAAGCTTGTGACTGTGCAGAGACCTTGTAAATCAACCTACGTGCAGGCCTGACAGCAGGCTGTTGCAGACAATGCCTGGGGCTTTGTTTGAGATCTTAAATGGCTTCTGCTGCTGTGTGGTGTCAGAGTCAGGCCAATTGGCTTGCAGTTGTGAATATCTCGTAGCTTACTTTTGTAGTGGCTGCTGTCCATATCACAGCTGTAATGTACAAATAAGGGAGTTGGTGTCCGTTTAGGATGAAGGGTCAAATTTATGGTCTTTATTTTCAGCTGGGTGGCTTATGTTGTAATAAAAAATGTTCTTAATATACATAGAGTGTATGTACAGAATTCAGAAATTCATCCCTAGGCTTCTGATATGCTTCAAAATAAGCATTTCAGAGGGACTAATATTCTCTATTCTTATGTCCCTGGTTGCAGTGTTCTTCCTCTAATGAGCAGGGTGAGTGAATTGTTACCTTCTCAGAGCTGACTACACTGTATGAATCAGCCCACAGAAAATGTGTGTTTAGAGCCTGATCCTGCCTAAAGTGTTCTGGGCAGTTTTCACAGGGCTCTAGGAATCCTCTGAGCTCCTTGGAGCCCAAATATCTTACTTTTGTGACTAAGCTGCCTTAGCCTGAGAAGCAATGCTTTCCACTCCCACTCTGTAAACCTTGTAAGACACATCAAAGGCAAGTGACTTTATGGTGCTGAGGTATTCGCACATCTGTAAGCCTGGGGTAGGTATTACTGCTAAAACATTAATGAGAAGAAAGCCTGCTCCCAAACCAGCAGGGTGGTAATGGTGGTTGTCTGTTTTTCTCTCCAAGCAGGCATGGATGAAAAGCCAACGATCGCGTTTGCCACAATACCCACAGCCAGCCGTGTTATTCAGACAGTTGCCAGTCAAATGGCACAGGTTCCAGGACAGACAGTCACGATCCTTCAGCAGGCAGCTCCAGTGGCCATCGGACAGCATCAACTCCCCGTGCGGGCAGTCACCCAGAACGGGAAACATGCTGTCCCCACCAACAGCATCACGGGCAGTGCTTACGGTAGGCTTTGTTTTGATTGCTCTCTGAGCTTTGCAGTTCAGTTGTAAAGTTGTGAGGTCTTTCTCTTCTTAGCTATGCAAGTTATTCTGCGTGTTCAATTCCAGTGGTTATAAATTGTGCAATTTCTGTGGCTGTAAATGTCAGTGGTAGATACCCCTCTGCCCACCAGTTTGCTCAGTTCTCCTTGATGGGAAAGTTTTGCTATCTACCATTGTTGCTGAAAAGTCTGGTCTCTCTCCTTGTCCTTGGCTCTGCATGTATTACTGCTTATACCTTTGGGGGTTACTTGTTGAAAGCATTCTTGATTCTTGCGTTGAGTCTGCTTTATCATTTGTTTTCCTCTGACAAACAGCATTTGCTTTCAGCATGCTAAATAATGAAATTTCAGTGGTGCTCTTTAGATCTTGTGAAATATGACTCCATAGAGTATTAAGAAAATAACATACTTTCCCATCTTAAAGTCTTAGAGCCTGAGAGAAATAAGATCTATTTCATCAGGTGAATGAATGTAGGATTGTTTATATACAGGATGTGTTGTAGTCATTTGTCAACCCCGATTTTTAAAATCTCATACTAGCTATGTCTTGGCAGCCTCTTCTTATGCTTGCTCAGCACCTCAGGTTTGTGCAGTTAAGGATGATGACTGGGGGTGGTAATATCCCAGCTTCTTACTGCCCTTCTCAGTGAGATGCTAAGTACCTCTGCTGTCCCAGGCTGGTGCTTACAGGGTGCTTGAAATGAAGGACATTGAGGTTTTGATGGTATTCTTAAAGCAAAGTAGGAGCCTTTCTACAGATTTTTCTGATACTTGTATTTGCATTATCACCTGGCTTGCACTTTGAATTGCAAGAATCTTACTGGAGCAATGAAAAATTGATAGTAATAAGGTTTTTATGCATCAAAGATATTTAATAAATCAAATAGGTGCAGTTGCTATTACCCTACAGTAGTATTTGTCTAATATAGAATCTGTTTTTTTACATTTATGTTAAGACACTCTAATCTTACCAAGTTTTTTGTAGCTCTCTCTTAACATTGAAAGTATTCCAGGTGCATCCAAGTTGGGTGGTTTTCTTTTTGTCTTTTCTTTGTGATAGGTAGTGAATTTTCTAGTTGACAAAATGGAGCCTGAGTCTCTTGACTCTTCTGTATGAAGTTAACTTCTATTCAACTGCAAGGTTTAGGTTCTTTATCAGTCATTAAATAGTAATTGGTGACTGCCCTCACCCTTACTCTGTTTCTTTCCTTCATCCCCTTGATACTGTATAGCCTCCTTCCCATGCCTTGGTAGAAGTTGCTGGGCTTTGAGGGCCTTTGTTCTGTTTCCACTGTTTGTTTATCTTAGGACTTCTTTTTTGATGCAGTTAGCAGCGAGCACACCATTAATGTTTTGTCATTCCATCCTCTGCAAATCGGTCTGGAGGGCAGAGGATGTGCTGTCTCCTGAGTCCCCTTTGGCTGCTTCTCCTATTGATACAGAGTCCAAAAACTGCATGTGTTTTGTTTTTCAAGCGGTGTTGTGTGCCAAAGCCAATGTGTAAGCACATTCTTTGTCTGGAACTAGGAATAGTAGACATTTTTACTCAGGGTTGTTACTTAAACCTTCTTTATTTTCTCACCACTTCTATTAATGGGAGGGTGAGAGGGTTTTTGTCAGTACTAAAATACAAGATTGGGAGCCAGAAATTCTTAAATTTGGATTCCAGTTCTGATGGAAACCTGTTTGATTGTCTGGGGTAATCTTTCTGCCCCTTTTACAAGTAAGATGTCAATATAGTCAATATTTGGATTGTAATCTAGTGTCCCAACAGACTGGCTGTTCCTACTGTGCAAGCTCTTCCCCAGGTTGCCTTTTTCTTTTTTGGCAGTCTCGGGAGGGGGGGGCGGCTAAAGAGGGCCCTCTAAAACAAAGGTGCAGCACAAAGCTGTAGCTTGCAAAAAGCTAATTGTAGGTGGTGAGAGGACTACCTCTCCAAGAGGCATGCTGCAGTTTTAGCAGAGGATTGGTTCTCCTTATCTGGAGATGAACGCTCAGCTGGCAGTGCCTTGTTTGACAGTGGATAGAAAGAATGGAGTTCTCCTTTGAAAGAGAACAATTTGCCAGTTTGGTAAATTTGGACAAAGCTAAGATTGCTGTGGGCCTTACAAAATGGATTTGAACACTACAGTTGAGTCCGTGCCCAGGTGTTGCATTTGACTGTGGTGTTTTCTTGTTTTCTGGAATGGCGAACACGTGTGTTACTTGTCACATTAATTCTCTTTTCTTTCTTTTGTCCTTCTTGCCAGCTCTTACAAATCCATTGCAGCTTCTTGCAGCCCAGGCCAGCTCGTCCACTCCTGTTGTAGTCAGCCGGGTATGTGAGACAGGGACCGAAGAGACAGCAGCAGCCTCCCGCAGTCAAGACAGCAGTGAACCTGAAGTCAAAAGACCCCGGATAGAAGAGTCCAGTGGAGCGGTCCCAGCCCAAACTGGAGTCATCACATCTACAGTGCCACAAGGACAGGCAACCAGTGAATGAAGAACCGGTGGGAGGAGCTGGAGTGGTGCGGGGTGGGCATGGGATGGCAGCAGCCCCTAAAGCAGCTTTCAAAGAAAACAAACCACAACTGTAACAGCTCTAAACATAGCAAATAAAGAGCTCTTTTTAAAGTCAGATTTTTATAAATGGGAGGCCAACAGTTGTTAGAATCACAAGGTGCCAAAAAGAAAAGAATGGAAAACCCCTCCCAAGAACCCATACCTGGAACTCTGTTCTGTCTTTACATATGGGATACTTTTCCTTTTTTCTTCCTTTTTTTTAAAAGATTCAAAAAAATACAGACAACTGATTGTATGACTGCTGGGATTTTTTTAAACTGTCTTTTCCCCTTTTGGCTCCAAGGGGATGGTATTTGCAGTTCAGCATCTAGAGGAATGTAACACAAATACAGTCTGCTCCCTGGAAAGAAAACTCCTCATTTTCTATGCCTTAATACTGCGCTTCTCAGAGCTTTGAAACATAGGACCATTTTAAAAAGGCCAGCTAAGGCAATCAAATACTGAAAGATGGGTGCAGTATCTCACAATAACAGCATTAAAGAAACATGGTACCAAGCTTAAAGAAAAAGGCAAATGATCCTTTTTTTCTAAAACAGAAAAATTCTGAGTATGAATGAATGTTTATTTATGTGGGGATTCAGGAGGAAGAGTTAAAGGGCTCAACCACCTGGATTTCCAGATGCAATTTCTCTCCATTCCCTCTGAGGGAGAATAAGATGACAGAGGAACTGTGTTAATTTGGTTCCTGTAAAGATATTAAAGGGTTTTGTACCTTCAGTGATTTCTTACAATGATTCATCACTTGTTCTGGACAACAGCCGAAGTATCTCGATGACTGAGGATTGCGTGGGGAAGGGTGTCTCCCAAAGGTTGCATGTGTATTTTTATTTTTTCTGTAATCACATACTGTGCTGGAGCACCAGGGTTTGTTCCAAATAGCACTGCAGATCAGAGGCATTCCCACCGTCTCAGTAAACCTGAGAAAATGTCGGTTGGTTAACTGCATTAACGTGGTCTGCTTTCACCCTCTGTTGGTAGTGTGGTCCTCAACTAGATGGATGATGTCCAGGAGGTCAGAGGTGGGTTAGAAGTCTGTCCCTGACCCTCTCCCGTGGCTGGAAGAGGCTAAATGCAAGGCTTTTGTGTTACTCTGAGAGGGAGGTTAAGGGCTATCATGAGAGGCAGCGGAGTTCGTATGGTATTTAGTACAAATCCTGTGAGTGTGTGGAGACAAAGGCAAAAAGACCTTTTATTTTCCATGTGGCAAAAGTCATTGGAGGTCTTAAACAGGTTTTCCAAAAGGAATTCAGAGGTTTCCTTTCATTCCTCAGCTCCCTCTCCTGGCTCTCCTACCCTGAGGACTGTTTGGGTTGGCCAGTGGAAGGAGGCTTTTAAACTGTGTTCCAGGCTCTTCATGTAGTACAAGAACATCTTATGAGTAAAGCAGACTCGGGTCACTTTCACCACGTGGAGGAGTGGGTGCGTGTAACACCTTGGGACTGGCAAAGAAATCAACTTCTGCGTAACTCCAGCTAACCCCTGTGGGTTTACACCTGCGTGTGATTCCCTTGGCTGGCTTGTCTTTGGCGACAGAACAGAGATCTTAGAAAATGTTCCAGCTCTGTTAATGGCAAAAGTGACTTAACAGGGATGGGGTATGTCTTCGGTAGGTTATCCCTCTACCTGTGCTGGTACAGTGTCGGGTTCCTGTCTTGCAGGATCGGACAATACTGTCACAGAGCAGAGAGACAAGCCCACTGTATAAAGATTTTTCAAGATTTCCCCAATGTGCAGTAAATTATACTTCCAGTATGTCCGTGGGGGCTAGGGGGTAAAGCACAACAAGTTAATGTCTTCTAAAATTTGGGGAGGGGGAGAAAATCCACAAGGTAACAGCTGGCATCACTTTGAGGTTTCCTTTCTGTTTGCCAAATCCTACTCAATAGTTAAGTCCTAGCACTCAAATAAAACCCAAGTGTGTTTTATTCTCAAGCCAATTGTTTTGTGAGAAATATTTCCGAAAGAAGGAAAGAATTTCTTGGTCTTGTGATTCGCGGTTACAGTCCATGGTTACAGGCACACAAAGCATCCAGGACAGTTCATTCGTCTACAGCTAGGCCTTCATAATTTAGGCGTGTGCCTTTAGTGACAAGTTATTAGATTGGATTTTAGTACTTTGAAATCATTTCTGTGAAGGAGGATTGTTACAGACCACAAAGTAATTGAAGCAGGCCGGTTTCCAGCTGTCACATTTCCCGCTAGGAAGACGAGGTGCGGCACAGTGGAAAAAGCACATGGGTGAGTCCTGTGTTTTCTGTAGCTTTCTCAAAGCCAGAATTCAATAAAACAGACTTCAAGGAAGAACGCACAAGTGAGAGTGCAGCATAGCTTATCTGTGATTAATCATTACTTTTGGATGAATGCAGTTTTAGATCCAGGCACGCCTCTGAAACCGCCCCGAGGCTAGGGAGCTTTCCTGCAGCAGTCTTTGGTTTTCCAGGACGTTAGGTGAGTCAGCACAGGATGAGCAACCAGCAGAATGCTGTTCAGGGTGTGAAGCTGCCAAAGTTTGGGGGGATATCTTCACTGCTTCTCTTCTTTTGGAAAGTCTAAGTAATTAGGACCTAAACTAGTCTAGCACCAGAGAAATGCATCAGCTGAATCATGGTGTTTTCATAAAGCAGCTGCTACTTTATAGATACCTCTCAAGTCCATCCTCAGGTTGACTGTATAGATTTGCCTCCTCAGTATTTCAGAACAGAATAACACTTCCTCAGTCTTCCTTCCGTGGCTTAGTGCCTAGTGGTTGAAATGCAGGTTTGTGATAAGCAAATAGCTCTGATCTGCTCGCCCATTCTTCCTGAGGTGCCTGGAACCCATCAGTTCATCCTATCAGGATTTTTGCTTTATCAGTCTGGTGCATTCCACTGCTACTGTAGAAAGCAGCCATGCCACTTGGTTATTTTTTCTTTTTTTTTTTTTTTGTAGGCTTGCCTATACGTTGTCTTATATCATTGCCTGATACTAGGTAAAATATCAGTTCTTACAAAATCCTGCTGAGAGCTGTGGGAAAAATGTTGTTCTCATCTGCAGCACACGAGGAATGGCACATCATATTTCAGGCTTCCAGATGAATTGTTTCAGCACACTGCTCAGTCTGGAAAGCAGCGTGCTTAGAAAAACAGACCAGAGAAGAAGAGCCTCAGAAAGTGGCAAATCATAAAAATGAGTTTGAATCTTTTGGCTTGTTTTTGAATCACAGAATAGTTTAGGATTTCTGGAGATCATTTTGAGTAGATAACTTTTCGGCCTCTTTTAAAATGCCTTTGCAGTCCTTTAAAATACAGGATAATATATGTACACACCAATTAAACACATGTTGGTATTTTTTAAAACTTTTTTGAGCTCATAGTTGAAAATAGAAAACGTTAGCTGGAACAGACAGACATCGAAATTCACTGCATCAGCTAATCTTAGCAGTTTGTGGATGGAAGTATGAGGTGACAGAAGTTCCCAGAAGTTTGTTGCCATTCCAGAAGCAGCTGCCATTTAAATAATCCCCCCTCGCCCTGAGGATTGCATTCAGTATCGTGACCAAAAGACTAGATTAGTCCTACTTAACAGGGTGGGGGCATGGGGGTGGAATTGCTATCAGTGTCTAGGATTCAAGCAGGAGGTTTTGGGCTACTCCCTTCACTTCTCCAGGCCATCTCTCTTCAGCTGGCTGTCGTTCCTGCTTCGCTTTTACTTGACTTGGTTCTTCTCTGATTAAATCCAGTGCAATTTGAAGGTCATCTTGAAAAACAAGTGACTTTTTCTGCGCTACTGTTTGCATGCAGCTCCATTCCAGTGTGCTGTCGCCTGATTTCCTTCTTCATCAGCGCTCTGTTCACAGAACTGTGATGCTGTGGGGATGGGTTTTCCTTGCAAGAAAGACAGTGTTGTTTCCCCAGGGAAACCATTAGAATCTTCTTAAGAAAAGCTGAATTGAAATTTTTTCATCTTCTGTTTCTAACTGATTATTGGTACCATCAAGTGCTGTGCTGAGGTGAAAATCCTAAGCAGAATCTCTGGTTTGAAACTCGTGTTTCCATTTTGCTTCTTTTTAGTGGCACTGCTCTTCCTCATATATCCTGATTCCCCAGGCTTTCAACTCTGAGCGCTGCAGAGGAATGAAAATTAATGTGATGGTAGAGTTCGGCTTTCAGCTACAGAGAAAATGCTACCTTAATGGTTATATGCAGTAGAGGGATTGTATTAAATCAATTCTCCAACTTTTTTGTCTAAAGCGTTGCATCTCATGTCCTCAGTTAATTGACTGAGGGAGGTTTGATGGGGAGAGGAGTTTCAGTGCATCTTCTGCTATCTGTGTAACAAAGGTCAAGGCATGTTGAATATTTAACCTGCCATAACTTGGACATGGGAAGACTTTAAAATTGGGTTCATAAAACGTGAATTCTCTGTTCATGGACTTTTTTTTTTTGTCCTAGGCAATGACAGACAATTTTACTTTGATTGTGGTCAGTTTATAGCAACTTTTGTTGCCTCAGTTAGCAAAAGCTGAATGCAGTTGTTCTTGGTTTTATTCGACTGAATTCCTTAGTTCTTGTTTTGTCTTGTCTTTGTCTCTTGTGATACAGGAAGTTTTCTACAGCGATAACACAGTGCTGGACCCAGAAATGAGTTTTTACAGTGATAACACAACACAGTGCTGAACACAGAAATGAAGTTCATGATTAGCTCGTATATTCTTTTCTACTCCTCCTTCTTCCCATATCCCTGCTTCCCCCATACAATTAATGCTGTCGCCTGTAGCATACACAGTCATTTTTATCCACTAGCAGGAGCAGCACCTTGCATTAAATTCTGCCCAAGGGCTTGTGGATGAAAATACCTGTGGGGATACGTAGGGCTTGAGTTGAATAAGGTCACCCTAACGTAATTTTCATGATGTATTTTAGAAATGTTACTGTCAGAAACAGCCAAGGAGAGGAGTGTTGGGCACTCTCCACTGTTCAGGAGAGTGTTTTTGGAGCTATGTTAAAGCTTTGTAAGTGAGGAGAAACAGTTAAATAGCACCTGATGCCTTTACAGTGTTTCTGCAGTCAACGCCATGGTCTGGCTCCAGGTTTTTTGGGGGGAGTAAATTTGGTTTTGCACGTGTCTCAGACATCTGTCTTGTGTACTTAGAACTGTCATTCAGAGTTGACTTCTACATTTCCCCCCAGCCCCTTTTTTTAGTAGGGAAATGCCAGCAGTAAAATAAAACTGGAAGCACTAAAGGCTAGGGAACTATGTGTAAGCAAGTGAGGGTGGCTGACCTGAGCTTTCGTACAGCGATGTATGAATGATGTTCATTGCATCCCGTGTTCACTGCCTCTGTATCACTGCACACCTCTGAGGAGAGCCTAGCTCTGCCTTCTTGGCATCTTCCAAATAGGTGATTGACACCAGTAAGGTTTCCTTCTTTCTTGCTTTCTCCTCTTAAGGCTGAACCAATCTGGTTGTCTCAGTCTCTTCTTGTGCATCGGATGCTCAAGCCTCCAAGGCGTCAGGTGGAATTGCACCAGAAAATCCCTGTCTGTCGGGTACTGGCAAGCCCAAAGCTGGACACAGGTCTCCAGGTGCAGTCTCAAGTGCTGAACGGAGTGGAAGAAAAATCTCTTTCCAGGGCCTGCTGGCTGCACTTTTGCAAGTATAGCCCAATGCCTGCATGGCCTCCTTTGGTATAAAACACACTGCTAGCTCATACAAGAAACAAGAGTGAACAAGAAACACTCTGGATTGCATTTTTACACATTTAACCATCTTGTCCAAGCAACAGTGCCAAGAGTTCTTGTAGTTTTTTGAACAGGAGGCGGTGCTGGGGGATCCTGATCACTTTTAAGAATACTTGTGCTTCACCCTAACAAGTGATAGTTTTGTTCCAATGTGAATCTTACCTTGAGCTTCTGCACTGATGCAAAATTTCACAGGTTTGCTAGTCCTGCTGCTAGTAAGTTGTACTTGGGCATTAAGAAGGAATTTCTAAAGGAACATGACTTGGTTCCATAACTTTGTCCTTGCCTCACACTGAGCTTTTGAGGTTGCAAATGCCATCCTGCAGCAAATGCTCTGTCTTCCCTTGTCAGCAAGTCTCTTGGGCAAGCTCCTGCTTCTGCTCCCTATCAGTTTTCCCCCTGTACTTGTAGTTGTTTCTATCAACTCTGGAGTCCTTTAAAGTTAATGCAATTGCTTGAAGGTCTGCATCTGGCGAGAATCTGTGCGTTAGGTTGCAGTTACACAACAGATTGTTCTGTCATGTAACTTCTTGTTTCCTTCTGGGTAAAAATTATGCCAAAGCTGCTATTACTGTAGCATACACTACTGCCATAAAGTGTAGCTTACCGTGGAGCCAGCTGTGCTGCGGAAAACAGTCATACTACAATGTCATTGGGGTTTCTGGAACTGGTGAGGCTGGGAAGTGATGCTTTCTTGCAGTTTGGCCGGGACCTGATCAAAATGTAGCTGTGGCTTTGTGCTGGAGCATCCCGTCGCTGCGGCTGCCTAGCAGCTGTTGGGCTGTGATTAGTTAGCTCAGCAAACGCTCTCTCTGCTGGGTGGGTTATTTGCAGGACAGTGCATGTGTTTGTGCACACACGTGGATATATGCATATATAGTAATGTGATATAGTGGAAAATAGCTTGCTGTGATGGTGGACTTTCTCTGTTAGATTGTTTTTCATGGGGCAGTAATAGAGCAGTGAGCATTTCGCTTTGGACTGAGCAAGACATTTGGAAAAAATACTAGGTTTTCTTGGAGCACTATTGGTTAGATTCCAAATTTTTAATCAACTTGATATTTAACCATTTGATACCTTTTAAGTTCACGAACACTGAATTAAATCCTCCAGAATGTATGGCTGGTCCTCTCCTTACGTGTCACTTTAAGCTGCAGAGGGTAGTTGTGCCACGTCTACCCCTTCACTCTCAAAGTAGAAAAACCATTGGCAAATTATGGGTGGCAGCTAAGGTAGAAACCCTTTAAATATTTTTTTCAGAGAATATTAAATTAGATCTGTGTAAACATAAAATTTATATTTATTAATGTGTGTGAGTGTGTAAATATAGATATATAAATGGTCCATGACTATTTCTTTCTCTTAAATGGTACTTTACACAGACTTTTTATACAATATGTTGGTAAATTCCCGCACCAGGCACTGATTCTGAAAGAATGATGTTCCTATTTTTATAACAGATGTGGACAGCCTGTAGAAGCAGCTTTACTTCAGCGGTTGCTTTCATTCCTCTCACAGAGCAGAAGAGATGATTTGGTACTTGCATCTTGCTCGTGCAGGAGCCCTGCTTCTGGCCTTGTCGTGTTTTCAGCAACCCCAGTCTGTGCTGCTTTTCTGGCAAGAAAATCCCCAAAATGGCACTAATGAAAGCTGGAAGCCTTTCTAGTCTCGTATTATCTCTAGATGTGGTATCAGGGAGCTCTCTACAGATTCTGCTCTGTAAGTAATGGGACCTTATTGCAACAGAGGAAATTGATTGAGGGTCCGTGAGGATGCTGTAAGGTTGAGGAATTCCTCCCTGTCTGTCCGTCTGTCAGGTGGATAAGCTAGCACTGGCGCACTGAGAAAGAGTTTCTTTTCCTCCATGGTGAGATTATTCTCCTTTTGCAATACTTTTCTCTCTTTATGGTGCATGAGGTGTGTGTATACCCTTAAAAGCAAATGTGTAAGATTTTTCTGATGTTCACATTCACAGAGTAATTTTTACCTTACCGGTCAAATTTCAGTCCTGGTTTAACTCCATGCATTTTGACCCACTTGGGCCTTTTGAGAACTATTCTTAAATACAGATCATACTTGGTTTCCTAACCCTTAGGGCTCTTACAGAAGTAGCAGTTCCTTTGTAAGGACCTGAGTGAATGCTTTGCCTCGGTTTCTCCTTACTTTCTGGTGGTTGGGCTTTGATATTTAAGGGAGAATAGGATATTAAGGTGATAGAGTAACCAGAATAAGGGCATAGAAAGGAAATGGCTTTCCTCCTCAGCAGAAAAACGAACGCCCTTGCAACAAATAGATTTCCCCTAGTGTTGGATTCTTTGTCTGCCACTGGATTAAGCAACGCACCCAGTACCCCAGACCTTGGCACCCTTGCCATGATCGAGACCCTTCGGTCTCACTTCTGCCGCACTCGGTTTCATTTAAAGCAGTACAAAAGAAAGCCTTCCCTAAAGCTAAGGGCAATGTTGAGGAGAAACGTCTGTTAGCTGAAGAAAAATTAGATGTAAATGGAGCAGAAAAAGTGACATTTCCTTCTGTTTCACTGCCTTGCTGCTAAAAGTCTGGTGCAGAAGATCCTGATGTTCTGCTGATCTATGTGCTGCTCCTCGGATGTGGACAGGCTGCTAAGTAGGCAGGTTGGTTCTGTAGCAAATGGCTTGCTGTAAGCCTAAACTCACTTTATTCCTCCCCTCCCTGGTGGTCTTAAAGTGAGGGGAACCAGAGTATTGTTGTTTGTAAGATCTTTTTAATGGAAAAAAATGTGTTTTGTTTTTTTTTAAAAAAAAAAGTATTCAAATGTACCAATATGGAATGGTTTAAAAATACAAAAATCTTACAAGACAGTAGGTTGTCTTGGTTTCTGGACGTGCTGTTTGTACCACGATGAGACTGGCCTTGTCCAGCCTGCCAACCTCTGTGTAGCTGAGAAGTGCGTTCAAGAGTCTGTAGCTATCCAAAGAACTGTTATCCAAAGGACTACTAACAGCTGTTTTAAGATGAATCAAAAGATACGTGAGCAACGGATGGTAAAGCTGGAAGTCGTGGTCAGATTCTGCAATGTTTGCTTTAAAGAAAAAAAAAAGGCAAAACAACCAAGAATTGGAGTCTTCACCTGTTCTGTGCGAATGCATTCCCACCGAGTCCTCCAGGGAAGGCTGCGGTGAGACAAGGACCTGGAATACCTCAGTGGTTTGACGGACGTGTGACTGGTTTTGCTATGGAGATGGAGAGCCGAACCTTACCTCTCTCTCCTAGATTTGGCACTTAATTTAAGGAATCGTGTGATGGGGCGGGCAAAAGCCATGCTTGCATTTCAGTTCATGGTTTTGCCTGTACAAGACACCTCCAACAGCTATTTTTTTTTTTTGCTTTTTTTTTTTTTTACAGCCGATATCAAAAGTATTTTTTGTGACTTGTTTTCATTATCAGTGCTTTTCGCAAAGCAGGTGCGTATCCCAAAGGGGAAAGCTCCAGCTGGGGCAGTGGATGTGAAGTTCATCTTTACCAGCCATGTTGCAGCACTGCTCCTGCAAGATGCTGAGCTGCGCGGGCAGACCGTGGCTTGCGTGAGGGGGTCGGCTGCATCCCGGTGGTGCTGACACGGCGAATACAAGCGTCCAAGGAGCAGGACCTGCATTTTCGCATCAAATGGGATACAGTGGTTATGTTTTTGTTTTTTTTAATATGGAGCCATACTTTTTTTTTAAAGTAATTGGAGATCTGAATGTGATTTCTAATGTATCAAGAACGTTAATATTTTAAAGCTATAACAAAGTTTTAAATTTCTACTATTTTTTTTTCATTTATTTTAACTGTTCTGTTCTGTTACCTTAATTTTGATGTATGTGGTTGGGGAGTGTTGCTTCTCCTCTTAGCATTTGTTTCTATAACCAGAAATAAAATTATATATGAAAGAGAAGATACCCTGAAATAGCTTGCTGCTTTTGAGTGACAGACTTGCATGCTTCCAGTGTAGTACTGTAGGGGGGTTAAGATTCCTGCAGCAGTCGGTGGTCAAGCCTGCCACCTTCTCACGATGAACCTCGTGCAGTTGAACCTTCTGGACACAGCACTGTCTTAACGAATTGTGGTTGGCTTCAAATGAGATGCAAACCTTCATAATAATGCAAAGCCAATGATTTTGGCAGCTCACTGTTCCACTCTAACTGAGCAAGCAGGTATTTTTTCCTATAGCAGATCTTATTAGGAGAGAGTATTTTTGCATGTTTTCCCCTTCATTACCTTCATTGAATCGCGTAGGAAGGAAGTGTGTGTTCGGATAGGTTGCTGCATTTCAGAGTTTACAGATACCTGTACAAGTGTTCAAGATGCATAATCCTCCCCTTGGGGGTTATAAACCATTCCTCAAGCTCTAGGTTTAATTTCATCAGGAACCGAAACATAGTGATATTTTGAAAGGTAAACTACTTTGGTATATTTGCCTGGAATTGATAATAAGTGTTTTGTTCAAGTGTATGAAGACAAAATATTTCTGTACCCACTCTACCCAGGTTAAATAGTTACCTTTGTCTTCCCTTGTCTTCTTAAAGGAGGTGGAATTTAAGTTCTTGGTTTATTTGACTAATGAAAGTCATTCTGAGTTCCAACATTGAATAGGATTTTTTTTTTAAGACCACTGTTGACATAAAGTAGCTGCGTATGACTTAACATTTCCAAATGCTTAAAACAGAAATCTTTGCTGTGTAGCAAAGATATTCACCCGGAGCCTTTTTTTGGCATCTTAAAATTGTCCTTTCATCTCTGGCTCCCTGTGCACATCAGGCATGTTTCCTAATGCAGCCAGAGGAGAAGGCGTTGGGGAAAACCTGAATCTTCTGCTTGCTCCCCTCTGTGCGTCAGCCTGCTGCCTCTAATAGCTTTGACTGTTAACAGCTGGGATGATGGATGCTGCTGCTGCTGCTTCTGAGGGCAAATGGGAGCTGATGCTTTGGTGGCTAATTGCCAAGGCACACTGTTAATGAACTTTTATGCTGGGGGAACCGTAGGGCAGAGAAGTACCAAAGGGCAAAGCGCCAAGCTGCCTGGCGCAGCGTCCTCTCCTCCCCACAGGCTGATGCAGAGCGCTGCAGTAAGAGCTTCAGGCTTATTAGCAGTCAGGAGGAAAGACATGTCTAATGGGGAAATGTTAATGCCTTTTAACCTTTTGGAAGCTGTGAAGACCACCTGCTGAGCAGCTATTTTTATCATCTCTTGCCCTTTTTGGAAAGCATCATTTTCGAACGGGTCACAGAAAAGGCTGATGGCGTCTTCTGCTGTCACGCTTTCTGCCACGTCTCTGCTGTGCTTTCTTGTAGGTTTGAATCCTGAGAGCTCCTCTCCTTAATGTTGTGCAGGATGGCATCGGAGCCAGGCTTTGCTTTGAGCTCCTGAGCGTGGTGCCTGACGTTCAGGGTGGCTGGAGGCCCGTCGGCCCTTCTTCTGTAGGACTCCTGGCCGTGGCGAGGGCTGTGCTCCCCGCCATGTGAAGAGCCCAGAGCTGCCCCTCTCCCACGTGGGGAGTAATACCAATATAATCTCAAACTAGATTTATGCAGTGCATTTTGCCATCACCCCTTCTGCTGGCGTGCGGAGTATTTGTCCCGATGCCCCCCCCTCCCGGAACCTTCCCTCCGGGCGGAACCTTGGCGCAGCAGCACCGCGTCCCCCCGGAGCCGTCCGCTGCGGACCGCCCGCCTCTGGGGGACCGCTTTGGCCGCGGACCGAGGCGTCCGCCATGTTCTCGGCGGCGGCCGAGAGCTTCCTGAGGCAGGCCCGGTACCGGCGGCACGGGGCTGGGGTGCGGGGGGCTCGGGCCGGTCCCCGGGCAGTCCCCGGGCCTTGCGAGGGCCGGAGCTCGGCCCTAACCCCTGTCCGCTCTCCCCCTGCAGGGAGGCCCAGCCGGAGGAGCTGCAGAGGTTCGCCGCCCGCGTCGCCGCCCAGCTGCAGGGCCCCGAGCCGGGCCCCGAGGCCGCCGCCTGCCTGCAGAGGCTGCACCTCGTCGTCGCCGCCAGCAAGTACCCCCGCAGGTCGGTGCGGGCCCGGCGGCTCTCTGGAGGCCAAACGTTACCGTTTGGGACAGAGCGGGGGGCTGGCGCTTTGAAAACCACCCGCCCTGTTTTTAAAACACTGGGTTTGGTGTAAAAATAAAGCCTGCTTGCTTGCCTTTTCCCATTCCAAACTAGAAAGCAACGACCTTCTTTTTCAGTGTGTGAAGCGAGAGTTTGTATCCCTGTGCTCTTTCAAGCTGTGTGAAGGGACAACATTCAGAAGCGGAGATAATAATTAACACATTAACCAGGGTTTCAGTCAAGGGAGATCATCCCAAGGCCATGAATATTGAGGAAATAAACGCCTGAATCTGTTGTTGCCTTGCACTGATGCCTTACTGTGATGTTGCAGGCTAGATGGCGAGATTGTGGGACTGTTGCAGAAGGTGCTGTGTTCCTCCAAGTGTCCTGAGCAGATTCAGTTGTTATGTGCTGCCATCCTGAGAGAGATGTCGCCTTGCAATGATCTGAGCCTCTCTTGTGATAACATTCAAGATACAAAGCTCCTGAGTCTGGTATCCTCTGTCCTTTTGGCTCAGGTAAATGACATGCAAGTCAGAAGTGTTCTCTCATTTATATGGATTTGTGTTTTGATTCTTCCTTGTTTGCTGAGCTCAAGGAGAATGAAAACTAGTTGAAAGTATCCAGCAGAAGACAGAATTATTTCTGTGCTCATTTAAGGAACTTAATTGTTCTGCTTTTTGTAGGAAAAAAGGGGTGCTTTTTTTTTTTTCTTCAAGTATTTGATAACAAAGACTTCATAAAATTACACTGTATAAGGAAGGGGTGAGGCCTTATATATATTATATATTATATGTATTTTAGCCACTTTGGAATCACTTCTTTAACACATGACTGGACGTGGTGCAATGAGCAGCAGCCCTCAGGAATGCACCCCTACTTCAGCAGAGCCTTTAAAAATGTCTTCTATATTTGTTGCTGCTTTGGGTGGAAATCATCTTCCTTCTCTCTGCCTGCCTGCCCACCCATCTTGGTTCTGCAAAGCTGATGTTCTTTTATAAAGCTTTTTGCGTACCATAATTCACAGCCTCTAGTGTTGCAGTAGGAGCTGGAAACCTGCCGCAGATTTTAGTTCAGTCAGATTTTCCTCTTGAGTAGCAAGAGATGTGTCAGCAACACAAATAAGCAGCGCTATCATTTGCAGTAGGCAGCAGCAATATATCTGTGGGGTGGGGAGAGGTTGTCTCTTCCTTTTTCCTTCACTGAACAGATCCCCAAACCTTAAAATTCCTTGTCTGTATGTTCCTTTCATAAATTTATCTACACCTATTTGCTCGAGAAGCACAGAAAGTAGCCCCAGTCGTAGATGAGGTTCTGACTTGAAGTTTCTCGCTGGAAGCTTGCTTGTAATTTCCTGATTGCTTCTAGTGATCAGGTACAAATCTGACTATTAGATGGGGAGGGTCAGAGTTTGGTGTTTGTTCGCTACCTGCAGCAACCAGCTGTCCCAGACCCTGAGCAGCAGAGAAGGTTTACTTTTTGTTGGCACGATGACATTGGCAGGGAAAGAAAATCTCTGGGAAGGCTGAGTCCACCCGTCATTGCTAACAAAGTCGTCTTGGACAGAAGGGTTTGATGGCATCTCAGAACCACAGCTGTAACAGCTTTATTTTCCTCATTGTGAGGATACAGCCTGAGCAGAGAGTCCTCTAATGTGTTGCAGCAGTCCATTTTCTGCTCATAAGTTTCTGATTTAACAATTGAGCTAGCAAACAGACCACATGGGGAGCAGTTAATGCTCTCTGCTCTCAAAACGATGGCTCAGAGCAGCGTTAAATGTGAAGGCATCCACTGCAGTTTTTAATTTCCACTCGAGGTGATGATTGTCCACAGACGTTGCTCCATCAAAGCACTCTCCCGTCCTGGGATCTGTGGATTCACATTGCAGAAGAACTCTCTAATATATGGTAAAATAGCCTGTGAGTTCCTTTTATCTTTGACGCTGGTATTGGTACTTGATCGAAGAGTTTTGTGTGGTGTTGGTCTCTAGCGCTGTTAGGAGATGACCTGCCTAACTTTACCTCTCCTTTACTTTTAAGGGAGACAAGAAGGCTGAAGTGGCTGCTGTGGGGCAGCGTATCGTAAAAGTCCTTGAAGGAAGGCTGCCTGAGGGTCAGAGTTCTCGGTACCTTCTTCCTGTCTTGTCCAATGTCATCAGTCTTTCACCAGAAGCTCTAACTGAAGGTAAATATATAGGAGACCTGGGACTACTGTCTGGAAGTGATCTGTGGAGTGATCAGAAGGGCCTCTGAGGGCTTTGGATGTGAGTAGGACTTGGAAACGGCTGTTAAAAGTGACATCTCTGCCACAGGGAAAGTGAACTTCTTGGGTGGGGTACATTCCACCCCTTAAAAACTGGGCTGGGCCTTCAACTGCTTGGATTCCTTCCAGGGGCCAGAATCTCTGCTCTGTTCAGATTTGTGTCAAATTAAGCTGTACCCTAGCCAAGGTCTTCAGATACTGCAGGTGTGTGAAATTGTAGCTGTCCTGAAGAGCTGGCTGAGCGGGCAGGATTACCTGCCTTAGCTTCTGTGTGTCCTGTGTGAGGAATTTCTGCCTTTGTCTGCAGAGGTGAAGCCAGCCGCTGTCTGAACGGGTCTGACAGTGTTTAAGCACCTTTGTCCTAATAACAGCTGTGAGTGGAGACAAAGGAAAAACCATCTCTGGAGTGATTTGGTACCAGAAGTCCTTGGTTCTAGCACTCACTCCCTGACTTTTTCTCTGAGGAAACAGACAAAACAAGAACATGGCTAGGAGGGAGAGAAGGACACCAGGAACCTAAAGCGGTGTGAGGAGGGTAGGGCACCCACCTTGGGGTGCATTTCTTTGCTGACTGCTCGGTCAGGGACAGCTCTAAGCTGGAGGAAAAGTACAGCAAGTGAAGGGCAGCGGGGAAGTGTTGCAGAGGCTGCTTCTCTGCTTGGTCTAGCAATGACCTTGTGACTTTCTTTGTACAGAGCAGACCAATGTAGTCAGCAAAAAGATGGCCGACTGGCTGAGGTACGCAAGTATTCAGCAAGGAGTCGCTCAGCCTTCTGGAGGCTTCTTCTCCAATCCCAGAACCAGGCAGGTGAGCGCTGAATTGCTGCTGTTATCTCACACGGGTATTTGCTAGTCAGCAGCTTGCTGTTACAAGTTCCCCAAATCAACTTCTTTTGATAAAGAAGGGCTCAGAGGAGTTTTCTTTGCCTTCTCATAGTCTCTCCCTGTGGGTCTAACCTGCTGCGTCTTTTCTCCCAGCCTGGCCCTGTCACAGAGGTGGATGGTGCCATTGCCACAGACTTCTTCACGGTGCTCTCGCTGGGTCAGTACTACACGGAGGACCAGTGGCTCAACATGCAGGCCTTCTCCATGCTGCGGAAATGGCTGCTGTGCTACGGGGGCAAGGGGTTGAACGCACCTAATTCAGGTACGAGCTGAAGGACTGCAGACCAGCGTGGGTTGCACCCCCAAGAGGTGCGTGTGTTCTGAGGCGATGAACTGGCTGCACCAGAATCCCAGCAAGTGGCAGGAGTGTGGGCGAGAGTTCAGATCTCTTGGACTTAAGAGCAGGGACCTTTGGGAAGGAATATCACAAAAACCCCTGACTGATCCTTACTGACCCTTTTGCAAGGAGTTACTAATTCAGTGGGTTCCCCAGTTTCAGGTAAAATGCCGTGGGTCACTGAGAAAAAAGGCCCAGGGGGTGGAAGACAACATCTCCTTAAAGTTCCTGTGAGAATGCCTTCTTCCCTCGCCTCCTCTACCTCTCAGTGCACCTGGGGACAGACAGCTCCCTCTCTGTTGCTCAGCAGCTACTGAACTACAGTGCCCGTGATGTGACCTGATGTGGTAACGTTTATTCTGTAGGTAACAGATCAGAAATGGATGAGTCTGTTATGTCCATGGTCTCAACCACATCCACATCTAGTCACCTGCTTCCCCCGAAGGAGCGCCTGCGGGAGAAAGCCTTCGAGTACTGTCAGCGGCTTATTGAGCAGAGCAACAGGCGTGAGTTTTGCCTTGGAGCTTTCTTGGTAGTGTTGTTGAAAATGCTTCTGCTTTGCTGCTTCTGTGGGCTGGGATCTCACTCCCTGGAGACACGGGACTGGCTGCAGCTGCTGGTGCAGGTCATTGACCATCCCTGGGCTGGGATGTTGGGAAGGATTTTAAGGCAATGCCCTCGTTCTGCCTCCTACCCTTAATTTGCAGGGGGGCTGTAGAGCCTGGTTCTTATTAGCCTTGAGCTGGGATCAGTATGTGTTCCCACCTGTCTTGAAATCTGGATTAGTGCTCGAACTGACAGCCTCATATTGCTGCTTGGACCCGGAGTTTAACTTTGACTTCCATCTCTGGCAGAGGCCCTGAAGAAGGCTGATGGAGACCTGCAGAAAGCTGTAAGTTTGCAGAGCTGGGGCTGAAGCTCTGGGAAGCTGTGCCGTGGCTTCCCCCACTCTGATCTGGCTCTCTGCTCTCCTGCAGTGTCTCATTGAGGCAGTGACAATCATGGACATCATCTGCAAACAGGACTCCTCCTACGTGTACCGCGCGGCTGCCTTCCTGAAGGTCCTGCACAGCAGGATCAGCGGCGATGCCACTTATGCCAGGGCGCTGCTGCCCATTGCCCAGTTCTTCCTGAATCACGGTAAGCCATCAGCTCTCACCCTCTCTTCCAAGGTCTCGCATTCTAACAGCACAGCCTTTTGTCCTGGCAGTTTGCTGGCTGCCAGAGGTCATAATTGAGCCTTGGCTGTACTGTAGGATGGTGATCTCACTCCTGGAGACCCAGGAGCTGGGCTGTCCTCTGTGTGTGTGTCGCTCTTTTTTTTTTATTTTGTTGTTGTTGTTGCTTTTTAAGAAGAACATGCTCCAGACTTAGCTTTTCCATATCCCCTAGAGCCCCTGTTGGCAGGGCTGCTGGGTGAGCTGTGCTCAGGAATGTGCTGTATCCTCCCAGGCGAGATGGCAGCTGTGGACTCGGATGCGATCTATAAACACTTACTCACTGATATCCCGGCTCAGCTCTTCCACAACGCATCACTGGCCTTTGAATTTGTCCTGTTCTGCAAAGAAAACAGCCAGCTCTTCGCTGAGACCTCCAGCATATTCAGGCAGAGCTTCCCAAACCTCTTTAAGGTACAGTTTGCAGGAACAGCACAGGAGACAGCCTGCTGCGCTTCCCTTCTGTGCCCCTAGAACCTTCTGTTTGCCCTTCAGCACACCCCAGAGCCTGCCGTGTGCCACTGTGACAGTGCTGGGGAGGGCGTGGGCAAGAGGGATGGGTGAGAATGAGTGTTAAAAAACAAGTGTGAGTCTGAGGTGGAAAGAGGGTTCTGATAGTGATTAGCGCTGCCAGGAGAGGAGAGTCTGGTTTAGTATTATTAGCAGGGAGCACAGTTGGTACACAGCAGTTTGGTTTTGGAAGACTTCAGAAAGTTGCAGATTGACAGCCACTGAATCAGCTGCTCGATGCATGTGTTGAGCCACCAGCAACATCCCCAGCTCTTCACTGAACCCCTAGTCTTCTCTGTTTCTGCTCTTCCGAAGTGACTTTCCCTTTCCCATCCCTTATAGTCACAGTATGAGAACTGTCTGGGCTGCGTAGTGGAGTACTGGGGACAGTACAGCGCTTTTTGCTTGTTTCTTGCAGTTCCTGGCGTGGAACAGCCCACCTCTTATCTCTGAGTTTGTGGACCTTCTCCCATTTCTGCTGGACGCAGGTACAGCCATTGAGATCTTCCATTTGCTGCTTGACCTGCCCTGTCTGACAGCAGCCCTGGATGTCCAGATGAGGTAACGCTACCTTCTCTTCCGCTCGCTTGCTAATCAGAGTCTTGACATTGACCACACTCTTCTCTGAGCCTCAGCTGCCCTCTGGCTGCTGCTGTCAGAGAGTGAGAGGCATTTACTGCAGTCGGGTTAACACAAAGCTGCACAGGCATCAGCCCAGTTTTCCCAGTAATGTGGTGTGCATGGGGAGGGAGATTAACCAGCTCTTACACTTTAATGCTGGACTGCCTCTGGTTGTTAGGGAGTTGTTGGCAGTCCCCTCTCCATATCCAGCTCCAAACTGTTGCCTTGTGCTGCTTGGAGTGTCTGCCATGCGCCACTGCCTTGGCACAGAGGTGTGGCCTAGCTAGTCTTCCCTCCTTGCTCTTACCCCTTTTTACTGGCTCTGTTCTCCTGGAGGCAGACACAAGTTCATCCTAAAGTCATTAGGGAGTGGAGGGGTCTGTATCTCTGCTCTTCATTTTCTTCCCTGTCATTAGCAGCTCCTTCTGGAGTGCTTAGAAAAGGGAGTCATCCTAGAAGCAAGAAGTTTGTGGGCTTTGGTGCCTGAGGGTGCAGAGTCTCATTTTCCCGTTTCCCGGGAGTGATACAGAAGCAGTTCTGGAACTATTGCCGGAGTCCAGGGCTCTGAGCTCAGCGCGGGGACTTTTTCTCATCACTTCAGACATTCTGGTTCTCTGGCTTCCAGGGTGCCTGGATTAGACCAAGCTGCTGTCCCTGTTTCAGTGTTAAGGGTATTACTCCACTGTTCAGGATCCAGCTGCGGCCTGGATCATTCTCATAATTCATCACGTTCTGCGTTTGCCTCCTTCTAGGTCGACCTCTGCCTCCGAGAGGGCTTCCTGCGACCCGGCTGTGAAGCCAGCCACCTGCCTGGAGGCCTTTCGCCATCCCCTCTACAAGAGCGCCTTCCAGTACCTTCTCCGCATCGAGTCTGCTCCTGAAGACCCTCCAGAGAGGTAGGAGGCTGCTGCAGGGGACTGCCACAAGGGTTTGGGTCAGCTGTCCAGGTCTAGGAGGCAGCTCTGGGACTGCTGGGAAAGGCTTTGTGGAGGTGTAGGGAAGGGAGGCCTGGAGAATACTTGGGAACAGGCCTTTTTTGTTGCCCACAGGCTGATTCCACTTCGGCAGCTGCTGGGATCTCTGGCCAGCAGCCCAAGGGTTGTGCAGTGTGCAGATACCGTCCCTGTCTTACTGGAGCTCTTTTTCAGTGTGGTGGCAGAGGTAGGCCCTTTTGGGGAAATCCCAGGTGTGCTGTGGGGATTTCTTGTTACGTGAAGAACAGTCACAGACACAAAAGTATTAAGACACTGCAACTTCAAGAGAGAGATGTATGAGGGGGTGATGGGATGGTCTAATTCTGGCGTAGGCCCACACTGAGCTGCTCACTTCATCCAGAAAGCAGAAAAGCTCCACGGTGCAGCGTTCACACTGTTCTCAGGCGGATGTAAAGGAGGTGCACGTGCAGAGTGAGTGCCTAGCTGCCTTAGTGCACTGCTCCCTTCATGCTAAATCGGGCTGTTTCTATGCTAACTTAGTCTTCTCTGGCTGGTTAATTTGTTTTTCGGCTGCTGGGAGTCACTGGTGTTGCTGAAGCGAGGGCTGTTTCTCAGTTTGCAGATGGTCCGCTGATAAACCAGCTGGTGGTGCTGCTGCTGCAGAGGAGCGACCAGCTCTATGAGATCCCAGCATTTAAAGATGACGTGCACAGGTGAGACAAAACAGGAGGCCCAAACACGTTCTCAGCCCTCCCACTGGCTGCGGCCTGGCTTCCAGGGACAGCGCAGGAGTTGTTTCAGTCGCTGCTGCGACTTATCTTGGGAGGGTGCAAAGTGGGACCCCCTCAGCCCTGCTGGAGACTATGAGCCCTGCTGGATCTCATGGTCTGAGATCTCTCCGTCTCTTCTCTTCCAGGGTGCTGAGCTCGCAGCTGGTGATGCTGTGCAAACTGCACCCTGCACTCATTGTGGAACTGTCCAAGGAGCTTCTGGAGTTCTCGGGAACTGTCAGCAACATCCAGAACAAGGAGGCTGTCTTCACCCACGTGGTAAGTGGGGCCTGCCTGCTTCTGCCACAGGGCGCTCCAGCTGCGGTGCGGTCTGTTGGTTGCCTTCCCTTTCCTCCTACTGTGTCCTAGCATTAGATACTTTGATTTGCCATTCCCTAAAAAATGATGAGATCCCCTTTCCTGTGCTTTCCCTGAGCACGTTCACCTTTGCTTCAGGTCTGGGCTATCGGAGAGTACATGTCTGTGTCCTACGACAAGCGCTGCACTGTGGAGCAGATCAACAGGTTCTTTGAGACTCTTGAGGCCGTGCTGTTCGAAGTCACCCAGGTCCGACCGCTGGCCAGCATCCCCAGCTATGCGCCCCGCGCCATCACTGTCCTTATGACTGCCTTGACCAAGCTGGCAGCTCGCAGCCAGGACTTGATCCCCAGGTAAGGACAGAGGGCAAAGGGCTGAAACACGCGGATCTGATGAGTCCGAGCGTAGATGTTTGCCAGTGTTATACGACGGAACCTGAAACTGAAAGAGGACTGAAGAAAAAAGTTGTAGAGGAGCAGTTTGGGGAAGTGGGATTCGTCTGGTGACTTAACGCTCTGTGCGTCAGCAGGAGGGGTGGTTGGCTTCTGGAGTTTGCCTTCAACAGTCTTTTGGGGTACACAGGCTAAAGTAGTGACCTTGCTGGGTGCGAAGATCCTGCCAGCTGAAGTTCCTGTCCTTCTCTTCTGCAGAGTATCCTTGTTCCTGTCCAAGATGAGGACGTTTCTGCAGAGCCCTGCTGTCACCTCTGTGTATTGTGAGGAGGACCGTGAGGAGATCCTTACCCGGGCAACTGAGCTCATGAACCTGCTGAAAATGCCAAGCGTGGCTCAGTTCGTGTTCACGCCATCTGTGGATGCGGCCCGCAGCCGGTTTCAGAAGGAGGTGAATGACACCCTCCCTTCTGCCCTGAGAATAGTGACCCGACTCCTAGAGCCAGCTCCTGGCTTTGTGCCGGGGTGAGGGCTTGGGGTTTCTGGGAAGCTCCAGCCTCGACTGTGACTAATCTGAGACAGCCAACGCTCAAGGCTGAGGCCCTGCTCTAAACCGGGAATGAGGAACAAGGATTGTGAGTGAAACAGAAATCAGGAATAAGTAGAGCTGAGGCCGCCTTTTTGGTCTGAGCCGTTTGTACACCTCTCTTCCAGCACTTCTTATTTTTCTACCTCCTATGTTTGTCCTACCTCTCTTTGGCCAGTATGGATTGAAAATACCAGTGGATTTGTGTGAATGGGGCAAGTGAGTGAGTGCCTGCATTAATTCCCTGCTAGCACATCACATCCCTTTGGGGACGCGTTTCCTGTGTGAGGTGGGGGAAGCAGAAGTGACTCCATTAAATCTGTTGTGAGCCCTCACTGGTCTTCTGTCTTACCGTCACAGTGAACACGTACAGATCTGAGGGACCAGACAAGGAGCTTAGAGAGATTTATTGATCCAGTTTACTGCTGACACCAAGAGCATTTTGTAGTGTACATCAGCCCCATGTCGAACAGGTGCCATGCTGTGTTCTGTACCTGCACAAGGAGTTTATACACGGTAGAGCTGTACAGTATTAACAGACGGGGAAGTAGATATGTCCCATTGCTCCTCCCAGGAGAAGCAAGCTCTCATGCACAACAGTAAATAGCAGGGTTTATTTACAGTCTGTGTCTGTACCTGACTGCACTGTGAGCAACATCCAGCTCTGGGGCTGTTTCCAGCCTCCAGGTGTGCCCGGGGAGTCAGGCTCCATGGGGAGCTGAGGATTTCGCTCTGGTACTACCAGAACTGGTCAGGGTGCAGCCCTGATGCTGTCTAGTGCAAACCAGGCGTACCCTGCGCCCTCGCTCCTGGGCAGGGGGTGGTAAGGAGCGCCTGCAGATTCCCCTGGGGCTCTAGGCAGCGCGTTTCCTGCTCCGCGGGCCTCAGGAGGGCTCCTGCCGAGCTCTGCAGAGGGTATCCAGGCCAGCCTACGTGAGTCAAAGGCGAGTGAATCACCAGGAGCCCTGAGCCTTTGCTTGCCTGCCTGGTGCAGCTGAGTCAGGGGCCAAGTGGTGCGGAGTTCCCGGTGCCTGCTGGAGCCAGGCCGGGTGGCACGAGCACAGCCTAGCAGGGAAGCAAGGCACGAGTATCTCTGTGAAGGTGCTTTGTCCGTCTCGCCCTGGAAAAGGCAGGCCAGGCTCTGTTGGACTCCGGTATGTGGAGTTTTTTTCCCTGCATGGATTATTTTGACACCTCTCTCCTGCAAAGTGCGAGGCTAAGCACAGAAACCGAACTCTAGCAATGAAATATCTGAGGTTTAATTAAGGCCATCCGCTCTAAGCATCCCCCTTTTAGCATCACAATCCTCGGAGAGCCGTTGTGAGATGCCACGTTAACATCTGATTTGCTGCCAGAGCCTAGGCCACGCAGGTTTAAGTACAGGGTGTGATGTAGGGCTTTATGGCAGGCTGTTTTAATAGGGTTCAGCTAAACTAGGTCTCGCTATCTGTCTATATGTGGAAATCAGGTCGGGTTTATCCCGCTAATGTCGCTAAAAGCGCGCACAGGACTTGGCGGGCAGGAGGCTGCGTGTGCAGGGGACCGGGCAGCCGCACGGTGGAGCTGCCAGCTCGGCTCTGCTGAGGTCGTGTTTGCAGAACTGCTGCTGGGACTTGGAGGGGATCCTGACTTCCCCAGGGGATCCTGACCTCCCGAGGGGATCCTGACTTCCCAAAGGGATCCTGACCTCCCGAAGGGAGCCCGTCGGCCTGGCCGCAGCACGCGCTTCTGAGATGCTCTGAGCTGGGTAGGAAAGGGTGGCAGAGCCGGGCAGTAAATCTGCTGCGTGGGGCAGGATGAGAGCACCCCGCTCTCAACGGGCCTGCCCCCGGGACTTGGGGAACTGCTGGTGGTGTCAGCCCTTTGCTGAAACTGCATCCCATCCCGCTGGGGGCAGCGTGATTGTAGCCCAGCAGCAGAAGGCACCTGGCTTCGGGCATGGCCACAGGGACTCCTAGCAAGGCATCCTGCTTGGGATCCCGCTCCTGGTTGTTGTGCTGCGTTTACCACCCCAGAGCTGGGTGCCTGCCCTGGCTCTGCCCATTTTCCAGCCTGACCTGCTGCTGTCGCAGTGAAACCCAGGCCTGGCTACGTAATCTTTAAATCCCAGAGCTGTTTCAAGCCTGCCCTTCCACTGTGAAAGAGTAACAGGAGAACTGAAATGCGTTCCTGAATGTTTGTGCCAGAGCGAGGAGAACCATGCAGGGCTGTCAGCCTGGAGGAACAGAGGAGCCTGCTTCCAGCCTCCGTGGGGCGAGCACCCCTTCCTGCTCTCTTCCAGGGGGATGGAGGAGCAGGAAAGCTCCTGAGAAGGATGGCACAGGCTGTAAGGTGAGGTTTGGGCGATGGATCGGGAATGGTGCTCCCAGCTGGTGCAGTGGGGAGAAGCGTGCACCGCCTCCGTGTGTCCTTCCATCCACTGCAGCGCAGGGCAAGGCGTTGAAAAGCAAATCGAGGGCAGTTGTGGAGTCCTAGTCCTCCCTCGTGCACTCCGGGCTCCACGAGGTCAGCCTTAGCTCGCGGGCGCAGCTCCAGTTGCTGCAGAGAGCCCCTTGTACCACCAGAACTAAGAAGAAGAGGAGCTGGAGATGACTTTCTTTGCTATTTCCATGTCTGACTTGGCGACCAGAAACCGCAGCTTCTTCCCTCCGGAGCGGATGAGGTCCACTGCACTGCAGAGAGCGGCAAGGAGGAGAGGTGAACGTTGGTTCCCTGAGGAACCAGCCACAGGCCGACAGCCCCCAGAGCCTGCGGGTTCACGGGCTGTGTGCTGAACCAGCAGGGCTCCGTCCCCTTCGTCCACCTCGATGACAGCAGCAGCCACACCGGGTGGCTCTTCTCCCCATGCCAAACACCCCCAGCTTCTGCTCTGTGCCTGCTCGGTGTTACAAGCAGGGCCTGAATCCCTCCTGCAGTTCGCTTTACGGAGAGCCTGGCCTTCACGCAAGCACTGCCAGGACGAGGAAAAATGATCCCAGAGCAGCTCTGCCCCGAGGCACTAACAGCAAGGTGGGTGCGAGCTGCCTACCCTGCAGCCTGGGAAAGGATGCCCAGGGTGGGCTGCAGCTGGAGCAGCTGAGGATTGCTGAGACCCACCTCTGGGCTCGGCTTTATTTCCAGAACATGCCCCAGGCATTTTCTCCCTGCTCCCTCTCCCAAACTTCCCCCTATTTCCCCACGTCCTGTGCAGGCAACCTCACCTCTGGTAGTCCGCCCCGATGAGGCTGGTGCCGTTGACAGCCAGGATGCGGTCCCCGATGGAGAGCCTGCCGTCGGCGGCCGCGGGGCTGTCCTCGATCAGGGTGCGGATGTAGATGCCGGGAGAGGTGAGAGGCGTGTGCTGTTGGGGGGAAAGGCAGCGAGCGTCTGGCTGGGCAATCTTTTCTGGCTCAATTAGCGTGAAGCATCGTTAACCTGGAGCTGGGCTGGGAGCCGTTCTCTCCCGGCTATCCCAGGGCTCGGTGACGCCCTGTTTCCTACTGACTAACAAACACACGGCCATGAAAGGCCGCCTTAGTAAGATGCTCCGCTGCGCTAAGCCGGATTGTGTGCCAGAAGGGGGGGGAGCAGTGAGCACAGTGGCTGACGGAGCGCTGCTTGGCACCCCGTGAGCCCCTGGACCCCGCCGGCGTAGGCAGGGCAGGTCCCCCCCTGTGCTTGCTTCACCACAAACTGAAGGGCATAGGAAAGACCTCGCCTGAGTCATTTCCCTTCCACAGCAGCACTGAGCTCTTTGCTCTCGCCAGCTGCAGAACAGCTGTGATGGACCTGGCACGCGGCAACGCAGCAGCGGGGATCCACTGGAGGTTGCTCCGTGCCTCATTTTCCCCGATAAAAGCTCCTTGGCTCCGTGCAAAGCCGTCGCCTCCCTCGAGGTGCGAACCATTCCCTCCCACGTGTTCCAGGGCAGCTCTCTGCAGAGCCGTGGCACTGTCCCGCGGCCCGCAGGAACTCACCAAGCCGTCGATCAGCCCCATCCCCAGCCCCAGGGGCCCTCTCTCCAGCTCCACCACGAAGACGTAGCAGAAGTCATCAGTGGCAGAGCTGCGGCTGGAGGATTCCGGCGTGGGGTAGTCGTAGGGGGTCGGCGAGCAGCCTGGCAGCGGGGACACCGGGTTATTATCGCTCTGCCATCCCCCAGACTCGGCCTTATAACTTCTCCCACCCCCTAAAACCCCATCAAAGCCGACCCGGGGTAGCCCCAGGGCTGGCTCCCTGCTGGGGCAGGTGCAGGCTGAGATGCTCGATGTGCCCCCCTGCCCTGACCAAGCACCAAAAATCCCCCTAAAAACCGTGTGTGTGCAGGAAAAGGGCAGCAAAGGTGGCCTCATGGGCTCTGTCCCCCCTCCTGCACCCCCCCAAGGGCAGCACCAGCCTTCGGTACCTTCAGGGGTGCTGCTTTTGGTGCCGTTCATCCCGTTCCTCCGCGGGTCCTGCAGAGCCTTGCCGGTGCCCTGCGGGGACTCCGGGCTGGCGGAGTCGAAGTTCAGGGGGGTGGTGGGGGGCGTCAGCAGGCAGGAGGGGGCCGGGGGGGCCGGGCCCCTGCCCAGCTGCAGCTGCTGGAGCTTCTCCTGGAGCTGCGGCTCGCCGGCGGGGTGCTGCCGGGGGCAGCCGTTGGCAGCCAGGGTGGGCAGAGGGCTCCCGTCCGCCTCCGGCTCGGTGCAGCCCCCCGGGGAGCAGCAGCCCCCCAGGGTGACCGTGCTGCTCCCCGGGGCTGCCACCAGGCTCACGTTCTCTTCCAGGACTTCTGGTGTAGCGCGTGGCTCTTTCTTAAAAAGGAGAAAAAAAAATACCCAAAACACACTCTATGGGATCATGGGCGGGTGGGTGTTGTACCCCCGCCATCCCCTGGGCTTTGTGCGCATCGTGGCTGTCGGCCCCATCCGAAACCTGAGCGATTTGGCCGCTGCTGGTGCCTGCCCTGGCTTCTCACAGCTCTCACCCTGCAGCTTGGTGGCCACAACTTACCCTTAGCGTTTTTTTTTTTGTGAAAGGCTGCCTGCCTACGTGGGGACGGACAGGGTCACATCTGGGGAGAAGGGGAGCGCTGCCTGCAAATACCCCTGTCCTCCGCTCTCCCTGCTAATGAGACCACTGGAAGGAGCTGTCCTGTGCTGTCCTGTCCTGTGCTGTCCCCTCCCCGCACCCCGCAGGGGGGGATTAGCAGCACTAATCCTCCCAGCAGCTCTACACGCTGAGCTCCCCCCACCAGGGCATCGCCTCCCTCCCCAGCAGCTCCGGGATGCAGGCTGAGAGTTCAGGTCCGGGCTCGGAGGGGGCTCAGCACCCTCCCACCCCCCCTGAAAACAGCCCCTCCGTGGGGCGCGGGGGCCAAGGCTACCTTTGGGGGTGCTGAGCCTGGCCCTTCCCCGCCCTGGGGGCTCTTGCTCTGCAGGCTCCAGAGGAAGTGGCGGATGTAGAGGAGGTGCCGGTAGATGTTGTCGTCCAACGTCTCCACCTCCAGGTCCACCTTGAAGCCCCCGCTGGGCAGGATGATGGGCGGGTGGTTGTCGAAGGACTCCAGCATCCCCTCTGAAAGGCAGCGGGAGGGACGCGAGCGTCGGCAGGCTGCTCCTGCTCCTGGCCCCGGCCCCTTTGGGTCTCCCCAGCCAGGATTGGGGCCACGGGGCAGCAGCAGCATCCCTCGTTTGGGAGCGCAGAAGTGGCCCCACACCCCTCTAAGGGCACTCAGCATCCTTTGTCATATCCCAGCGTCACGGGACCGAGGTTATTCCTGATCACTGCTGCTACCTGCAGGAGCCCCAGGGAGGGGAAGGGCATCTCCTGCTCGGTTTGTTCGTAAAAACCTCGCAGGGATCCTGCGGGCACCAGGACCCCAGTGACTGCAGCAGCACCGAGCACAAAACCAGGGGCTCACCGTGCTGGAAGGCGGTTGCGCTCTCCTCCTCGCCGGGCTGCCACGCCGCGACGAAGCCCACGTCCATCACCGCCTGGCACTGGCTCAGCACCCGGTGGAGCTGCGCGGGGCTCAGCGCCGGGAACTCGGCTCGCAGGGCCGGCCAGCTCATCTGGGCGAGGAGACAGCACGCGGGGCGAGTGGCATCGCATCGCCCCCTGCCCAACCCATCGCGGTCAGAGCCCCCCGTCACCCACCTGCAGCAGCTGGGAGCCGGGCATGGCCAGCAGGTTGGCCACGCTGGCCAGCTTGGCGAAGAACTGCTGGGCCAGCTGCTCGAAGCCGGCGCCGCGCAGCCACTCGAGGAGCAGCCGCACGCTGGCTCGCAGCTTCACCCCCTGCGACCAGTGGAAGCAGCCGAGAGAGGAGCCTGCGAGGCAGAGCAGTGCCCCGTCAGCGTGGGTTTGGGGGAACAGACCCCCCCCCCCTCCTTCAGCCGGAGCCCCCAGCCCCTTGCCAAGGGGCAGAGCCAGATTAATGCCCCCAATTAATGCCCCCAGGTTGACGTCCCCCGTGTCCCATGGCTGTGACTCATGGTGGCACTAATAGGGTTGGGGCAAGGAGCCAGCTCTGCCATCCGGCAGCGCTGCTGCGATAATTAGGGCTAACGAGCACCGTCTTGCTCCTCAATTACAAAGCAGGCTGCGGTGGTTCTTTAGTAAGCAGCCCTCCGTGGAGCAAACTGCTTCCAGCCACCTCTGTCCGGACTCAAAAGGGACGAGACTAGGGTTAAACCCCTCCTGGGAATGGGGAGCTGGAGGGGGCAGCTGTGTGTGTGCAAGGGGGACGGGGAGCTTTGCCTGGGGACAGCTCAGCGTGAGCCTGGTAGTGGATGGGCACCGCAAAAGCCAACCCCATGTGAGAAGTGACCTAAGAAGGATGCTGAGGATGGAGAGCCTGAGGAAGCAAAGGCGCGGGTGCTCAGCTGCTGGATTTGTGCTTGGTGTCCCCATAACCACGCTGGAACCTGCCCATCCCCAGCCCCCTCTCTCCTGGACCTCCCCCAGGAGGAACTGGGACGGACTGGGGCGAGGGCTGGGTGAGGGAGGACTGGGAGGAGGAGGAGGAGGACTGACCCTTGTCCAGGAGCTGGTTGAAGAGCAGCGTGTTGGAGAAGAAGAAGAGGTAGGCGAACATCTGGGAGGTGATCTCGGGGTGCACTTCGTACTGGCGGAGCAGGTCCAGCATAGCCTGGTAGGTCAGCACCACCCTGCGCAGCTCCTCGGGCAGCGGCGGGGACGCCCGCCAGCCCTCCCGGCCCTCGTTCTGGAAGGGGTTGCACTCCAGCAGGGCCGGCAGCGACACGTACAGACACTGCGCGGGAGGCAGAAGGAGCTGAGAGCTGACAGCAGGACCACGCTCCTTTGTGTGTTTGTTTGTTTTAGCAGGAGCCCGGCCGGGCGAGCAGCATCCAACACCCGTCTGTGCTGGGGCTGAGAGCGAGGCGAGGATGGAGCAGCGCAGGAGCATCCCCTGGGTCCCCGCGGGCCGTGTCCCGCACACAGCCGCCTTTCTCCTGCCTCACACTGCCCGCTCTGTTCCCTGCTCCCCCGCGGTGCCGCCCGGTCCAACGGTGACAGCCCAGGGGCCCCTTTCCCTCCTGCCCTGAATCGCACCATTATGCCAGGGCTGGCCGCCGCGCCGGGCAGCGGCCGGAGCCAAGCGAGCTCTTCCCCAAACACCTCCTCCCCAGCAGGGAAACGAGCCGCGGTAATTCCACACTTTTCCTGTGCCGCAACCAAAAATCGGGGCACTGCAGCCCGAAGGAAAGCACCTCGGTGCTACACGAGCCTAAAGGCTCCTGCGAGCGCTGCTGGGGATGCCAGCGATGGCCGCGGGGAGCTGCTGCCCTCCCGGGGGGTGCCTACCTTGGAGATGTAGTAGACGCACTGCTGGAAGGTGTACATGATCACCTCCTCCAGCACCGTCATCGCCTCCTCGCTGGCTGTGATGGTCGAGGAGAACAGAGACTCCTTGGAGCCTGGGGGACGGAGGGGAAAATGTGGGAGCAAAGGGGAAAATTTGGAAACAAAGCTGGCTGGGCTGTCTGTGGAGCTGGTCCCCAGCACGAGATCGCCGCCGCCGGCTCCAAGTGGGTGCAGAAACCCCCAGCTCCCCTTGCATCCCAACCCCAGGGCTGCCTGATGCTTGCACACCCAAAATTGTTCTGGCAGCTATTTTGAGGGTGGAAATCAAGATGCTGCCCTCTTCCTGGCTCGCTTTGGGGCTGTTTCTTTCCGTCGGCTCAGCCCTTCCCTGCTCAGCGGAGCCTGGAGAACCGAGCGGCTGAGCAGGGCAGCCCCCGTTCACAGCTCCCCAAATTCCCCCAGCGTGGGGGTTATTCGTGCTCCTGGGCACGGTGCAAGGCTGCAGATCACCCTCGTGTGCTGCGGGTGAGGCTTGCAGGAGGCTAAAGGAGCCTCACGGAGCACCAAGAGCTGCTTACAGCCGGGGGTCAGAGGGATAAAGTCGCTCCCAGGCGGTGGAAGCGGCCGTGCGGGGTGAGCAGCAGCCGCGAGCCCCCCACCTTTGACGTCCAGCTCCTCCTCCATGCTCTGGATGTAGGTGGGCGACTTCTGCTGGACGAAGTAGAGGACCTCGATGGCGTTGGACATCCAGAAGAGGATGTGCTGCAGGTCCGGCAGCAGGTCCGCGATGCCGAAGCGGGACAGGGCGGCGGGGTCCTGGCTGGGGAGACACAGCGGGCGTTACAGCTGCTGCCCCCCAGCTCGTGGCTGGGGGCTTCTTGGGGTGAAAGCAGCCAAAAAAGCAGCCCTCGGGATGAGTCCGGAGACCTTTTTGCTCGCTGAGCCCAGCACCCTGCTTAGGGAAACCCTTTGCACACACCAATCTGGTGGCTCTGCGGGATGGCAAAGGGGGACCTGGTGTTTCTGGGGCACCCCCCAGCACTGGCCCAGCTCAACTGCAGGAAGCGCCCGTGGCTGAGGAAGGTTTCTCTTTCCCCGAGAAATATGCGCTGCGCCTGCCAGCTCTGGACGGTTAAACCCGGCCTGCCCATGCTGGGCCGTTCAAAAATAAAACAAAACAAATAAAAAGCATCTGGGAAGTTTCTCAACGGCTGAACCACTTTTTCCTGCTATAGTAAAGGCCATCCCAGCTGTGTCCCCAGGGAATTTGGGTCCCGTTTGGGTGAGGTCCTGAGCGGGAGAAGTCCCAGGGCTGCTGTGGGTCCTGTCCCCGTCCCCCCCCAAGCTTTCCCAGCCCCACATGTTCCCAAGCAGGGGCTTTGCAGGCACCGTGGCAAAAGGACCAGAGAGCCAAATATGTGGGATTTAGCAAGAAAACGCAGCGTGCAGCAGTGCTGGCAGGCTGGGCGGGCACCGGGGTGGTTACACCGGGCTGCGGAGGGAGAACTGGGCTGAATTCCCCCTGTTTTGGGGCAGAGCCAGGAGGGGAGGTGGGTGGCACTTACTGCTGGGACTGCTTCTCAGCCAGCTCCCGCGTCCGCTCCTGGGCAGGGAGAGAAGGAGAAAGCACGAGTGATGACCTGGGGATGGGGCCGGCGGGGGGAGCATCCCCCTGACCGCATCAGGGGCATCGGCCACACGTAGGGACGAGGGTGAGGAAGCCCAGGGAGGGGTTCCCCACTGCCCCCACCCCTCCACCCCCCCGGTGACTGACCCACACCGTCCTCTGGATCATTTTGGCCGCTTTGAGCAGCAGCTGCCCGAAGTCTCCGGGCTCGAAGCTGGTGGCCGAGTGCTGGATGCAGAGGCAGAGCAGGAAGGCGGGGGTCAGCTTGTGGTCGTCCCCCCCCGGCTCGATCAGGGTCACGATGCGCCGCAGCAGCACGTCCTCGGCCGCCGGCTCGAACTCCAGCAGCAGCTTTCTGCGGGGAGCCCTGGGGCCGCCGGTGGGCGAAGGGCCCCGTTTTTTGGAAGGAGCCCCCGAAAAACCCCGTTCCTTCAGCAGGCTGCCGCACGCCCCGCAGACGGGGGGGCCCTTGGGGTGCAGCGCCCGCAGCCGCAGCAGGGTCTGCGCCGGCAGAGGCTGAGCCTTCATGGGGTCCTTGTAGAGGAGCAGGTAGTAGAGGCCGAGGGACAGCAGGTCCCCGTGCCGCAGCACGGCCGTCCGGGCCACCTGGCAGAAGTTGACGGAGACGCCGGCGCCGGCGCCGGGCTCCAGCACCAGCTGCTCCTCGGAGCGGTGCCGGGATGCTCGGAGCTTCCTGATGGTGCAGTGCAGGGGCAGGATGTCCGGGGCCGACAGGCTGATGCTGGGCTTGCTCGCCTGCGTCCTCTGGCCCACCGTGTGCTGCTCGCGGTTCAGCAGGTACACCAGGCTGTCCTGCCGAGCGGGGACACGCGGCGTGAGCGGGGAGGGGGGCTGTGCACAGTGTGCCGCAACCCCCCCAGCTGCCCGCACCTCGCGGCAGCAGAACCACTTTTCTCTCTTTATTTTCCTTGCCCCAGCAGGGGCTGCACCATCAGCAGCCCGTCCAGCACGAGAAGCGCGGGTGGTGCAGCCAGGACGTGCGCGCACCCCTTAACTCCTGCACCCCGACGTGCATTTCTTTGGCAGCACCAAAGACAAACAAGCGCTCGGCGCTGAGCCCAGCGAGCGGGGCTGCTTCGGGCATGCTGCCACGTGGGCGCAGGAGCTTTGTGCATGCGATAAATGGGGCAGCTCTGGGGAGGGGCAGGAGGAGCCCTCCATCCACATCCCACCTGCGTGCCCCTGGGCCAGCTGCGCCCTCCCAGCCCCTGCCCTGCCCGCGGCAGCACACAGAACTGCCCCGTGCCTCAGTTTCCCCGGGTGTTTAATGGGCTTGCAGCAGACAGAAGAGAGCTGCAGCGCCGAGGCGGAGCTGGAAATCTCGGACTAGCCAGATATTCAGCCCGGACAAAGTAGCCATTAACCAAAAGAGTTGTCCCAGTCCTTTCCAGTTCTCCCAGTGCCTCCCGGGCTGGGGAGCAGAGGCACCCAGACGTGCTGTCTCATCACTGCCTTTCGTTACGTTTGCCAGTAACGAGGCAGCCAGACGGGGCCGGGGCAGCTCCCAGCCCTCGTCCTGCAGAACTGGGTCTGCCTCGCGCCGGGGCAGGGATGCAGCTTCAGGGCTTTCCCCGTGGCTCCACAGCCAGATCTCCCCCCAAAAAATCTCAACCCATCTGCACGCTTTGAGGTGTGCAGGACAGATCGCACACCCCAGACTTACACAGCTCATTTCCTTACGGCTGCCCTTTCCACCCACCCCATAACCACCCCCCCCAGCAGCTCCAGCCATGCAAGCAGCTCCCCATCCCCGCGGATTTCGGAGCGTGGATGGGCGCCATAAAAGCAAAGGGGGTGGGGGGGGAGAAAATAAATGCCGGGGCGGTGAGCGGGAAGGCTTGCGCGGTGCTTACATGCTGCTGGCTGTAGCCCTGCAGGAGCAGGAGGTGCGGGGACTGGTAGAGGGAGTACCGCATGCTGCTCCCGCTCCGCTCCTCCGCCGCGGGCCCCCGCAGGCCGGCCGGACCCCGCAGGCTGTCGGGCAAGGTGGAGCAGTGCCTGCGGAGCTGCTCCTCGTCCCGCGACGCCGGGCGGCCCAGGCTGCTCTCGCTGAGGCTGCGTCGCAGGGCCGGGGGGGTGCTGAGCCTCTTAGCCCCCCCCAGCACCCGCATGGCCCCCCTGGCCCGGTGCCGCTGCAGTTTCCGCGCTTGGGCGTTGATGCCTGCGGGAGGAGAAGCCCTAACGCTGTCCCAGCAGCAGCCCGGGTGCCGCAGCACGGTGCCGGAGGGATGCGGTGGAGCTGCTGGGAGCCCTGGGGGGCGCAGCTGGAGAGCGACCCCCCCCCTGCCCCCCCAAAGGGCTGGCGTCCCCCTGCCCACCCCGTGTCCAACCCCAACTGCAGGGCGCCAGTGTGGGGAGTTTTGTGCCCCCCCCCTCCCCTTCCCTCCCCATCACCAAAAAGAGGGACCCCCCCAGCCCATCCCAAAACCCCCGCTGACCGTGGGGCAGCCAGGGAGGAGTTCGGCATCCCCCATACTGCCAGGGTTGGAGGGGGGGGGAGGAAGACTGTGCTAAAGGGGAATCTCTAAAATCTCAATCTTAAAAAAAAAAAAAATAGAGCCTGGATGCTGCCTCCTGGCTCGTAGCAGTCACTGGGCAGCAGAGTGGGGGCTGCAGGGAGCCCCCCCAGGCAGGCAGGGAGCTGCAGCAGAGCCTGCCCGCTCGCCTGCCGCAGGAGCGAGCTGTAATTAACTTCTCCCAGGCATCAATTCGGGCAGCGCTGTCTGCAGGACGAATGAATAAGTCAGGCCTGGCCCAGCCACCGAAGCAGCGGCGTCCCCAGCGTGGGGGCTCCCTCGGGACCCCCCCCCCCCGTCCCCCAGGCTGCCAGCCTGGGCTCCAGCAGCGATAAGAAGAAGTTGTGGGGTCGGCAGCCGGCTCCGTACCTCTGGTGGGCAGCCTCCCGGGAGCAGGGCGCTGGCATTCGGGGCTGGCCGAGGAGGAGGATGAAGAGGGAAAAGCCTGAAGGCTCTGCCTGCGGGAGCCGTGCTGCGGCAGCGTCGGTGCAGCACCGAGCCAGAGCCCTGCCTGCAGCTCCGCTGCTCCGGCCACGCACAGAGAGAAGGCTTTTGGGGACGGACGGTGGGATTTGGGGACGGACGGTGGGATTTGGGGACGGCCGAGTGGATAGCCGGGCTCCTGGGGCTGCTTAAAGGGACGCTGACAAGGTTCAGCCCCCCAAAAAAAAAACATCATCTGCCTTATTTGGTGAGGAACGGGCTGCCGGTACCGAAATACATTTTTTTGTTTGTTTGTTTTAAGTCGAGCGCTCCTTTGCTGGGAAAATGATGGGGATGGGGAAAGGGGGGCAGGAGAGGGAGAAAATAGCCCCTGCTGCTTACATGCCTTGGGATTCGGGCAGGGCCCCATCCTGCGTTACGGGTCCCATCACCCCTTATGGGTCCCATCCTGCACTACGGGTCCCATCACCCATTACGGGGCCGCAGCAGTGCCTCTGCCCCACCTGCACCCCCCAGATGTGAAATTTGGGGGTGCAACAAGCGTGCCCGGGTACCGGCAGAGCCAAGGCACTGAGGACACCCGTGGCCATCCCCAGGGGTCTGCAGGAGGCCACGGCTCACCCCACAGCCTCTGCCCGAGCCCAAGAGGGGCCGGATCCTGCCGGGCGGCACCAGCTCCGGCTCCTCGCCCCGGGAGGCACCGGGAGCTGCGGGGCCTGGGGTCCCCCCCCGCCCACAGGGGCACGCCATCGCCGCTCCCTTATCTGGGGGGAAGGAAGCTTCTGTATTTACTTTGTGTAGGAAAACCACGGAGGAAAAAGCTGCTTTTGCACTGCCGGCAGAGCCCCCGGCACCGGCTCCCCGCTAACCCCGGGGCTGCACTGGAAAGATAAACACGGCTCTTTTCCTGAGCGTAACAAACTCCGTCTACAAACCAGGTTATTTTGTTTTATTTTCAGTCCTCTAGTGCTGTTTTCTCCTCGCCAGCATTTGCAGGTGATCCCACCCAAAAAGTCGCGCAAGCGTCGCCAAGCTGCTGCCTCCAAACCCCTCCTGCATCCTGGGGGAAAACCTGCGGGTTTTGGTGCTCGAGAGCCTGGCTGGGGCCTGCCCCTTTTTCAGCCTGGGAAAGAGGGGTCCCTGTTCCTGGCTACGTAAATCAGTCAATAAATAAATAACTTTGTGGGACCCAGGCATGATTTGTTCCCGGGGAAGCCCCCACGAGCTCGGGACATGGAGCAAAACGGGGCGGTTTTGGTGAAGCTGAGCGCTGCGCCCCGGTTTGTGGGTGCTCCCCCAAGCACCCCACAAGTACTCCCTATTTGCTGCCTCGTTGCTTCCCATAAGTTGAGGGGCCGGGGATCTCGGGGGGGGAGAGGGGGAGGCCGTCAGCCTCGTTTAGCACAGAGGTGCTCCACCTGCTCTGCTCATTAGTGGCGTGAGGAGCGAGCACCTTCCTCCCCACCGGGAAGCAGCTAATAAACCAATTAGGATAATGGATAACTGAGCAGATAAAACTCTTAAGCCAGGTGCTGACAGGTCACAGATGGGTGCAGGGCCTTTCCCCAGGCCCCTGGCTCAGCAGCGGGGCAGGCTGCAATGCGCCATCCCTGCGTGACACCGGCGGTGCCCTGCGTGGGGGAGGGCTCTGTGGGTATTTCCCTGGGGGTCTCGCTTTGCAGCACCCCCGTGCTTTTCTCCTAGGCCACCCCAAGCCCAAACCCCCTTTATTTTTGCACAGAAGCTGCGTTTTCCACCCCAGCGCCCTGCTGCCCTAGGCAGGCAGCTGGCGCTCAGCTTGTGGCAAGGGGACCTTGAGGCTGGTGGGGGTGACCCTGGTGGGTGGCACTCATGGTCCCCAATCACACCAGGACCTTTATTTCTTTTTGAGGCACTGCTGGAAGCAGACGGTTTGTTCCCCCTTACCCCAGCAGCCCATGGATGGGGTGGAGAAATGTCCCTGTGTAATGTCCCTTGGGGCAGTGCCACCGGTGTGGGATGGGAGTGGTGGCAGAGCCTCAGTGATGCTGAAAGAAACGGCTGCAGCAGTGGGATTTTAACAGGTAAGTCTGTACAGCAACTGCCTACATAACTCTGGGTGTTGGGTGGTTGGTTTGTTTTTTGGTAGGTTTTTTTTTTTTTTCCAGCTGCAGAAAATGCCTCAGGGTTTGAAACCCACAACCCTGCCGAGACAAAAGATGTATTTCTGTACACCAGAAATATAACCTCGTATTCCCAGATGCAGGGCGTTGTAATGAGGTTGGGCACCACTCCTCCGTGCATGGGGAGCCCGGGCAGCACAGAGCCTCTCCCGTGGCCAAGCGGGGGCCGCAACCTCCCTGCGGTGCCCAGCTCGAGGTGTGAGCGCTGCTGCCCCGTGTCCCAGCTGGGGAACTGGGCACCAGGGCTTGGTGGCACCTCGGGCTCAGTCAGGGACCCTCTGAAGAGCTGCAGCACGGCTCTCCCACCGCTTGCAGCTACATCTGACTGTAGCTCTTGCACTTAGATCTTGCCCTCTTTTTCTATTTAAAAATAATTTTTTTTTTGTCACCGCTCTTCTGAAGCACTTAACATCTCCAACCCCAGCTGGAGAAGAGAACCACATCCACCTCTGCAGCTTTATCCTTGACCCCAAGGCGAGTGGCAGCTGCCCCTTTCTCTCTGTGCATCGTGCAAGCCGGGGGCAGTTCTCCAGCATCCCTTCCCTGCCCCAGGTGGACGCAGCGAGCGATGGAGGGGTGAGGAGGGGGCTCTGGCCAGCGGGCACGTGCATTACAATGAGGGCTGGGGGCTGCTATTCCTTCCTCCCCATCATATATACCTTCCCCTGGGGTACGGGGGAACCTGGACTGAAAAGCAAGTGAGTTACAGCAACGGGGCCCCAGCAGGGTCTGCATTCAGCCTGCCCAGGCTCGTGGCTCGGCTGTCCTGTTTGCTCTTAAAAGGGGGAGTTAAAATGTATTGGGACTTGCTTGAGGACTGCCAAAAAATGTGAAAGGTGATCCTTAAAGCTGCCCCCACCCGTGCAGGGGAAGCTGGTTCCTGCTGCATGGGGGAGCTGGGTTTCTTTAAATCCGGGGGGAGCCCGGGAGCCGAGCTCTCTCCCTAAATTTGCTGCTAGCGGTTTCCTTCACGCTGTGTGCGTGGGCTCCTTACAGCAGATGGAAAAGGAGCCCTGGGGGGGGGGACAAACCAGGCTCTTCTCCCATCTGCAGGTGGGGAGAGGCTTGGTTTCCCCCTTCCCAAGCACCAGGGGTAATCCTGCAGCATCGCTCGGTTCCTACAGGCGTGAGGAACTGCTCGTGCCCACCCCTGTGGCACCCTGCCTGGCAAAGCCACCTGGCCAGCATCTCCTGAGCCCGACCAGAGCCCGTTGCCTCCAGGTCAGGCCCATGGAGGGCCCTGTGCAATTAAAAACCTGATGTAAACCTTCCCGTCCTCATCCTCGTGGGCTCGTAGCTGAGGGCAGGGGGAGGAAAACTTGGTTCCTTTGTGCTCAGGCCACGGACAAACCTGTCGGTTTCTTGTGATAGCTGTCATGGTGAGGGGTGGCAGGGGGAGATGAGGCACCTCTGGGGGGGCTCTGCTGTCCTATATCGCTCTCTCTTCATTATCTTCTCATTTAGCTTAATTCCTCCCACACCAGCTGGGGTGAATATTTTCAGGTCACAGGTCCCGAATTTCCTCGCAGACCGCCAAGTACCAATGCTACCGAGAGCGCTGCAGCCAAAACACAGCTCCTGTCCCACCCGGTGCCAGCACCACCCCCTGCACCCCGAAGCCCCCGGTGCGCCTGCTGACCTGCCGTGGTGGTGTCCACGTCCCTGGCCGCCATCTCCTCCACCTCCGCCCGCCTGCGCAGCTCCAGCCGCCGCGAGAAGCCCTCCCTGGGCTTCCAGAGGTCCTGGATGAGCAGCGGCTTCTCGTGGTCCCCGAGGACCCTGAGCCCCTCGGTGTGCCACCGCTTCTCGGGGCCCTCGAACCTGCCGATGACATCGCACAGCGCGTAGTGCCCGGCGCCCAGCTGGCTCAGCCCGTAGCGCTCCAGGGCCTCCTTCACCAGCTCCCGTGCGCCCGAGCTGCCCGTGGCCAGCACGCTCTTGTAGTTGGTGCCCGCGCAGATGTTGCCCCCGAAAATCTTCAGGACGCCCGGGGCGGAGAGCTGGGTGGAGAGCTCGGCCGGGTCGTCCCCGCCGGCTGCGGGGGAAGCCGAGGTGGGGCTCCGGTCCTTGTAGCTCAGCGTGCGCTGCAGGACCTGGGACAGGAGGCGGCTCTGGCGCTTCAGCCGGTTCTTGGACGGCGGAGCCATGGTGGAGGAGGATCCGTAAAACATGGTGCGGGAGGTCGTCATGGGACGTGGCTGCGTGGGGATGAGGAAAAGGGGGGAAAAAAGGGGGGAAAATGAAATTAGGGGTCTGGAAAAAGGGAGAAATTAGGGGTGTGGAGGGCTGATGTGCGGCAGGTAGGAGCGAGCAGCCACCTCCCGTGCTGGAGCCCCCTCCGAGTGGGGAAAAGGCCGGCGGGGAGTGAGTTCAATTTCCCCTATGCAGCCCAGAACACCAGCAACCGAGCTCAGCCAGGCTCCTCAGCATCCCCACGGTTACCGCAGGATGGCTTTGTCCCTGAAAAGTTAATTTCCATCACGCATATTAAGAGGTCCCTCTTGCTAAGCCAGGACGTGCTTATCTGCAGCGGGACTCGGCAGAGCCCAGCCTGGTTAGGAGCCAACGCTTCGGGAGTCACTTTCTCTAACGAGTTTACGGAGCAATCCCGTTTTTTTTTTTTTTTTAGAGGTGAAACAGAAAGCTCAAGTGCAAATTGAATTAGTCTGAGGTCACTGCTAAATGCTTTTGCTCGCCGAGAGGCACCATGTGAAAATGGGCTTTAATTAGCCTTTCTAAAAACATCCTTACTCCAGCAAATCTTTTGGCTGCTGCTGGTTTGCAGAGGACGTTAAAGCACACGGCGACATCGCCGACCGCGGTGCCTGAAATGTGAATTTGTCGTCTGCTTCCACCAGAGGGGAAAGGAAAAAAAGCCCATGCACACCATAAAAACCCTCCACCTGAAAACAACAGCCGGTTCCCTGGAGCAAGCCCGCGGTGGAGCAGCCAGCTGGACTTTTTCTTGCTTGATGTCCCCGCCAACATCTGGGGCCAGCTCTGAAATCGCATCCTGGATGCAAAACCACCCGGTGCTTGCACGGCGCTGATAATGCAACCAGCTGCATCCCAAACCGCTGCTGGGAGCGCTCCAGGAGGAATTTATGCCTCTCTGCCTCGGACAGGACAGGGATTTCCCTCACCTCCAGCCTCATAACGGGCTGCCCTGCTGGGAGGTGTTTGTGCCCGAGATGTGCACAGCTGCTATCGGCTCCCATGCATGGGCAGGGATTTGATTCGGACCTCCAAAATGTGCCACTGCTGCTGTGTTCAGCATGATTTGGCCACTCATGGCCACGGAGGTGTGGGATGCAGCTCTGCATCTGCAGCACAATCTTGCCCAAGCAGGATCTGGCCGCGCAGCAGCCCCAGCGCTATCAGGCAGAGCGATGCTGGCCCTGGACAGCCTCCAAGCCACCATCTAATTCGGGAAGAGAAAGCATCCCTGCTGCTAATGAAAGAGGTCACCTTCTCACCCAGAAGCAGCCTTGCTGCTGTGCACAGATGATTTCTGCAGGGTGTAAACCTTCCTGTTCCAGGGTCAGGGGCGCTTTGAATGCCGCGGATGGGGAAACTGAGGCACTGGCAAGCGCCACAACCCCAGGATGAGCCGCTGTCACCCCTCTCCCACCCAGGGATATCCCAGTGCCGTGAGGACTGTGAAAACGCTCAGGTTTGTGCTTTTTACAGCCCTGTGTCTCTGAACAAGAGGTGCTGGAGCTCCAGAGAGGGGCAGGAGATGGTGGCCGCGTCCCTGGTACTCTGCTGCCGCCTGGGTCATGGAAGCTGGGGTGAGAACTCTACCGAGCAGGCAGGGCTGTGACATGATATTTGTGCTTGCACCCTGCCCTCGGGGCTGAGTATTGGCCCCAACAGCCTCAGTGGGACTTGCTGGGTTTGGGAAGGCTGCTCCTGCCTTCCCAGTGAGGAAACTGAGGCAGAGATGGGACTGAAGCTGCAGCTCCCCTTAACCCAGGAGCTGCTCCTGCCCAGGCTGTCCCTACATGTGCCCATACGACACCTCCTGGGGTGGCCCTGACCTGGGGAGCAGGGCGGCATGCCCCCACACCCCCCAACCATTGCACTTGGGAGCTGCTTCCCCAGGCTGTTAGCACAGCTCGGGCAGAGGAAGCATACCCTGGCATCCCAACAAGGCTCTGCCATAAAAGATGCTAAAGCAAGAACTTTGTCGTCAAACCACCGCTTTTCCCTGTGTATCCCAAGGGTCCTGCTTCATCCACGCCTCCTTTCCAGAGCCCCCACCCCACACAAAGCCCCCCCCTTACCTTGCCATCCTTCTCACACCCCGCCTGTCCTTCCATCCGTCCCCCTCCTCACCGTGGGCCTTCCCCCAGCGCGCATCGTCCTGCGGGCGTCCTGCGAGAGGAAGAGGAGGAGCGGTCCCGGGAGGAAAGGGAGAGAGAAAAAGAGGGAAAAGAGACATTATCAGAAAGAGGAGACGGGACCAGCACCAAGGCCACGACCCCCAGATCCCCCTCCTATGCCCACGTGGGGACACCAGGCTGGGGACCCCCACGTTCACGGGAGGACGTCGCATCCTGCACCAGCTCCTTCCCCCAGCTGCTGGGATGGATGCTCACCAGGATTTATTCTTCCTGGATGTTTTGCAGAGCACCAAGCACCGTCCCCTCGCCCTCCTTATCGTGAATCTGCAGGAACGGGACCGGGGGTAACAAAAACTGGATGGCAGAAGCAGCACCTGCCAAGGGCCTGTGCCGATTTCAAGGGCGTTTCTTGGAAAGAGGCAGCAGGGCACGAGACAGGCTCTTCTCTGCGTGATTAAAGACTGAAGCACCGCCTAATTAATTCACCTAACGAAGGCCTGGGAGCGGGCTCAGCCCAGCCCCTGCGGCCAGCCCCACGCGGGGGCTATGGAGGGAACTTTCTGCCAGGCAGAGAGGTGCTGAGCCCCCCGCCGCCGCCTCTCGCGGCTGCTTCTGTGATTAATCGCTCCCGCTGCTTCAATATTTATGCCTGACGTCCGGTTCGGCTGCCAGACATTGATTCTCGTCGTGCTTTGCGCTGCTCAATTAACAAGCTTTCGGCTATCGTGTGTTTTCTCCTCCGCGAGAGCATTCAGATGCTTTGATCGAGCCCCCTGCCCCCTTGATTTTATTGAGAAGTGGCCCGAAGGGGTGCTGTGCTCATCTCCTGCTGCAAGGCTCTCTCTGCAGCCCCCCCGTCCCTCCCGAGGGGTCTGGCATCTCCCCACTGGGAAGAAGGAGGTGGTTTTGGCTGCCACAAACCCGAGCGCAGATCTGGTGGTGCCAGAGCAGAACATACTCGTACTGAAAATTACTGTTTTTTTTCTTTTTTTTTTTCAGACTAAAACTTCCATTAATCTGAAAATTTTCATTTCCAGCTAAAATCCAGACAGACACACGGTCCCCCAGCAGCTCCTGCTGGATGGCGTCGTGATGGAGAACCCCGCTCAGCCTCTCCCAGCATTGAAACCGGCTCCTGCTGACCGCGGTGCGTGCTCAATTCATCGCCCAGATTAGGGACAGGAAAACGTGTAAAACTCCAGTTATTGGTTTTGGGCACAAAAAAAGATTTCCATTTTCCGCCCGCCTTTAATTAGGATGCTTTTCGCTCGCCCAGTTCGCAGCCCCTATTTGTCCAAGCCATTAACACCGCGCTGCTCTGTGCGAGCCGCAGGCTTTTCCAGAAATCAGTTCCATCTCCTTCCCGATTAGTGATAAAGGCACTGGAACACCGAGGGTGTGCTACCAGCTAGCAGTGCCCGGCAGCGATAATCTCCTCTGATAACTGCCTTTGAAATGGATCGGGTTTATTTAATACGGGCTTTCTTGATGCTGTGTAATGCCAGCTCTAAATACTGGACTGATTTTTTTTTTTTAATACTGCAGAGTGCAGATTTCTACAAGAATATCACATCACATAACTCAAACGCTTCGCAGGAGCGTGGTACATCCAGAGAGTCACTTCTCTTGTCAGAGAATGAAATCGTTTCTACTCGCCAGGAGTTATTTTCCATGCGGCCGCGTTGGGTGGCAGGAATTTCTTCCTGGTGCTCAAGTCTTTAATCAATCAAAGCCCGAGCCAGGTTTCTCCTCCTCCTCCTCCTCCTCGGGGGGATGATATCAAGCCAATCAACCTGTAGCTACCAGGTCATCTTACTGCCTCCTGGGAAGAGCAGCAGCACCATTAAAGCACTTTTTAATCTCCTGGAATTTCCCCAGGGCTCGTCCCAAGGCAGAGGCAGCTCCGCACGGCTGTGCCTGCGTGTGCACGGCATGGACGGGCAGCGAGATTTCAGCTGTGGCCATCCCAGAACAGCAACCAGAAAAGCTATTTGCTCAGATCCCTATTTGAAAATTTTCCTTTTTTTTTTTTTTTAACGGAAACCGCTCGGATTCGCGGCCTTGGTATAATGGAAACGACCGCAGCTCGGATGCTGCCAGCGGAGGGAGAGGCCGCCCCGGCACTGCAATGTGGAACAAATTATAACTCGGAGAGCGAAGGAAATGAGAACACCCTGGCCTCAGCCGCGTTGGCGTGCGCTGCTCGGCTGCAAAACCTGCCCTCTGCAGATCCCTTCGCTACAGCCCGATCCCTCTGTAGCCCTCCCCGAAGCAACCTGCGCACCCGCTCCCCCCAAAAAAACTGGACCACAGCTCTGCTCCACCACCCGGCCCTTTGTTGCGTGAGCTTTATCTGGCTAATGTGGGGACAGGCGGGGGGCTGATCGTGTCAGTGCCAGCCTCGCTGCTGTCTTTAGCCGGATCAGAGCGGGTAAACTCCTTATTGTGTTATTATTAGCAGCAGCAGCACCACGGTTGTGCCCTGGACCCCCCGGCCCAGAGGCTGCTCCAGCAGGATATCGAGGCAGACCTGGCCCTGCAAAGATTAGCTAACAGGTTTTTTTTTTTCCCAAAGCCAGCAAGGGTTTCACAAACAGATCGTAACGATTTGAGACCTAACTCTGCTAGGACAACAGGAGGCCTTTTAGCAGGGTTTATTTCTTTCTTGCCTTTTTTTTTTTTTTCCTAATCATTATTTTGCAGGTCTTTTGAGCTGCCAGCGTGCACCAGCTCTCCAGTCGAGCGCAAGTACAGATGCCAGCCCTCTGCCCGTGCAGCTCTATTCACACGCACGCACAAGAAACGTTTTACAAAATACATTTGCTTTCTGCTGCCTCCTGAGCAGCCGAGCCTCGGTAGGCTGCCTAATTACGAGATCTTAGCAATAATTTATTTTTTTTTCCCGGTGATAATTAACTGATCCTGGAGAGAGCCGAAAATAAGCGCTTCCCAAGCAAGTAGCAAACTCCCCGGAGTTTTCCCTGCTAAAGTTGCAACTGAGCAAGAAACTGCTCCGGCCTCGCGGGGACGTGGCTGACCCCAAAACCCCTCTGCCAAGGATGCCACGGCGGCACCGAGCAGCCAAAGGCGGGTGAAACGGCACCCGTAGGTGCACGCATGGGGGCAACAGAGGTGGGACACCAAGCAGCGAGCCCCCGAGGTGCGTGCAATGAGGGAAGGACCCCAAAGGGCACGGCGAGGGGAGGCAGATCCCATGGGGGTGCAATGGGGCAGGGTTCCCGTGGGGCAGGTGGGGGGATAAGGGTGCCAAGGGGGGGGTGTTAGGACAAGGGCCAGGCACGGCGTCTCCTGGCAGTGCCCTCCCCGAGGCTGGAGAGGTGCGCAGGGCAGCTCTGGTCTCCAGTGGCAACCAGACAAGCCTCAACTCTCCGCCGGCTTCCTCCTGCCTCCACTTCCACAGGCGACAAACCCAAACAGCCCCCTCCGAGCAGGCAGGGAGGGGTTGGGGAGGTTTGGGGGGGCCCCACCAGGCGCATCCCGCGGTGCGAAGCGAGGGGCTCTGCGCCTGTGCGCAGCGTGCGTGCCAGGAGGTGCTACCCCCAAAATAAAGATTACTAAATAAAAAGGAGGGGGGGGGGGAATAAAAATGGGGGGAAAAAGAGAATTAAAAAATAAAGGGGATAAAAAAATTAAAAAGGGAAATTAAAAAAAAAAAAAGAAAGAGGAAGAAAAAAGGGGGAAATAAATGAAAAACGGGGGGAAAAATAAAAATTAGAATAAAAAAAATGAAAAGGGGGGTAAATGAAAAAAGGAAAATAAATGAAAAGGGGAAATAAAAAAAATTAAAAAGGGCGGAAATAAAAATGAAAAAAGAGGGCAATACATGAAAAAGGGGGAAATAAAAATGGAAAAAGGGGGATTTTTTAATTTAATTTTTTTTTTTTAGAGGGGGAAATAACAACCCAAACCCGAGGGACACCGCCTGTCCCCCCCCCCCCTCCCCGCGCCCCCCCGGCAGGTACTCACCCGGAGCTCGGCGCGGCCCCGGCGGCTGCAGCGCCCGGAGCCGCCGGGGCTGTGCGGGGCCGTGCGGGGCCGTGCGGCCGCCGGGGCGGAGCGGAGGGTGCGGAGCGGAGCGGAGGGTGCGGAGCGGCCCCGCGGCGCCACCCCGCGGCCTCCGCGCAGCGCCGAGCGCCCCGCAGCATCCCCCGGTGCGGCGGGGGGGCGGGCGGCGGCGTCTGGGGGGGGCCCGAAGTGGTTCGTTTTTGGGGGGGGGGGCTCGGAGGAAGGGAAAAGAAAAGGAAAAGGAAAAGGAAAGAAAAAAGAGAAAAAGGGAAAGGGAAAGGAAAAGGAAAAGGAAAGAAAAAAGAAAAAAAGGAAAAGGAAAAGAAAAAAGAGGAGAAGAGAAGAGAAGAGAAGAAGAGAAGAGAAGAGAAGAGAAGAGAAGAGAAGAGAAGAGAAGAGAAGAGAAGAGAAGAGAAGAGAAGAGAAGAGAAGAGAAGAGAAGAGAAAGAATAAAAAATAAAATTGAATAAATAAATAAATTAAAAGTAAAATAATATCATATAAAACAAAACAAAGTAAACCAAAACAAAATAATAGAACAAAATAAAGTAAAAGTAAAATAAAGTAAAAAAAGGTAAAATAAAATAAAATAAAACAAAGTAAAATAAAATAAAACAAAATAAAATAAAATAAATAAAACAAAACAAAATAAAATAAAATAAATAAAACAAAACAAAATAAAGTAAAATAAAACAAAACAAAATAAAATAAAGTAAAATAAAATAAAACAAAATAAAATAAATTAAAATAAAATAAAACAAAATAAAATAAAGTAAAATAAAATAAAACAAAATAAAATAAAATAAATAAAACAAAACAAAATAAAATAAAATAAATAAAACAAAACAAAATAAAGTAAAATAAAACAAAACAAAATAAAGTAAAATAAAATAAAACAAAATAAAATAAATTAAAATAAAATAAAACAAAATAAAATAAAATAAAATAAAATAAAATAAAACAAAATAAAATAAAACAAAAAATAAAATAAAGTAAAATAGCCAAAAAGCAAAGCTCCCAGCTCAAAACCGACTCACCGAGCCCCGGGGAAGGGCGGGCAGCAGCTGGCAGGCAGGATTCGTAGCTGCACCTCCCTGCCCATGCATCGGGGCTCAGAAACGGCCACGCCACCGGTGCGTGGGGTTTGCAGCGCGCTCGAAATCCCAGCGAGCAAGAACGACAGGCCCGTGGGCACCGGTGTCTGCGGGGTGCTGGCTTTGTGGGGTGGCTTTGGCTGAACAGGTTGGGGCGGGGAGCGGGGAGGGATGGTGCTGAGTGATTTATTTAAAAAATTCAATTTAATTCAATTTATTTAATTTATTTTAAAAATAAACTTAAAAAAAAATGGAGCCGATGGTGCGAGGGTCGTGCTTTGGGTGGGAATTCCCGTCAGAGAGCAGCCAGGAGGGGCCCAGCCACCCCCTGCCCTGCGAGGCGAGGTGGAGGTCCTGGGCCAGCCGGGGGGAGAAGCTGGCGGCTGCCCCCTCCCTGGGTGTCAGGGCAAGCTGCCCAGCCTCACGGCCTGCCCAGGGACCAAAATCCCCCCGAGGTGCGAGCGAGAGGGCAGCCTGGGGACGTGCAGGGCCAGGGGAGGCTGCCAGGCTCCCCGGATGGGGCCAAATTCCCCCTGCAGGTAAAAGAGGAGCAGGAGGGGATGGGGAGGGGCTTTCCCTCTGCCTCCTCTGCCACCACAGCATGAAATCCCCCCTCCTGGGACCCCGGGGCAAGTCAGACAGAAAATGGGTTTATTTCCTTGCACTTTGGGGAAACTCGTTCGGACTTAGCAGGCAGGCAATAGTGAGGTATCTTGGGTTTTTATTTCAGTCCTACTCCACAGGAAACGACGTTCACTAGCGTTAGCTTCCTTCGGTTTGTTTTTAATTTGCTCCAGTACCGTGTTAAATAGAAAATACCGACTGAACGAGGACGGACGGTGAAAAAGTACAAGATGCTAAAAAGGTCGCTCCTCCACAGATGTCCCGAATGTTACGAGTTGTTGAAAATTAGTATAAAATAGGTGAGGGTGCTCGCGAAGCCCCGCTCATCCTCCCCGTGCCTACCAAGCCCGCACAGGAGCCCCCTGAGGTCGGTCGCTGTCTTTGCCCCCATTTTACAGATGGGGAAACTGAGGCATGGAGAAGGGTAGTGACTTGCCAGAGGGCAAAAATGGCAGCTTATGCTCTCAGACCACGTTTCCCTCTATTCTGACCCCAAATCACCCCACAAACTGCCCTTTGCTCAATGCACAGCTGTCTGGGGGATGCAGCAGCAGAGACCCCCACCAGGTCCATCACCTCCTGCCCCCAAAACCACCAGTCACCCCGAGAGCCATCCCACCCCGAAGGCTTCTTTGGGGCACCACAGAGAGCCCCAAGCCAGGGACGTGGGGCACAGCCCCTTGTAGGAACATTCTCCCCATGGGTTTTCTTGCCTACCTGGTGGCCACAGCCACCACGCCAGGAGGGGAAGCGTACCGAGATGCCTTCTCTTTGGTAATTTGCTGCAAAACAGCATGGCTGTGCAGAGCCGGTCCTGGGGCCGGGTCCAGGAGCTCGGCTCGGGATGAGGCTGCTGGAGGGACGGGAGATGCAGAAGGGCAGCTGCAAAGCTCCTCCGCTGGCAGCGCCGCCTGAGGCTGCTGCAGCTGCCATCAGTCACGGGGTGAGCAGAGCCGGAGGGACATCGATGCTTTGGGGGCTCCCGAGGAAGGTGCAGGTGGGGCTGAGGGCAGCACCAAGGTTGTGGGGCTGCATGGGACCCCGGCACGCAGCAGACCCTAATATTTCTTCTGGTGTAAGTAAAACAAGGCTGAGCCTGGGCAGTTTGGACTGCAGAGTCTACGCTCAGCCCAGACAGAAGCAGTGACAAATTGCCCGAGGAGCCTGAAGAATTGCTGGAGGCTTGGCAGTGTGCAGCACTTCGTTTTCCATCGAGTCTAGCTTGGCTTTTCACATCGCTGGGTGGTGGATTTCAGTCCTCAGCGGCCGATGGAGGAAAAGGAGGTGGTGTTCCCCTCCAGGTGATGTTCCCTTCCACGTGATGTTCCCATCCAGGAGGACCTGGCTGTCGGGTCCGTGTGTGCACAACCCGTCCCACGTGCCGGGCAGCACCAGGCACTGCCCTCCCCACTGCCACTGGGGAACAAGAAGTCCTGTGTCCTCGCTGTCCTGCCTTGGAGAGCACCGTGGAGCCGTGTTTGGGTGTTTAAAAACTGAGCATCGCTAGGATCTCCCCATCACAGCTCACCTCTGAGCATCACCCAGGTGCATCCCTTCCCTGCAGTGTTCCTGGGAATGCCAGAAACCCTCCCAAAGTGGATTTAAACCTGATGATGAGCAAGAGGCTGCCACAAGCCCGGAAACCATGAAACAGGACCAGAGGCGGCAGGCAGCCAGGCCTGTGGTCCTAATTCAAGGAGTTTCCCTTCCCTCCTCAAGAAGAAAGAAAATGCCCTTACAGAAACAAACTGAATGCATCCTGACGGACCTTGGGAGCCTCCTCCCCGATGGGCAGAGGCCCACATGTGGCAGAGGCTGAGCGGGGCCATGCCTTGGGGTGCCACCAGCACTGAGACCCGTGAGGAAAACCAAGAGCCCCAGGGAGAAAATGTCAGGGGGTGGGGGGCTCCGAGGGCCCACCTAGGAGCAGTGCACCAGGTTGTGTGCTTAACACTGGCTCGGAGGAAGGGTTCTGCAGTGCCCTGGGAGGCTGGGGGGCCCTAGAAGAGGTTCGAGTTTTAATCACGTGTAAGGCTTTGATGACTCTGGACCTTCCCGTTGAGAAGGCCACAGGGACCTGGAGCATCGCTGGGTGCTGCCGGCTCTGCCCCGCCACTGTGGGTTATGGGGATGGCAGCGGGTGGCCCACACCAAGGGCTCCAGTAGCCAAACCCAGGTTGTCACTGGCCAAGTGCAGGGTGTGGGGTCAGGGCCCTTGCTCCCATGGGATGCTCGGGGTCAGCGGGGTGGGCAAAGCCTCCCCTAAACCCCCGCAAGTGGTTGTTCCCCTGTCGCCCCTCGGTTGGTCGCTGTGTTACAAAAACTTTGCCTAAAAACAAAAAATAAACTGTTCGCAAGGTTAAAAAAAAAAGAAAAATCTGTTTAAAATCAACCTTCAGGCTCTTCTGTCTGTGTGGGAAGGCTCTTCTGTCTGTACCCACAGGGACAGCGGGTGGCTTCGGGGCGAGCCCACAGCCCGGGCTCCCCTCCCTGTCCCCCATCCACGTCCCCATGTCCCCTCCGAGGCGAGCAGTGTCCTTAAGGCACCTATCGGGGCCTTTTGGCCTCCAGCGCGCTGGGCCGGTAGAGGTACCTCCAGATGGCGTAGTAATGGATGCCGGCACCGATGGCCACGAAGAGGTGCCAGATGGCGTGGGCGAAGGGGATGCGGCCGTCGCTCTTGAAGAAGACCATGCCCAGGCAGTAGGAAAGCCCGCCGGCCACCAGCTCCGGGAGGCCGTCCCTGTTGGGCTGCGAAAAATAAAAGCACGGAGGCAGCGCGGTCACAACCCGAAACTTCCCCCTGGCTGCGAGGAGGCCTGCGCTGCCTTCTCCTCATCCTGCAAGGAAGCCCTGGACTTTGCTGCAATGCTCTCAACGTGACGGAGCCCACTTAGGACGTCCCCTGGAGGTGCCCACTGCATGCGTCTGGGTGTGCTGAGCACCCAAATCACACGTCTGGAGACACCGTCGCCCACCACGGGGCTGCCTCCGGGCCGCACCACGCCAACCCCCTGGGGACAACCCAGCCCCGCGAGCTCCCCGGCGGCGGCTTACCATGGAGAGGATGACCACGGCGGGGAAGAAGCCCATGATAACGTAGCACACCAGCTCCACCAGCTTGTACCTGCGACCGACGGAGGAGGCAGGGCTGAATTTTATGCTTATCGTACCCAGACGCTGCTACAGGGAAAGGGGTGGCGGTGCCACCACGGCGGGTCCCACGTCCCAGTGGGAGCCCACAGCGGGTGGCCCTGCACAGAACTGGCTCTGGAGCTGAACAGCTTGAAGGCAGGGCTCCAGGAAGGCTTCGGGGGCCGTTTCCTTTCTATTTGGTGCCACCCCGTGGAAGAACCCACTCATGGCACAACGTCCTTGCTCCCACGTCCCTGCCAGCAGGGCTGTGGCCTCCCAAAAATAAGATGTGGGTGGGAAAGGACACGGTTCGAGGGAGCCCTCCACTGCCTGCTGGCCTGGGGGGCTGCCCAGGCCCCCCAGACCTGCCTGTCTGTCTGTGTCCATCCTTCCTGCTCTTCCGTCAGGGCACTAAGGGGAGAAGGAGGAGCAGGGCTGGGCTCCGCGGGGCCACGTGCAGGTACTGACCGCTCATGGAAGAAGAAGACGTAGACGGTGCCGACCGAGGCCATGATCCAGATGATCCAGCGCATGTGGGAGGCCCAGGGCCCCAGCTCCCGCAGGTTCAGCCTGCAAGACCCAGGGCCGCGGTGAGCGCGGCGGCGCCCCGAGGCGGGCTGCGGGACGGGGGCATGGGGAACTGCGGCCCTCGCCCCACATGTGTCCCGGAACAGCCCTCCTGACCCGTAACGTCAACAGACAGGGGTTGGAATACGGAGAATAGGAAGGAAAGCAGGAAGCCTTTATTGCTGGGATGCTTTTCTCCCCTCTGGCAGAGCCAAGCCAGGGCACTCACCAGGGAGCGTACGAGGCGGCGATGAAGAAGTAGATCACCATCCTGTCGAACATGTGCAAGCAGTGCTCCACGGTCCTGCAGGACAGACGGACAGACAGGTCAGAGCCTGCGGCACCGCGCGTGCCAGGTGCGCTGTAAAACCAGATACTTTAAAAGAAATAATAAAAAATAAACGGTGCACTTGAAAATCAGTGACATAAATAGTAAAATAAATGATATTCATAATAAAATAAATGATATAAAATAAAATAAAACTATATAAATAACAAAATAAACGATGTAAAATAAAATAAATTATATAAATAATAAAATAAATTATATAAACAATAAACTTAATTATATTAAGTTATATAAATCATAAAATAAATGGTATAAAATAAAATAAATAATATAAATCATAAAATAAACAATGCGTTGAAATGCTGTTTTTTATTGACATAGCTCAGAAAAGCCTTTGACCAAGGGGCTGCCAGGGCTCTGGAACTGTTGTGTCCCCCCCCCCCGAGCCACGAGCAGGCAGGGCCGGTACCTGAGGTGCCTCTTCTTCCAGGAGATGGTGTGGAAGATGGTGGAGACGATGAAGAGGCTGGACAAGCCAAAGCCATAGATCCAGGCCGAGATGGTCTCCCACTGGTCGTCGGAGAGGATGTAGAGGATGGAGCTGCCGAGGATGCTCGGCAGGATCCAGAACTGGAAGGGAGAAGCAAGCCGGTTGCTCACAGTCTGCATTTCCACCAAGCAGATACAGTGCAGTCCCTGCTTTTCCTTTTGGGTGTCTTTATTTTAGCTTCTGGACGAAGCCGCCACCCATAAGGGGCAGGCTGGGTTTCTCCCCATGCGGGGCAGCTCCAAAAGAGCTTCTCCAAGTGGAGGAAGGCACAAGGAGAATGTGTGCCTGCTCCACTAGGGCCATCCCACAGGGCCATCACACACCAGCCTCCCACGGCAGCTGGAGGAGGAAGAAGAGCATCCCTGGAGCACCAGGTGCTCATCCCACCCCCGGGACCTTCAGGAGGTGCAGAGCTGAACGCTGGCGTTTTTAGGTGGCCCTTGGGGTGTCCCAGGTGGTCCCCCAGGACTGAGTGCTGTCCTTCACATGGGGACAGGGACAGGGACAGGGACAGGGACAGGGACAGGGACAGGGACAGGGACAGGGACAGGGACAGGGACAGGGACTAACCGCGTGGGTAGCACAGTTGGCTGCGTGCTCGTACTCCGTCGGCTGGTACCTGCGGTTGGAGGGGACGCGGTGATTCATGAACCTGCAGTGAGGAGCGGGGAGAGAAACACAGTCAGGGGACGGCACACGGGGGAAAGGTTTTTGGAAGGCTGTGAGCAAAGTGACCCCATGGCAGCAGTGGGCAGGAGGCAGGAGAAAGCTGCAAGGGTGGATGGATGAGGCGTGGAGCATCCCCCAGGGCAGGGTGTGGGTGACAACCAGCTCCTGTAACACTGGCACCTCTCCCCATCTCCATTTCACAAGTGGAAAAACAAGCAGCGTGCAGCAACCCGATGCGGTTACCCTGCTGGAAACAGCCCGGAGCTGCTGGGCAGAGCACGGCACAGCCCCACGGCGGAGAATAGGGCACATGGGGCTGGGGGGGGACCTGCTGTGGGGCTGTGACCACCCAGCGATGCCACCCCACATCACAGCAGCCTGAGTCCCACCAGGGCATCCCCAGCAATGCTTTGGCTGCTGGGTCCCACCTGCACCCCCCCAAAATCCCCCCCCACGTGACCCAGCACTGATTGCTGCCGGGGGAAGCCCCGTCGTGCTCCCTCAGAAACTTTTATCTTTTTTTTTTTCCTGTTCCTCTCAGATTCAGAGAAATCAGATTGCTCTCGGCGCGTGGAGGGACGTATCGATTGCTGCCGTCGGATCAATGGACACACGCAGAGCAATAAAAGCAGTGCCAGCGGGAGGCTCAGGACAGCCGGGTTCGGGGGCTGCCCTGCAGGAGCTGGTCCGGTTGCTTCCTGACCCCATTTGCTCCCAGTTCCAGCACCATCTGCAGCGCATTTCTGCACCCAGCCGGCAGCTCGGGGGGCGACAGGACCTTGCTGCGGGGTCGGGGTGACCCTGGGGTGCTGGGAAGGTGCTGGAGAACCCATCCCTGAGCCACCACCCATGAGCATCTCCTCTGAGCATTTCACTGGCGTCCATGCAAAGAAATCCAGCTTGTGTTAAAAGATTCGCGTAGCGAGGCTTGAGCCAAACGTGGGTTTGGCTGCAGCGTGCCCGGGTGTGCGAGGTGGTGCCCAGCAGGCGGCGGTGACAGCCCGAGAGGGGACCCTGTCCCCAGCCCTGCGCTCACAGCAGGACCCAGGCACAAGGCACGCAGGAGTCTGGCCATGTGTCCCCCCCACCCCAAATACCTCCAGTTAAGATGGACAGACAGGGGCTCAGCTCCCCGTGTGCTGCAAATAGAGGGGACGGCGCTCGCAAGGCACGAACAGGATTAGACCCTGGGCTAAACTGAGGGTGTCTGTGGCTGGGAAGCAGCCGAGCATCCCCGGGGCTGCCACCTCCACCCTGGGGCTGCCACCGCCTTCCTGGGGCTGCCACCTCCGTCCCGGGACTGCTACTTCTGTCCTGGGGCTGTCACCTCTGTCCTGGGGCTGTCACCTCCACCCTGGGGCTGCCACCTCCATGCCGGGGGACACCAGGGACCCCTCCCCATCCTGCCACCCCCTGGCTGGAGTCCCCCTGCCCCAGCCACGTCCCCCCTGCAGGAGGCCACTGCTGTCCCCACGTTGCCTGGAGACTATCCCCAGCTCCCCTTCACTCTCTGCTTCTCTTTCTTTTCCCTTTTAATAAGAAGAAGGAGGGCGGGGGGGGGGGAGGACAAAGGCCCAGACGTCCCGCGTGACGTCGCAGTTGCTGGGGAAACACGCGCAAGGCCTTTTTCCTTGAATGTATTTTTTTTAACAAAGCCCTGTGCCATCTGCCCCTCCATCCCAGACCCACAGTGGTTGCTGTTAGGGGCAGTAACGGGGAGCTGGGGGGGGGGGCTGGATCCCACAGCCCCCCCCCAGGACCCTTGGACAGGGTAGGGGCTGAATTCCCTCCCTCGCACGCACCGCACGGGGCACCCCGCTGCCCCCATGGGCAGCCTGCTTTTCCTGGAGGGTGAAATGGCCTCAAAGAGCTTGGGGTTTTGGGGTCTCTGAGGAGATTGCCCCTGTTTTCCTGTCCTGCTTCCTAATGAGCATCATCCTGCAAAGGATGGGAAATGGATGCGGGCTCTGCCTCCCACCCAATGCCCCCACCCGCATGGGGATGCAGCGAGGCCGGGTTTGCTCCAGGGTGCAGGAAGCCACAGGCAGGAGGTTGCAGACGGACTGTCACAGTTTCTGTGCATTTCAGCAAGCTCTTTACGGCTGCAAAGTCCAAATGGCACGGAAAAGTTTAAAACCTGCACCGCAGGAGGCTGCCCACTTCCCAGGGACGTGCATGAGAAGCAGCCCCAGGGGCTCAGCACGGCTCCAAGGCTCCCAGAACTTTTTTCTCCCAGTGCTGGGGGGGACGAGCACGGGTTGTTCATCGCTGCCCCGGGGTTTTTGCCTGCCCTCCTTGTGCCTGCTTTCCCCTGGCCCCTTGCCCGGGGAAAGAGACTGAAAAGGGCCAATGCACCCGGCTCCAGCCAGAGGAACAAAGAGCCCCTTGTCCCAGGCAGCCAGGGCAAAGTGCAGAGCCGGCTTCCCAGGCTTGTCCTTTTCTCCTTCTCTTTCTCCCACTCTGTTTTTCTGTGGGTTTGGGTTGGTTTTGGTTTTTTAAAGACTTCTCTCCAAGAACAAAGTTCTGACCTCAACAAATCACGCAGATCCGCCCGGCTCTTGCTTTGCCAGGCTTGGGGGGGAAGAAGGTAAAAATGGGATTAAATTAAATTATTCCTCGGGACGGCTCGTGTGGGAGCACTGGAGTGCCTGAGCTCTCCCGGGGGCACCTGGGGACCCTGACACACTGAGAGGCAGAGCTGGGGGACACCATGCAGAGAAGATGACCCACAGGGAAGGAACGGAGCTGCTATATGTCCAGCTATACGTGTGCCACATCCTGTGCATCCATGCATCCATGGCTGTGACAAGGGCCCCATGAAACAGGTGATGCTGGCCGGGAGCTCACAGGTGATGGGGATCTCCCCGAGCAGCTCATGGCAATAGGTTTCACCTGTGGATGGCCTAGAAAAGGGCCAGGTTGGCTCAGGTTTTGGTTTAATGTCCTCAGAGGTGGGAGCTGGTTTGTTGTGCACCTGCACCCTCCTGCCCAAGGAGCTGGGGTGTCTCCAGGCTGAGCGAACCAGGCTTTCTCCTCCTTCTTGTGGCTGTCACGGCTGCTTTTAAAATAGCAGAGGGGCTGCTGAGGGATTGTATCCTGATTGTGGCATCCTGCCAGGAAGGACGGAGGAAGCAATAGGAGATGCTGGTGGTGGGGGTAAGTCCTGCTGTGGTCCTTCTGGTTGTCCCTTGGTAGAGTGAGGCTCAGGAGCACATGTGTTGTGGTGCCTGCGGTGACAGTGATGGAACAGACATGGTCCTGCAGGGCACAGCAGCCCCTGGACCCTCTCAGTTCTTGGTCTGGATTTGCCCTAATGAGCCTGGAGACAGCATGCCTGGTGCAAAAGCTGGGGCTTGATCCTCAGGGTTGTGCCTGTGCGTGAGCTTCTGCGGCATCCCTGTAAGCTGGGGCTTGGCGTGTGCTCTGCTTCTGCCCTGTAATCTGGTAATGCTCCAGCTGTGGCCCCTGTAAGAGGCTTCATCCCTCAAGCTCCTCTGCGGCTCATAATTAGCTCCTGAAGGTGCAGAGCAGGGCCCTGCACGCTGCCGGTGCTTTCCACGGGGAAGTGCAGAGGCTGACGCTGCCCGGCCGTCTGCGGGGCCACCCACACGGGTGCTGTGCGGTGCCCTGATACCAAGCTGGAGCCTCTGTTCCTGAGCCCGCTTCTTGGTGCCTGCCTGCTCCCACATGAACATATGGTGCTCCTGGTTTGGGAAGCTGAGCTGTGCGTGCTGTGAGCTCTCAGGCTGGCTCCCAGGCTGGTGGAGAGGGGTCAGGCAGGACGAGCCTCTCCGTGGGCTCCTCTTCCTGCTTTGACCCCAGCCTCTGTCCTGTGCGAGCGGGGGTAGGAGGGCTGATGGCACAAGCTGGCCCAGCATTTTCTTGTGTGCATTTTATTTGCTGCTTTCTGGCAGCATGCGAAAAGCTGACGATTTGCACAGGGAGCACTGAGCATCCCAGCTAGAGCAGCACTTGGGTAGACCACCAGTAGATGACCAGGTTCCTGCAGCAACCAGCCCCCAGTGCTAGCCCTGTTTCCCCCAAAACAAGGTGGATTAGGCTGCAGGTCAAATGCTCGCTCACCACCTCTGACTGTCCCTTCTCAATTTTTCTCATTCCCAGTGCTCTGACACATGGGAGTGTGCTGGGCTGGCACTAAGCAGGCCTCATGCTGCAGGCTGAGAGATGCTGAGCAAGCCCCCTGCTGCCTTAGAGAAGCCCCCTGATGGCCCCAACCATCCACCTCCCCATCCTCTATATATAGATATTTATTTTTCTCTCTGGCAGGCTTTCTGCTCTCTAGATAGGCAGCCTCTAACTCTTCCAAGGCAATTCACAACCCTGCAACTCCAGCAGAGCCGCTTGTTTATTCGCGACAGATGGGATCGGGGAGTGTTTCCCAAATTACTTCCCGAGCTGGGACTTCTTGTTTCATTTGGTGCTCGTGAGACCTCAGACAACAGCTGATTAGTCACAAAATGATGTCCCAGGTGCTCGGTGAATGTTAGGAGGGCTGCTTCCAGAGCTGAAACCTCTCTATTTTTCCCTGTTTGCTTGTTTGGGAAGCTGTTGTGCATGATCCTCGCCTGCAATACCCCAAGCACAGAGGACAGTGGGACAAATCCTGAGCAAGCTCAGCTTGGCTGAGCCCTGCAGCAGCCAGGAGCGAGCACGGTGGCCCTGTGGTGCAGAGGCATGGGGCAGGCTCCAGCCTTCATCCCTGGCTCTATCTGGAGACCCAGCCTCTACCATGCCATGGGATTAGTGTGCAGGTTGCTGTTCCTCGGGTCTGCAAGGTGTCCCCGTAGCATCCCCAGGGAAATGTGGCCTTGGTCTCACTGGGGACTCCAGGGTGCTACTGAGCAGGTATCTGTAAATAATTCAGTAAATGCCTCTGGGGGATTGTGCATTTCAGCAGCCAGGGAGGCAGGTACTGTGGTTTCAGACAGGATTATTTGCAGCAAAGAACAGGGCCCTGATGTACAGGTACCAGCCAGTGCTGCTGAGCGCGGAGGGAAGTACTGCCCCATTACTGAGCTCCCTCTGCGTAAATATCAAATCCTCCCCTCACCAGCAGCAAGCCTGGACTCCAAACTTCAGCAGGAGAGCAGCCTTGGACCCAAACTTCCCTAAAGCTCAACTAATTGGTGTCTGAAGCGAGCAGCAGGACTGTGACGCTCGTGGTACTTGGTCTCACCATCAGAAAGTGCTGAGTATCACATCAAGTCCCCCCGACCATGGACTACGACAGCTATATGGAAATAATATGAGCACCATGGAAATAAATGCTGAGGTTTGATTTCACCTGGAAAGCTCCAAGGGGAGGCCTGGCAGAGCCCCACATCCTGTGCACATCGCTCCACCACGCGGGGCAGCGGCTTGTGTTTTCCACGTGCCTCGCCGACTGCTACCTCCTGAAACAGGCCGGGGCGAGCCGTGCCAAGGAATCACACCGGGCTGACACCCAACACCCGCTGAAGGATGGAAAAGCTGTCCTTCCCAGGGGCACAAGGCTCGGGGGCTCAGCTCAGCCGCTGCTGCCCGTCTCTGTGCAGCGATTCCTGCCTGGGCCCCGACCCTCCCAGGGGAGGGGAACGGGGGGCTCGGGGGACGTCCCCACCTCCAGCCAGCCGTGCAGGGGATGCTCAGAGCACTTGTTGCCTTCCAAACACCTGGGTGCAATAAGAGCTGCCCTCTGCACACTGAGAGCTGCCAGTAAGGAATCCTATTGGTGCTGTCTTAAGAGGGTATCCGAGTCAAACTGCCTCCGAAGGGTGGCTAATAGCTGATTTCTGGTGAGATGGGGTGATCCTGTTTTTCGTTAGGTATTTCTAGGGGCCTCCCCATCTCCTGGGGCAGCACCTCGGTAGCTGAGGGTGATGTTGGAGGTGCTGCTGGGCGCGGTGCAGACCCCGAGCAGCTCAGAGCTGCCACATGGGTGCTGGAAGCGTTTCCCCTCTCCCCGCTCCATCCCACGCGGGCTGTGGGGGAAGCAGAGCTCTTGGAAAGCATCTCTGTGCGTGTGGGAGCAGGCGAGGGCTGTTTGTGCTTTCTTTGCGAAGGAAAATGGGGATCAAATCCTCCCAGTGCAGTAGCTCTGCCCAGGCTGTCAGTGTTTTCTTTGCACGTCTGGGGACCGAGCACCCCGATGTCCCCTCTCCCTCCAATTCCTGCTGGTTTTCCCCTCCCTTTCTTCTCCTGAGGCGCTGCAGGATGGGGTCAGTGATCACCTCCTTGCTCGGTACACAAGGAAGCTCTTCCCAGCTGCCTCCCATCAGACCCAGTGGACTTTTTGGGCAAATACAGAGCTCAGATCTCCATCCCCTCGTGCTGCTGAGGAGGCGGCAGTGCCCTTGCTGCAGGCACCAGGCAGGTGAGGACGAGCCTGGAGCCACCTGCAGGGGCTCCTGCTGCTTCTGGGCTCTGAAGCCACGTGGATTTTCCTTGGCTTGCAGGGCAAGACAAGCAAACGCAAGAAGACTTGGAGCCTTTTACGTGGGCAAATCAAATCCTGAACTGCTGTCAGTTAATTGCAATGATTCAGTGCCCCGTGCAGCCTGCAGCTCCCCGCAGAGCCCTTGCCCCGGCTGCTCCAGAGCTGCAGGAGCTGGCCAGATGCAGCAGCTCCCTCCGTAATTGCGTTTCCTTTCAATTATGGCTCTCGGTGGCCCGAGCCTGGGAAGCATTTCGTGTGTCTGTGGGCAGACTGGCTCAGCTACGCTTCCTGCCTGCATGGCTGGCAGGCAGGCACCCGGCCACGACTGAACCCAGGGTGAAAAGCGAGCCAAGCAGCGCCGGCGGTGATGTGCAGGAGGTATCGGTTACTGGCCCGGGGTGACCCGGCCGGGGAGCTTCAGGGATGATGTGACTGGCACCCATCTGTTGCTCTGCGGGGAAACCAGCACTGTTAGCTGGGAGAAAGGAGGAGAAATATGGGGGAATAACCGTCGGGTGGCTGGTAAAACAGGAGGAATCGCAGCTGCGTGCACGCTGTAACTGCGTGCTGGTGCCGTGGCTGAAGTCGCATCACGCAGGGGATGGAGATCCGGGAACACCCCGGTGCCCTCCAGCCCTGAATTTTCTCCCCGTGGTTCTCCAATCACTCCTGCATTGATCCCGCTGCCTTTCATCTCCTCGTTCAAAGCCTGGTGCCTTTGCTGCAGCTCTCACACAACAGGTCTTTCATCGTGACGCCGTATTTTATTTATCCCTGTTGGCAGGTGTATTGATGGCCAAGTTCCTCCTTTCTTGCTCCTCTCTCAAAATTAGATAAAAAGACATTAAAAATGAATCTGTTCCAGGCTTTTCCTTCACAAGGAAAACTTTTGGGTGTATATTTTTTTTCAAAGGGCTGAGGAGATAAGAGTTTCTCATCCTCTGAAAAGATAAGCAAGATGCTTTGATGCCTTGAAGGGCACATACCTCCTTCATGTCTTGTGCTTCTGCGAGCCTGTGGCTCCTGCTCACACCAGTCCCCACCACAGAACCTGGTCCCCAGTGTGTGTAGGGGAGCTGAGAGTGCATCTCTGGCACAAAGGAAGGAGGCTATTTGGGGTATTTCTTGGGATGTGGCACAGCAGAGCATCTGTGCAGTGAGGAGGGTGGGTGCGAGGAGCCTGGAGGGATGGGGATTAGCCACCGGTTATTTTTAAGCACCAGGCTAAGAGGATCTCTGCGGTGATGTAGGAATCTCCAGGCAAATATCACGTGCTGGTGACCACATCAGCAAGTCTCGGGGTGAAAGCCAAGGAATGCCCCATCCCCATCCACACCTGGTCCTGTGCGTGGGCTCCTGCGATGCCCTCTCTAACACCTGATGCCTCTTTTTAGTAAGTTGTCTCCGTAAAGGACCACGGTGAGGTTTGAGGATGCTGATTTGGGAGAAAATCAAGGCTGGCAGATGGCTTGTGCTGGGGGGCAGCTCCTGCTCTGCTTGCCAGCCCCCAAAGCCCAGCCTCCACGGAGCAAACGTGTGGTTTGCCTTCTGCTGTGGGGACACCGAGCTTGGCTCGGCTCTGTCCCCACCAGCCCTGTCCTTTGTGTGCCAGCTGGGGGGGGAAAAAAAGCTTGAATTCTGTTTTTCCCAAGGATTTTTGGGTCGGGTGCATTGTGCAGACCTGTTGGCTGCCTCTGCATCTCCCCCAGCTGAAGGTAACCAGGAGGCAGCCACAGCTTCAGACTGGTCCTTGAGCAGGGGCACGCGGCGCTCAGGCAGCTTTTGGAGGTGCAAGCACAGATTTTTTTTTCCCCATGGGATGGCTGGAAAAAGAGGATCTGGTGGCTTGGGGAGGATGGGAGGTCTCCAGCACAGGGAAACATGCCTCATGGTGCTTCTGTGTGGAGTGACCAGCACCACTCCTCTCCAGATCTCTTTTATCTGCCTCTAACAGCACCACTGGGAGGTTGGTAGGGGTGAAAGCAGAGCTGAGTGTCCCCAGGGACCGCCCCACCCCAGGGGTTTCTCTGAAATGACAAAAATGTCCCCGGTGTGGTCACAGGGGTTGGGGACAAAGCCTGTCCTCGGTGGCAGACGCCTGGAAGCCCCCCCAGCACCCTCGCCAGGCATCGAGTAGCCTTCGGATCCCCCCCAAGCAGATAATGCCACGAGGTTTCCTAACAGCCCTAGGGAAGGATCCATCATGGTGCATCCCCTGCCAGCCCCATGGGAGCCTGAAATCCCTGGGTATGGGCTGGGGGGGGGCAGCTGGGCGCAGTGGGACCCCGGGGTGATGCTGGGACCCCCCCATGGGGAGCTGGCACCCAGCAGTGGGGTCTGTCCCTGCTGAGAGCTGGGCTCCCGGTGCCCCAGCAGGGGGAGGACGGATGTGAAGTTAAAGCCAGCGTGGACCAGGGGAAGTCCAGGTCCGATCCTTAAACCCAGCACCACCCCGAGCACCAACTTGGTCAGGATCCCTTTGTCCTGGCTGGTGGATTTGGGGGTTAATACAGCCAAACAGCACCCCAATGACCCGCAAACCCCCAACCCTGCTCAGCCCCTCCAGGGAGCGAGGGATCCCGGGGATGCTCTGAATCCCTTAGGGAGGCAAAAAGGCAGGTATCCTCATCCCGAAAGACACGCTGTGCCCGCAGGTGAAGGGAGCAGCCCGCACCTGCCCCGGGCTTTGAGGCACTCAGCATCTTTTGAAGGTCCCTTAGGGCTCGGTTTGGGGTTTGGCCGGAGCCCTGCGGAGGGGCAGGGGCTGGGTGCCGTCCCGGGGAGCTGCCAGAGCAGACCGGAGGGAAGGAAAACACCGCACCGAGGGCTTTACCTGGCGTAACGCGTCTTCTGGAAGTCCAGGACTCGCGACACGAACATCTCGGCGCTGCCATGGGCGTCCCGGGCCGGCGGAGGGATGCAGCCACGGGCGGCTCAACGCGGAGCGAGGCTCCTGGGGGTCCCCGAGCCCCCCGAGGGCAGCGATGCCCTGGGGACCCACGGCAACTTCATGGGCTCCCGTCGGGGCTGGGGTGTTCGTTGGCGGGGCTGAAACGCGGAGGAGGAGAAGCGGAGGCCAGCCTCGCCCCCCCCCTGTTGCACAAGAGAAGAATACAAGGGGAAAAAAAACAAAGGCGACCTAAGGGAGGCAGCCGGCGAGGGAGCCAGCCCTGCTCGCAGCCAGCAAATGGGCAAAGATGAGGAGGAGAAGAAGGGGGGGGACAGAAATCCCGTCCCGCTCCGCCTGGCCGCGGCAACCTGCACGCTCTCCCTTATCCACCCAGACAGCTCTAAGCACGGCTAAAAATACCCCCTCCTGCCACCCCCGGCGGATCAAATAGCAGCAGTTTGGGATTGAAAACATAATTAAAGCACGGCGGGGGGATGGAGGGAGCGGCGAGCAGCCAACTGTGGGTCCCAGGTCCGAGGCATCCCCGCCAGCCCCGGGGCAGGGCCAGCCCACCCCGGCATCCCCGGGGAGTTGCTGGGTTTGGCTTTGCTTTTATTTATTAGATTTGAAGGATTTTGTTCGTTATTTTCCAGGGCCTCAGGCAGGGCTGGGTGGTTTTGTCCCAGCCTGGGGAATTCATGCTTGTCTCCATCCGGAGCCTTCATCCCCTTCCCGTCCTCTCCACCGTCCCACAGCCCCCAGAGGACTGTATGGCCGTGCCGGGGGGAGGTGAGATGCCGGCTTATTTCTGAGGTTGGGATGCTCAGAGCAGGGATGTAAAGGGGTTTTGGGGATTTGTCTGCAGCTGTCATCGTGCCCACCTCGTGCCAGGGACCGTGGGTGCCTTCAGGACAGCACGTAAGGGACAAGAAATGTGACAGGAGGCCAGCAGCACCTGGGGAAGGAGCTCATCTCCCCAGCACAACCTGTCCTTGCTGAGCCTGTAATAACGTTTGTGGGAGGGAGGTGGAAGAGGCACGGACAGCTCCACCTGAAGGGTCAGGCTCATATGGCCACTTCCTTGGGAAATCAATCACATGCCTCTCCCCAGAACTGAAACAATTAAAAATTTCCTAGAGCACACCACTTCCCATCAGTTCCAAATCATGTTTTTAAGATATTTTTTGTGTACAGATGAACCCTAAATCCCTAGAGAGAGAGGCACACGTGTGCCCCTTAACTCAAGGCATGAATAAATCCCCTGCAACCCCTTCCAAATGCGGCCTCGTCGACACACAGGGGGGATGCTCTGCGTGCCTCCGTGTGGTGCAAAAGGATCTGGGATCCGGTGGATCCAGCCTCCCTGCACAGTTCTCATCATGGATCCAAGCCACCCAGGGGGGGCCAGGCTGGGGACAGCGGGATCTGGGACAGCCAAACCCCGCTGAGGGTGGCAGGTCCAAGGCGCGATGCAGAGTGAGATCGTTCCCAAACCTCTCCCACGCTCTGCCACTGAGCTGGGAAGGTTTTTTTTTTTTTTTTTTTTCAAATTCCTTCCTTCAAGATGACGAGGCTTTGGCAAAGGTTATTTAATGATGCCTGTTCCCTGCTTTACCTTTCTCCGGGCCTGGATGGGGGAGGAAGGGAAAGCAGCAAGGAACCACGCTGAACAAAATAACCCCAGCCCCTGAACCCCCAGCCGGGGGTGCTGACGGAGGGCACCTGAAGCGAACCGTCAGTCCCGAAATAGATCCGTCTCAGAGGGCAAAAGGCAAATTGAATGAAAAATAAGTTACTATTTTTGAAGCCTGGCTCCAGTTGTTATGGCAACGAAAGCCTCGCGAATCCTGCTGGGGAAGGGCTCCAGCACCAGCGCTGCCTCCAGAGCGGGCGGCCGGGAGCTGCTGGGTGCTGGGACCAGTACCGGACCCGTACTGGCCCCGTACTGGCCCCGTAGCAGCCTGGATGCGTCCCCTCCCCACCTGGAGACTTCCTTGAGCATTGTCTGGCCACCATGCCTGCTTGTCCTTCCTCCCCCATCCCTGGCTCTCTCCCCACTTCCTCGCAAAGATCTGATAATTGCTAATGATGGTGCTGCCAGTTTCCTAATGATGGGGTGCTCTGAATGGCATTTTGGTAATGTCACCGAATGGGGGTTCTTGTGTAATCAGAGGAACAGGTCATGGAGCCTCCCCCGAAACATGCAAGGTCCCAAATTGTGCAGGCGTCCCACAGCTGGAGACACCTCTGGGCCGGGTCCCAGCAGGATCCTGGCCATTAATGGTGCGAATAACCGTGATTTTGGGCATCACGGTGGTGGCGCTGGGCTGCCTCGGCAGTGCTCATTGCGACCGTGGCTCCCCACAAGGTTTTCCCCTGCATTCAGCTGCTGAAGCCAGCAAGTAAGAAAGGAGCTGGAGACAAAATCTGTCATCTTACAGCAGGAGAAACCTCCCTGTAGGAGCAGCGGCTTTGTATGGCAGCAGGAGCTGAGGGCCACGGGCAGCAGCTGGGGGCGAGGGTGGGCGATGGCGGGGAGCCCAGGGAGTCCCTTATGCCTTGGGGGACCACCGGCAGCTTGTGTGGGATGGCTCGTGTGTGGCACATGTGTGAGAGGGGGTGCTGGAGCCCCCCCAGTTTTGCCAGACCGAGCACCACAGACGCCAGCACCCTGCACTCGTTTCCCGGATTAGTTCCCTGCAGGAACAAGCCTTTGATTTTGATCCAAGTTTCCAGATTTTCCAAGTTCCCTTGTCCTTGACGGTTGTGTTTTCTCTCCTGAGGAGCCTCCCCCCGCACCCCAGGGCCCCTGGCTGTCCCCTCCTGCCAGCCGGGCCCCTCAGGGCAGGGCCCTTCCGATGCCAGCAGCCCCGAACGCAGCCCGCTGTCCCCTGCTGTCACATCCGCTGAGCCTGGAGGCCCTCCGGTGGTACGAGGAGGAACTGCAGAGGCACCGGAGGGGCGGCTCCGTGCAGGGCCGGCCGCTCTCACCGCCCGTACGGCGACAACTGGGGGACAACTGGGGGACAACTGGGGGACAACTGTCCCCCCCTGGGGACAGCGGGGACAACAAGGACGCCAAGTCTCCTTGCAGTCACCCATCCAGCCGCCGACCCCGCTGGACCCTGCTTAGCTTTGCAAAAGCCCCTTCACCCCTCCCATCCTCACAGCGGGGACGCTGCGCTCCTCATGTGTCTCCCATCCAGCTGCCGACCCTAGCGGGCCCTGCTTAGCTTCACAAAGCCTCTTCCCCCATCCTCTCAGTGCGGACGCGGCTCCTCTGCGCTTCTCCCCTCTGTGTCTCCCATCCACCCACCGACCCTGCCGGGCCCTGCTTAGCTTCGCAACAACCCCCCCCAACCAAGTTCGGCGCCACCACCCCGCCGCCTGCGCAGCTCCTCCCCCCCGGGGGGCCGGGCGCATGCGCAGAGGCGGGACGGTGGCCGGCGGGGCGGGAGGGCGCATGCGCGGGGCCGTTGCGCCGCCCGCAGCGTAAACAAGGCGCTGGCGGCCATGGGGAGGCCGCGGGTGCGCGGCGGGGGCCGGGGCCGACGGGGCTGAGGCGGGGAGAGGCCCAGCCAGGTCCGGACTGGTCCTCGGTGCAGGGGGGGGGCTCCTCCCGCCCCGGTCCGGCCCACAGCCCACCGTCCTCCCTCTCGCCCCCGCCGGCCGGGGGCGGCGAGGCCCGTCCCGTCATGAACTTGGCCGGTCAGAGCGGCGAGGCCGGCAGCGGGCACCTGCTGTTCGCCAACTTCAACCAGGACAACACGTACGGGGCGGCGGGATGGGGGTCGGGGAGCCTGAGGGGGGTGGGGGAGGTCCTGAGGAGGGGAGGCCCGGGGGGCGGAGCAGGCCCTGGGGGGGGCTTTAGGGTGGAGGGGGGTCCTTGGGGTGGGGGAGGCCCTGAGGGAGGGGGGAAGGCTCTGGAGGGGAAGGTCCTGACAGGGATTCTTTAGGGGGTGAGGGAGGTCTGAGGGGGCAGGTCTTTAGGAGGAGAGGTAGGCCCTGGGAAGGGGGTCTTTAGGGTGGGGGGTCCTTGGGGTGGGGGGAGGCTCTGAGGAGGGGGGATGGCCCTGGAGGGGGAGGTCCTGACAGGGATTCTTTAGGGAGTGAGGGAGGTCTGAGGGGGCAGGTCTTTAGCGGGTGGGGCAGGCCCTGGGAAGGGGGTCTTTAGGGTGCTGGATCTTTAGGGCAGGGAAGGCCCTGATGTTGGGGTCTCTAGGACAGGAGAGGCCCTGAGGAGCTGGCGGTTTCTCACACACACTGCCACCCCCTGCTGCTTCCACCCCATCCCACTGCAAACGCTCCCATCGCAACTACTCCCCGAGCTGCCCCGCTGTGGGGCTGGGGTGTGCTTAGTCGCTGCAGGAGGGGGTAGGAAGGATCTCACATGTCCCCACCTCTTTGCCCCCAGGGTTGTGTGTGGAACTGCAGGATGTGAGGCTACGCTCGCAGGGACACGTAGCTGAGAGCAAAGGCGCTGCTTGAGCTGGGCTTGCTGCACGGTGCCTTCTCTCTCTCCCTGGTTGTTGCCCAGGGGAGCTCAGCCTTGCTCTCCGGCACTTCAGGAGCGATAGGGAGGGTGCTTTCTGCTTACTGATGATGCCCAGCCTGTAGGAGAGACCCAAGTCTCCTAGGAGGTACCAGACATAGTCCCAAAGCTCGCTGGTGCTGTCTTTTCGTACAGCCCTTTTCTTTTCACCTGCTTTCTGTGGTGAAGCAGAATGCCTTAGGTGTAAATGTATTTGTATAACTCCATTCTTCTTTTGGGTTTTGATTTTGGAAGAGGCCTTTCTCATATGGTCGTTGAGCTTGCACTTAGCTTCTGTAGTTGGTTTCAGTCTACAAAGGGTCAGATTTATGATGCTGCACATCCTGCTGTTATTTGACAGTTGCAGTACGTTTGGATCAGAGCATAATAATTTGTACGTGGGGTACTGAAGAGCAATGTTTTTCAGTTCAAGAAATGCTGGTGGTTGGAAGTGGAGCACTGAAGAAGGATTTGGCTGTTTTAAATATCAGTGAGATGAAACTGGTGGGAAGGAACCAAAAGAACCTCTGAAAGGAGGAGTTTTATTTTAGGAAGTGAGTAAGAGGAAATGATCTCAGGTTGGCATCACTGGATGTAATCCACATGTGGTGACTTTTAAACAACTTGTTTGTTAGTCGTACAAGCAATATCTTGCCCTTGTAAAAGCTTTGACTCTCCTCATCGTGGATCGTAGCGTGTGGGAATGTTGAAGGCAAGAAGATTGGAGAAGGGTCACATCAAAGAAGGAAATGCCTTGCTTTTGTGGGTTATTTTGGAGATTCTGGGGTGGAGATGAGCAAATGGAGCTGGATAGACCCGAGGCAGGAGACTTTAATGTGTAAGTGACAGGGCGGAGGGTGAGAGTCTTCTGTGCATTTGTAAGTAACTCGTTACCAGTTTAGTGTGGTGATTCAAAGACTTCTACAAGTCTTTCTTGCGTGTTTTTCATCAAGTACCATGCACGGCTCACTGTCATCCTGCATGTGAAGCATGCCCGTGCTGTGCTCAGATACCATCCATTTTTTACCTATTACCAGATAAAACCAAGTCATCGCAGCTGGCAAATCTGTCACCTGTTTCTGTTGTGATTTATAAAGGTCATTATAGAAGTTCTTGAGGTTCGCTGTGCTGTCCAGCTTGGTGTTCTAAAAGCTTTACCACTTCTTCCTGAAAGCAACTGCCTGGCTTTGGTTGCACCTTACCTTTGGCGAGAGCTGTACGTATTTACAGATCACTGAGTTGTGACAGAAAATATTTCTTTCTTCTGAACAAAACAGTTCCAGGCTTGCCTTGAGACCAGAACTGAGATTGAAGTAAAACGAAAGCAAATGTAATATAAATTATCTAGGCCTTCCTTAACTTGTACACCTTGAAACATTTCTTTGTGTGATTTATTTTTAGTTTTGAGTTAGGGAGATGGGGAAGGACAAGGGAGTCGTGATTTCCTTCTTTTCTAATCCTCAGCTGTGTAACTTCGTTACTTTTCCCTGTTCATTTTCATAAACATCTGAAAGTATTACTCAATTTCTGTGCTATAGCCAATCTGGTTTTGGTATTCGGCATTCAAATGTCCATTGTGTGGGTAGAATACACTCTGCGTGTGTGTGTGTGTATATAATATATGTAGAACACCCTGAGATGATCTGATGAGAATTTTGGTGGTGATACAATTATCTTACATGATCCCAATCTGCCCTGTATGTCTCTGTAATTGAAAGTCGTGGAATATGAAGTCTTTCTTGTCATCTTAGTATCTTCAGGGGTTTCAGATATCCATTATAGAGACTATATAACTAGAGAAAGGCTCCTGTTCATATTTTTGTCTTGAAATCATGAGGAATAATTTAAAAGGCCACTTTGTTTCAAAGGAGGCAGATGGATGATGTGGAATAGGCATCCTTTCTTTCTGATAGTGTCTCAGAAGAAATCTGGTCAAGAAAAAAGGAAGTGTAAAACCGTAAGCCTTACACATCCTTGGGAGCAGTTTCTTACCAAAACACTTGTTTGATTTGCTGTACGACCCACATAACCAAGCTGTGTTGTAGTTCTTAAACTGAGTGGAGTTTAGTGGTTGTCCAAGTGTCTTAACCTAAAGTTTTTGATTTATTTATATTTTTTCCACCTATGATATCTCTTAACTTCTTGTTTGAATAGAGAAACGAGGTCAGCTGTCTGGGTTTATTACCATGCTATTATGAGTATCCAGAAGATCACTCTTTACTGGGTGAGAAGAGCTGAAAGGACTAACTGGGGATTAACTACACTTTCCCATGGTGGGCCTCAGAAAGCTGACTTTAAATTTGAGTTCCAAGTAAAAGAAGTCCTTTTTCAGCCGGGCAAGGTGAGCAAACGCACGCTGTTTCAGCCAGCATGTGCAAGGCAAGCTTTGTTTACATCTCGCCAGCCAGCAGGGCTCACATCACGTTTTAAGGTGTGTTTCAGTAATTAGAAAACTTGCTGACAGACAAAACTGGACAAAAATGACACGGGTGCAGTGTTATTGCGTTCAAGCTTTTACCTTCAGCAAGGTGCCAGCTCCGCGCCCGCTCAGATCCGCCTGGCTTACCTAGACAGCAGAGCCAGTTGCTGTGCATCAGAAAAAGATGGTAGTTCTTGCTGGTAAGAATAGGTGTCAGCCTAACCTTTTTTTTGGCTTTATGGGGGGTTTAATAATTAATGACTGCCTCCTGTAGGAAGGAGGTGAGCTTAGGGATGGGTTTTACTCCAGAAATTGGCTTGCTGGTACTTAAAAGAATATTGCCAACATAAAAGTTGCGGTAACTTTTCCCAGTTGTTGGAATTCCTGGTGACTGAATTGTTTTCTTTATCTTGCTTTTAGCTTTCTTTTTTCCTCCTTAAGTTCTTTTTGATGTTCATTCATAGGTGCTCTATGTAGTGACATTGTCTCGTGGCGTAGTATCTGTTACTACAAGGGTTGTCCTGCCTCTTTACTCCGCGTTGCCTTCAGCTTTATTTACTTGAGGGTTTTGAGTTATTGGCTGGGACTGGAACTCTGCCTGAAAACACTCCACCTCTAAAGCAGCAGAAGCGGACGGTTTGTGGGTTCTCTTTGATATAATATGTTTTCATTAAGTAAAAACATGGAGAAGGTCACTTTCAGCCGATGTTAGCGTGCTCGTTTTGGACCTTACGCTTCTCCCTGTGAATCAATCATTGCACAACTTGGCACGACGGGCACTCCGACGGGGAGGCAGAAGCTCCAGCTCGCAGATAAAAATGAAGCGACTGGTTTGAAGTCAGGAGTCCTAACAGAACCGGGCAGTAGGAGGTTGTCGGTGACCTTGGTGCTAGGTATGTTTCAGCAGTTGCAAATCTTTAATGATAGATATTTGGTAAGAGTGCCGCTTCAATTTGAGTGCTCTTCATGTTACTTCTGGGAGAACTATTATGTTACACATCTCCTTTATGCACTTTAAAGCTCGCATGAGGCTGTGAGGTGAGCTTAAGTTTTCATAAATATATCTGTGTCCAGCTTTATGGGAAGTAGCAAGCTTTTTAACCAAAACGTAACTTGAAGATTTCAAAGTTTACTGTCATCTTTAAAATTGATAAAACCGTCTTTGTGTTGTTACACATATATTCTCAGAGAAATGCATTTGGGAAAAAAACCACATAAATGTTAACTTAAATGGTTTTCAGGTTTTCTGTACAAAAAAAAAAGTGAAATAATGCAAATCAACAGACTTCAGAGAAGCTTTAATCACCTTTTTAAAAGAAAGTAACCAAGAGACAGCAGTCAGAAACAAAATAGTCACTATAGTTTTGAAAACAGACTACTCACAAAAGGACAAAACAAATCCTTGAGTTTGGGTTTCTAATGAAAACATCGATAATCCTCATTTCCAAGGTCGTCATTAATCTCTGCTTCCATTTATGTATGGAGTTACATGGGACAGGTATCAGTCCATATGTCTGTTCCTGCTGATTAAATTCTACCCTTTTTTTTTGCCTGACTAAATCTATTTGATTTCATATTGTAAGCAAACATTTGTAGTTCTAAAGTTGTATAATATGCTTCTTGTTGCAGACTTTTTATTATAAGTCCCGTACCATGCGAAGTTTGTATTTAAAAATGTCTTCGTTTTTATCTTTGTTGTTGAACCACTTGTGGTTAGAGGACCAAGGGTTGGACGCTCAGCATTCACTTCTCTGCTTTTGTTTCTCCTAGGTTTGGGTGTCATTCATTTGTGGTCCTTGGGGACAGCAGAGAGCTTTATTCTAAGGAGGCTTTAAAGCTAAACAGAGAAGGAAAGAGAGAGAGAAAGATCGCATAGCTCTTGTGTTCAGGAAAGATAGCTGAGAGGAGCAGTCGCTTGTCAAGTTGCTTGCTGTTGTTGCAGTGGAAGTATCAGCTGAGGTGGGCTTGCCTGGTGGTTCTGGGTGAGAGAGACTGTTGTGCAGTGCGTGTGTGGCCAAAAGTGTTCTGAAAGTGGTGATGTTTGCTTCGAGTATGAATTTTCTGTGGTCCCAACCTATTGCTGCATATTAAGTAATGGGATAGTGAGGTCTCCTTGAGCTGTAGCAGCAAATTTGTGGTTTTTTTTTTTATAAGAGCAATGGGAAAATCTGTAGGTTTTCAGTGTTACTGATAAATCTCTTGGAATGTATGGGTTTCTGTATTTACCTCCTATCCCAAATACTGACATTCTTGACCTTTCTATTGAGATGTGTCTATACGACGTTACAGCTTTGATTCCAGCAGCCATTTGGGAGGCAAAAGTAAAGTTAAGTTCCTCCAGTAATTCTGTCCCTATGTCATTTCATTGTTTATTGTTTTATTATTCTTTTCCACCCCTCCATCCTAAGCCTTTGTTCACCAAAGGCTCCTCCCCTAGAAATTTACATTAGATTCGAAATGAGTCGGAACATTAGTATAATGAGACTGTATCGTAATGAAAGTAGGTTTAATTAACCGGTTATTTAAAATAGCAATAACTTCTGGAGTCATGTTTGTACTGCAGCTGCAATTGATTTTAATCTTTGAGAGACTTGCCCTTAGTAGAATCATTCTGATTAATGTAGAATCTTCCTGATTAATTATTAAAGTCCTCTATGATATGGAAAGGGGAAAACTGGTTTTCTTTCTTCTGTATGTATATTAAAGAAGCGAAAGAAAACCTGTACCACTTTCTAACCCATCTGAAAAAACTTGTTTTAAAATAGCCGGAGAGATTGAACCAGCTGATTTCCCACTCTAGGTGAGTGCACTTAGAGCGAATGTCAGCTCCTTGAAATGAATGTGTGAAACATCTCAAAGCACTGTTTGCCTGATGAGGTTAGTTTTAATTATTTATGACAGCTGCTCTTGAAAATGCTTTTAAGATTTATGTGATCTTGGATCAGACAACAGTATTATCTTTGAAAAAAGCAAGTAAACACGGTTTCATAAATCACAGCTATATTGGTAATTTTGTACTGAGTAGAAAACCTTGATGACGAAATGGCTCAAAGTCTACAAATCAGGCTTGTAATAGAGGCTACACATAATAGGCTAAAAAATACCTGTGTGGCATAATGTTAGAAGAAAAAAGGCATATTTTTTTTTTTGGATATTGATTTTATTTTCAATTTCAGTCTCTCATCAGCTTCTGAAAATTGGTGATAATAAAGCAGAACGCCCACACTGTAAAAGGAGATTCTGATAAGCTACAGTATCTTCTTGTTGGCCACTGTCCATTTGAGCACTAGCTGAATGGCTTATTGATCATTTTTCTTCCCATATGGCTGCACATTTTTAGGAGGTGAGGTAATTTTGCCTAGATACTTGTTTTGTGGGATTTGGTCATTTAGATAGCTATCGAGTGTCTTAAGGGCTTAAGTGTAATATTGGTGTGAGGGAAGATGGGGGATTTAAATCATTATGATTACACAAGTATAACTTAGCCTAGTGGATTCTCTTACTACGTATAAAAAGCCTTTTTTCCCAATAGTTTCATAAGAAGTAATTTGAGAGTGCCTTAAAGAAAGGAAGGAAAAAAAAAAAAGCCCTTCAAAACCAAGAATGCTAGTCTAGAAGGAAAATGGTTGGTCTTGTAATTACGCTTGTATATTGAAACAGTTTTAATTATGCTGACACAAACTGAAACTTTGCTGTGTAAACAGATGTTTTGTGACTTCACCATCACCTTGATCCAGAAAGAAATGATAAAAAGCAGTTGTCATAGATGGGAAGATCGGTTCTGTGCCTTCTTCATTCTTCTGGCTTTTACTCAGTCTAATGATTTAAATGGAGTGTAGGTAGTCAGTAGGATGAGGAAAATGGGCTTTTTGGTTCCAGTGATACCGTCACTAACAGAGTGATGCAGCATTATTTGGTATTTAAAGCTATAAATACAGTGCAGGAATCAACTTGGTAGCTGTTTTAATATATTCTGGGGCAATCTGGAATTCTGCATGAGGAATCCATCCTATGTCTTCTGTAGATTGTTTATATTGCAAGGAGTCTTGTGACTCCATTTATTTTTAACTCGGATGAGTGCTTGTTTACCTCTGAAGTGACAGTTTTAATGTCATTCTGCATTAAACTTTCTTCTGAGGGAAACAATAGATGAGCTAAGAAAAGCGAATGCATAACTTTTTTTTTGAATTGCATTTTCATGTTTTCAGTTTGGATTTTCATCGAGTTGTACAAAAGTAGTTGAGAAAAACAATGCAGAGTCTTCAGCAACTAATCAGATACAGCCTGCAGAACGTACCAATTTTGCCTGAATAAATGTATTTTACTACATGTAATACTAAATGTATTACAAGGGTGACTTAGAGGAGCAGCAACAAAATTTGGTTTTATCGTAGCTGCTCTGTCTCTAAGCCTAATATCTTTTTTCCCCTGTTGTGATTATTGCATCTGGAGAAGCTTATTTCTCTTGCCTAGATGGTGCATCTTTTAATTTGAGGGCTTAAATCTTCTTAAGTATAATTTCTTAACCAGACTGTTCCAGTTTGTGTTTTTTGTTTGTTTTGGTTTTTATTTTGCTAGCAGAGAATGTTATACCATCGTGCAGAAGTTGATTTTATAACTTGGGATCTTAATTTTGGAGGATAACACACTTTAGGAACAATTTTTAATCTTTTTAGGAACAGTTTTTAATCTTCTAGGGACCTTGAAGTCTAAAAAGGGCTCACTGAGGAGCCATGAGAGAAAATACAGGAAGAGCAAGAAATCCGGGGATCTATGTTGTAAATGCAGGACTAGTTGTTAGTGCATCTGAAATGGAGAGAAGCATCTTGACGGGCTCAGAAGGGCAATTTGGCACAGTGATGGGCAGGACTGGGTCTGAGCCTTTTGTTGGATGACTTGCCCCAGTTTGGCATATTGAAATGCATCTTACTAGAAATTAGTCAGTTTGTTTCCATATTTCCTGACAGTTAAAAATATATATATATATGAACTATAAACAGTGACACACTTCTGTACAACTGTATTTACTGCTAATTTTCTTTTTCTATGTCGTAAAATCATCCTTCACATGGGGAGGAGAAAATAAAGTGCCATTGACTGCTGCTTTGGTGTTTAAAGAGCTGCAAGATGAGCCTAAAGGTTTTTTTAGCTAAAAATTTAAGACCTGTCTTTGACTGGAAAAGCAATTGGTCTATGAGCTAAGTGTGAAAATTGAGTAATGGTGGAAAGAAGGGCTTGTAGTCATTTTTTTAATGTTCTATTGTTAAAATCTGTTTAACATCAGCGACTAGCATTTCTGAGAGAGCCTCTGATTAAAGATTCAGCATGAGTATTTGTACGACTGAGACGTAACAATGTTCTTCGGAGATGCTAGAGTATCATCAAGTAAAAACGGAGAAAATTAGAGTTGGCAGTATTTAATTCCTTTTTTTATATGAAAACTCTCTTGGGGTGGTTGATGAAGGTTACAGTATAAAGTGCAAAAAATCCCCAGACAATCTCACTTGAAAAGGTCTTGCAGGTCACCTCTCATGGTGAGGCAATGATGTAATTGGTTTGCGTTACATTATTCAGGTCCTCTTTCCTCCACACTGAAGCTTTCAGTTTGTGGGGAATTGTGTAGAGAAATCACCTGTATGAGCTGGGCAGTAGGCTGTAAGCTGTGAGCTGTAATGTCATCATATGTGAAGTAGGGTTCCACACCTGAGGTAATTCTAAAGCTATTTGGCCTTTTCAGAGTTCAGGAAATTATCTGTCTGATGTTTTTTAATCACGCTTCTTACTGAGCTAACCTAGCTGGAGGTGTAGAATAGGGTAAGAATCTGTCCAAGGGTAATTCACAGCTGATGTAGTTTATGTTCCTGACTGACTTGTTTCTTTTTCAGATCCCTTGCGGTTGGCAGTAAATCAGGCTACAAATTCTTCTCTCTTTCTTCTGTGGACAAATTAGAGCAGATCTATGAATGCAGTGAGTATCTTCTTTTTTCTTCTTTATTCCCTTGGTTGACTTCAGGAAGAGATGACATGTTTCATTTTTTCACGGGTTATTTGAAGTCACATGAGAGGAACCTTAAGTGTATGATGAAATAACACACAAACACAAAACAATTGGTTGCTGGCAGGGTAAAACCGTGTCAGTGTTACATATTTAAATTTAGCTGGTATCCTGTGAAATTTGGTAATAGCCAAGAGAACAGCTCTTTGCTTTTCTGATTTTTATGACCAGTAGCAAGGTTATGTAGCATCTGGGTATAAAAAAATCTGCTTGTGCAGGTAGGTGTCTTTTGGCTCTTTATACTGGCTGTTGGGGCAGGCAACCACTAACATACCTTTATCAAAAAATACAAAGCCTTGGTTATTTTTTTAATCCTAATCTTTGCTGTTAGGAAAATACTCTTGAACATGATAGCTGCAACTTTACTCATCCAAAGTGTTGAACTATCTAAATTCCAGTAACTGATCACCATAAAGTAGGATACGAGATGCCATGGAGGGAAGCCTTGAGAAGGGGATACCCCTGTTTTGCCAATTGTTCATCCTCATCTTTTCTTCTTTTTTTTTTTGAGGTGATAGTGAGAATACTGGGAATATTATGCATGGGTATCCATACTTTGGTATAAACTCCATGCGAACAGTGCCCGTAGCTGTGATGTCAGTGTTTATGCTAGGATCCTACTGGATCATGCCACACAACAGAGTGGTCTTCAGACTCCGTTCCCGAAGTGACCTGACTCTGTGGCATGTTAAATTTGAAAATGGTGTGTGACTCAGATCACCTATTATCTCTGGTGACAGCCTGTTTCTGTGTACAGTTAATGGAGAGAAGTAATTGTGGAGTTCAAATTAGGTACCTGTGGTCAGGTTAAATTGGGTTGCAGCTCCATCTGCCTGCTTGAGTCATGGTCTGGTTGTACTGGTTAATGGGTGCCTTGAATTCCATTTTGTGCTGTTGAATTTAGGTACCTGACTTCTGTAGTATGGTAGGCACTTGGAGTATCTGGCCTGATATGACCCCCAGAGGCTCGGTGAAGATGACTCCGGTTACGTGAGACACTGAATAAACATACTGAGGGAGGCTGAACTGAACTTTGCTGAACTGCTGCTTCTCGGTAGTCACTGAAAGAAAAAGTACAGATGGGATAAAGGTTGCTCATAGGGCATACAACATCTGCAGCACATCGACATTTTTTATATGCAGCTAAATAATTTTCAGTCTTGGGCTTGCCAGCCATGCGTGTTTAAGGCTGTAACCTTGGCATGGGGCTGGAGGGTGTCCTGTGTTCTGGGTACCCCCTGTCAGCAAGGAAAGGTATTTTGAGGGCTCGCCATCACGCATGGCCCCTCAGTTCACTTTGTAAGGGGTTCTAAAGACTTAGCATCATTTTGGGTGAGCATTTTTAAGGACCCCTCTCTTCCCACGTGGCTGGTCTGCAAGTTCTCAGGTAGGTGACTGAAGTAAACTATAAAATATGCTCTGACTGTCCTGTGTTTGAAAAAACAACTGAAAGAATGGGAAGCCTCTTTGTCTGCTCCCATCACTGACTTTTACCGTGACTATAAATCACCTAACTCCCCGCTCAGTTGATCCATCTGTAGAAAAAAGTATTACATCGGAGGGTGCTTTAAGGCTTAATGAATGTTTATAATTTGCTTCATGTTCCTGGATTAAAAATGGAATAAAAGCACAGCTGATCATAATCTAGCTGGTTCTAACCAGCTCTTGTCCGTGATGCTGCCTGCTTGTGTTTATGAAACTGTAATCTTGTTACGTATTTGCTTGTTCTTCCCTCGCTGCTGCTGCTGCTTAAATCAGTTTGCAGTTCTGCTCTTTGTTCTTGCTGTGTTTTCGGTCTGAGTTGCTGGTAATCCTCGCTTGTGTAGCGTAAAGGAGAGAATACAAACGGGGTGAAAAAGAAAACCTGATGAACAGCATTGCTATATAACTTAACTGGTGCTATTAAAAATATGATTAATTTAGGTCAGCTGGACATAGGGTGTGCAGTACAGCCTGGTACTTCACTTGAATGGTTGCTCATTAGGAAGTGTACATGACTTGGCAGTTGTGAAGGGATTTTTAATCACTTCTTCCTGTTAGAGGAAGACAAAGAAACAGGGGTGCATCCTGTATTTTTAAAGTGAATTTAATTAAAAGACTATCACAAAGCCTTTCTCTCAAAAGTGACCGTATTATAGTGTAGTAAGTCTCTTTACGCTGCGACTCTAGGAATGTCTCCACTTCTTAGGTGTTTTCCTTGTTGAAAATTTGGGGTTTTTTTTTGGTTGTTGGTGGTTTTTTTTTTTTTTGCCTTGCCTGTAGCAGCTTAATTCTTGACAGTGCTCTTGCATGCCTTTCTTGCTGGCTAATCTGCATCAGTGCAGTGTGGGACAGCACTTCCATTTGATCTCTGCTATTGTTCCTACTCTGAAATACCAGTTCTCCTGCCTTCCTGGGAGTGCAACAAGTCCCAGCAGCTGTCTCTTAACATGGTTGCCCCTGAATGGGAAAAGAAACCGAGTATTCCACCTAGCCCCCAAGGAGCGGTGAGCAATCTGGCTCTGGTTTTGGGTCTTCGTGTGCCAGTCTTCTCTGACTCTTGTAAAAGGATACTATTAGTATGAAGGACTCCAAGCCTAGATGGAAAGCTGATAACCTATGCTGTAAAATGTTTGAGAACCTTTCATGTTACTTGTGTGGTTCAAGGAGCACGGAGTTTTGCATTTAAAGTCTATGCGTGTGGTTATTGAAGTGGATTTTTGTATTACTCTTTTTCCTGTGTTGTGTGTGACATCAGGAAAGTGGAGAATAATTCCTTGAAAACAAAGTCGTTTCTAAAACGCATTATGCCTCTTGCGAAAGTGAGGAAATTGAATTTTCAAAGCCTCTGTGAACAGTTCTGTCTTCTTTGGAAAAATACCATATTGTTTATTAGATTTGGATAAAAGTCAATTATGTTGCATGGAAGACTGAAAATGTGTTGTATAAACCTGCTCCTTTGCCACAAGAAGGCTCTTGCTTTCTTGTGCTCAATCACTCTTGCTCCCATGTACAGAATTAAATATTTTCAGTTCTTTTTCTTGAAATAAGTGCTTTCTTTGGGCACTTTCAAAACAGATGTGTCACACGGTGGTGGCATTGCAATGTCCTGAGAACTTTTTTTCAGAGAATTCCTGTCTTAGGTGATGAGAACAGTGCTAATTGAAGCCTTCAGAAATAAGGTTACTTATTTATTTTTGTATTTATTTTCTGGCAGTTTTACTGTTTTGAGACCTGTTAGGCATTGACCTAATCCAGACACTGATTTCTGAGAAGTTAGGTTGTTTCCGCGGATCAATGCCAAAGGCTCCAGTTGCTTGTCTTGCTTCAGCCCTGTAAGGGAAGGGCAGATGTAGCCAGCAGCTGTGGGCGAGCTGCAGAGACTGGGAGAGCTCTCCTGCCTTCTCATGACACGCAATAGCTTTTTGCACATTCTGCTTTAGTCTCAAAAGCATCCGTACGGCTAGCTTTGTGTCAGGCTGGCATTTATCCAGCAAGGGAGCAGGCTCTCTGTTTTCTTTGACTTCTCAAGTGCTCAGAGTGCCACCATAATGGTTTGAAGTGTGTCTGTTGATTGCCTAGAGAGCTGTGAAGACTGTCGGGGGGGCTTTCGGAGGAAAATTTCACAAGAGGGGAAAACAGAAGTGCTGGGGTAACTGGTGGTGGGACTTCGGAACAAATGAGATTTCCAGCTTCTTTGAGTAATCTTTTTTTTTTCCTTCATGGAGACGTGCAGAAACTTTTTTGTCATCAGAAATCTTTCCGTGTGTAGCATTGCCTTAGGGGGGAAAAAAAGGGAACACCTATGCTTACCTAGATTTCTGCAGAGATAATAGAAGATTATAAGATTCTGGAACTTGACAACTTGATTTTTTGTCTCCTTGATGTTTGTTTTTTTCCAGTTGCATCTTGGCACACCAGGGAGTAGACACTTCTCAAGCACAAACTTCTGTGACTCCCGGGGGGAAAAAAAAAATGGCCTTTGTGAATTGGCATTCACCGAGTAGATTTTCTGATTTAGAAACCTGTCCTGTGTCCCACCTTAACTCTGAGCTATTGTGTCAGAATGATTGTGTTCTTAAACTGTATTTTCTTAGATGATATTTCCTATTAATACACACACATCGTTGTCCTTCCCTGAAATCTCACCTCCATTTTGTTTCCTTTCCTTTACTGTTAAATTCCTCAGCTGACACAGAAGATGTGTGCATTGTGGAGAGGCTGTTCTCCAGTAGTCTGGTGGCCATAGTCAGCCTTAAGGCTCCACGCAAGCTGAAAGTTTGTCACTTTAAGAAGGGGACAGAGATTTGCAACTACAGTTACTCCAACACCATCTTGGCTGTCAAACTCAATAGACAGGTGAGTGATAATTTAAGTGAAAACAAAGGGAGGGGTTGTGGGTCTCGTTCTGGCACTTTCTGGTGTTTTTTCCTTTGGTGACAGAATTGCTGTTTGAAATTAATTTTTACTTTTCTGACTGTAGCTTCCATAAAATTTTATGGCATCTGAGTTACCGTATTTGATTAAGAATTTTTGGTTCTGTGTCTATCTGTTTCATTAGAAAGAACGTCGTGAGTAACCTGATCTGACCTCATGGCTGATCCTGTTTTGAGCAGGAGGTTGTCTGGAGACCTGCCACGGTCCCTTTCAACCAGAATCGTCCTGTGATCCGAATTGTAAAAGTAGCTGAAGCCAACAGCTTCTGCTCGGGACAAAACTTCAAATTCTGTTCACTTTTTTGTAATGTTTTTAGATATAATTTGAATTTTTAAGAAAATGATATCACTGAACTGGTGAAGTCTTTGAGTTAGGTGGATACTAAGTAGTACTAAGTCATCGGTAGGCTCTTCTGCAAATAGAGTTTTCTGTCTTTAACTAGGTCGTTCAAAGTAGAGAAAATGGCATCTGAAGGATGAAATCATCTTAGTGTCCGTCCCCACCCTCTCAAAATGAGGGGTGAGAGAATGGGATTCCTGTTTAAAATCATAAGGGAAAGAGTGGCTGATTTGACTTCTGGCATTGTGAGGTAGTGCTAAATGAACAATGTCTTGTGAGACAGTCGTCCAGATGTAGTCACCAAAGGGTAAATGAGTTGCCGAAGAACTTAATTTAAAACAAAAGAAGTCCTCACAATTGACTGTGAGTAATTACAAATGAGTGTGAGTGAGTAATAGGGTCTATAAATGGTTTTAAAAAGCCTTGTATATTTTTGTTTAGCCAAAGCAGGAAATTGGGCCCACATGTGAATTGGCCTCTTGGGGGCGGGGAAATACATATGGGCAGGTAAAGAATAAGAATGAAATAGGTGTAGGTGAAGGTTTCTGGCTTGTTGACTTGATCTAGTAATACAAATAATTTTCATTTAAATCAATTTATACTAGCATGGTTGAGAAAAGTCGAGCGCACTGGTCAGTTCAAGTGACCGAGTGTAGTATTGCGCTGTTGAAGCCTTGCCAAGAGATGTATCTTGTGCATCTTCTGTCAGACTCTTATTTCTTCCCATCAGGTGGGTACAACCTTTTCTGTATTGGAAGGTACCTACTGCATTTTGGATACAGTTTTTTTATAGGGTCGATAGCTCCATATAAACTCTCTCTTCATGCCACCATTTCATCTTCCCCACATCTAGAGGCTGATAGTATGTCTGGAAGAGTCTCTATACATACACAACATACGAGACATGAAGGTGTTGCATACAATCCGGGAGACACCTCCCAATCCTGCAGGTAAGGCAATCCTGTTCTCAGAGGTTAGTGTTAGTCTGAAAAGCGTGTTCTGTCTGCAGGTGACATTTCCAACATGGAACTGTAGCACTGTTAGTTCTGTTTCTAAATGAAAATTATAATTAAATATGTGAGTGTTGGCTTAAAGCCTACCCATTCGATCCAACGAGGCTTCCAAGAACAAACAGTAGACTGCCTTAAACTGCTTTCTCCCAGTATTCTGGTCTAGTGCTTATGGTTGTAATCTCAGATCAGAAGGAAGCAATACAGATAATTACAAGCTACATGTTGCCAGCACTTGGTACTGTGTCAGGTTAATGCTTTAGGAGTCAGGACAAACTTGGGAATTTCTCCTACTTCATTGGTTACTGTAGCTCTGACAGTATTTTACTTTCTATTAGGCTTTGTTAGTAATTGTGTTGAACAGATACATTGCAGGTTGACTATTGAGTTTTTTTCATCTTTGTTCTATTGTTCTATGTCTCTCGGTACATTGTAAGGATGATTTGAGTTGATCTTTGCAATATTTGAACATGCAAAGCTTTGTTGTATAAGTTTTGGAATTTGCCTCATTCTAACCATTGTTGTTTTTTTTTATATTGTTCTAAATTCCCTCTAGGGTTGTGTGCTTTATCAATAAATAATGACAACTGCTACCTGGCCTATCCAGGGAGTGCAACTATTGGAGAAGTACAGGTCTTTGACACCATCAATCTGGTAAGGGTCTTTGTGCGTGCTGTTTCCGTTTCTAAAGATGCAGTTTTTGGAAATAGTTTAAATTGCTCAGAGAAGAATTACTAGGCACTTGGACCATCCGCGACAATTATCCGTTATACCTAGGCATTACAGAATGTCAACAAAGGAAAGTAAGACTACTAGCTTTGATGAGAAGAGTTGAGCAAATGGGTGGAGCAGATAGACAGTCACTTCTATTTGAGTTGTCTTTAAGTAGCCTGCTACTACTTGAACTCTCTACACATATGCTTCAGTAATAATGTTGTGTACTTTTGCTTAGCAGTTACTGAAACGGATTGAAGCAGTTGTCCATAAATAAGGCTTATATTTGCCCTGACAGCTCTTACATATGCAGGCTTAAGCTGTGAACATGTAGCTTTTAACCTGTGCTTTACTAAGGTTCTATTTTATCGTCTTGCTCCTGCAGAGAGCTGCTAATATGATCCCAGCTCATGATAGTCCCTTGGCTGCTTTGGCTTTTGACGCAAGTGGTACTAAACTTGCCACTGCATCAGAAAAGGTAAGACGTCCTTTTATTGACTTGCCAGCAATGATAAACTTACTTAAAATAGTCTAAACAAATTTCATTTTTAAGCATGCACGGTACCATGTGCAAGTGCCAAAAAAGAAGTCTTAAAGTTATAACGACAAATCTAAGTTTAAAAACTGTTAATGATGTTTGACATAACTTCCATGCTGTGAAATGCTGGATAATAAGGTTATTTAAATTTTAATCTGGCTGTAATCAGGGCAGTCCTCCAAGTGTTTTTCCCATTAGTGTGGGATGCATACTAGAAATCAGTTGCATTCCTTTGATGCTATCTTCCTAATGAAAACAAGACAGTTAAAGTCAAAAGAGAGAATTGTTTTGCCTGACTTTGGTACATGATGACAAATGGTCTGTCTGAACTGTATAAATTACAAAGTGTGAAGCCTCTGTTCCTTGGATAATAAGCTTAAACTACACAGATGTAACATGATTTCACCTGATAAAGGCACAAAGACATCAGGTAACTATACTTGTGGGTAACGTGATCATTTTCATGATAAAGATTAATAAGAGGAGCTGTTCTTGATGCAAAGCTTGTACTGTACATTAGTAGTTCCCACCTTATAGTTTCTCCATTCTTCAAACACGTCCTTCAAACAAGCTCCAAAAATATTTAATGCTAGTATGTGAGGTGCATCAACCACGGTAAGTTAACAGCAGAATGGTCTGTACTCTGCTCACCAGAGCTAATGCACAGTGCACACACTTGAAATGATAATGAAAGATTTTATTTTTTCTTCCCCTTCCAGGGGACAGTGATAAGAGTGTTTTCCATTCCAGAAGGACAGAAACTGTTTGAATTCCGGAGAGGAGTGAAGAGGTAAAGTTCAGCCAGGGTAGTTATCTGAAGCTCGTTCTTTACAGTAGATCTCCAGTATGCTCTGCAGTTGAGCTATCATCCTAATTCTTGCCTGTTGTCATCTTCCTCCATCCCTGCCTGTACGCTTGTAACACTTGCAGTTTGAACGTCTTCCAACTTTAGATTCGTCTATTCTGCGAATCAGTCCTGCCAGAATTGTACTTCCTCTTGCATTTTAAAAATTCACTGGTAAAGGAACTCGTTCAAAGTGGGCCACCTTTTGTACAATACTGTATTCTTATGGCAAGTGGAATCAGGGTGTATAATTTTCTTGCTCTTCTAAATCCTGCTAGCACCGGGGCTGTTGAAAGTCATTGACACGGTACTGTAGTTTGTGGTAGCAGTAACTCTGTAGCTCTAATATACTTTATGCAGAGGTAAGAGTGAGTTCAGATTTTTACTAGATGACCCCCAGTGTCTGGTATATGTCAGTTAAATGTAATTAAGGGGAATCTTGCTCTTGAAGTGCATTAAGAAGGTATCGGAGAATGCTTACTATGGAGTTACCTTTTTTATTTACAAAGCAGTGGTGACTGAGGAATCTGCTTAATTATTAAGCCATATGCTTTGGCTTAATTACAAGTCACATGCTCTTCTTCTGAGAGAAATTGCAGGTGATTTTACTATGCAGCCGCAGTCCCTCCTAGCTCTTGCAGCACAACTGGTGTGAACGCTATGGAGCTCCTGAGTGGTGAATGTGCAGAAGGACTCCTACCTACCAAAATAGAGGAATAATATTCTCATTTAAATCAGTTCCCATGAGTCACTTAACAGTAGCTTTTGCTTTTAGCAGTTAGTGCATCATTAGAATGTCAAAAATAATGCTTCAATGTTTTTTCTTTGTTTCTTTTACACCTAGGTGTGTGAGCATCTGTTCATTGGCTTTCAGCATGGACGGCATGTTTCTGTCTGCATCCAGTAACACGGAGACAGTGCATATCTTCAAACTTGAGACTGTGAAAGAAAAGTAGGTTTCAGAGGTGCCGTAGATTTTTTTTTTTTTTCCCCCCCCAAGGAAAAGGCTTACAAATTGGAGAAAACTCTTCCTGTTGAGTATAGTCAGTGTGGACAGACTTCTTTGAACACTTTCATAATGTAAAGGGCGTTGTTGGTTATGAATCAGCAGCTGCCCCTGATGTGCATGCTGTTCTCCTAATGAATAGAAGTATTTCTGACAAAGGGGAATTGGGCATCCTTGGCAGAGAAATATGGGGGCAGTTTAACGTTTTCAATTGCATTCGTTTTTTACCTCTTCTGACATCCATATGGGAAGATGTATCTCAACAATATCTTCCAGCTGCCTATAGGGCTTTAAAAGGCACCATGTTGTAAAATGTTCCTATTTATGATTTGAGAAGAGTCTTACTTATATTTTTGTGTAAGTCATTAGAGACAGTGGTTGGTTACTGATTAAACAGTTGAATAAAATCTTGAAGTTTAGCACCTTGTAATAGATCTTGCTCTTGTATAATAACCGTTACGAAATACAGTTGTAAAAACAGAAGTATCAATTTACAATAGAACATGTTTTAGCAACGGGCTGAGGGTATTACAGGACACACCGTGTCCTGTAGCGTAAATGGAGTACATTGAGTTCTCAAGGGTGTTCCTTATCTCTGAAGAAAAACAAGTAATATCTTTGAAAATGAAAAGACATTTCAAAATGTTTGTGCACCTTTCTCTCCAATGTGAAGTCAAAGTTGGACATTTTCTGTCTTCTTCTTCTAAACTGTAGACCTCAGGAAGAGCCTACAACCTGGACAGGTTATTTTGGAAAAGTGCTGATGGCCTCAACAAGCTATCTGCCTTCACAAGTAACAGAAATGTTCAACCAGGGTAGAGCCTTTGCTACAGTCCGCCTGCCGTTCTGTGGGCACAAAAACATCTGTGCACTTGCCACGTGAGTAAAGAAACGGAGCTTGCATTCACCACCCACTGGGTCGCCACGCTGAGCTATGGGGCTGAGCTATAGGGGCTGACACTGGGGGACACACCTCAGCTCCAGCAAAGTGGGTAGTACAGCGAGCAGTGGGTCACCTGTAGTGCTTTCAAAGCCTCTGCTGGTTTAAAAGCTGTATGGTGGAGCTAACATCTCACAGTCCTTTGAGGAGGAGAGGGGAAAGACGTCATATTTGGAACAGCAACAGACTATTTCTAAGTGTTGTTTAAAAATGTCTTTTCTTTTTGAAAGAAGGCTGCTGAGAACAGATGCATAGGCTTAAGGCATTTGCTTCTATTAGTGCTAGGGGAAATAATGCTGTATTTTGTGTTAGTTGCAAAATAAGGCAGTCCAGAGTAACGGTTAAAGAAATCTTTGAAAGCATGTTCCTGTTGTTCTTGTCTCCAAAACTGTATAGCATTCATTACATTTAGTTCTCAACTTTATTCTGCCTTCACCAAAGGGCAGGGCCTATTTGGCACAGCTACCAAAGCAATAACCTAAGCAGTAGTGAACGTTTTTGTGTTTCTGTAGATTCTGCGCTAAATTGATTTCACGTTCTTGTTCTCTCCTCTGATCTCAAAGCACGCTTTAAGCAATAATTAAACGTTGTAACAGTTCTGAAATAAGTAAATACTTCACATTAGAATATTTGTCTCTGGAGTTGCACAAAGCTGGTAAAAGGACAGTAACATCTCAATTTACTTTCCTGGGTTATGTATAAGTTGCTTGATTCCCATGGCACCCTATTAGCTCCACATTGTGATTATGCCTTGCTTTCATATATGCAGTTCTTTCCTAGGTGCTCAGTCTATGCAACTGTTAACAATATTCCCTATCTAGAAGCAACTGTGGAAAATAATGGCATAAAATCTCAGGAGGGGAGTAGAGTTTGCTGATATGAAACTCAAGCTTTTTACTAATCTCCCATAAATCTTTTTAGAATCCAGAAGATCCCTCGGTTATTGGTGGGAGCTGCTGATGGGTATCTCTACATGTACAACCTAGACCCCCAAGAAGGAGGAGAGTGCACACTAATGAAGCAGCACAAGTAAGTCTGCACTAGCTGAGGACTGATGCCTTTTATTTCTTCACAGAATCTGCTTTGTTCTTAAACTTAGTTTCATGCTGCAGAAGTCTAACTTAGAGCTCATTTCTTTAACCTATTTTTTTCAAACCTCTGACATGAATGAGTAACTTCAGAATCCCCCCGGGCCTTCCTTCTTAATATCTTCTACGCTAAGCACTGCTTTTCCAGCAGAAACTTAACACTGTCTGACTGCAGTGAAAAATCAATCGCTGTTAGCTGTACGATCCTATTTCCTCTTACTAGGCAGTTTGAGTTGAGTTACTTTGACAAGAACTTGAAATGTCTGACACCATCCTCTTCATCAATAAGTGAAGTGATTACAGAGATGAGAATGTGTAACTCTGGCTTCACGCAGGGGAATCTGGCCTATGAAATTTTATCTGTATTCTTTCTACAGGTGTCCTTACTAAACTTCCTTGCCTATGGGCCAGTGAAATAATGTTTTGTAGCAGTACTGTAGAAGACTTAAGGAAAATATGACAAGGCCTTGTTATTTTTTATGGGGTTTGAAGGGAACAGATAGGGTAATACAGCTGGTTTACTTACACGATCAATCATAGACTTAAAGCCAAAAATTTATGACGACAATTCAGGTTTGCAACTTTGGTCGAGTCTACAATACTGGTTAAAAATAATATATCCTTATGTGAACATTTTAAGACATGATCTCTAGTTTCATTTGTAAACAAAGTGAAGTCTGGTAAAGAGAAGCTTTTATCAAGTTTGTAATAGTTGAAATTCTCTAACACCTTCACTAGAGTGTTTTCCAGGATATGTATATGAAGCAACAGCTTCTGCTGTGGGCAGAATTCAAGAAATAATCTGTAACCTTGCTGATAGGAATGACTTTTTAATTTTTTTTCTTTAAAATATGCACTATTCTTTTGAGTCTTTTTCTTCCTAGCATCAGTTAGCAGGGTTTAGGTCCTGATGTCATCTCAGAGGCAAATGTGTTGCTGGTGTGTATTCGGTGTTAAATATGAAGTATATTCACAGAGATGCCTCTTGACAGTCCTCTGGAATATCCCTTGCATTATGACAGAGCACAGGCAATTGGAAAAGATAACTGCCATCCCTGAAGGGATCGTATCCCTCCTGTTGTGTGTGTATATGTATTCTTGCACGCCTAATCAGATATTCTTGCGTAGCTGTCAAGTAAGGCTGTATTATATCTAGGCAGATCACCTCTCCAGCTAATCTTTCTCTGCTTGGTAGGCTCGATGGCAGCATGGAGCCAGCCAACGAAATCCTGGAGTCTGCATCCCACGACCGGCCGTTGGTAGCACAGACGTACAGTGCTGCTGTGACTAAAGGTACATATGTGCCTTCCTCACCCACAAGGCATGGTAAGGAGAAGGCTGGAAATGGGGCAGGGAGCACCTCTGCATATTGCATCATTCTAGATGGCTGCATGAGCTCATCTGCTTCAACACTGAGCTTTTCATAGCTATGAGCGTGATGTGAAGCACTGGTGAGTGGTTGGAAAAGAGCACTTGTGATGTTCAGTAGCCTCCTATAGATAAACTGCTCATCTTCACTACTTTCTGGGTAGAGCTTTGTCTCAAATTGCGGTCAATTACTTCAGTAATAGTTGCAGTACTTGCTGAATGGTTCTTCAGATGCTGTAATGCAATTATTTCATGCAGGAGGTCTGGGTGCAGAACAAAGCACCTGAATTACAATCATGGGGGTTCTTTTAGGTTGTTTTTTTAGTTGTTAAGTGCTCTTACAGTTCCTTTATGGGAACTGTGACCTTTTAGCTTGCCTTGCTGTTCTGTGAAATTGAAAGGCTCAGTATTTATCTAATGCTGGAGTTCCATGTGAGTAGAGCCTGCGCATACAGCTCTTACCATCTTTGTATAGCACTCAGGTTGGCGCTTCAACCGCACATACAGCGGCTCAATACAGCAGTTGCAGCTGTAATGATGAAAGGGTGGAGGGTACAGAAACATCAGTCTGCCTAAAGCAACGATGTGCATTGCACACAGGCGGGGTAGCTGCGAGGTTTGATCGCAAACTGCTCTTTGCTTGGAGAAACATGGTCATGATGAAGGCAAACATAGGGTGGCAGTGAAACTGTTGCAAATAACGTCTGGTACTTCAGCTGGAATCCCTGACTCTGTTGGATCCAAGCCTTAGTTTGCGGTGCTGATCGTTGAACTAATCCCTTTCTCTGCAGCCTATACGGAAGACCTGGGTGCTGTGGGTGGAGCTTGCCTGGAAGATGAAACCAACTCGCTCAGATTGGATGAAGACAGTGAGCATCCCCCCATGATCCTTCGGACAGACTGAACTTTGACCTGTGAACTCACTCCTGAAGCAGAGAACACTGGCTTGATGTTTCTTGAGGAATCTCGTGTTATGCTGCTATGAACTTTGACATGAGTTGGGAGAGAGGATGACAGACTCTTACAGTTTTAAGTCGTAGCTGTAGTTCTAATTCTATACCATTGGAAAAATATATGGTTTTCAATTCAGTGGCTTTTAATCTTGCTTATCTATTTTAGCTGTGTTTTTTTGTTGTTTTTTTTGTTGCCAAAACCTGCTGTTTGTGCAGCCCTCGGAGCCTACTAGCTTTGCATGCATTCATGTGCCAAGCAAGCATAGGAGGGGGAGAGAGAGAGAGAAGCCACTTTATAACAAACTCAAGTTTGTATTTTTTTTATATATGTATATAATATTTAGCTTATATAAGGAAGGAGTAGAGAAGTGGTTCTGGAAGCTGAGATTAGTTCTGCACTGACAAAGGTCCAAATGGTTTCCTGTGCATGGGCTTGCAGGCATACCTAGTGACTGACATGCAATCTTTCAAATGCATCGGCCTGTTTTTGGGTTCTCCCTCCCCTTTCCTGGACCATTTTGTTAATTAAAATTCCTTCTGAATGTTGTGTATTTGTGGGAGTGTTCTGTTTGTTGGGATGGAAAACTGGAAACGTTTCCCTGCATGAGGATGTAGAATACAGAAAGTGCCTTTACAGGGAAGAGGAAAAAAAAAATCTGTAGGAAGAAAGCTAGAATGAAGAAGGAATTGCTAGAGACTTGTTTCACACCTATAGCACTCGGGTGTCTGTAGCCGATGGTAGCTGTTGTTTGGTTTCGTTGGTTTTTTCTTTTAGAAAGAGACTTCAAATGCACTTTCTCTCCTGTCAGTTGTTCTGTTTCCTTGGCAGAGTAGCAATAACCTTTTTTATACTTTTTTTAATTATCCAAAGCAATGATTCTGTCAGGCTGGATAGAAGTCACTGCAGAGTATGGCAGCCCCGTTACTTAAAACAGCTTTAAGGTTTTCAGCTGGAGGGTGTAACTCTTAATTCTTGCTTCTCTTCTGTCTGGGGCTGAGCATACTGCTCCAATGGTGAAGGTTCAGGACTCTTTTTCCAGATACTGATGTAAATATAAATGATTTTGAAAGAATTATCTTCTAGGTTCTGTTTTGTTGGATAATCATGCTCCAGTTTTAATTTCTCCTTCTATTGGAGTACCTCTTGTGATAGTCTCCAAGGACTGGTTTTCTTTGGCAGCTTTGGAATAAAACCTTAGCTGCCTTGACCGTGGCTAGGGCTGTCCAAGGCTGAGCAGTGCTGCAGTCTATTCTTAGGGTTGTAATGTGCCTTCTCTTAAGTCTTGGATAACAGGTAGTGAGTAAATGATTAGCAAAGTACTTGGTGAGTGTTACTTCACTTTGCCAAAGTGAGCCTGCTTTGCCTTTTGTGTAGTAGTATGGGATGCTTCCTTTGCTCTACTGACTACTTACAAAGAAATACAAATACAAATAGATGAGGAAATTGCAGATCTTGAGAGCAGGATGGGGCCTGGACTGAACTGAGTATTCCAGCTGTCGGTGAGCTCCTTACCAAACTAGATGGTAGGGTGCTTTTAGGATTTGGTACTGTTAACAAGGCTTCTGTCAAGCAATAGCGGGTGGTGGCTGTTGTCCCCCGAGCCCTGTGTGGGTAAGGTAGGCTTTCCCCTTCATCTAAAAGAGCAGAAGATGACAATAGCCCCTGCCAAAGAGAGCTGCCCATATCGGTGAGGCTGCTGTTAGTGTGCACAGATGTTCTTAGACAAACATGTGGGAGAGAAGGGATCAGGCTTGTTTACTCACTGAAAACCCTTGACCGTCCTAAATAGTTGGCTGGATTAGCTTGTGGCATCCTCTCCAGAATCCAGCACGCCCAAAGCAAACTGCTGAGCCATGCTGAAATCTCATTTAGTCTCTTGAATTTAAGCTCTGGCTGACAACTAAATTCTGTAGTCTGGATTTATTTTTGTTGGTTTTTTTTACTACAAGCGCTATCAGCTTTGCTGTGGAGCTTGTAACTGCAGAGTAAAATACAAGTCTTGAAGTAAATATAAGCTCGGCAAGCTCTGCTGGCAAACTGAACCACGCAGGAGCTGTCAGATGTCTGCTTATTCCAGGCTAAAGCTGGGAATGTTCCTGGTAACATACTTGGAGGCTTGGCAGAGACTCAACGAGTCGAGTTAGCAGCAAACACGCGTAAGCAACACAGGTCTGCTAAGCACAAGCTCTACAACTCGAGTTGTAACAAAGGCCATATTGCGTAGCAAGGTACTGCTATCACGTTTAACGTGTTTACTAATTTTACTGCTAAAAACTGAGAACACTAAGAAAGGGTTAAAACCAGTATCCTGACTTTTACACCTGCTTATTTTCCATAAATCCCACATTCGCTGTTGTCTTCCATGTGCTGTAGTACGCCCCTCCTGTGCCACTGACTGACTGGTCAATCGCTACACCCTGCTTAATTAAAAGCTGGAAGTTTTTTTCCTGTTTTAGCTGGGAAAGTCTTTTTAGAGAGCAAGATTAGAAATATTCGGGGGATGGTGACCAACGTGGAGCTGCTGGGATGGAACAGGAGGTTTCTGGTCCCAACTGACAGTGTATTTAGGGTGGCGACTGTTGATTGTGTTGTCTAAGTTCATTGCGTGAGGATATGAAGCTTTCTCCTCAGATAAAATATGATTAATCTCATTTCCCTCTGATGGCCTTAGGCCGTCTAATCACCCTGCTGTGGTACGCTACCAAAGTTAGAAGCCTTTCAGGATGGGGTTTTGCCCCGTGACACAAAGATATATATACTTTTTTTCCTTAAACATACCAGAACTGCTGTTTGCAGCTGTTTCTTCACCTGAGTATGGAGCATGCAACTGAATTCTTATGCTCCGTGGGTCAGGTGGTGCTAAACACTTCTGTTCCGGTGGTCCAACAGCCCTGGATTCCTCAGGGTGCGCCAAGGGGGCTGCAGCCTTGTGCTGTGGCTGCGGGCTTGTAGTCACGCGATACAGGAACACCTCTACAACCCCTCTTGTTTTAGTGGCCTTCCTCGGAAGGACAGTGTTTGCTTTGTATCAGTGTCTCTCTCTCTCTCTGACTGCACCTCTCAAAACCTTTTTGGCTCAGAGCGTTGGGTGCAGAACCGGACAACAGAAATAACCAAAGCCGGGGAAGGGGGGGACACTTAATCTTGGAATCGGAAACTCAGGTCTTAAATTGCAGTGGGATCTGTTCCCAGCGAGCACCGTAGGGAAAGAGCTGTTTCTCTTGATGTGCAAATACGTAGCGAGTGTGTGTACTCTGCTGCTGTCTCAACTTCTGTGTTTACCCTACATCTTTCAAGCTCAGAGGTGGAAAGCTTTTATCTGCTCTGGGCTCTTCTTATGTCACAGTTTCCAAAATATGAGTGATAGATATAAATCTAGCAGTTAAAAGGCCGGGCCTGGGAGAGGAGGAGGAAGTTGAAAGCATAAAGAGCTTAGTAAAAAAAAAAAAAAACTGTTTCTTCTGAGGCCCTGTTCAGCAGGACGGTTTGTGTGAGTGCTCCCTCTGACATCAGGTGTGTGCACGCACCTCGCTGCTTCAGGTCCTGTGTGAGTGAGTTGCTTCTGCCTATTTCTACAGAGATTGTTGGGGGGAGGTGGTTTTTTCAAGTCTGCCTGGATGCAAATACATTTCTGGGAAAGCTCTAAATACGGTGACAGGTGTCTCCACAAAGGAAGCGTGTGTCTGACCTACGTGTAATAGTAAAAAGGGAGGAATGAACTGAATGAACCTACTCTGTGAGTAGGTTAGCACACAGCCCCGAGAAGCCGATCAGCAGAACGCTTTGTTACATCCCGTGCTGTGCTTTCTCGGCTCTAATAATGGCATTAGCACCAAAGCAACGTGCAGTAAGACTGCAGAATTTCTTTCCTCGTAGGCTGCTGAGCTGCTCAATATACCACTCGTACGTGCAGATGCTCTGCTGTTGTTCGCAGAGCAACAGGAGTCTTTGTCCAAAGCGTTGGTGGGGATTAATCTCTGCGGAGATCTGGGAAGCTTTATTCTGTGCTCCAGGTGTCCTGGCTAACAGTCGCCTTGGTTTAACCTGTTAACATCTGAGTGCAAGGCACGGTGTCATCTCCACATGTGCAGGGCAGGCATTTGTCTTTCTGGAATCTGCTGCACCAGGAGAGGCTTGCAAAGAAGAAAGCATGGCTCAGACTGTAAATAAACCCTTCCAGATTCCAGCTGCACAACCAAAGGAATTCAGTAAATTCCCCGTTTTCGGACTGTAACATGCCTTTGTTTTAACCTACTTCAGATTGGCGAATCCCATCTTACACTGCCTTGAAAATAACGGGCGAGAAGTTTTAATTCTGGCTTGCAAATAGCTACAGTTGTGCTCATTACAGGTGTCTTGGTGCTGTGGCTTTGGCCATGTGGCTGCAGCGATCTGTGCGCTGGCTTCCCCTGCTGCCTTTGCATGTGTCCGACTCGTTTCTCAGGAGCGGTGAGTTGTTCCCAAACCTGTAGCTCTGGGTTTCTTTGGGGCATTAGCTCAACCCTTTCTCTACTCGGATCTGTTTGCTTTCGCATTTGCTTCTGCACATGGAGGGAAAAAAAAAAAAAAAAACCACTGCATCCTGCAGTCTGACTCTGTTCGATATCTCTGTTGATAAGTGGAAAAATCTGTCTAACATTCCACCTCACCAAGTGTCTGGTTCTCCCTGCTAGCCCATCGCTCTTTGTAATTTTATAACTGCCTAAGAAATTAAATGTGTTGTGATAAGTATTCCGTGTCTTCTTCCTTCTGTTTGCTGCTTGAGGATGGGGCTGGGTAACACACGGGTGGTGCTACGCGTGTCCTGTACGCTGTGGCCCCAACCCGACTGCTAGCAGTAGTAAGCCTTCCGTCCGTGCTGTGCTGTGCGGCAGATCTCAGAAGATGTTGTCAGCTTGAGTTTTGCCGAGGAAAAGGACCAGCTGAGCTCCTTTTGGCATATTTTTCCCCCTTGTTCCACCTTAAAGCACTTCTTGAGGAACTTACACTTGGGTATTTTTCTCCTGTTCCTCAGGTGAGTTTCAATAACTTCCTTTATGCTTTATTTTATGGATTGCGTCCGTAGCAGTGCTTTCAAGTACCGTACCCTGCTTGCTGTGCTGCCGCTCCCAGCTTGCTGCTTCTCACCTTCAGGCCCAGGGGAGAGCAAACCCATGCCGATGGGTGTGGAGGCTTCTCCTGTGACAAACCCTCTGCTCAGGGTGGTTGAGAGGAGCAAGTTGCTCTGGCTAGCAGTGGAGGAGCACACGCTGAGAGCTCCTGCTCTCCTCTGTGACTGTTTCACAGCGACCTCGGCTGTGAAGCTGCAAGCAACTCCTCTCCTGCTCCTGCTCTGAAGGGCGATGCTTTCCTGCCGGTGCTGTTCGTGCCGTCCCTTTCTGCAGGCAGAAGCAGCTGTGTTAGCTCGGATGAGTGATTCTAAACTGTTCGTTCAGCTGCTGCTGCTGTTTCCCTTCTTCTGCCTGGAGCAAGCTGAGGATCAGAGCTGAGCTGTTTGCGGGTGGCTTCAGTGAGTGGCAGAGCTTCCAGCCGAGGTGGTGGTGCAGGCAGCAGCTCCGACCTTGTGCCCAGGATGGATGTGGCCATCCAGGTCTGACTGCTCCTGCCGTAGGCCTGCCCAGCACGTGAATCCCTGCAGAAGAATCAGAAAAGGTGAATCTGTTGGCCAGAACAGTATCCAGTAAGCACGGGGAAAATCCTAAGTAATGGGTTAAATACAGCCCTGAAACAGGCAGCTGCAGCCGTGTTCAGTGGCAGTCTTGCATCTGTCTGCTGGTACTGGGTCTGCCCCATTAAGCTGGAATTCCCAGGGAAGGGATGGGGAAACCTCACCTCCTGTTATAATAAATCTCACCTCCCATTATTTATCCCCTTATGAGGGTAGCGCCGACTTGTGCCTCTTTCCTTCGTGGAGCTCTCTGTTGGTAGCAAGTAGGGTTTAGCCCTGTTGTGGCATCCCACCAACTGGCCAGGCGCTGGCACCTTTGCTGCCTGTACTTACTCGTGACCTGGGACTCGAGTCCCAGGAGAAATCAGAGCAAGAGCACGGTGCTGGTGTAAGCAGCCCAGCCTCCCGGGCTCGGGGCCAAGCGTGCTGCCGGGAGCAGAGCTACCGGGCAGAGCAGCCCCGGCAGGCTTGCCGTTCAGCCGTGCTGTTTTCCTTGGATGCAGAATTGTGGCTTTTTAGAGCAAGCGGGTGGAAACCAGACGCTGGGAGGTGCTGGGGGAGCAGCAGGCAGAGGCGAGCACCGTCACTGCTCTGCTCCTGCCTGTGTTTGGGAGCCTCTGGCCTTGCTGCCAGCCCATCCATCCCTGAGCGGGTGCCTTTCACCTTCTGCCTCTGCCCTAGCCCTGCACAGGTTTTGAACACACCTCTGCCGGGCCCTTGGACATTTCTTCAGCTAATTACCGGTGTGACGTGAGCTAATGAGAGCTTTCTGCCCAGCCCGCTGCAGCTGAGGAAACCCGGTGCCTGCTCTTCCAGCACCTTGTCACGTTTTTCCTTAGCGGTGAGTTTTTACTGAGCTGCACGGTGAGGCTGCAATAAGGGGCTCAGAGACTGAGAAGTCCAGGTGAACTCATTAAATAAGCTAGAGGATGCTGGTAATGGTGTGGTACCCTGAATCCTGTGCTCCAGGGGCAAAAAGAAGCCTGGGGAGAGAGTGACAGACGGGGGTTGGCACTGGCCTGGGGTGGGCAGTGGGCTCCGCGCAGCCGCTAGGTGGTGGTGCGCATCCCTGCTCCTTCCCCCTTCCCTTCCCGGATTATCCCTGCTCCTTTTTCCTCTTCCCTCCCGTAGCATCCCTGTCCCTTAACCTCTTTCCCCCTGCAGCATCCCTGCTCCTTTTCTCCCTTCCCTCCCCGAGCATCCCTGCACCTTCCCCGGGAGCATCCCACCCGCCTCCCCACGGCGCATCCCTGCCCCTGGGGGCTCTGCGGCACCTTGGGGACCACGCTCAGGACCCCCGAGGGGGGCCAGGCAGCTCCCTTCGGCTGGGTCTCCAGACCCAGGGGGGCTCTGCCGTGTCGCTGCCATCCCGGGGCTGCAGCAGGTCTGGCTTCTGGGGCCCTAGGGGGGCCGTGCCCCTTTCCTGCACACCCCATCCCCATGTACGGGCAGCGAGCCCCACGAAATGGCAGAGAGCAGCTCCCCTCTTCACCCAAAAGTGATTTTGGAAATGAAAATGGAGAGGAGGGGCAGGGGCAGGAGACCTTATCTGGCTCCTTTTTACCCTCCCGGCTGCGGAGCAGCCTTTCCCGTCTCCCAGGACACACGGCAATTTGCATTTCAAGGGGTCAGGACGCATTTTCACCGTCTGAAATTAGTTATTAGGAGCCTCTTCGGAAACCAAACAGAGTGTGCATGGGAAGATGGCCTCCGCAGCCTTGGATTAACTGCTGCTGCCAGCCCTGAAGGCTGCTCTGGAGGACGCTGAGCGGAGGCAGCGCGGGCCTGGCTGCAGCTGCAAAGACCCGAGCCCGGCTCCATCCCTCAAAAAATCGGAGGGCTCGGCCCCTGTGGCCGCCACGCACCAGGCTTGGCAGAGAAAAACTCCATAAATTCAATAACCACCTCCCCGAGCCCCCCGCTCGGTGCTGCCATCGAATATTCCCCAAACCGAGCCTCTGGCAGCCTGGGGCCTGGCCAGGGCTGGGTTTTGCTGGGTGCTCGCGCTGTTTTCTCAGCTGCTGCCTCTGCCCTGCCCGAGCTGCCGAGGCCACGGCCCCGTGCTCGCCGCTGCTGCTTATTTATCGTGGAGCTGCATTAGCAGATGCACTCCGGGATATTCAATTACCTCTAAAGTGCTGCGGCCCTGCCAGCTTTGGCTGGAGCGACCACGGGGGCTGGGTTTGGTTGGCTTTGGGGCGGGTTGGGAGAGGGGGTGGTTTGGTTTTTTTTTTTCTCGTTTTAACTTGCTTTTAAAAGAGAGCTGGGCCTGGGCAAAGCACTTGGTAAAAACAGAGAGGGGAATAAAAAAAAAAAAAAAAGAAAGTGGCATGAAGAGGGGGATAAATAAATAAATAATCCTGTTTATGAAGTGAAACGGGCGGGTAGAAAAATGATCTCCGGGAAGAAAGCGGCTCCCGGGGCTATTTTTAGCTCCTCTCTTTCTTTCTCCCCCCCCCCCCAGCTCGATCCCCGGCGCAGGCTGGGGGCTTGCTGCGTGCCTCCCCGCTGCCAGGTGATGTCTTTTTTTATTTTTTATTTTTTTTTCCTTTCCCTGCATCTTATTTACAGTGCGGAGGCAGGCACGAGCGGCCGCGCAGCATCGCCCACAGCCCCCCGTGGGAAAAGTGTGGGGCCAAGGGGGGGGCACTGGGGCTGCCCCCCCAGCCCTGCATTCCCCCCAACACCCCCCCACCGGGCTGCCAGCCCCCCGTGCGCTCCCTCCTTGTGCGTTTATGGAATAAATACATAATTCCTTTATTATTCAATTAGGAATTTGACACGCAATCAGGTGATCGCTTTAAGAGGATTTCCTATAAGGCAGGATTTGAATAACCAGGCTCCGAATTATATATTCCCTTAACTGGTTTATTCCTTTATCAGATTTTTTTTTTCCTAAGCACTTTAATGCTTTTACTTTCCCATTGTCGACACTTTCCCCCCCTGCTCTTCCTCCCTCCCCGAGCTTATGCAAATCCCCCGTAAGGGGTTTAATGCTCCGTGTGTGTCAGTGGTGCCCAAATCTCCGCCGTGGTGTTGGGCTCCATGCGTGCCCCCGCTAATTAATAGGGGCGGGGGGGGCCCAGCCCCCCCATTCAGCCCAAGCCATGGGGAGGGGGCCCCGGGGCCGGGGGCTGCATTTTTATAGGGGAAAAGGCTGAAAGTGGCTCTTGTCTTTATGGGGCCAGGCTGTCCAATGCTATTTGCTGCCCTGTCACTCAGCCCTGGGAGGAACCGAGGGGTGCACGGAGGTGATAAAGGGGGGGGGGGGAATGTCTGCTTGCAGGGGGGGCGATGTGTCTGGGAGGGGGCTTTGGGTGGCGGAGGAGTGGGGTATAACCCACGGGCCAACATCACCGGGCACACACATCGCCCACCCGCGCTGCAGGGGTGGTTTTGTGCGTCGCTGCTGGGAAAAGCTGATTTTCCCCCAAATTTTGCCACCAGCCCTTAGGTCGGCTGCACCAGTGGCTGTGCCCGTTGCCACGGCACTGGGCGATGCTTCCCGGCCTCCTGTGCTCCGTGGTATTTCGGAGGTGGCAGGGTCATGCCCGCAGCCCCCTGGCTCTTGTTTTGGGGGGTTTCGTGGCCGAATGCACCCGCTGGTGGCTGGGCAGCCTGGAGTGGGTGGGGGGAGATGGCCCCGCTCCTCTTGGTAGAGCGTTCACTCTGAAACCTACTGACGACCACTTGGGCAGCAGAAGAGGAGGAGGAGGAGGAGGAGGTCAGAGCTCGGTAGCGCTGCGGGAAGAGCCAAAGGTGCTGTGCTGCCCAGAGCACCGTGCTCATTTACTGCAGTTTTCCCATCACCAAAGGTGCTGAGGCTGTCGGTGAGATCCTTTGGGAGCCCAGCACGGGAGAGCGAAACCATCCGAGGGTGGACGTGGCCATTTTCTGCTTTCAGAGAAAAATCTCCTCTCTCTCTCTCTCTCCACCTGGTCTTTAAATAGCCCAAATGAGTGGGAGATTGCTGGAACAGCCCTTCCCGGCCCTCACCTCCCCTGCGCCCGCTGCTGAGTGTCTCCTTTTTTTATCCCGTCCTGCCGCTGCGTGTGCGTGCAGCAATTATGCAAAGTTGCAATCAAGGAGCTGAATTAGCAGCTCATCTCGGATTAATTAGGAATGGATGCAAATCCGTTCCAGCAAGGAGAAGGGAGGGGGGGAAAAATAATAAGGAAAGTCTCTGGGCATCCTCTCTGGGTTTTTCCAGCTCTCGCAGTCCGGTGCAGCTGGTGCAGGCGGGAGGGATGCAGAGGAGCAGGGAAAAGCCCCCAGATTGGGGTGTTCGTGGGAGTGGGGTTGGTCCTCGGGATGTGCTGGTGCCGTGGCTCAGCTCCAGTTCAGCCCCTGCATCTCCCAGGAGCGCTTAAATCCGGAGCTTTGGCCTCAAATCAACTCCTCTCGTCCGTGTCCTGCTGCAAAGCCTGGGGAAAACCCCGTTAATCCCCGCAGCCTCCGGTGCCCAGCTCCTGCCAGCGCCGGGGATTTCGGTCCCCCTGCAATCAGTTCACAACGAACCCCGCGAGCTGCAGCTAACGAATCCCCCGGCTACACCGCCTTTCTTGTGGCCCCGATAATCCCCCCAGCACCACGCCGGCCTCGTTTCATCCCCGACATCTCCATGCGAAGCCGGTGCTGCCGAGGATGCTCCGGGGGCTGGCACAGCGCTCAGCCGGCTCTCGGAGCTGCCCAGCAGAGCAGGGAAGGATGCAAAGGCCGTCCTCGGGGAGGGACGCAAAGGCCCTCGATGTTATTTAAAGAAGGGTTTCCAAGAGGGGATTGCATGCTCGGGAAGAGCCGTGCAGCATCCCGGTCCCATAAAGTGGAAGAGGTGGAAGAGCAGCGCTGCCGGGAGCACTGAGCTCGGGAATGCAGGGTGGGAGAGGGGGGCTCTCAGCCCAGAAACCTCCGTGCCCCATCGCCCACCCCATAGGTGCACAGGGGACAGGGATATAAGGCACGGGCATCCCTGCTGGGTGAGCGCGGCTTGGTTAAGGAGCAGGGTTTTGCCGCTGGGTTCCTGTGAACTGAGTGCTGGGGGGAACAGGGACAGCGGTGCCCAAGGGCGGGCAGGCACACAGCACCAGCATCACCCCAAAGAGAGCGACCTAAAAGATCCGTGAGGGTTTAAAGAGGTGGCACTGGGTTTTTTGGCAGCGTGGCGAGATCCACCTGAACGGTCCCTCCTCTCTCTCTCACCTCTGCGGCAGCAGTAATTAATAAAACCCAACTCTGCTTCAGGAGCGAGAAAAAAACGCAATAAGGGGGATTTCTGGAGGCCGTCCTAATCCAGCATCTCCGAGCCAAATGAATCAGAGGAGCCTTATTCCACCCGGCGGGATCAATCCACGGCCTCCATGGCAAGGAGGCCACCGGGGCGGAGGCTGCCTCCTGCCACAGACCTAAAACCACCTCCTAATCCCACAAGCAGTGCCTGCTGCGGGAGGGATGGAAGAAGGGAAAAAATTCCCCCAAAACGCTGTGATTTGGCCTGGGATGCTTCGCGGTGCGTGCTGCTGGGTGCGGAGGTGCAAGGGGCTGGGTGTGGGACATCCCCTTGTGCCACGGGGACCGAGGGGTCGGGGCCAGCTCCGCCGCGCCTGGCAGGCTTCCCTGGCGTTAAAGTGGGTCAGGCGGAAACTCTGGGAGCAGCCGAGCTCACAGACCTCGAGCCAGCTACATCAAAGCTGAATTATTCAGGTCCAGCTGAAAAATTGAAGAGCCCGGCAAAGCCCAGGGGGAGCGCACGGCGCGGGGGCCCCAAACGTCCCCAAAGGGAGGAGGAGGCTCAGCACCATCGCCAGCACCAGCCCGGACACCTCGGGAGGATGGGGAATGGGACCAGGGTCCTTTGGGAGGGGAAGGCCGAGAGAAAGCACTTGGAAGGAATTCATCCTGGTGCGACCCTAAAAGCCGTAGAGGTTTCCTTATATCTGGTGCCAGCTCTGCTGGGGTCAGGAGCAAACCCCTGGCCCTGAGCCTGGCTCGAGCCCAGTCTGTGGTGAGCGCAGAGCGTTGCAGATAACAACATTTTGGCAGCCCCACATGCATGTCCTGGGTCCCTTTGGAGTTGTGGGGGCCTCTGGCAGCCGTGAGCCGAAGTAAGGTGTCAAACCCCTCGTGCCCCAAAATGGGGATTAGGAGGTCGTGTGGTTTCAGCCAGGATGGCACAAGTCAGGGGCTTGGGTTTTTGCCTCCAGGTGTTGTTTGTTTTTTTTTTGGCAGCGTCTCCGGGAGCTCCAAATCCACTCGAAGGGAGTCGGGATGTCGGCGGGACCTCGGGGGCTTTTATAGGATCCCCCGTGGCTCTGCGGCCGGGGCGCCGAGGGGGGAGGGCTGGCTCTGACGGGAGAATTGCTGCCGAGCTGGGTGAGTAACGCTGCCTGGGAGCTGGGAAAAGGCGAGCGCACATATGCTCCAGCTCGTCCTGCGCTTTTCGTGGAGCTCGCACACCGCCTGGGTGCCAAGCAGGGGATTCTCTGGTGTCTCGTAGGGCTGTGCTGCTCCGTCCCTGCCCTGCTGGCAGTGCCGCGGGGATGCCCCCGGGATATCTTTATAACCGTGTCGCGTCTTTGAGGTCCCTCCTCCGTGGTGGACGGAGGGTGAGGAGGCACCCACACCAAAATCACCCTCTTTGCACCAGTTTTCAAGGGAGGGAGTTGGTGTAGGGCAAAAGGTCAGAGCCGAGCACGGTGCTTGTTCTTTGGCGTTTGTCACCTGCCAGCAGGCTGCTGTTCCGAGGCACCCCCCCACCGCCACCCAGGGATGGGGAACACCAGTGAGGGGCTCTTGTCCACCTTGGATGGGGGGGCACCCGCTGCCCCCCCCCCACTGTGCTGTGCTCCCCCTGCAAAACCCAGCAGCATCGCGTCCCCGCGGCCTCAGCCTGCTCAGCTGGGGAGGGCTGGGGACACCCGGCGTGTCCCCACCTGGAGCACCCGCCCTGGTGTCCTCTCCCTGGATGTGTGTCCCCCCCACCCCATGCTGCTTCCAACCCTGGTTACGTCGGGGAGTGGAGCCCCCCCCCCCCCCCGCCCCCCCCCACAGCCCCCAAAAGCAAGGGGATTTCTGCATGCTGCTAGCCGGAGTTACAATGCAGCCAGCTGTCTAGCCATGCATCTGTTGTCCTATCTGTCTGTCCGTCCGTCCATCCATCCACCTGCCCACCCATCCAACCTTCCATCCATCCGTCCATCCATCCATCCATCCATCCATCCATCCATCCATCCATCCCTCCGTCCATCCATCCATCCATCCATCCATCCATCCATCCATCCATCCATCTCTCCATCTCTCCGTCTGTCCATCCATCCATCCATCCATCCATCCATCCATCCATCCATCCATCCATCCATCATCTCTCCATCTCTCCATCTCTCCATCCATCCATCCATCCATCCATCCATCCATCCATCTGTCCATGCCTCCACCTGTGTGTCCTACCTGTACATATATCCACCTGCCCATCCATCCCTCCACCCCCCCCCGTGCATCCTACCTGCACGTCCATCCCTCCGTCTGTCCGTCTGTCCGTCTGTCCCATCCTCCCCCAGGGCAGCCCACGCTGACCCCGTAACGCCAACAGTGTTTGGGGTGTGGGGGCAAAGATCCCTATCCCTGCAATGCGAGCAAAGCTTGTGTCCTAAACGAAATACGTGAAATTAGCAGATTTTTTTTTTCACCCTAATTAATATCTCTTTGCAATCGGCGCCACGCCACTGACACCCCCTCCCCCCCCCAAAATCACATACAGGCAGTCCCTATAGCTGCTGCCTATAGGATGTATACACAGCCAGGGGGGCGGACGGGCTCTGTTGGGCGGAAAAAAACATTTCCGAGCCCCCCCCTCGTCCCCTCCCCGCCTTGGGGCCAGCGCTGCCGGGGAGGGGCGGCCGGAGGGGTGGGGAAGGGGAGGATGCGGGGGGGGGGTTGGTGGCGACGGAGCCGCCCCCGCTCCTCGCTCGCAGCCGCCGCTCTCGCCGCTCCCGGTGCCCCCACCCCGGGGACCGGGCTCCGGTATGGGGGGGCCGGGGGGGGCCGGGGGCTGCCGCCGGGGCTGAAAGGGAGCGGGAGAGGAGCCGGTGCCGCAGAGCTGCCGCGGGGGGGGGGGAGGTAAGAGAGGCTGCCGACCTGTTGGGTGAGGATGGGACCGGCTTTGTCTGGGGCTGGGGGGGTGGTTTGGGGGGGGGGAGGGATGGGAAGGGGGTTGGGGGAGGTGAGAGCCCCCCCCTGCCTGGTCCTGGCCTCCCCCCGAGCATCCCCCCAGCACGCATCTCCTGTGGTGGGGTTGGGTTGGATGTCCGTGTTTACAGCACTTTGCTGCTGACGGCTGGGGAGCCTGCTGCCGGTGCAAATCATCATCATCATCATCTTCATCATCATCGTCTTCTTCTTCATCAGCTTCATCACCACCGTCTCACCCCCACGGGTTTATCCCCGCCGTGCCCCTCGGTGCCCCCCCCCTCCAGCCCTGGCGGTGACGGAGCACCCACCCCGCAGAGGTGCCGGGGCCTGGCTCTGCTCCCGCGTGTGAACCCAAAAGGGAGGGGGAATCGGATTGATTTCGGTGCGAGGATGCTCGGGGCAGGTTAGGGGGGTGCTGGGGGGGGAGGGGGAGGGGGGTGGCTGTGCGGCGCACCCCACTCCCGTGCCGTGGAGAAGTTTGGGTCACAGCAGGCGTGGGGTGCTGCTCCCCAGGTGGGGGGGTCCTTTCGGTGAGAAAACCCCTGCAACAGGCTCTGCCAGCTCCCTGGCCGATGCCTCCCGTTGGGGTTTCGTCACCTGGGGTGGTAAATCTGGGGTTTTGTCAGCGGATGGGGCCACATCGGCTCCCCATGGGTGATGACACGGAGCGGGGTCCCCATCCAAAACCCTGCCCGCGGTGCTCTGGGGTGGGTGCTGAGGTCCCCCCCCCGGCCACATCCAGGCCCCCACCAGCTCTGCGGCCTCAGGACCATGTCAGGGCTGCTCCGTGCCACGACCAAACGCAGCTCAGCGTTGGGGATCGCGCTCACGGTGTCGGTGGGCACCGCGTTCGCCACCCACCCCAGCCGAGGCGTCCTGGCAGCGGGGGGAGAGGCTGGAAAAACCTCCGCGCTCCTGCGAGCGCCGCGTCTCGCAGGGAGACCAGACAAATCACTTTAATTGATTTTTCCTCCCTTGCCTGCCTCAGCCTGGTGCCTCGGAGGAGGGTTTTTTTTTGTTGTTTTTTTTTTTTAATTATTTTATTTTATTTTCCTCGGGGCGGCTGGGTGGCCTGCGGGCAGCGGGCACAGGGGCAGGCTGGCATCTAGCGACTGGTGCTGGTAATACAGAGCGGGGCTGGGATGGGCCCAGAGGGACAACAGGGTTTTGGGGGGCTCTGGGGGGGGGCTCTCCGGAGGATGCCTGGTGGTGTGGGAGCTCCTTCAGGGATGTATCTGGTGTGGTCACTCACGGCTGTGCTCCTGAGGGTCTGTGCCCCCATGCCTGGCAGCTCTCTGAGCATCTCCCCGCTGTGCCGTGGCCCCCCCCCGGTCCAAAATGCTGCCTGAACAGCCGGGTCGCATCCTGTCCTCACCCCGAAAGGGCAGCGGGAGCGGTGTCCCCAGCCACAGGCAGCGGAGATGCTGAAAAAGGGCATAAACCGGAGTTCATGGGCTATATAAAAACATAAAGAGCCCGCAGAGAGCAAGGGCTTCCCGAGGCAGCTGGGATCCCCCCCAGGCAGCCGCCTGGTTTCCACCCATTAATTTCTCTAATTGCTTTTGGAAATCCCAGCGTCGGTGCTGAGCGTCCCAGCGAGGTGCTGAGCAGGGCCGGGGCGAGCATCAGAGACCCTACAGCATCACCCGGGGGGGGGGACACGACCCCAGGGGGACACAGGGACTGTCACCCACCTGTGTGCCCCCCGGGGGGGGGGGGTCACCGCTCTCTGTCCCCAGGTCGGCCGCGATGGGGTCGGTGGGAACGGAGCGCTTCAAGGAGCTGAGCCCGGCGGGGACGCCCGAGGGGAACGTGGTGATGAGCTTCAGCTTCGACAGCTACCAGCTGGAGGAGGACGAGCTGCAGCGGGGCGGCCAGGCCAAGGGCGTCCTCACCTTCATGGAGCCGGGTGAGGAGGGGGGACACGGATGGGGCAGGGGGTGCCGCCCGCCCCGAGGCTTTTCCCACCCATTTAGAGGAGCTTCCTGGGGTGGGTTAATAGCCGCAAATGGCTATTCTGCCGTGAAGTCATGCCGTGCCACGAAATGGCCTGCTGGCTCCTTCAGAGCGCTTTGTACCCGTTTTAGCCACCACAGCATCCTGTAGGGGTGGGCTCTGCGGTTAGCAGGGGGGGTTCTGAGCCGCTCGCTCCTGCCTGGCTCTCCCCCCGCTAGAAAAAACCATCAGCCCTCAAAGCCCTGGTGTCTTCCTGCCCTCCAGCCTTTATTTCTGGAAGGAGTTTCTCCAGGCTGAGGGCCTTTGTAGCACTGTGGGGCCGGGGCTGGCTTGCCCTGAGCGAGACGCATTGGGGCCCCATGTCCCCAGTGCCACAAGGGACATGAAAGCTCCGGTGCCACTGTCACACCTCCTCTCTTTCCTTCCCTTTCGGGGCAGTTTCTGAAGACCCCGAGCCACAGGACCGATACCACGGGATCTACTTCGCCATGCTGCTGGCCGGGGTTGGGTTTCTCCTGCCGTACAACAGCTTCATCACCGACGTGGACTACCTGCACCACAAATACCCAGGTAGGTCTCCAGCAGCCCAATCTCTTCCTGCCCACCCCGCCAAACCTGAGCTGAGCCCCCGGCAGCCTTCCCCACCGCCTGCCTCTCCGCAGGGACCTCCATCGTCTTTGACATGAGCCTCACCTACATCCTGGTGGCCTTGGTGGCCGTCATCCTCAACAACGCGCTGGTGGAGCTGCTGAGCTTGCACACGCGCATCTCCGTGGGTGAGCTGGGGTCCCCGGGTCCCCAGGCGGTGCCAGCTCCCCCCAGCCCCACCACCTGCCCCTATCTCCCCCCTCTACAGGTTACCTCTTCGCCCTGGGTCCCCTGCTCTTTGTCAGCATCTGTGACGTCTGGCTGGAGCTCTTCACCCGCCGGCAAGCCTACGCCATCAACCTGGTGGCCGTCGGGGTGGTGGCTTTTGGCTGCACAGGTATGCCGTGGTCTCCTGGGACCCTCGCCAGTCCCAACCTCTCAGCGGGGCATTTCGGCTGCGGCAATAATCCCCCTCCTTCTCCCCTGTGTGCATCTCTCCTGAAGTGCAGCAATCCAGCTTCTACGGCTACACGGGGCTGCTGCCCAAGCGCTACACGCAGGGGGTGATGACGGGCGAGAGTGAGTACCGGCGGCTGCCGCGCGTGTCACCGCAATGTCCCCAGCTGGGGACGGAGTCCCAGAGTGGTTGAGGTGGGAGGGGACCCCCCCGAGGCCATCTCCTCCGTCCCCCTGATTAGGACAGGCTGCCCAGGACCACGTCCTGGTGGCTTTTGGGCTTCCAGCAGCTGGGGGACAACCCCGAAGGCTCCGTGGCAAAACGGGGTGTTCAAATCATGTGCACTATCAGCTGTGCTGCCATGGGGGCTGGGGGGTGTCTGCCACGAGCTGGCTCCATCACCCCAAAAATGCCACTTGTGGCTCCTCCGTGCTTGGAGCATCCAACCCCGTGCAATGTGGGGCTGCTGGGGGGGGGTCCCCAAGCCGTAGGGCTCTGTGGGACCCAGCCCCGACCGCTCTGCTGTGCCACCAGGCACCGCCGGGGTCATCATCTCGCTCAGCCGCATCTTCACCAAGCTGCTGCTGTCGGACGAGAAGGAGAACACGGTCATCTTCTTCTTCATCTCCATCGGCATGGAGCTGACGTGCTTCATCCTCCACCTCCTGGTGAAGCGCACCCGCTTCGTCCGCTACTACACCTCCTGCTCCCGCAAGGGCCACCCCGCGTCGCGGGGGGCCGGCGACCACGGGACAGGGTACCGCGTCCACCACGATGTCACCGCCGAGGACGTCCGATTTGTAAGCCAAGGCAGGGCCCCCCCCCGCTGCTCCCCAAGGTCCCTCTGTCCCCGGGGCTCAGCGCTGGTGTCCCCTCTCCCCGTGCAGGAGGACCGGCCGCGGGGACAGCCCGGCTCCCCCCGGGGCAGCCTGGGCCCCGAAGCCGAGCTGGCGGGCAGCGGCACCTACATGCGCTTCGACGTGCCCCGGCCCAAAATCAAGAGGAGCTGGCCCAGCTTCAGAGGTGGGTGGTGGGCTCGGGGACGAGCCGTGGCGGGTGGCAGGAGCAGGGTGGGTTTGTGGGGCAGGAGGAGCGATCTGCAGCCTAGGGTTTTAGGGGGGGAAGGGTCATCCATTTGTCACTGTGCCCAAAAATATGGGGACATCTCAGCGTGCTGCTGCTGGTGAGCCTTGGGGATGCGGTACCTGGCTGAGCCGCGCTGCCCGCCTCTCCCAGACATGCTGCTCCACCGCTACGTCGTGTCGCGGCTCATCTGGGCCTACATGCTGTCCATCGCCATGACCTACTTCATCACGCTGTGCCTCTTCCCCGGGCTGGAGTCGGAGATCCACAACTGCACGCTGGGCGAGTGGCTCCCCATCCTCATCATGGCCATCTTCAACCTCTCCGACTTTGTCGGCAAGGTAGGCGAGGGCAAGGCAGCCGCGGCCAGGGGGGTGGGGGCTCAGCCACCTCCACCCCTGCCCCCCTCCCCTTCTTTATGTTCTCTTTCAAAGCCACTTGGGGTCTTCTCTGCCCCATGGGCACCTACCTGGTGTGAGGGTGCTCCCCGGCGTGGCCGAGGTCGGGCTCCTGTGGACGATGGGCTTCCCACCGCCTCGCCGCCTCCTCGCCCTCCCAAACCTCCTCGCTCCCACCCCCCCCCCCCCAGCGCGGTCTCTGCCCCTCGCTGCAGATCCTGGCCGCCCTGCCCTACGACTGGAGGGGAACCCACCTCCTCATCTACTCCTGCCTCCGCGTGGTCTTCATCCCCCTCTTCATCATGTGCGTCTACCCCAACGGGAAGCCCGCCTTCGGCCACCCGGCCTGGCCCTGCGTCTTCTCCCTCCTCATGGGCATCACCAACGGCTACTTCGGCAGCGTGCCCATGATCCTGGCCGCCGGCAAAGTGAGCCCCGAGCAGCGGGAGCTGGCAGGTAGGGTCACGCCGTCCCCGGGGACCCCACGAGGGGGTGGCCGGGGCTGGCACCCTGACACCCCGTGTCCCTTCCCGCAGGGAACACCATGACCGTGTCCTACATGACGGGCTTGACGCTGGGCTCGGCCGTGGCTTATTTCGCCTACAGCCTCACCAGCACGTCCCACAGTAGCTGTTTCTACACCGAAACGTCCAACGGCTCCTTCCTGGGGGGTTACTGAGCCCCGGGGATGGGTGGTGGGGGGTCAGGATGGGACCGGGTCCTGTTGGCGTGGGGCTGCGGCCTCCCCAAATGGCCCTCGGTGCCCATGCAGGTGTCCCTCGGGGTGCTGTGCGGGGCCACCTCTCGGGATGGTGGCCCCCCAGATTTGAGGGGTGGTGCCACTGCTCCTGGGGGACTCCCTGGGGTGAAGTACAGAGCTCTGGGGGTATTGGGGGGGGGGGGGGGGGGGGGGGTTCTCTTTGAGTTCTTGCCAAGGAAATACTGCACCATCCCAAAAGGAATAGGGACAGCGCTGAGAAGAAGGGCTGGTGAGGAAGAGGAGCGAGGGAGGAAGGTGCTGTGGGATGGCGAGGCGAGGCTTTTATCCACAGCACCGCAGGATTCCTCTGCAGCACTTGAAACCGTGCCCCCCCCCCGCCCCCCCCCCCCCCCAAAAAAATACCCCAATTGCTGTGTAACAGACCCGAATCACTTCTGCTGGATGGAAAAAAAGAAAGAAAGAACACACTTTGCTTTGCTTTTGTCTTTTTTGCCCCCCAACCGTGAGAGAAGCGGGGTCTTGCCCCCCGCTGCGTGCTGTGGGGCTGCCCAAGGGGGGCTCTGCTGCCTTGGGGGGGGGGGGCCCAGGCCAAGGCACCGTGGATGCTGCCCAGGGCCGCTGCTGAGCCTCCAATTCTGTTACAAGGGCCGTAAATCAAGCTGACACCGGATTAAATGCCTCACTTTGCGACGATCCCTGCTCCCCACTGCGCCCAGCAGCTCAGCTCCTGTAACGCCTTTGGTGGCGAACACAGAGAGAGGGGATGGAGGGCACAGACGGGCCCGCGCAGAGTCCCGCAGCAGGAGCAGCCACCCCGTGCCTCGCCACGCTGACAGCGGCGGGGAGAGGAGGGGTGTTAGAGGGGAAACGAGGTGCCACAGGCGGTCAGGGCGTGATGCTCTTGCAGTGGGATGAGTGGCCGCAGCCTGCAGCGCTCCCGCTGCACGCACACCTGCGGGATGCTCCACAACCGGGTTCGGTGCGAGGCTGGCACCAGGGATGCTCCAGAGGGAGACCGCAGAGCACTGCTGGCGGCCCACAGCAGCTGGGCAGGCGTTAGCCCAGCTTTGGGGCGTGCAGGTGCCCGCTCAGCCAGGCAGCGGAGACAGGGAAAAGGAAATTGTCCAAAAAAAAACCCCAAGAGGAGCGATGAGGCACAGGGCGCCTGCACCGTGGGGCGCTGCCGGAGCACCCCCAGGGCAGCACAGCCCTCAGCCCCGCGTTGCGCCGGTCCCAGACACACAGCTGGGTTTGGGGGTTTCCTTCTGAACAAATGCTTTTTGGGTTTCAGGTTTTTATTATTTTCTGAAAGGCACCAGCTTGCGTGTCCCGGTTCTTTTCCTGCTGGGGTGGAAAGGGACCAGGCTCTTTGGGGTCATCGCTTGCCCCATTTGCTGGCTGGCCGTGGGTTCATCATGCCCCATCCCAGTGGGGCCAGCCTCGGGTTTATCAGGGGACGCTGCAGACCCCTTGGTGTGGTCCCCTGGTGTTGTTCCCCATCTCGCACATCCTCTCGGTCCCCTAGGGGCAGCCACATTGACGGGGACACAGCCACACGCCTGGGACCCCACTGAGCCCCCCGCCAGCTTGCACAGTGCTGCCAAAGCACAGCCAAAAAGAGACCGCTGGCACCGGGAGGGGGAAAAAAAAAAAAAACAACACCCACAGTCAGGAAAAGTGAGACAAAGAAAGATGCGTCGTCGGGTTGCTTTTTTTTCAATTAATTTTTTTTTTTTTATGAAAAAAGATCACACGGAGTTCTCCAACAAACAGAATGCCAAAAAAATTGTTTTAAACAAAACATAAACAAAACGACGACAAAAAAAAAAAAAAGGACAAAAAACCTGGCTCTCCTTTCCTCTCGATTGTCTGAAATATCCTTGTGTTCCATAGAAGGCAGTGGGTTTTAAGTGCTTTCTATTTAACATTAGCATAAAATCTCTCTCGCGCGCTCTCTCTCTCGCTCTTTAAAATATGATCACACAATTTGCTTCTAGAATTACAGTACACTTTGAGCGTGGGGGGTGTGCCTGTTCCCAGATCATTTACAATCACAATCCAACAGGAAATAAAAAATAATATTCTAAACGTCAGACTGTGTTCATTTCTGCCGTCTTTTTTTTCTTTTTTTTTTTAGAATTTCATAATTTTTTTTTCACAGTTTTAAAAAGTTTATATTTATATATATATATTTATATTTATATTTATAATTAAAAAGTTGAATCCATTTAAAGACTTATAATACAGGAGGGCTAAAGAGTCTTTTGGTACATTAAAACTGTACAGGCTAGAACCGTCACTATCCGAGGCGCCGGCGGCCTGGGGCAGAGGTGGTACCAGCTCAGCACCGTGCGTGTGGTTCTTCCGAAGTACGAGGGGTGGCTGCAGGGGCGCCCCAGCCCCGGCCCCCAGCAGTGTTGGGGGGGACAGTTTGTGATTCTGTCCTCGTGCGAGCATGTCCTCCCCGGAGGAGCCAGGGCGCCTCTGCGTCCCAGCGAGCTGTAGTGCGAGTCGGTCGTTGCGAAGATCAGTGCGTCTCTTGGAGTTTGTTTTTTTTTTTGTGTGTGTGTGTTTGGTTTTTTTTGTTTGTGTAAGTGCAAGGATGGTGCAGCGGCGTGGTCTCCTCCAGCGTCTCCTGGCTGCGCGCTGCCTTCCCGGGTGGATCCCCGGTGCGGCGGCGGCGATGCCCCACGGATTGAGCCGGAGGGTTGGTGCTGCAGGGGGAGGCAGGAGGCGATGGTGGCGGCTCCCTGCAAACCGTGGCAAGGCCGGCCAGGCGGATGGAGCAAGCTGAAGGGCCCCTTTCCCCCGCTCGAGGTGACAGCAAGGCTCTGGCGGTGGAAATGCAGCAGGCGGGCACGGCTGGGCTTCGCGCTCTGTCCCTGTTCCCTGCAACTGAGGGCTTCCAGGCAGCTCCACGTCTCCGTTCAGGCAGGAGGGGTAAAGCCAGGTGAGGGATGCTGAAATCCATTCTGCCAAGGGCCCCAAGGCTCTTGAAAATCTGTTCTGCCCCAAGGGCCTGCAGGCTCCTCTGCTCAACGCACCGAGCAGCAGCTTCCCCCAGCCATTCCCTTTCCCCCTTCCCTGCACGCTCCAAAACAAGTTTTGTTCGCCGAGCATCGCCACCTCACCCTGCACTTGCTCCCCAAAGGCCTTTTTGGGGCAGGAGGGAGCGGGAAGGTGGGTTCAGACCGTTTGTTCGAGGCAGCGGGAAGGCAGCATCCCAGCCTGGAGGGCAGCTCACCTTCTCCCTGCTCCCCCCGGCCTGGAGAACCTCTCCCGCCCACCTCCACGCCAGGACCAGCTCTGCCCTTCCGTGCTGCACGCGGCCAGGCAAGGGAACTGCAAAAAGGTTGCTGAGAGGGTCGAGACGAGGCGCTGAGAGAGACTCATCTCCTTTTTTTCTTCCACCCTGTCCTTCCTAAAGGGTCATGCGAAACAAGCAGGAAAGGGAATAATAAGGACGGAGAGGAGCATACGTAGAAGGCCAGCGGTGTCCTTCCACGTACAGGCGGCTTCTGAGTGACTGATGGGGGCGAATGACACAAAAGGGATCCCTCCTGCTGGGGGGTCCCGCTGGTGAAATGATCATGAGACCCATGTGCTTTCCAGGACCAAAAGGAGGAAGGGAGAAGTTGGTCAAGTGTCACCTCAATTAAAGCCACTTCGGGAGGAGCTCTGGGGTTCACGCACCACCACCACCACCCCCGGTATCTTCCACAAGTCCTGTAACCGCTTCCCCAACCCCTTTCTTCAGCCCTCTCCTTCCTCCTCGTGTCTCTCGCGCTCTCCTGTCTGTAGTGTGACACAGAAGTCATGAGCATTGAAAGAAACAATCATGTCGTCTTAACAGGCACGTCCTCATGTTTGTCCCGTCCCTTCCCAGGGGGTGGCACGCGTCCCCCGGGCGGTCAGCAGATGACAGGGACCCCGTCGGTGTTGAAGATCATGCCCGTAGTGGGCTCGTAGGTCCCTGCAAGGTAGTAGAGGTCCTCACTGTCTTGGTATTTCTTCGTCTTCAGCATCTGCTCGTACTGATCCAGACCAACAACAAGACACTTGTGTGAGATGGTCTGGACATCGTTTTCATCCACGTGGGAGGACTGGTAGAGGGCTCGCTGCGTTACCGGAAGGGAAGGAGGGAGACAGAACGAAAAGCAGCAATTAGATCTCACGGCATTTAAAGCGTCATCTTCAATTTGCAAGGAAAAAAAAAAAACATCCACCAGGACTACCCAGGGCTTGTGCGCACACTCGGGCAGAACTCCTCAGCCATCCCCACTGCCAGCCCCGGGAGGGACACGGGGAGCATGCACAGGGACGCCCCCACGGGCAGTGCAGACACGATCGGTCCAGCACAATGAACCTGAGCCCTTGCTTACAGCCAGCTTCCACCAACGGGAACTCCGCGGCTGCAGAGTGCACCAGCGGGGGAATACAGAGGCCAGGGCTTTTGCATCCTTTTTTTAAGGACGCAAATGCAAAGGCGGGTGCTGGCTACCAGCCCCTCTGTTCCTCCTCACGCCCAGCACCAGCAGCGATTTCCACCCTCCCAAGATCTCCCATCAGAAGTTGTGAATGCTGCAGGGTCAGCAGCTGAGGCAAAAGCCAAATAATCGAGGGGCTTTTTCCCAGCAGCACTGGTTATGCAGTCCCCAGCACGCCACCCCAGCTCGCCCCCAACCTCACTGACCTCCATGAAGTCCTTCCTCTGGTTGGATGCCTGCAGAGCTGTGGACAGGCTCCTGCCTGATTTCTGATCCCAGCGCTGCGCCCAAGAGGAAAAGAAAAGAGAAATGAAGAGTGAATTAGTACTTTTTTTCCATGCTATCATCTGCCCACCACATGTGCCTTTATAAGCTCAGCCTCACCCACAGGTAACACATGCTGAGAGCCTGCTGCAAACCACACCGTGCAAGCATGCAGAAGTCAGTGGTTCTGAGCAGCAGGGCATTGGTTTTTCCACCGCACAGACTCTTTCTGTACTGACACAAACATCTTTATTTCCCAGTAGGATAAAAGACACCCCTCGCTCACGGGGTCAATACCAGGCCCGCCCATACCATGGGCATCCCCAGTAGCAGGAAACGATGGGTCCACCCCACGAGGCTACCAGTAACAAACTGGGACATGATTCTCCTTGTCCTCGGGAAACAAAAAAAAGGGACAAGCCGCTTTGCAGCCCTCTCAGCAAGGGAGACCAGCCTACCTTGCCTTCATTCAGTTTCTTCCCGGGGTTGGTTTCTTCTGGGTGATAAAACCACTTGACTCGGACCACCATGTTGTTGCCCCACGACTCCCACATGCTCTGGATCCGGCCAATGTAGGGCAGGTTGGGGCGGCCAGCTGAGAGGAAGACGGCACAGTCCCCGATGCGAATTATCTCCTTGCCCCGCACGATGGCCTTGTAGAAGAGCTTCCTGGCCTTCCCTTTCATTCCTCGTCTCTGCCAAGAGAGGATCACACGGGTGAGCAGCCCTGGTTTCCCCCAGCCAGCACGGCTGGCCCCATCCTGCCCTCTGCTGCTGGCAGAGCCAGGCCTGGCCCAGCAGTGACCACAGCCACCGCCTCTCCAGGGCCTCAGCACTAGACGCTAACGGAGAATCAGGACGCGGTGCTGGTGTTTGCCTTCTGCCATGGCACCAAGAGGCATTCCCACAAGAAACAGAGCACAGAGAGACCCAGGCCCACCCCGATTCTCCTCGCAAACGGCGGGGAGATCCCCAGGGCCAGGCTGGGGAACACACCACGCCGTCAAGAGTTCTGCCAGCCCAGAAGGACAAGCCTCCTTCGGGCAGCCCCCAGGGGGAAAGAGGCACCGCAAGAGGCACCACGCGAACGGGAGGCGCTGCCTTTACCTGCGTGGGTTTCCCGAACCACTTCCACAGCTGCCGCGCGGGGAGGAACGCGGCGATCTTGGGCCTGTTCTCCACCGACGGCAGCCGCTGGCGCTTGGCCAGCTCCTTGGTGGTGGGCAGGTGGATGCCCTCGCGCTTCTTGGGCCTGCTCTTGTTGCCGCTCTGCTGCGGCGCCGGCTGTTGCGCCGGCTGCTGCGCCGGCTGTTTCTGGCTCTGGGGGTGGGAGGACGCGCGGGATTTCCCTGCCTGCTTGGTTTGCTTGGGAGGGAGGGTTTGTTGCACCGAGGAACTTGGCTGGGCCTCAGCTACTTCGTCATCAGAGCTACAGGAGGAGTCTTCGTCCGTAGTGGAGGAGGAAGAGGAGCTGGAGCTCGACGAAGAAGAGGTCGATGAGGCAGAAGAAGAGGAGGAAGAGGAGGATGAAGAGGAGCTGCTGCTAGAAGAGGATGAAGAGGAGGAGTTGGAGGAAGAGAGAGGGGTGGATGCCCTGGAGCTGGCCGAGCTGCTGTCCTGGGCTTCCCCTCTGTTCTTCTCAGCCTCCTCTTCTCCCTCTGACTCTGAGCTGCTGTCGCTGCTGTTGCTCTCAGACTCCTCCACAGCTGCCGGAGCTGCTGCCTTGTCTTCCTGGTCCTTGGAGGCAGCGAGGCTTTCTGCTGAGCCATCAAACTTTCCCCCAAAGCTGGCAGGGGAAGGGTCTCCATCAGCTGCTTTGGTTCGGGAAGATTTCTGCTTGCCCTCTGCACCCACTGCAGGGGAATAGCCCAGCCCCAAGAGACTCTTGCCATCTCTGCGACTGGCCAGGTTTGAGTCCTCCAGCATCCTCATCGCCTCCTTCATCTTCTTTGTCTTTGGAGACATCACACCCTCATGGTCCAGCTTGATGAGGATTTCACTGTCGTGCTTCCTCTGAGCCTTGGCCATGGTGCCAAATTCCTGCGTCTCTTCCGTGGGCCGCCCTTTCTTGGCCTTGGCTTTCGATGCCGAAGCATCGCTGGAGCTGAAGGCCGCCAGCGTCCCTGGGAGGTCGCCGTAGGGCTCTGTGCCGAGGATGCTGCCGAACACAGCAGGCTGGTAAGTGGGTTGGGGGGGGCTATGCAGCTTCGTGGAGATCTTCATTTTACTGGCTTTTGACCGCTTCTCCTCTGTGGGGGCAGGAGAGCCTCCAGCAGGCAGCGGCTGGGACTTCCGCGACCCCTTCACACTTTGCTTGCCCAGGCAGGCCGGCTTCTCTGGGACTGAAGAGGCACCAGGTGAAGGCTCAACCTGATCCTTCTCTTCTGGCAAGACAGCCTCTTCTGCAGAGGATAAGAAGCACATAGGCATGAAGGTATCTGCCCAGACGGGCACCATTAGCTCAGACACAGCCAGACACCAGTTGTGACTGGTCTCTGGCCATGGGTGGCTTGTTCCTGACTACTTAGGGCTCCCTAAAGAGGCACAAAGGTGCTCACTGCTCCCTGGACAAGCTTACTAAGCAGCCTGGTCCGATGCCAGTGCCTGTAAGAGGCTGATGGGCAATTCCCAAGAAAGCTGCTTTGACTGCAGAGGAACCAAACTGCAGATCTCCTGTATCTTTGGCCCTGCTGATGGCTGCTGAGATGCTTAGCTGAAAAAGGGACATTGCTCTGCAGCCCCGACTCACAGAAGGAAGCTCTCACAGCTCAGGCCAGCTTCTGAGCCTGCCTCCTGCAAACTACGGTCGCAGTAGAGAGGGCTGATGCACAGATGCTCCGCACTCAAGCAGTACATCCAACCCCCTCCAAACCTTGCCCCAAGCAACTGCCCTAACTTGGGGAGAGTTGGTGGGGAACTGTGCAAGGACTCTCAGCTCCAGGTCTGGCAGAGATGACAACCTACCAGCTTTCGCCTTGACGCTTGGCTTTCTCCCTCGCCCTTTGCCCTTTGACACGGGTTCCTCTGACCCCAGCGTAGCCCCTTCTTTTCCTTCTCCAGCATCTTTGCTGGATTTACGGCTGCGGCGCTTGGTGCTAGGTACCAAAAGGGCCGGGGAAGGCTCAGCACCTGGAACGGGTCAAAGAGATGTTCAAAAGCAGTGAAACAACACACACAACAGAGATGAGATACAGGGAACTTGACTCTAACAATTCTCCAACAGGGATTAGGCCTTTTTCCCCAAAGGGTTGTGCCCCACCCCAGGTTTGCATGTCCATAATTGATGGTACAATCTTTGTGATTGAAAGTCTGTGAATCAGTCCCAAAATCTAAGAGGAACGTGGCTCCAAACTCCCTACCTTTTGTAGAGGGAAGTATCGTGCAAGAAACTGAGCAGTAAGACTCACACTGGATCTTGTAGTCAGGTGGGAGAAGCCGAATGTGAGACAGCGGGATGCGTCCGGTGTCCCCATCATCAAACTCTACTGTGATGAGATCACCATCTTCCTCCAGATCCAGGGTTCCTGCAGGTTAGGGAGCAGAAGAAGTTGTTACTGACGAACTTAAGAGTACAAACCACTTGTCAGGGAAGCAGGAACACAGGGGAATAGAGGGATCCTGCGCAAACTCCAAAACATCTCACCCCCACCTTTCCTATATGGCTAATGCAGGAGAGCACAGAAGGCTCAGTCGACAGTGAAAAATCCCTGATGATACTAAACCAGCCCACCCAGTGCAGAATTCCTCGATTCTTCTGTCAACAGCTCTGCTACAGCATGTAACAACCGTTCCAGTTTGACTTCCCACCTCGTGTCACTATTTCCCTGTGTTCCTGCAGAGATTCACTTTTCCTTTTTCACTGCAGTATCTTTTTTTTTTTTGACCTGCATTTTTTAACTTCTCTCAGCAATCACGAGCTCCTGTTTTTCACCTTCCTTCTCCCTACATGAGCATCACCACTCTATACATTTTAAGTAATTCTTTCTTTATATACAGTGTGACCGAGAGCCCAAAGCAAGGCCGGTCATGGCAGAATTGTCCAGGGCTCTTCACTGACTTTTTCATGAGGCCAGATGGGGGAGACATCGAGAGGCGATGTGTCAGAGGCAGAGCTGTCAGTGGGTAGATGATACAGAAACCTCCACAACCTCAGAAATCACTAGTGCCTGGGCTGGAGTGAATTCTTACTTTTTGAAATGTGTCAAATTTCCCTGGTATTCTAAGCTCCTAAATCACTCAGACCTCTTCGTACCAGAGCATGGCTCCTGGACCACAGGATGATACTAAACCTGCACCCTGGTCGAGCTGGGCATGACCTGGGGGAACGGGTGAGCCTCTGACCTCCAGACACTCACAGCAGACCTCAGGGCCATCCCAGACAAGCCTGACATCCCTCAGGACATGCAGGACCACAACATTCCTGGCTCACAGTGCAGCCAGGGCGGCCTTACCTCGGACAACTGTCCCTGGGTAGAGGCAGCGGTACTGCTGGCTCCAGTAGGCTGCAATCCTCGTGCCCTCGGGCAGGAACCGCACTGACGGTGGTTTCACATCAATGATCTGCTCGGGGCAAAAGGGAGGCGATTACTGATGCTCCTCGCACCAGCACAGACCATCCTACCACATTTGGCATTAGCAAAGCAGCTCTGGAGAAGACAAGGGACGGTTTCCCTGCCGGGAAATAGCCTCCTGTCTGCTCACAAGACAACACGAAGGACCACCCCTGCTAGTGGGGAGCTCCACACCAAGGGGAGCTCTGCCCATTCTGCCCATGGGGACAGGAACGGGGCACCCCTGCAGCCCCAGACAGGGAGGGACACTCAGTTAGCCTATTCCGTTCCAAAACAGGGCCCAGGCACCCACTAGCCTCACGTACCGCTTCCTGCAAGAGCTGCTCCAGGCAGTAGATGTGGGGTCGGTTTCCCCTCTCACCTTCCACTACCACACGGTATCTGAAACACAAAGGCCTGGTCAGACACTGCACGTGGAACAGATCACCTCGATGGGGTAACACCTCCCTCTGAGCCCTACCACCAGTTCAGTTGAGTGCATTCAATAAGGGGTAATTAGATTTTCCTCAGCACTGATAAAGCAGAATGAACTCTCCTTCCCTCCCTGCCAGACTCTGTCAGTCTCTCTCCAGACAGCCGGGCAAAGTCCCCAAATCCATTCCTGCACCAGCTACATCCCCATTCTCTAGCAGAGCCCGGGCAAATTGAGCAGCCCCACAACTCACATGTCAGGTGAATGCACTGTCTTGACATGGCCGGCATAGAGCAGCTTGTCATCCATGGGGATGAGGACACGCAGGCCATCTTTCAGCTCATCCTTGTCAATTATGCAGGAGCGGGGAGCTGCGAGGTATTGAAACAAGGCAAGGATTAGAGAGCACCATCCATGAAAAAGAGACCGCAAGGGGAGAGAGAAATCTCATACTCCCAGAATGACCTTCCCTAGAAAAGTGCCGGCAAGTACTTTGCAGAAAGGGCTCTCTCTCTCTGGCCAGATACTTGGAGAGAAAAAGGCACCCTTCTCAGTAATAACATATCAGTAAATGAAAATAGGGCTGCTCAATGACTGGGCTTCATCTGGATGTCAAACAGGGTTGGCCACTCTGATGAAGCTTGTGTTTGGCAAGCCAAAATTGACTGGAAAACTGGTTATCTCCACCACAAGGACTCGTGGCTTTGGACAAGGAATGTGTGAAAGCAGAAAAGCTCTCCAAAGCAGCCTTGGGAAACTTATCCAGCTCCTCTACTCACACAATTTGCCCTCCCAGCCCCTCCTGCCCTCACCTGGTGTGGGTGGCCTCTCAACCAGCATGCTCAGTGGGATGTTCTCATCCTCTGAGAAGCTGCTGTCTTGGTTGGGTTCAAAATCCTCCTCCGCTGCCATGCTCTCCATGAGCTTGCTGACGGCTCCTCCTTTCCCTCGGTTCTGCAGGAGAGCAAGCAGCACGTCAGCTGGGTGCCAACAGGCAACAGCCTGATCCCATCTCACCTTCCTCCAGCAACAAACAACCTGAGGATATTGGGACAAACTCGTCTCCATCCTCAGCAACGTTAATCACAGAGTTAAGTGGGTGTAACCAACATTGCTTTTTGGCTGGAAAAAAAAAGATGCTTATTTTATTTACCAGCCTCATTGCTGAGCATCACTGACAGCTGAGCAAAAGCTGTTTTGCACATCCTAGCCACATCTCACTCCTGGAGGCTAGGAGAGATGCTGAATAGCAGACAGCTCTAGCACTGCTCTGCACTCACCACCCCTCTGCACAGTGCTCCTGAGAGCCTGTCTTCACTAAACAGGCAGCAGACACTGTTCCTTTTTCTTCTCAAAGCCCCACGATCTGTTTCTTGCTGTTGCACACAGACCATAAGCATCACACTCAGAAATCACGTGAAAAGACACAGAAATGTGTATTATGAGAGAAGACAGGCTACACCGAGGAGAAAACAGTGGTGACCTGGCTCTCCACGTGCTGAGCAGACCAACTCCATCATCATCTCCTTGGTCTCTACTGTTTGTGAAGGCTCTCCCTCCACCCCCACGTCCATGCCTTAGAGAGAAATCCTGCCTGCTCATTAATTTGAGGTATGAATTCAAATGAACAGCAGATGGTAGCAGCATGTACTACCTGCTAGCCTTCCTGGGAATTTAGGCTTCTCAAATTTTGCCTGTAACACACTGAGCAAGGCTGCTTTCTGTGTTTTCCCTCCCTCACACTCCAGAAAAAGAGCAGGGCTCTGCCAATTGCTCTCCAGCTCATACAGTCTAGAACCAGCCACTCACCTCTTTTTTGACCTCCTTGGCTTTCACCTTGGCTTTGCTCTTCTTGGTGGAGCCCAGGGCATTTGCCAGGCTGACCCGAACATCAGATGGGGAGCTAGGGATGCCAGGAGGAGACATGGACGAGGAGCAGCAGGGTGCTTCTTTACCTTTCTTCCGCTGCTAAAAAAAAAAAAAAAAAAAGAAAAAAAAAGTAAACACTCCCATTGGTAAAGATCCAGGCCCAGAGAAGAAAGGAGGAGCAAAGCAGGCTGTGCTCAGGTAGAGTGACATCCAGTCAGCAATCAGTTCACTGCTGTCCTACGTCTCCCAGCCCTGCATTCAGGCTTCACACATTTCAGGGAGAGCTTTTCATTACCCCAAAGAGAAATTTCTGCCTGTCAAACCTTCCCTCAAAAAGCTCCAAGAAGATCCCAGCTGGCCTCATGCCACAACCAACCCATCGAACTCCTCCTGCTATCGCTGCTCCCCAGTAACTCCACCATGAACTGAACCGGAGCCAGAGGCTGCCGAGCTTTCAGCTCAGAGGAAGAGTTAGCAAACAGGAGATGACTGCCACTACCAGCCAGGGACAGCCCTCAGAAGGCACCATGAAGTGGCACAGGGGACAAGGGGCAGTCAGAGAGCATTTGAGCAACCACTGAGACGGGACTCAACCCTCCCTGCTCTCGCCTAGCAGAGTTAATCATTCTCCTTTTGCCCTCAGCTCCCACACCAATGCTGTCAGCATGTTCCTCACCTTGTTCAGCTCCTTCCTGTCCTTCCCCTTGCTGCCCTCCTTTTTAGGGCTCATGGGTGCTCCCTTCCCACAGCGCCCGGGCTTGGAGACAGGAGTGGAGCTGGCAGGTGCCGTGGGGGTCAGCATGGCCGAGGACGTGGTGGCGTCGTGGAGGAAGATCCTCTCGCTCCGGCGCCGGTTCCACAGGTCATCATCGCTGGCCTCCAGCCCAAACTCAAAGCTCAGGTCCTTGGGGGACTTGAATTTCTTCAGCTTGCGGCCTTTCTCAGCCCCAAGCTTGGACTTGTCGGAGCTTCCAGATCCGGGGTCGAGGCCGCTCGGAGCCTGGCTTGGTGGGATGCTGTTTGCCTCCAGCGGCCCCTTCTTCCCCCGCAGCAGCCCCGAGGGCGACTTCTTCCTGATCTTGATCTCACTCTCCGAGTCGGTGTATTCAAACTCCGTCCCTAGATGCAAAGGATTCAATCATCAGTCAAATCCCCTGGCTGAGCCAAGAGGGGCCACGTCCTGCTGGAAGCTTTTGGGCTCCATGGGAGATGTCATGCCTGTTCAACACAGCCCTGGTGTCCCCTTTTCAAACCCCAACATCCCTAAGGCAAAGATCCTCTAGCCCTCCACAAAAAGCAGTTGCTTGGCTGAAGCGAAGTACAAACCCCACAGACTGAGCTTTCCGACCCTTCTGGGTGCAGTCCTCTCCAGCCTCACATTTGTTTCCGGAGAACAATCTCTTTAATGAATTGAATAAACCCAGATTTCAAGCTTATTTTTTCCCATTGGCCAAGAGACACCACCGTGCTATTTATTGGCTCGAGTAATTATCTTAAAGTCAGGAGACATAAATGATCTTTTGTCTGTGGCAGATGGAAATCCCCTCGTATTGGCCACTGCTTTGCATTACAGGCACAGAAGTGCCCAGCATCCTGAATTACCATAATAACACCAAGGTGTTCACCACCTGCAGTGTTTTTCCCCTCTCCAGAACCTGATAAAGGAGAGCAAAATCACAGGCCTTCAAGGGCAGAAGGGAAACTGAGGCAGCACCCACACACCTGTGTGACTTTGCCTTCAGACCAACACGGTCTGAAATCAGGCTTCGCTTCACGCCAGGAAGGTTGGCAGAAATTCTCCTCAAGCCCCACAGTGAACGGCCCCCGCTATGATAACCAGTGCTTGCAGCAGACCCTTGGGAAAGGACATTCACAACTGAACAACTCGTGGGTAAAAGAAAATGTACGAGGCACAGGCACGGAGAGAAAGCATCTTCCTTCAGAAATTCAACCTGCAGGAACCTGCTCTCCTCTTCCACCCCAACCTCTTCCCCTGAGACAGCCCCGGCACGAACAGGGAAAGAGCAAGCCTGTCAAAATCAAAGCTGGCAACCCTCGAGATGAAAAACCCACTGGAAATTGCAACGCCCGTGCTCCTCCCTCACTGCCGCATGAGACAATTTCTAGACGTTTCCAGTTTCAAGGAGGGCAGGTTACAAGGCGATAAATTCTTTACGGAGGCTGTTGGAACAAGTTGGCAAAAGCCTAATATAGCATGGAAATGGTGCTAAAACAAGCTGGGCTCCCAAGGAAGACATCATTTTCCATTCCGAAGCATGCTATAAATTCCATTATCACTTAATAAATATTAATAGAGAATTTATAAATGGAGCCCATATAGATCTGTCTGACTGGGAACGATGTCACCCAGGGGCACTTGTGCAGCCAGGCATGGGGAGGAGAAGAAATGAAACTCTATTACTTGTAACACCGAAACTGAGACACAGGGGCAGAGAAACAGGGTCTGGCATGGCAAACACGTGAGCAGAGGAAGGAACTCTCATTTTGAGTCTGGCTGGCTGGTTTCTATGGGGAAGCTGATGGAATGGGCTAACTGAAGAGGTTTTTCTTCTGCTTGGGTGTCTCTGCTTCTCTGTCCCTGCCTTCGGCATCAGAACCAGGCAGCCAAAGGCAAGGACAGGGCACGACGTGTCTGGGTAACAATCTGCTTTTCTGCAGCACCACTGGGACCTCCCGAACCTTCCACCTTGCCCCCCTGGCACCAACCCTAACCGCGCAGCTCACCCATCAGGCTCTGCCGCTCCTCCTTCTTCTTCGCCTTCTGCTTGGCCTCCAGCTGGATGATGGAAAGCGGAGGGGGAACGATGGGGCTGGGCATTGCGCTGGCAGCAAACCTCGCTAGCAGGCCCAGGCCGCTCTCGTCAAGGGCAGGCGACGACAGCCTGTCGGTGCCGTCGGTCCCATAGTCCTCCGCTTCCTCCTCTTCCTCTTCATCCTCCTCTTCCTCCTCCTCGGAGCTGGAATCTAGCACGCAGAAAAGAGGAAGCCCATTACAAACCCCACGGAGTTGTGCACCAGCCACATTTCCACCCCAGCCTCTCCTGCCGCTCCGTGCTCGCCTGAAGTAGCACTGAGCCACCCGCGAGCTGAGCCAGAAGATGCTGGCCACGGACACGCACGTGTCTCTGTGGCCACACAGCTGGCATCATCACCCTGCCTACCACCACCCCTGAAGGACGCAGCAGCACGGGGATGGCCCAGAGGACCCATCCGAGGCGAGGGAGGGAAGAGCAGGGTGCTGGCAGGGATTTGAAAAGGAAGCCACGCGCCCCTTCCCTGCAGCTCGCAGGAGGGATTAAAAGCTTAACTCCTCTGAAAATCCCAACCGGGGAGCTGTGGGATTCCCCTCCCGCCCACCACCTCTTCCTCCAGCACAAAACCCGTCAGCACAATCAGAATCAGGGATCAGCACGGGAGGGGAATACCAGGGACCAGCCTGCGCCAGGGCAGCAGGCGAGGAGGACATGGAGAGGAGAAGGGGCAGGAGGCAAGAATGCAAAGTGGGGGGAGGAGGAGGAGGGAAGTAATAATTTGAAAGCGATGGGTTTGGAATGCAGGAGGAGGAAAGCTGTGTCCGCAGATGAGAAGAGACAAAGGGCGAAAATGACGTTTGCTAGGAGCAGGCTTCAGCAGTTGTGTTGGGAGATGGCAACAAGGAGTGTTTAAGCGCTCTGCCTCAAAACTCCCTGCCCTTCACTTCCCTCTCTACGGCTCGGGCCAGGGAAGCCCAGCTCAGGGAAGGCAGGATGAGCTGCCCGCAGCCCGGAGTGTAATTCTGGCAAAGAAACCAGCCTCGCAGCCTGCCTCTGCTGGCACACGCAGAGCAGCGGGCTGGGATTTTCCTTTACAGGGTGTGCGCAGCAGGAACTCGGGGGCAGATGCTCTGAGAGGGGTATCTCTCCCTTCCCTGCAGCACCTCCCGAGAGTCCTTCATCAGCCCGAAGGCAATTAATTTTAACACCACCTCATCCAGGTAGCTCTGGCGAGCACGGGTCACTACACAAAGGCACATATGCCACACACGTACGCATACACACGCATATACGAGCACACATACGCGTATAAATTTCGGTTTTTAACTGTCAGAAGTGGCTCTGGTAAAACAGATTTCATCTCTCTTGAAATTGAGGGCTTAAATAGGATCACCGAGGGTGCTGAAAGATTTCCACCACTAGCAGGAGCCCTGCTCTCCCCGCCTGAGCCTCCCCTGCCCGAGAGCTCCCTGCCAGCCGCTGGCCCCGCGTCTGAAAGCCGGCCAAATGAGAAACCAGATCCCTTCAAAATGAGCTGGAATGAACACGAAAATCCTTTTCTTTTCACTTATGCCCTCTGGGATAGATAAAAATGTTCTCAACACTCGGTTGTTAAAAAAAATACAATAACACAAGCGTCAGTTTTCCACTCTGGCTTATTTTTTCCGTGACATTAGAAATAACAGGAACATCAGAAAACAGTGCTCTCGTCTTTGCATTTTATCAAATGAAGTAATGGCCAGCCTTTTTTTTTTTTTTTTCCTTCACACAAGGAGAGCTTTTCTGCACAGCGTACATCAGATAGTCACAGAATACTAATTCTTGACTGCATAGAAAGCCCTTCCCCGTCTCAGTCACTCAAACTGGATCCTTTTGATATGAAAATGCTACTAAACCAACAGTCCTGCAGTCAATACCGAGACATCCACGCCCCTCTTCACTCCTTGCATAAAAACCACATGCAAAAAAAAAACAAAAAACAATCCAGAGCAAATTAGGATCAGATTCCTTCCCCTAACACAGAAGGGGGGCACAACTGCTGATTTTCTACCGTGTTTTGCCAAAAAGAAAACACATTCAGATGAATTTGGCTATTCTGAGGCGCAGGAGCCACCTGTCTGAAAGCAGCAAAGCCGAGTTCCTAAACCAGCTTTATTCCACTCAAAAGTGGGATGCCCCAACTCCCACCACCAAGTATTTGAGACCCCTTCCTCGCATCCAGTTGGGCTCCGAAGCTCAGTAATTCTCAGCAAAAATGAAAAAAAAAATTTAAAAAAAATAAAAATCAACTCATACAGCCCTTTGTGTTAAACTAAACAGAGCTGGCTGAGCAGAGAGGATCTCGCCTGGGCAGGTAGGTAGAAAAACAGGCAGAAAATGGGGGAATTTTGCAGGAAAATCCCTCCACAACCTGCCCCACACGACCGCCGCGCAGCACGCTTCTCCTTCAGCACGTGAGGACTCCTCTTCCACAGCAGCCAGCATGGGCTCTGCAGACACGAGGGCACAGGGGTATCAAGCTGCTACCGTATTTCAAACGCACCAAGGTGAAACAGATTTAAAAGCCACGATGAAAGCGGCTATTACTCATGCCACGGAAAACGCGCGATCCAATAATGCAGCCGGCAGTTATTCTAACCTCCTTCAAATACACGCTGTCACACTACGGAAAGACGACCGAAGATAGCCTCTCGTCAGCATTTTTACCAAAACGCTTATATTTTTATCTGCATGAGATTCAATTTTCAGCCTGAGAAAAAAAAAAAAAGAACATTTTAACACATTCCCAGCCTGCACCCACAGCTCTCTCCTCCTCCACCTCTCGCAGCGAGGGCAGCTCTCGTTAGCTCTGCTCTACATGCACAGCGCAGCCCGGCTCCTCTTCCTCCTGATTTCCCAAGAGACGAAAACCACCGAATGAAACAAACCCAGCACACGTCTGGGGCTTCTCTCCAAATCCACACACTTCTAAACTAAGTCCCCAGATTTATCTTCCTGGTGGCAAATAAGCTGCTGGTCCTCTATGGCCAACTGCATGGCTTCTTGGCAAGACTCATGATGCCCGTATGTAATCTGAAGCTGGAGTTTTACTCTTCTTGTACCCAAACTACGTGCAGGCTTAAAATGAAGCATACACAGATGCTTTAGACAACCTAAGTCTCAATTCTTTCTCCTGAAAAAAAAAAAAAAAGGGACAAAAAACATTCCAAAATACTGTTTTAAACTGTAATTCTGTAAACACCGAGCAAGGGTGAGGAAAAAATATTCGAGGTTAAAGATCGCTTTTCTGACATTTTTAAGAGCATGTATATGCGTGTATATACCCACACATGCAACCACACACACACACACAATTCCACGGCCAAAACAAACAAAAGACGTATTTAAATGCTATTGGAACCAGATGAACTGGAGTCAAAGACGACTTTTTTTTTTTTTTCCAAAATTTTTACCTGCATTAAATTCAGAACCAAAACCAAATTAAAAATGCTAAACTTTCTCACTGCTTTTAACAGCTAAGCCACCGTGGCATTTTGCTGTAGGAGAGGCATAAATGAAGATGAACAGAAACTGGTTAAGCAATTTGGTTTTTAAAGACTGATGTAAACAAGGCGGATCGAGGAGGGTATGAAGAGGGAAGGTTTGGGAAGGAGGGGGGGGGGGTTGTAAAAACACACTTAAAAGAGTCATTTCACATCGTAAAAAAAATAGCATGATTTTTTTATAACACCAAGCAGGCCTACAGCATACAAAGCAGGCTAAGTACAGGCAGACTTTAGACAGCTACTGGGTCCTTGACATCTGATTTGTAATGGTCTGTCCAGATTCTGGAGATTGCTTATTTTTGAATTCCCAATTTAAGACTGTATTTTGTCAAGCAAACCAATTCTCATAATTTGAAGATTTTTTTCCCCCCATACGTGCTGCGCTGCTGACTCCAGAAGTACTTAAAAACAACATAAAATATTACAACTATTGCATGGGATTGGCTGTATGGCGAAATAAGTTATCCCCCACTGTTTTGTCCGCTGGGGTAAAATCATCCTCCGGGTCAAGGAAAGGGGGGCAGGAAAAAGGTACTAATTTCTTAAGGAAAACAGACATTGACGAGGACGAAATGTAGGTCTTTGGTCCTGGGAAGTTCATGGCATTCGTTACCTATCCTGATGGCCTTCAGAGGTCCTATGCAGCTTTAGGCTGCACTAGCGGTTTCCCCTTCAAGGTCACCGGATGAAACACCACAAGCTCTGTCCATTATCAAAACAGCAACGCTGTGTTTGGTCTGCAAGAAAGCAGTATGTCCTACCTCTTCTATATCACAGCAGACGAAAACAAGTTCTCCTGCAGTTACTAATCCCCTATCTGACACAGACAGTGGTAGGGACACGGCCACCCACTACCCTAATACCCAAACAGTCTGCTTTGTGGCCCAGAAACCTTTAAGTGCATAACCTTTGCAATGCTTCTCTGTCTTGGATCCATCCGTAAAACCTTTCATTTTGCTGGGATAAAGGGGTTCCCCAAAAGAAAGTCTGCAAAGAGTAAAGCAGTTCTGGAGTCCTCAAACACAGACACTCAAGCAAATCTTCCATGCAAAACTATTCATGGATAGAGGAAAGTCAAAAGTGGACAGCAATCATCTTCAAAATTAAAATAACCGAGAGAATGCAAAGAACTACGTGTCATTATTCACGGAGGTAACATCGAAACATCTGAGGCTGACAGATGACATAAAGAAAAGTTATTTTGCCTACCTACATAACAATGGTCAAGGTTCAGGTTCATGGCTAGTGACCCTCGCTGAGAAGTGTCTGCCCTACAACCAGCCAACCACTTTGCTTCTTTAGTGCAGCGTGAGAGCAAATGCAAGAGACCGACACAGACATTCAAAGCATCATGGATAGGGGCAGGGGTGAAAGGGTTGGTCAAGCAGCTGCAAGGAGAAAGCGAGCACTTCTAGAAAAGCTGAGGTTATTAATTGGTTTAGTATCAGGGAAAGCCATTAGAAACCCTATTACCCAAATATCCCTTCAAGTAATGCTTCTGAGAAAGAGCTATAAACCAAAAATAAATAAATAAATAAAAAATCATTTGCAGAAAAAACAAAACTGTAATCAATAATCCCTCCCGGCCTCCCTCTCCATGCCCACCTCCCACCCCAGGAGGTTTTGCATCTTTGGTTTCCCCACCTTTAAATGACACCTCAGAAGGATTTACAATGCATTTTCCCATTTGTTCCAGATTCCCCAACCTCCTCCCATATCCCCTCCCCTCCCAAGACTTTATCCCATAAAACTGGGATAGGTTTTTTTTTTTCTTTTCTTTTAAAAAAGCAGACAGGTTATTTGAAAAATAGACAAAGCCAATTAGGGACAAGTTACCTATCTGCTTACCTGGAGCAAAACCAAAAAGCAAACCCCCCCGAAAATCAAAAACATAGCACCTAAAAGGGACTGATATCCTCAAAATTTCCAACAGTAGCAAAATAAACAAAGAAAAGATGTAGAAAGGAACAGGGAAGGGATATCAAGCTGAACGGAAGTTAACACACATTCTTTGTGGAAATGTGGCAATCTCACCATTACATGAAATCCACTATCCCCAGAACATTTTGGGTTCTCTAAGGAATAAATTTAATTTCTTTGAAACATATTTTTGTTTTTTCTTTTAGATGCATCAGTGGGTCCAGCCCAGAATCAAATCAAACCAAATCAGCATTCTGTATCTTTCTGCTGTGTTTGATTTTTTTATCTTAAATTTTCTTTGGAGGATGGGTTTGGAGGGAAGAAAAAACAAACAGGTGCATGGAGGAGATTAAGACCAAAACCTAAGAAAAACAAAACCAAAGCAAAACTATCCAGCCCCATTTTCAATTAACAACTGTCTGAGCAGTGTGAAATACTAAAAGGCTTCTGCTGGGCTACATTCAGATCTGCCATGTAACTTAATGATAACAACTGGGGATGCTCTTGCTTAGCATTCAGCCCAGATGAGCCACTTTCTTTTGGGAGCCGAGGGCTCATTAAAATGACCTTTCCCCATGATTATTATTTAATGAGTGCGCTCTAAAACAGAACCCCCTTGTGTCTCTGGAGGAAAAGTCTCAAGTAATCTCCTTTCCCACTGAAGTACTAATGACAGGCTGACAAAAAAAAGCTGTAATAAAAAAATATTGGGGTGAGGGTAGGGGATGGAAACCATAGACTCAAATTTAATGCAGTAATTGCCACATCCTTGAGCACTATGGGTTACGTCCAGGCATCTGAAAAAATTTACCACCCAAAAGGGGCATAAAAACTTGCCGTATACATTTTGAAAAGTGAAGAAAAAAAAATCTCTGGCTCTCGAATAATGGGGACCTTACACACAGCAGCCTGCAGCAGCAGCAATAAAGACCGAGTTCCTTCACGTTTATCTGCCTGCCTTGAGAGAGTCTATCAAAAGGGGAAACAAGTTGAAAAAAAAAAAAAGAAAAAACAAACAACAAAAAAACCACTTAAGATGAACAAAATAAAAATGAAATTAAAGGAGTGGGGGGTGGGAGAGAGGCCTAGGCTTTATTTGGACAAAGGCAGCGAGCGACAATTGCTAGCAGGGATATTTGAATAATAGAGAGTACCCAGACTAGGTTAATTCCAGTTCTACTCATGGGGAGTGGGAGCAGGAGGGGGATGCAGAGCAGGATGAAGTGAAGCGGCAACCTAATCGCCTGATAAGAGACACAGCAAGAGAGACAAGGTACACAGGTTTAGTTAAAAATGAACTTGATATGTTTAATAAAGCTTGGTATACCAAATTGCAGTACAAACATCAAGTCACACGGCCACACAACAGTATCCCGGTATTAAAAAAAAATAGAAAAGAAAAAGAAAAGTAACTAAAAAAAATTAAAAAGGCTTCTTCCAAACTGCTACAAGGCCCATGCCAAAATAAAATAATAAGAAATAAAATAATAATAATAACAGTAATAATAATAATAATAATAATATAATGGTGGTGGTGGCAGCAAGGAAGAAAGTGAGGGAAAAACTGAAGGGAAGGAAAGGAACAGGAAAGCAGGGAGAGGTGGACACTAAAACCCAGTTGATATAAAAGCTCTAAAAGAGCCAGCCAGTAATAATATCACAATGATACAAGTACAAAAAGATAAAAAATAAACGTCGGGCTGATAAAGCAGGCTACGCTGCCAAGAACAAAGATGGCCGCCCTGGCTCCGACCATCAAAATGGCTGACCCCAGCCCGCCAGGCCCCTACTCACCCCCCACCCGCCCACTCCCCCGCAGCCATGGCGGAGGGTGCGTTTGCTATATGCTAGTAACCTTGATCAAACGAGTCCTCCGAGGAGTCGCTGAAGGAAGATCCTGCCTCGGCCTCCCGCAGCAGCAGGCAGAAGGGCTGCTTCCGACCCACCGCCACCTTGGGCTTCAGCGGCCGCCCGGCCGCCGTGCTGCGGGGGGCTGCCTTGGGGCCGCCGGCCGCCCGGCCACCCTTCCTGGCCGCCGTGCTGTAGAGGCCGGGTGGCCGGGGTTTGGGGGCGGATGGGGGCTGTGCCGGCCACTCGTCCCTCAGGGATCCCTCCTCCTCCGAGTCTGTATCTGCAGTCAAAGCAGGCGGGAAGAACGTTACCTCAGAGAATGGGGTTGTATGTTTTCTTTTGAGGAGGGTAAAGGGCTGTTTTGGTGCATTTCTGCATGAAGAGGCTTTATACCAGGAGAGAAAAGTGCCTGCATGAAGGACTGTGTGCTGCCATGTCCTCCCTGCCAGGCCCTCCATCACCACAAGTCTCACATTCAACAAGCAGAAGCCAAAAAAAAAAAAAAACAAAACATAATTATGTATTTCCTTCTTTCAGTTACAAATAAACACTCTCCATCTAGGCCAAATGACCCCCTTTCTCCCTTATGGCAGAATCCAAGGGCTGTTTTCAGATCAGAAGAAAACCAAGGTAGATGTTTCCATCATGAAATGCGCACCGAAGGTGATGCCAATAAGTGGGCTCAAACTGAATCAGTCTCAACCATCATTATACTCCATCCTCTGACCTAAATCCTAACGGACCTAATTAAGTTTTCTACATAAACTGACTCTCTCGGAGAGTTTCTGACAGAGGCAGCCAGAGCAAGCCCAGCTGCTAAGGGGCATCAGGTCTAACTCCAAACCTGCCTCCTCAGACACTCAGCAACATGCAGTATAAAGTACACCAAAACACAGCAGGGATCGAGACTCCTTGGTTCACAAACCCCAACTTTACTCAGCTGCCCAGCTCTGCAGGAAGTGAGACGTTATCCAACGGTCCCTTTCCAGAATCTGATGAGTGGAACAAAAACATACGGTGCCCCTGGATACAACAGAAGCAGGTAGGAACGGTCACATCCCAGCTCACAAACACACCATTGACTCGGTGTTATGGACACAGACTGTTCCAGCCTGCGAGCAGCAGCAGATGTTCTCCAGTATCAGCCCTGATTGAGTATCACTCCCACCCCTGTCGTGTTGGATGTGGAGAAGAAGGAATGAGGGGTGGCAGTTTAGAAGGTCCAAAGCCCAAATACACAAAAGATTTTGTGAGTCCAACTTCCATTAAAACGTGTGGGAATGGGATACTCATCTCGCCTGCTGGATCTATGCCCAAGGTTTTCAGGACTGCAGCTAGAAAATCATGAGGTTAGGAGACACAAGCATTTGGCACCAGTCCCATTCTCCTCCTCCACAAGAGCAGCCCACCAGACACGGGAGGTGCTGCCATATGCTCGCCCTGCCTTCCCAAATCCATCACGCTTGAGTGACCAAATGACAGCCTAAGGCCCTTTCCCTGAACCTGCACACAGCTGAAAAACCGCGTATCAAAGCTGAGCCATTCCAGAGTCGGTTCCTCAGTAACAATAATCCTCCGCTCTGAGATTCATGTGGCGACAGGGGCACAGTCCTACACCAGGAGACTCACTGCAGAGAAGAGGACTCAGAGTGCAGCCCCCTTAGGTCTGGGAAGGAGTTTTTGATCTTGAAACCACAGCACCAAGTGCAAGGACACTGTGAAAGCTCCTTCTGCCAGCAAGGGTCTGTGCTTCCTCTCTGCCCTGCTTACCTCCCCCCCATTATCTCCAGAGCTCCCAGTTGAGGAGCCTTGGGTCGGTTTCTGGGAGCAAAGCACACAAAAGCATCACTGCTGGGTGGTTTGTACAGCACAACCAGCCAAAGGCTGTGTTCAAGTCCAGTGGACACAATGGCTCCTATTTTACCATGTAAATGGTTGATTTCATGCCAAACATTTGTTCGGTTGGAGAATCACTAGCTCATCATCTTCCCCATTAGTGAAATTGCTAAACTGGTCTTGCACTGCCACATACATTTGTTATGCATATGAATACCACATAAGAGTTGTAACATGGGACTTAAATAGCTGCAAGCAAAGGAAAAGATACATATGTAAGCGAGCTAAGACAATTAAACAACCAGGCCGCAGACCATAAACTCCAAGTCCTTCACGTGCTCTCTGCCCCAGTGTCTGCCTGAGCCATTAAAGACTCTTCTATGCCTGGTCCTATGACCTTCCCGATGCTACCTGAAGTTCAGATTTTTCCTTCTGTAATAGTGTCTGCTCACTTCCAGGAACCTTTGCCTTGGGTGCGCTTTGGGTGCCTCAGCACACAGGATGCCAGGGTGGAGATGAACCCTGACAAGACAAACGGGAAGTTTGTGCACAGCCAGCCAGGAACCGAGCCATGACACTGGGAAAAGGCAGCAGGATGCTTATAAACACCAGTGCCCCCAGCAGGTTTTGAGTTCTCTAGCTACCCGCAGAATATAATCCTACCCAAGTCACCGAGGGCCTCTAACGTGAACTGCTAACCACCTCCTGAGAGGAGAGGCTGTGAATACTCATCTGACAGGTAGATGGAGAGTGTCTACTCCCACTCAAAGCAAGGACATGAGTTTTTGACTTTTTTCCCCACTGACATTCAGAACAGCACAAGCCAGGAAGAAATGCAGTGATGTCTGCTACCTCTTGGATGGCAAGTTGCGTGAACATCTCTTGCTCACCCCAAAGATAAAGCAGCATTAATTAACCAATGTGTAATTCACTGTTCACCTGTGAGCAAGACTAGACCCATCTCCAAGACCACTTCCAAGAGGCCACAAACCCCCACCATAAGCTCCCACAACATATTACACCATAACAAGAGACAAACGGAGGATTACTTACTATAGGAGTAGCTGCTAACTTCAGATATTGCTGGTGAATGGGAAACCTTGAGCTGATTTTTGACTTTTAACCCCACCTCCATCTTCTTCATTTTGGCAGCCACTTTGTTTTTACCTTCCTTGGCCGTTTTCAATGACAGGCCCAGGTTCTTGGCCAGGCTCTTCTTCTCCTCCTTACTTGGCAGAGCCTCGTGAGGCGGCAGGTACCTGCTGCCACCTCCACCACTTTTCAGCTTCCCCCCAGAGCTGTCAGCAAACTTGAAGGGGGATTTGAGCTTGTCTTGTTTGGTGAGCGACAGGGCCTTGTCAAGCTTGCTGGCTAGCTGCTCCTGATCTGATGGTACCTTCTTTTTCTTAAGCTTTAACTGTCGAGGTGAAAGGAAGGGACTCAGGTTAATACAGAGCAGATATCATGGCAGACCACAGGGTTTTTAACTAGCCCTCATTTCAGTCTCTCGTGCTTGCCAATTATCAATGCCTCAAAAGGAAAATCTTAACTACCAGTTGCCCTAATACATCATGGTACTAGGGAGAAGTAGCAAACAGTGCAGCTTCACCATTATCGAGTACAAAGAATCTCAAGATTACCTCAGAAAAACTGCATTTTCTTCCAAAATAAATACATTCACAAATCAAAATGATTTGGAGTTCTCTTCTTCTCACCTCCTGGTTTTTAGGATTTATTTGGGTTGGTTTTATAAGCTTTTCTCTAAAGGATTAAAAATCTTCTTCACCCCAAATTCCAGCCAAATACAGATTTCCATGTAAGTAACCAGCTGCAGTGGCAGGGATGCCAAGAAGACCCAAATACCTCTTAGCAAGAGTATCAGCACCACTGCATTACAGCCAGGGCCGTTATACCCGTTCCTATTTTCTGCTCCTTGAAAAAAAGTAAATTTACTTTACACATGCTACAGCTAGATAACAGCAGCTGTAACTCAGTACTTTGCCTGTACGCATTTTGATTTCAGCAGCAGCTGAAAGCTCCAGTAAATACCTCATTGCTTCAACAGGAGCAGAAGAAGAACCTGCATTCAAAATAGCGAGCTCGCACTCCCTTGCTCAGAAAGTCAGTCCTCCACTGCTGCCTTCACAGCCAGAGGAATAAGGCAAACGCTCCTCTGAATTCAGAGCTAGTGCAACACTGCAATGCTCTGGCTGGCTCAAAGGTGCTCGCTTCTACCTATTACCAGACCTGCCCAACCTCCATACGCCAGTGCTAGCTTTTGTGAACACCCCTCCACTGCAGAAAGCCCTCCCTTGAGGAGCATCTGAACACAGGTGAATTGAGAGCAGATGCTGTAACATCAGGAGGAGTTATTCAGCACAAGCCAACGATGGCAAAATGGGAAAGGGCTGCTTTTGGCCCGTGGCTCTGCATTCCCCATGAGGGCACTGACCTCGTTTGAGAAGCTGGGAGCCACATCGTGCTCTTCCCAGCTCTGATTCCTTGCTTTCATCTTGCCACTGCTGCTCTCCACATCCTCGTCCTCCTCTGGGAGGGCCCCCTTGTGCCTCTTCTTCATGCCCTCGCCAGTCTCAGAGTCTTCGGAGAGCAACAAGGACTTGCTCAGTCTGCAAGCCAAGCACAGGATGGGTCAAGGTGGGGGGGGCTTTCTTCCCTGTGATCCCCTCCAAGCTCAAAAGTGAGGTTAAATGTCTCCTAGGACAGCAGGGATCCTCAACGGGAGCCAAATCCACTGTGAAGTGACAGCGGTTTGGACAAAGTGAGGGCCTGCCTCTTGTTTTCCACCAAACAGAGCCAAGGAGCCCTCCTTGCACACTCCTGGCCACCGGCACAGATGAGGTGCCTGAAATCAGAGATCTGCAAGACGGCCCCTGAAAGGAAGTGTCTGGAGTAACAGCCACTGAAAAAGTGCCCAATTTGGTACGGATCAGCAGGGGGAAGGCTAGACAAGTGAGCTGGCCCGTAGGTCTTTTCCCACCTCTGTTTTCACGGACTCTGTAGGTGCGGAGACGCCCGGGGAGGTGCCACACCGCCTGGGCACCAGGCTGCTCAGGTAGGAGCGAGGAGGTGGGAAGGATCCACCACGCAGGGAAGCATGGAGGGACAAGGGCACCGTGAGGACCAACCTGCTCAGAGGACAGGCAATCCACTTTACAAGCCTGGCCCCAGCATGAGAGGCATTTACAGTGTGTGGTTTTGGTCTCTCCAGGATTTGGGGGGGGTGGGGGTGGGAAAGGAGAGGATAAATAAATAATAAAAATAAAAAAAATAAAAAAGTTATGTAGGTGAGACTAGAAGCACATCTTTCACTGCTCCCCAGCTGTCTCCAGAAGCTATTTCATGGATGGAGAGATCCGTCAACACCTCAAGACCTCTACCAAGCCTCCATTAAAAGCTCCCTCACACGACCTCCTTCACTCTAAGCCTGCTGCCCACGTCAACACAGCCTCCTCAGCTTCCAGGCATCTCCCCTCCCCTCTGTCCAACACGAAAACCAACACCTCAGGCCCTGGGCACTGGCTGAGGGTGCGCTCTCACCTCCCACGCCAGGTCTCTCTAGCATTCCTGCAGCGTGGGGACGTGCACACACAACACGCTCATGCACGCACACATGCACAACTCCAGCCACCTCCGGGCGCCTCCAGCCTGTCCAGCCATCCAAACAAGAGGAGCAAAACACAGAGCCACCGAGAGAACAGATCTTCAAAGGCACGTGGTCAGTGGGAGCTGGGCACCTGAGTCTAATTTGTAGTCCTGAAAGGATGTTTGCAAAAATACGTAGCACCCAAGGAGGCAGCTGAGAGATGCCTTCCTTTTGGAGAGGCTTGGCCATCTACGGGTGGTTGGATGGCCAGTGGTGTTGTGATCCACACACCCAAACAAGAGCAGTTGGACTTGCAAAAGAGAAAAAAGCAGGAGAGAGAATGACCCAGACAATCGAAGGAGAGAGGTCAGGCCAAACCAACTCCCACTGATGGAAGGCACAGGAGATGAAGACAGAAGAAACACAGCAGAAAGGCCCGAGAAAGCAGATAACCTAGCCCTGGTCCTTCCCTTTTTTTGACACCAGCATCTCTGCAACTAGCTCTGCGGCACCTGCTCTCCCGACAGCACACGAGGACGCTCCCCATCACCAAGAGCTCACCTCCAGGCCCAGCCGGCTGCCCCGTTACCATCTCACCGCAGCTCTGCTCTGCCTGCCCTGCCTGCACCCAGCACCACAGCCGCGTGCTCTCCCCACGGGGATGGAGGAGGCCAGCACCGTGCTCCCACCGCAACGACACCCTCGCGTTAAACAACACCGCTGCTGCCAGCAGCCAGCCTGCCAACACGTCGCCCCCACTGCATCCGAGATGCTCTCCCCAAAAGTGCGACCCTGTGCAGCGACCCTGCCATTTTCCCGGCTTCCCCAATTTCCAGCCTTACTTTCCACTCTTGCTGTCACTCTTCCCTCTCTCCTTAATGGGCGACAGAGCGCTTGATCCAAGTTTCCTCTTCCTGGGCCTTCCAGGGCCTCTTCTCGCCAAGCTTCTACTTTTCTCGTCATGCTTTTCCCTTTAAAAAAACCACACGCTTCACTGTTAACCAAGGCAACAACGAAAAAAAAAAAAAAAGCAAAGGAAAAAAAAATATCGAATTTTGCAACCAAAAAAGCAAAACAAGAGAAAAAATAAAGCAAACAAATCCAAAAAAAATAAAGGGAAAAAAAAAAATTGAAAGCAAGCAAGAACGGGAGCCAACCCAGAACCTTCGCCTGTCACCGAACTGCTAAACTGAGCTGCTGAAGCCAAGGTTGTCTCTAATACGGTCTCCCAGCTGCATTCACCAGTGCTCAGGTTGCTGTGTCACATAGCCTAGGAGTGTGTTGTGCAAAGCTCTGGCGAGCCATACCGCGAGGAGAGGAAATGGAGGGACGGAGGGCTGTTTTCTCTCCGGGACCAAGAGGCAGTGAAAGTGCCCAGCTGGAAAAAAAAAGACGGGGTGAACAGCCTGCGACTTACTCGGAGTCCCGGCGCCGCTGCAGCTTCACCAGCTCCCGCTGCTTCTCCTTGTACCGCCGCTGCAGCTCCGCCAGCCTCATCCTGTAGTCCAGCTCCATCGCGTCCATGTTCTCGATGGCCGATTTGATGGAGTACATCTGGGGTGCGGAGGAGAAGGTCAGGGCACGACGTCCTGGCCCCCATCTAGTCTGGGGTGGCGCACCCCGGGGGTGACCTTGCAGCAGCCAAGATCTGCAGCCTGGCAGGGACACCCTCCGTGCTTACAGGGGAGCACAGCACCCTCGCCCCTACCCCAGAGCTGTACCAGAGCAAAACCAGCCAAGCAAAGATGCTCTGTGGCTTGTGCATGGGATGGTAAGAGCTTTGAGGGACAGCAACCCTGGGAAATAGCCTACAGCATAACATACACCCACGGAGTCTCTTCTCCCTTATTTAAAAAGGCACATCAAAATATTCCCTGTTTTGGAACATTTACTCGCTGGGTACAAAATAATTTGTCAGTCTCTCCCCCGGGGAAGAGTCAGGAAAGAAAAAGAAAGGAAAAATACCCTGCTGCCACTATCTTTGCTTATCCCCCCACCCCGCCAAAGTGCTAAGATACGAGTTCCTGCTGGCTCTGTATTACAGACACCCCTTCCAGGGCTGCGGAGGGCCCTGCTGAGATCAATGGTGGTGGTTCAGAAACAAGGGAGGAAGCTGGATGGCAGCTCCCTGACTCCTGCTCAGCTCCCAGCGCAGAGGGAAGTGAGAGCAGGCTTCGCTGGACGCACACGGGCGACGCGAGCCGGGTGCGAGCCGCGGCTGGCGGATGGATGCACTGCGGCTTTTCGGGCTGAGCCGCGCTAGGAGCTACTTACGGGCTCATCTTTCTTCTGCATCCAGCTGTATTTTTTGTTGGGATTCAGCTCTCGAGGCAGCCGGATGGTTTTCAGACTTTCCATAAAGGGGGTGGAAAGTACTTCCATGAGCATGTGGGTGCTGGCAGCCAGCAAACTCTCCAGCGTTGGCCGGACAGGGAAACTCTCTGGACCTGCTGGGAAGGACAGGGGGGGGAAAATAAAAGCTACAGAGGTTCATCCTGCAATAGCAGCCCCACAAGGAGAGGCTGATGCCCCTTTCTGGGCCATGGCAGCTCACGGAGCCTCCCTGATGCCCCCGACCCCCACTTGAGATCTCCCGTTGTACCCAGCCATAGCGCAACTGGCAGCTCCCACCACGACTCGCCTCAGGAAGTTACTGGAAGGTGAGATCTTTTCAGGACCTGCCAAGCTCTTGGAAAGCATCATCTCGAGCTACTGGGGCCTCCTGTGCCAAACCCCGACAGACTGCAGCCTCGGTGCCTGCCAGAAGGGTGTTACCCTGGCAGCTCCGAGCAAGTGGGGCTCCGTTTCCGCTACGCATACCACAAGCTGTCTAGACACGGAGAGGGCCTTTGGAAGGGGGAAGCAGTCCAGAAGCCGCTTGCACCTCGGCCTACTGCAACAAAATCCTTACTCCGACTCCTTCCAAAGTGCCAGCCCCTCCTGAATTTCGGGGCATCGCTCCTTGCTGCATGGCTGAGGGTGCGAGAGACCCCACCCGGGCCTCTGTACGCAGAGCGCAGGCAGACCCGACCTAGCCCAAGGCCAGACCGTGCTCTCACGACTTACTTTGCATTTCTTGCTTCCGTTTCTCCAGCTCCATCTCGGCGATTTCACTCAGCAGAGTGATCCCCTGCAGGAAGGAGTGCTCCAAGGCCTGCTCAGGTAACACCTCCATCTTCACCTGGGATGGGGCGACGCTGGCAGTAGTCAACAAGGAACAAGCCTGAGGCATTTCCGTGGCGGCCACCAGAGCGTTCATCCCAGCCAGCGGGTCGCCCGGCTTGATGTCCAGAGCTGGCATTTGGCAAGAGATCGCCTCGTCCGTGTAGGAGGGGATCTCCGGCCCCTGCTCCCCCTCCTCAGGGGGCAGGCTGGGGAACTCCCTGCCGCAGGGCACGTCGGCGCTCTGCAGATCCATGGCTACAGAGGCCTCCTCCCGCTGCGGCGTCAAGTCCATCTCGGGCGGCTCGGCCTCCGCGTGCACGAGCGAGCCGTCGTAGTCCATGTGCACGGAGCAGCTTTCTGCTCCGCTCCCCGTCTCTGCCGGAGCCTCTGCTTCTGCGGGGCAGGCCACGACCTGGTAAGGAGGTGGGCAGCTCTGGAGGTCCTCCTGGTCCTGCTCCATAGCACCCAGGGCTTCGCCTTGATGCAGGAGGAGGTTGCAGTTGTCCACGTTCTGCACCGGGACGGCTGCGGAGGCGGCAATGTTCAGAGCCCCCATGTCCTGCTCGCAGATGCCTTCTTGGCTTTCCTCCATCTGCACTTCCGATTTCACCCGCTCTTCCAAGGACTCCTCTTCTGCCGCCGCTTGGATGGGTTCTAGCATTTTGGACGGAGACAGGTGGATGGGTTTGACCTCTGGGGAAAGCTCCATGTGCTCGGAGCCTTCGGCAGGCAGCGGGACGTCAGGAGCCAGGCCGTCCGCATCGGACGCTGCGGTGGGCTGGAGGAGGTAGGGATAGTGTCTTCCGAAGGAGGGAGGCAGGGACTGGAATGGATATCCCGGGGGGATCTCTACAAGACATCAGGAGGGACAGGCTGTGTAACGGCCGGGTCTCCAAAGCAGCCCCTCTCTCACTAAGGCATAGAGAGGGGTTCCCTTTGCTTCCATCATCTCTCAGCTCTTCCTATTCTCACACGGTGGCTGCTTGGGCACCTCTCTCCCGGCCACGATGCCGCCCTCTGCCTCAGGCAGCAGCACCCCAGACGCCCCCTCTGCACCTCCCCAGCACGCTCCTGCAACTGGACCCCGCATCCTTCTCCCACGGAGACCTCAGCTCTGGAGGAACCAACCCAGGCTCGACCCAAGGGAAGAGGAGAGCCCTCAGCACCAGGTGCCCCTACAACCCCAGCATCGATCCCAGCCCACCGCACCACCCCGGCCCTTGCCTCTCCCCTGCCTTTCATAGAGGAGCGACGCGTTTTTTCTCTAGGGAAAGGGGTGGAAGCAGGAAAGAGCCGAGGAGAAACAGGGAGGCAGGCACGAACACACCGGGACTCTGCCAAAGCAGGGCTCTCTTACCTGGGAACAAGGCCTGAAACGGACCGGCAGCCTCTTTTTCCAGCTCCAGGTCTTTCTTCTCCACCGTCTCGGGCGCCTCTTCCTTTGGAGGGATGGCAGGGGCAGGGGGCGGAGAGGCGGGGGGCGGGCTGGAAGGATGGGAGCTGGGGGTGGCGGGGTAGGAGTAGGCTGGCTGCGAAGGTGGCTCCTCCATCTTTTGGATCACCTCAGCTTTGAGCACAGACACGGGTGAGGCCCTGGGAGAGAGGGGAGGTGGACTCACAGCCTTGCTGTAGGACGTGGAGGCGTTGGGAGACAGCACAGGAGGTTTTCGGTGCACCAGTCCCGGGGCAGAGGAGGAAAGGCCTGATTTGGCACTGTCCAGGCTCCGCTTCGTCACCTTCTCTTCCATATCCGCCCGCTGCTCGGTTGCCTTCAACCTCTCCTGCGACGAGAACAGAGCAAAACTCAGCACGGCATCTCCGCCTGCTCCTGGAAAGCGGCACAGGCCCACCGCCAAACGAGGCCAAAACCTCGTCGTATCAAATACGGACTGCAATAAAACACACGCTCCCGACTGCGACACCATCTTAATGCCAATCTGATGGAGGGCGGCACTGCTCTCAAACTAGCGCTTCCCAAGTGCCAGGGCGAGAAGAGTTCAGGTGTTCAGAGCTAGGAAAGGTCTCCTGAAACACCTGAACGACGATCTGCTAGGATGCATCTGCAGGAACAGATGTAGATTCCTCATCGTGAGGTCTGTAACAGTTTTCTTTATGAAGCCCCAGCTCCAGGAGCCACGTGAAGGGCGTCTCAGCTTTCAATCACAACCAGAAAGAAGTGGTTTCTATTTCTAAGCCTCCAGACTGGCAAGCACACATGTAAAACGAAGGCCGAAAAACCAGATGACCGCTACAAAAAATTAACTGGGTGCAAAACACACCCAAACGAAACCTCCCGACTGCCAAAACTGCCTGGTGAATGGGAGCTGCCTCCAGGACCCAGATCGCTGCCAGCATCGCAGCTGCTCCTCTGGGCTGCCACAGGAGGTTTGTTTGGAGGGGACCAGGGATGAAACCACCCAGGTCAGAGACGATCCCAAGGTTGGAATAATGGCCATGCGCCACTGGGCAGCTCTCCTGACACCACTGCTCAAGGGCTTGATGCCAAACCCCTTTAAAACCCCCCCACCTCTGCAAGCTGCACTAAATGCCGCAGCTCCTGGGGACCAGGACTGGATTTCTCGGTGCGCCCCTGCCCTCGAGGCACCCCTGCCACACCTGCGTGGCTGTGCTCTCCCCCCCACCCCCAGACCCCCAAACTCGAGGCTCTTTTGCCTCCAAGCTGGAAGCTCCCGAGGACGTACCACGAGCTGGGCGCTCCTCTGTAGCTCCATGGCGTGGGCCGCTTGCTGCTGCAGGATGTACAGCTCGTGCTGCCGCAGCAGCTGCTGGTGGGAGAGCAGCTGGAGCTGGTGAGCGTGCTGCAGGGAGCTCCTGGTCGGGGGGTACATGGCGGGCCACAGCGGGGGTGCCCGGTCCATCAGCTCCGCTGGGGAAATGAGCAGAGGCACAGTCAAGGAGGCACGAGGACAGGGGCGGCTAGTGGGTTAGAGGATTCCGGGTTGCTCAGGGGAAGGGGATCTACCCCAGTCTCGCGGTGTGGGGATGCCGAACATCAAGCTATGCAAAAACACAGCCAGAAATGGAAAGCGTGCTGTCTTGCTCTCTGTAGCCCCACTCCCGCTGACGTGTAGGTCCTGGGGGTCTCTGACTTGCTTTGCTCTTTGTTCTCTTGCTTTGCTCTCTATTTGTTTCTATGACTCTAGGCAGCCTTGGCTTGCCCGTCCCTGGCTGATCCCAAGAGCAGATTCTCCTCACCGAAGAGCCAAACTCTACGAGGTCCTCCACACGATGAGAAGCCAGTGCAGAAGACGACACATTTCCATCTCCAAAACACACCTACCAAGAAGCTGGTTCACACCCACCCGAGAGCTGCAGCTGCTGGTCCCCACGGGTACGTACGTTCCCGTCTAGCCACCTCCAAAGCCACCTCCCCTCCTCGGGACTTACCGAAGTGCGGTAAGTGCTCGCTGGGGATCACGACAAGCTGCCCTGACTGCGGGTCTCTGGCAAACTGGTAGGCAGAAGGGAGGGCCCCCCCCATGGCCGGGGGGAAGCCTGGAGTCATGCCCTGGTGCAGGGAAGGGTGGCCGAGTCCTGGAAGAAGGAACAGCACGGTCACAACTCAAGGGACACAGGCAGCTCCTACCCATGCAAGAAGCCACCCACTGTTTGACAGCTCCGAAACGCCCCCTTCCCTATCCCCTACAGTCAACGAGCAGCCTCACCGGGCGCTCAGCGATACCCGGCAGCGGATCATAGCGGTGCGGGCACCCCGTGGACACGTCGCTGCCTCCAGGGCACTCACCGTAGGGGTGGCCGGCCAGCCACATGGAGGGGCTCCCCGTCCGGGGGAGCCAGGGGTGCGCGGCCAGGTGCGAAGCCGGGTCTGCAGACCAGCGCCCCGAGCCCGCCAGGGCCGGGCCTCCCGTCACCATCAGGTTGGAGTTCAAACCGTTGGTGGCGCAGCCGGAGGGATGTATCCGGGCGAAATCTGCCAGCTCCTTGCTCTCTCTGGTCACGGGGGAGGCAAGAGGGAGAAGGAAAGGCTCTGAGTGCTACAGGGCACTGGAGGAGCACAGGGGTACGGGCCAGCTTGCAGAACAAGCGCGGTCCTGAGCGTGGCTTGTGGCAGCCGTGGCTGGAGACCCCGTTGCCCTCCGAGCCTCACCTGAGCAGCTTCTCCTGATCCCGCTCCAGCCGCCCTGCCAGGAGGTGGCTGTCCCGGTGGCGGCTCCTCTCGTCCCCGCAGTCGTCTTCTGAGCGTCCGTGCCCTAGGAGACACCCAGCGCCATCAGAGGCGAGCAGCAGCCCAGGACAAGCTCTCCCTCCCCAGGACTACCAGGCTGAAGCCCCGGAGGACACGGCAGGGCCGCCTACGTGACCAAGACGCTCTCACAAAAGGGATTCCTGGGAGCACGTGGTGACACCTGGCTCGAGGTCCATATTTTCAAGCCATCCAGGGACCGACTCAACACCTCTGGCCACTCTCCCAGGACAGGAGAGCCTCCAGCCTAGGAGCAGCCAGACCAACAGGACCATTTTTGCCAAAGGACAGTGGTGGATTTCCCATCTCAGAAGGGGACAAGGCCCGGCTAAATCCCTGCATCAAACCACACGGTCATGCTGAGCACATCTCACAGGGGGGATTTCAGCTGTGCCTCTAAGAGGCTCCTTCTTCCTCATAAACCAGACTGGGTGTGCTCCAAAGCCCTGTCCCTCTGCAGCAGGCAGCAGCAACACGACAGATGCTGAGAAAAACAGCGGGCTGCACTCTGCAAACCAACCCCTTAGCGGGCATCTGCATCCCCCTCCCATGCCATGCAACAGGAAAGGGTCCGGTGAGGCAGGGGCACAGATGGCAGATGAGGGCAGGAGTCCAAAGAGGGGGCTGGATGTTTGGCTGGAGCAACGGCTCGTCCAGAATCCTAAAACACAGCCTGGCAGGGCATCAGCTGGGTCTGCGAAGGGAGGAAGGAGCACACCCTCAGCTGCTTCTTGCTGGCCCTGCTCGGACCAGGTATTGTGGCCCCTCTGATTTTATCCAAGGTCTCCAGCTGCTTGATTTTAGGCTTTTTCCCTAACTACTCTCTTGTACACACATTTCTTTCACATTTCCCTGTCCATGCTATGGTTGGGTGACCCCTAAATCCCAGCCCTGCTTGCAGCGAGCTGCCAGATGGTCTAAAGGGACACGCGGGGGTCCAGGAGGAAGGTGCTTGCTTCCCCCCAGCTCTGGGTGCTCCCCGACAGCACATCTCCTGCCTGGACGATGCTCTGCACCCTGCGGGGCTCGGTGGCCTCGCACGGCTGCACCCTGGCCCCCGGCTCTGGCATCTGGGTAAGGTTTGGCACAGGAGAAAGCCTCCCGTAACATCAAGTCCGCGCTGCTGACAGGCAGCCTTTTAAAGGAGGGCTCCGCTGTGTATTTCCACAAACCTGGACAGCCCGCGTTTTTTTGCTGTCAAGCCTCCAATTCCCTCAGCTTTTACTGTCAGAAGGAATCCAGGAACGAGACAACATCTCGCCCGGCTCCTCTCCCCAGGCTCCTGCCACGGGCTTCAGGCAGAAAGCAAAGATGCTTTAAACACCGGCACACACCTCTCCGTCCCAAAGGCCTTCCCAGGGTCAGCGGCCGTCCCCAGCCCGCCGCCAGCGGCTGCTCCTCTCTCTCCCATCCGTATTACTCGTGATCTGCTGTTTGCAGGCGGCTTTATCGCCCTGTCCTCACCCCCCCCACGCACGCACACCCTTTCTTATTCGTGCAGCTCCTCCCCAGCCCCTGCCCCGCTAGCGGGACGGTCCCTCTTCTGTACAGACCGCCGATTGTCCCGGCGGTGAATGATCATTCTGTCCGCATACACGAACATGACGCACGGCCCGCATAGAAAAATTCAATCAGTTATGCACAGAGGAAAGGCTCAGGCCCGTTTCCCTGACGACCGATGCCCGGCACTAAATACTTGCATTTTACTTGCCAAATGCTACAGATTAGCCAACCAAAGCCTGCTTTCTCCTTCTTAAAAGGTCTAAACATTCAAGCACCGTCCACTCAGCGCAAGCAAGCTAATGTTATTAGATGAATATCTCCTGGCACACAAAGTGGGGGGGGGGAGGCGTATGGGGGGGGCGAGAGGAGGAGAAAAGCAGTCTTGTGTTCTGTCTGAAAGCCAACTGCATCCCTTAGCAACAGGCCTGGGGGCCTGCCAGAATCCAGCCCTTGTTTGCAGCCTTTTAGTTCGGCTCAGTAAATTACATTTTAACGCAAGCCGGGAGGGTCTGGGCGATGGAAGGGCTGAACAAACAGCTCCCTGTGCTGCCCGCGAGGTCCTCGGGCGGCTCTCGAGGGCGACAGGAGGCGATGGGAACGCGGAGAGGGGCTCGGGAAAGAGGGGGGGTGAAGGTTTGGGAGAGGGGGGTGACGGGAGAAAAATGGGAAAAAAGGAAAGGCAGGGACCGCACGGCGGGCGGGACGCGGGCTGTCAGCTCCCACGGCGGGGAGCTCGCCGGCTGCCAGCTTTGGCACCGCTCCGTGCACTAACAGGAGTCAAACCCACAGACAGGGATTGCTGGAGGTGGACAGAGCTGGAAAAGGGGTGCTGGCAAGGAGTTTCCCTTCCTCCTTCCCGCCTGCATGGGTGGCTGAGGTCCCAGGCCCAGCCAGCAGCCTCTGACAGGGCCCAGCTTGGCTTCGCCGCAGCCTCGTGAAGCTCTGGGCTTCGGTTCAGCGCCGCTGTAGCTGATGGTCCACGGAGGAGCCAAACTGCATGCGGCAAACTCGTACCAGTGCCCCTGGAGCAGGGATGGTGCAGCCACAACTGCAGCCCAAGGACGGGGACAGGACCAGCACGAGGAGCCCCACTTTGCCGTGGTTTACAACAAAAACTTGGCCGGGAACAGGAAGCAAAGGGAGGTGACGATGCCCAACTCAGCTCGCGCCACGCAGCCTGCGTTGGGCTGCTCCACCCACCGAACAGATCCGCGCAAAGAGCCCCAGGACGGGTCTGGGGAACCCACCTTTGATGCTACTGAGGGACAGCGAGCGATCCCGGTCCGCCAGGCTGGGCGCCAGCTTGCTGCTGCTGCTGCTGCTGCTGCTGTTGTCCTTCTGCCGGGCCACGGCCACGGCGATGCCGACGGGCAAGTGCCTCACCTCCACCTCGCCCTGGGAGCTGATGCTCTCACGGCCGAAGGATTTGGCACTCTCGGGTCTCTCGGGATCCCTCTTCAGCTGCTTCGCCGGCTGCTGCGCCAGCAGCTGCTGCACTTTGGAGGTGCCCAGCTGCGAGGAGTCCAACTTCATGTTGCCCAAGCCGCCGAAGGGGCTTTTCTTGCCGCAGCTCTGCCGGGACGCGGTCTCCTTGGCAAAGCTGCCGCTGTACTTGATGAGGCTCTGCATGGCCGAGCCTTCGCCGTGGGACGTGGGGTGCAGGACGTCGGCAGCGCCCCGCGAGCCCACCACCGAGGAGCGCGGCAAGCCGCTGGGGTCCAGGTAGACCTTCTTGGCCTCCTCCTCGGCCCGGGTGACGTGGTTGTGCTGGGCGGCCAGCACGGCCATCTGCGTGGTGGCAAAGTTGCCCATCTCAAAGGGCTTCCACTTCTGCTCGGGCGGCTTCAGCTGCCCGTGGTCCAGGTGCTGCCGAGAGGAGTCCAAAGTGCCGTAGACCTTCGCCGCCTCCTTGGAGCCGGAGCGCTGGAAGCGGTCCCGCTCGCAGGGCCGATGCTCTGCCTCCGGACTCGGCTTCAGCAAGTCCTTGGAGGCCAGGAACTCCCTGCTCTCCGGAGAGCCCAGCCCCGGCCTGTTGAGGAAAGGCTCCGAAGCGACCTGCCTCTTCAGCGCCATGGAGTTGGCCCTGATCACCGAGCCCTTCTCCCTCAGCGCCTCCATCCTTTTGGCATCGCTGTGGCAAGAGAAGTCCTGGGACAAGAGCGTGCGGGAGGCATCCGCGAGGCACCGCTCCGTGGGCGACTGCAGCACCCCCACCTTGCCGAGGTCCTTGTCCTTCGCCTTGTTGTCGCGGGCCTGCGAGGCGATCTGGATGGGCCCGCTCCTCTCGTCGTAGGCCTCGACCGAAGGCACGAAGGTGGGGGCGATGACTTTGTGCTCCCTCCCCAGCTCCTTGGCCGGCGGGAAGATGGTGTACATGCTGGAATGGACGGGCTGCGGGGGGAATGTCGTGGCGGGCGTCATCTTCCCCGGCTGCGAGGGGTGCGGGGACGGGCAGCTGCAGGAGACGTGCAAAGCGCCCACCGAGGGCAGCAGGGGCTCGCCCCGCTTCAGCCGTTCGGCGTGGGCGTGCGCGGAAGGCCTCATGTTCTCGTCGTGCCGAGCGGGGTCCTTGGCGCAGCGGTCCTGCTCGGCGCCCAGGACCTTCAGCATGGGGTCCCCGCCGCCGTTGCAGTTGCTGAGGGACGAGCTCTGCAGCGGGTTCTTGGACTTGGGTTCCCCGCCGCCACCGCCGCCGCCCCGGTTTGGCAAGTGCTCGGCCAGGAAGGGCGAGAGGCGCTCGCCCACCTTCACCGCCTTCTCCACCACGCTCACCTTGCGGTCGCTGTCGGGCTTGGTGTCCTGCGTGAGGTCTACCACGCTGCGGGGCCGCGGCTCCTCCTTCGGCTTGCCCTCCTTCTTGGCGAAGGGCAGGGAGAGATCGCTCCGGCATCCCCGCTCCTTCCCGCCGGGGTCCTTCAGGCTTTCTTTCGAGCTCTTGTGCAGCTGCCCGAGGTCCTTCTCCCGGAGCAGGGTGCTCGGCGTGTGGCTGCCCGCCGTCCTCGAGAGGGGCGGCTGCGGGTGCAAAGCCGACTGGCCCGCGTGGCTGGACAGGTAGAAGCCATCTGCGGAGCAAAGGCAGACAAGATTACCAGGGCAGACAAGATTAGAAGAGACAGGGGAGCGGTGGCCAGCTGGGAGGGATCGGGTTTTGAGGATGTCTCAGCAGTGAGTCAAAGAGACCAGGAAGGACCAGGGCAGAGGAGATGGGGTAGGAACCTCTGCATGACCCAGGCGGGATGCGGGACAACCCCGTCCGCTGCACGCCGAGCCTTCTGCTGCAGCAGCATGCAGGAGCTGCAAGGCACAACCCGGCCACGTTCCCCGCAGCACAGCCATGTTCAAGACCTCAGTACTGCTAAAACCCAAGAAATATCCCTTGGCGATAACCCCAGGGGGTGCAGCTCTCCCCTCGATGTCCCCTATCCCAAAGATGTCGAGTGCTGTGGGGCGGACAAGGGGAAGGACAGGCAGGACCCCCGCTCACCTTTCTGCGACTCGAAGAGGCTGTGCTGACCCAGCTGGGCCAGCAGAGGACTGCCAGCGCTGGGGGGCTCGAGGTGGCTCAGGGGAATGTACGACGGGTAGAGCCCGTTAGGCAGATGGGAGAAGCCTGCAGGAAGACGGGAACAGAAGAGGGAAACATGTTTCAGCCACTCCGCGTTGGAACGAGCCCCGCAGGAGCGCAGACTGTTGGGGCTGGCGGTCCCTCGCGCGCCAGCAGCGGGGGCTGCAAGGAGGCACGTGGCACAGCAGGCAGGGCACAGCCTGTAATGGGGGGCACTGCTCGTGTCCCCCCCTTTTTGGCCACCCGCCTCGGGGTCCCCCAGCTCGCCCCTCGCCCAGCAGCACCCCTGAGGGACCCCAAGCCGGCAGCCGGTGCGCTGCGAATCCAGGGTGCTGCTTCCTGGGCACAGCCTGACTCCGCTGCAAGCGGGCCCCCCCAGCAACGTCCGCATGCGAATAACCAGCTGCAGCGCTGTGTTGGTGAAGGCAATCACAGTAATAGCGGTAATTAAAGCAGCTCTTGGCTACAGGCAGCAATTCTTCTGCAACACTGCCACCAAACGGCACCCGTCCGATACTGCACACCCCAGCACCGCGCCCTGCCCCATGAACGTGCCGAAGCAGGTTCCCAGGTTGTGCCACCATTTAAAGACTGGGTAAAAGCCATCAGGAGAGCCTGAAGGAGCCGGTGAAGCCCTCTGCAAGCTTCCACCCTTCCTCTCAGACCCCATTAGCAACAAACTCCCCCCGAATGCAACAATCCCACTGAAAGCAAGCAGGCAGCGATGAGTTTTGTCAACAGTCCCCCATCCAACTGGATCAAAACAAAACCACGCCAAAACCCACGAGGAGATGGGGTTCAACCTACTGAAGCTGCACGTGAAGCACCACCTTGAGAGCTGCCCAATATTTCACATTATTTAGACAGCCTCGACCTCTTCCATGCACCTCTGCAAGCTGGCACGCTTGCCTCACCGACGCAGCGCTCCGCACAGTGCCCGTCTGAACCTACAGCCCACCGGGCTCCAGGAGGCTCCAATTCCTGCTGCTCGCCCTGTTCCAGTGTTATCACCCTCACACCAACCCCTCCTGGCTGCTGGGCCCACGAGGCTCAACGCAGAGCCCGCTCCCAGCAGCCCAAACTTGCCAACTCATCTCGTGCAGGATGCTGTAAAGGCACCGTGAGCGCACACTCATTCACTCCTCGCCTCTTTAACCCCAAGACCCTCGCACAGGAGCATTTCCAGCTCCACTTCTTAGGTCTGGGGACAGCTGGGGAGCATCCCAGCTCTATCACCTCCCGTGCCCAGGACCCACCTGGTGCAGCACGGGGCAGGTTTGCAGCAGCCGAGCCCCAAAGCCCCGCGCGCTGGGCACCCCTTCCAGCACCCCCTGCGAGCCCTGGCAGCAGCGCTGCTGCTGGGAGAAGGCTAATCCCGGCACGGGGGCTCACTGCCCATCCCAAAGCCCTGCAGGTGGGGAAAACAGGGCACGGACATGTGCGAGGATTTGCTTCATCACCCAAACCACAGCCTCGTCCCATTCCTCACCTGCAGCCAGAGCCGGGGCAGGGAGGAGAAAACGGGGCCAGATCCTTTCGGGGGATGAACCCGATGGAAACGCAACCCCAAGGCACCCCTTCATGAAGTCCTCCTGCTCCCAGGCTGCCCCAAAACTCTCACACAGCCCAAAACCTGCTGCCCTGCTGCCCCGGGCAGGTCCTGGAGGCGATACGGTTCCTCCAGGCGCCGAGGAGCCGCGCTCGCAGGAGGTGGCCGCAGGCAAGCTGCTTCCTCCTTGGATCTCCGCGCCAGAAAGCGATGCCAAGGGGAGAAACTCTACCGCAGTGAGCAACGCACAGCTCACCCCAACCACGGCCCGCTGCCAGGGGAAAGGGAGGGGAGAGGGGGAAACCGCAACCGTCTCCCTCTGCCTGGGGCCAGGGCGGTTGCTGAACGAGCGCAGGATGCTTTCTGCCCAGGGACGTGCCGACGAGGCCAGGCAGGCTGAGACACGCTCCTGCAGCCCGCTGCTCGTGCCCCCTGTCCCCGCCACACCAAAACCACACATCCACCAGCACAGAGACTGCCCTCTCGCTCCTGGAAAACCTCAGCCAAATGAGGAAAAAAGCCAGGGGAGGTGGAAAAAGCCTCCTTGCAGCTCCTGATGCCCCTGCACCCACACCCCTGCTCAGCTCCCCTGTGGCGGTGGGTGGGCACGGAGCGGGGGCGCACGCCCGTGCCCTCCTTCCCGACCCCAAAACGGGCACATCCCATCATCTTCCCCTGCCTCCATCTCCCGTAAAAACATAGCTGCTTCACACGGGAGCCATCAATGGAGGGCTGTTATGAGAGGAGCTCGGCGGGCGCAGATGTTTTCAGCTGGGCTGACACAACTGCAGCGCCGCTCGGCTCTCCGAGGCGGCACGGGGAAGAGGTACGGCCGGGTGAGTCACCGCCGGGAGGGGATGCGACCGATGGGGAGAGGAGATAGCAGCGACCGCACAAACCGCACGCCAAACGTCTGGAGGCTGGAGGTCGCGCTGGGGGAAGCGGACGGGCCCCACGTGCTCAGCCCGCCCGGGGTTTGCCCGAAGCTCCCCGGGAGGAGAGAGCATCCAGGAGCCATCGCCCCGAGCTTTTAGCCCGCAGGATCTCCCTCGTCTCAGCCCCTCCGCTCATGGCAGTCCCCAGGCCTGAAATTCTGCCCCAGCCAGACGAGTCGGCCAAGTCGGGGTTGTGAAAGAGCAGGGCAGGAGGGGGTATGCTGGAGCTGAGCACACATTTCCCCCGGACAGGGCTCCGGCAGACGAGCCAGACGACATGCCTGGTGCGGCACGTGTGCGTGCCGGCGCTGGGAAAGCTGCTCCACCCCAGCCCGGCCGGCACCTCCACCGCGTCCCCTCGCTGCCAGCCCAGCACGGAGGTGGCATCTCGCTCGGGCACCTGCCAAGGGCCACGGGCAGCAAGCGGGAACAACGCAGAGACAGCACCTCCATGGGGAATTCGCTCCCCACCTTCCCAACCGCCCGGCAGCATCTGCGTCACCGATGCGCCAGGGAGAAGCAGCACCTGCAAAGCCTCTGCTCACGCCTGGGGACAGCTCTCCGGTCCTTTGCTGTCACCTCAAAGGGAACAGGGCAGCAGGACGCAGCTGTGTGACAGCCCCGATGTCCTGCATGGCCAAGCGGCCACGTGCGGAGCCGGCCGCAGAGCGCCCCAAAGCCGGGCCCCGTGCCCAAGCCCTTTTTGCCCGAAAAACCGCAGCCCCGGCACCGGAAGACTCTGGAAGAGGTGAAGTAACCCCCACCCCCCGCCCCTGCACCCGTCTGCCCGTTACGGGTTTCTGCCACTTATGAAATATTGCCAACCGCCAGCACCTCGCCTCTCCTCCCCAGCCCGCGAGGCACAGACGTGGCAGCGGGAGCGGGCTGGGGTGATGCAAGGGGCTGCGGACACCGAGGGGCCCCAGCCGAAAAGCGCTCACCCCACGGCCCCCCCCAGCCTGAACCCAGAGTGGATGGGATCAGGGAAGGGAAGCGCAGCGGCACGGGTTTATTTTCACCGTGTGCTTTCAGTGCTGGACACCCGAGGGAGACCGCAGCCCCTCGCAGCTGGGATCTCTCCTGGCCGCTGGGAGCTGCAGCCCTTGACCGGGAACACGGTCACCTCTCCCCCAGTCCGGCCCGCAGCACATCACAGCAGCCAACTGGGACAGCGGCCCGCGGCACGAGCAGCTGGATAACCGCTTACACCCTCAGCGGTCCCCCTTCCCCAGCAGGGAGGGAGGGGAACAGCAAGGATCCAGCCGCCAGCCTGCCCCCACGACGCAGACGGAGGCTGTCGATGCTCGCCGTCACCCATACACCCCCGTCCCCTCCTGCCAGCTTCCTGGGGGAGACCCTTTTGGGAACCCCCCCCACCCATGGCGCACGGCTCCCCGCCTCTGCCCCACGCCCCAGGGGCGTGCAGCACGGCGGCGGCTACTCCTCGTGCACGCGCCTACGGCTCGCCAACAGCTGCGAGCCAGGAGTGCTGACGGCGTAAATCTTTGCCACCTCCTCCCCTGCCTGCCAGGGTGGCTCTAGTGACACCCGAGGCACCGGAGCCGCCTTGACTCGGTGCCATACACGAGACGACAGCGATACGAGCCCCCGAACACGGCGGGCTGAAACCAAAGCCCGCGGATCAGATGCACCCGGACCGCAGCAGCGGCCGCTCCCCGTCCCTGCAGCCCCCTGCAGCTGCTCTGCCCCAAAACCTGCCCCTGCCCCACCGGCACCCCGTGCCACGGGGCTGGCAGCTGCTCCAAGGGCTGAATTTACAGCCTCGAGTCGTGTCCCCTGAAGGGCTTCGGTCTCATCCAGAACAGTCCGATCTATTTAACTCCTTTTCATCTCTGCAGGAGAGCTGTGGTGGTCCCCGCGGACACAGGGGGTCCTCCGGAGGGGGGCTGCAGTCAGAGCCTTCGCCGGCCCGACCACGACCACACTCCAAAAACCACTGCCCTAAGAGCCGAGCTCGCCACCGGCCCGGCGCGGACCTCTATTGTCTTTTAATTTGATTTCATTCCACGTGGGACTCCGCGTCCAGGCTGTTTTATTTTTACGCGGCTCTTGCTCAATATTTACTATTGCTGGCGGCTGCGTCAGCACGGGAACGCCACGCGCTCCCCGGGCAGCCCGCGCAACCCCGGGCGGGCGGCCGTGCCACGCTCCTCCAGCCGTCCTGCCCTCGCCCTGAATCACCGCCCTGCCCGGCCTCCCGCGGCCAAAGTACACAGCGGGGCAGGACGCGGGGTTCCCTGCCGCCGGCCGAGCTCCAGAGCTCACCTCCTGCTCACCCGGGAGCGCTCACGGGGCCCCAGGGAGGAGGAGGAGGAGGAAGAGGAAAAGGGGAAGAAGCGGCCACGAGCACTCGAGGGACCTGCGCTCGTGCGCTCCGGCTTCCCGCGGACTCAGCCCCTGCCTGGCTTTGCGCCCTGCGACAAGCGAACGCAATGCGAGGTGGCAGAGCTTCAGGGATGGGACGCCCCAAAGGACCGTCCCCAGCTGGGGACACGCATCCCGCTAGCAGAGGGACGGTGGCTTTTCCTCGTGCCAGGATGGAAACCACCCCGCCGGGACCGTGGGCACGTCCCCGCTCAGCCCGTGTTCCCCAGCAGCTCTCCGAGCTCCCACTGCGTTCTCAACCCACAGGGGATGGAGAGGGCAGGGAGAGCGAGCCGGGCTGCCGGCGGGGTTATTTCCTGGCAAATTGTTTTACAAGGACAGCTCTGTCTGGAGACACCAGCAGGCTCCCACGCAGCTCGATTTGAGGCTGTCTCTCTCCGCTTGCCGGGTCGGGCGATCGCAGCATCACCACAGGACGCGTGCCTGGCACCGCCGCGGCCGGTCTGAGGACAGCCGAGCTGCTCCCACGCGCCCCACATCAACCCCAAAGCGTGAGAACAGCCAAACAGTGTCAGCCCTCCCGGGCCAGCACCGAGTGCTGCAGCATCTCCCCCGTGCCCCCAGCCACATCCGACACCTCCCCTGTGACGGAGGTGTAATTAAACCCGGCACCCCGCGGGCGCCCACCAAACCCTCCCATCTGCACAGTCCTCACGCTGCAAGGAGCGCTCGGCGTGCTCTCCGGCTCCGTGTCCTGCAAGACGCTGTGTGGAAATTAAAAAATACTCATTTACCTCCCAGATTGCTCACCAAAATCCCCAGGAAGGAAGGGCCTGGCTGCTGGAAGCCCGCTCTAGCAGGGCGTACAGTGACCTGCCCAAGAAGCCTTGGGGACCGAGCTGTCCCCCGGGGGTCCTAGGGCTGGCTCTGCTCCCGACAAGGACACGTACGCATTAGTTTCGTGTGCTCGCCATCCTTCCTAAGCACAGAAACGTAACCCAATTCCTTTTATTTCGTCGTTCTTGATTTTTTTTTAATTACTGAACATGGGCGCAGAAGCAGCAAACAAGCGGGCCCCCGCTCCCACGGCTCGCCGAGCCCTGCCCGCGCAATTAACCCAGCTACGCCCAGGCGTCCCGTGCCCTCGCTCGTTAGAAAGGAGCTCGTTACCCGCTGCCAGAGCCAGGAGAGCTACAGGCGCTCGGTGGGGGCAGGTTATTGTGGGATGGCACGGGTGCCGGTCCCCGCATCACCTGCACCGAGTGCCTGCCAGCAGCAATTAAGTCAGCCTTCAAAGAGAGATCCCAGCTTTCCCAGAGCCATTAGCCATGCCCTGGAGGGAACGCAGTCTATTTTCAGCCACAATGACTTAAGACCAGGTCACCAGCAGGTTAAATGGGACCGTGCAGCATTATCTCCCTGCCCTCCCATTGAGAAATTAAACACCGCTGCGTGATGGGCAGGAGCCAGCCCCGCGGCCGCGCGCCGGGGCGCCCGCCAGAAGCCGGGGAGGTAAATGCCACCTGCCCTCTCCTCCCCTCGGCTTTCCATCTCCCCAAACGGCCGCCGAGGAGAGCCAGCATTGGTCCAACGCCGCCAGACTCGGCGTTCCCAGCTCCGTGCCACGGCCACGGCTTCCCGGAGGATCTCACGGTGCGGGCTGGAGACGGCCAGGGGAGCTCCGGGGCTCCGGCACCGACCGCTCGCATCCTGCGCCTCGCCAGCTTCTCGTTTAGCAGTGACGAGCTAACGAGGTCCGATCCACTCCAGCTTCATGACTTGGATGCGGTGTGGCTGGGACAGGGCAAGCGCGTGGTGAAGCCCGAGGCACCCGTCAGTGCCAACGCACTGCCCTAACCCAGACCCCACAGCACCCCAAAACCACCCCAGGAGAAATTCAGCAGCAGGCTGCGGGCATCTGGGGTGGAAGAACACCACCCGCCGACAGACCACGATCCTGTAAGCCTCTTTTCCTTAGGAAACCAGGCTCAAAAGCCCAGCCTCTGCCCTCTCTCCCTTGTTCAGCCCTTTTTCAGCTCCTGCCCTCCCCACATGCCCTGCGCCCTCCCGAGCATCGCCTGTGCCGCCGCTCCTGCAGCAGAAAGGCGCAGAGCCGCGCGGCACCGGGGGACCTGCACCCGAGCACCGCGCCGATGCACGGAGATAAACGCGGAGGCAAATATTATGGCGGTGTGATTTAATTCTTGATGAATTATGCAAATCCGCATTCAAAATTAAGCACGGCCTTTGGACTCTTGACAAATTTCCAACCTGGCCCCGATGACACGGGGCTGACACGAGGCAGGGACAGCCAGCCCCTGCCGAGACCTCCATCAAGTGAAGCCCTGCGTGTCTCCTGTACATGCACACGCACACTTATAGGGGAACCAAGGAGCATTTGCACAATCCGAGAGCACCTTTTGCCTTCCCCCTACAACAGCTCGTAGCCTGGCCACGGAAGGGCACCGAGCTCTCCAGTCCTCCGCAAGATGGAAGCGGCTTGGGCTGACGGCGAGATTCGGGGAAGGGAAGATAAAATTCACAATGAGATAAAATTCACAATGGCTCAGGCTGGGAAGACGCGGAGGCAGAGGGAGGCGGGAGGGGAAAAGTCTGAAATGCTTGTGCCAACACGAATGTCATCGCTGGAGCCGAGGGAAGGAAGGTCTGTCCGCAGAATAGTTACAGAGAGGGCTCATCTGATGAAAGTAGGAATTTCCGATCCCACACAAGCCCTGAACATACATGAAAAGCAGCAGAAGAATTGCCGCTTTGTGTCACTAATCTCATTACGCAGACAGCCCCGCTGTAGCGCTGGGATTGCAAAGGGAAACCCCGGCGCGCGGCGCACAAAGGGAGCGGAGCGCGATGTGCGCGCCCGGCCGAGCGCAACGAAGGGGGGAAAGGTGCTCGGGGGGTTCGCCACAGCTGGGAGCCCCAGGAAGGAGCCTGGCCGGAGCCTTCCCTGCAAAAAATCATCCTCCTCGCCCCGGGAATCGGGGCGCAGAAGGGGCAGGAGGCCACGGGAGCCGAGGGGTAACGCGGGTGCTGCTCCACTCGCACACGGCCAACGCCGCTGCCTGCGGACCGCAAGCAGCACGGGCGAGAGCTGAATCCCTCCGAACCCCTTCCTCCCAAGCACGGCAGCCCTTTAAATTATTTTATTAAAAGCAATTAAACCAAATGTATTAAGAGCGTATTCAAGCCACAGGGAACTGTGCTGAAAATGAATGGCGCGCTGGAACGGAGCGGGGGCAGAAAGGAAGGCGCAGGCAATATATCTAACCGCGAAACACAAGAGCGGATCTCTGCTCTCGGTAACGTGGCAGGGGAAGATGGATGGTGGCAGGAGCAAGAGCCACCTTTTCAGAAGTTGCCGGGGATACAGATCTCAAGAGAAGGGCCGGGGAGCCTTCAAATCTCCCCCCGTTATTCCCCCACAAAAGCACGTTATCTCTCCCGACCATACCGCGTCGCTCCTCGCAGCTCCCACCCTGCCACGCTCAGCCTGCCTGCATCCAGCTCCCACAAAATGGCTCTTTGGCCACTGCTGTGCTGGCAACGCCGTTTATTCCCAAGGTCACTTCCATCTTTTGCTGATATTTCAAGTCTTCACGGATTTAAACCGCCGCCAGCCTCTGCTGCACCAAGCCGGCACTGCCGAGCCCTCCCTTGCCTCTCCTCCTCTCTGCCCATCGCCCCCGCTGCAGGCAGCAGACACCCAGCTCTAAACCTTTCGCTTCCCAGCGCCGTCAGATACAGCACACGGAGGGGAGGAGGCCGGCAGCCATCCCCTCGGCTTCTAAAGGCTGGGGGGAAGAAAGAGACAAGTGGAGCGAGCAAAAAGCGGAGACAGACCGCGGGCTGCCCGGGCCCGCAGGCACCCAGCTGCACCATCCCACTGCTTGTGGCGAGCCCTTTTACGAGGGTGAAAGCACCCAGACACAAACCCAGCCCCCCCACCTCACTCCACCCACGTTTTTGGGTCGGTTTAGTGCCTGCTGTGCCGTCGGTTTGGGCAGAACAAAGCGGGCTCTTGTCTCCGGCACCATCAGAGGGTGATGCCGGATCGCGATACCGAGCTCCATGTTCGCACCCACCGGGCTGGCCCCATGTCCCTGCACCAGTGCCCACCCCGAGCTTCAACCCGAGGGGTTTTGGGGTGCATGGAGCCCTGCTGCCGCTCGCTGACCCGTGCTCGATCCGCCAGGACCCTGCTGCACCGCGCTCACCTGCCAGGCTCCCGCCAGGTTAATGCCCTGTAACGGCGCTCGGTTCCCTACTCGCCAAAAGATGGCGAAACGGCAGGGTTGGGGTTATTTACTATATAATTAGACACTAATTTCAGCTTCAGCCTGGGTTATCCGAGGAAGGAGATGTGAAATTGCCCTTACGAAAGCCCTGCTCTGCTAACCCTGCCTGCAGCGAAGATCAATTCCCGGCAATTCCCACTTCTCCAACAGCTGCTGGGAAAGCGCCGGAGCTGCTCCCAGCGCGGGCAGCACCGGGCACCTTCCCCCCGTGCCCCAGGATAGGATTTCCAGCACCGGCATCCTCTCCGGGTCAGGTTTTCTCCAGCACATCACCAGTCGGGGCCAGGGGCTTTGGGGGAGCCCTGCCAAGGAGCAACGGTGCTGGGGGATGCAGCGAGCCCTGGGGATGCAGCACGTCTTTACCGGCGCCGCTGTTCTGCCTGGGAAGGGGTTGGAAAGCCCTGCGCACCCTCCTCTCTCTTCTCCACCACCGCAGCCCACCAGCACCAAGCACGTCCCCGCTTGGGGCACTGGGGATGGGAACTTGTCTAGGGACAGAGGTGCCACCCCACAGCCCACCCAGCCACCAGGACAAGGGGGCTGCCGGCACCAGGACGCGCTCCCCACAGCACAAAGCCACCCCTGCCCTCGTGGCATGTTGTGGGACACCCCCAAAAAACACTGAATTCCCCCCCCCCGCCCCATGCAAGAAAGCCCAGGGAGCAGCAGGGGCATCGTTTAATGGCTGAGCATCTCCTCTGTCCCCACGGACAGGGGGTGTAAGGGGACAGCTCGACACCCCCAGCCCCACACACCCACTCTCACTGCCCTGGTGGACAATGTACGGGCAAGCATCCCATTTCACCAGGGCCCTATGTGACGGGGGGGGGGGACACAGACACCTCCCCATCCCATCCTCACGCCTGGCAGCATTACAGGGCCGTGCCAACCCCCCCGAGCCCCCCACGCACCACCCCCTGGGCGGGCAGGGAGGGGGGCACGGCCATTTCAAGGGCCATTACACACGGCGCTATTTCCCTCGCAGCATCCCCCCGCTCCCAAAAAAAAAAAAGAAAGAAAAAACACAAAAAAGAAGAGGTCCGTGCTGCAGCACGCCCCGAGATCCTGCAGAAACGGGCGGTCTCAGCAGAAGCCCCGCGCCGCTGCGAGCAGGGTGCCTGCAGGGGGATTTTGCTGGCGCAGCAAAGTGACCCTGGGCGCTGGATATTTCCCCCCCCTACGCTGCTGTGCTGGAAAACTTCTCCCTGAGCTAAAGCCGAGGAGCAGGGGGGTGGTTTCTGGCCCCCGATAATCCCCGTGTTTCAGTGCACACGCTGACGGGGAGGCAGGGAAACAAGCTAACACTGATCGCTCCCCTCTGCCCGGCTGCTTTGCTTTTAGGGGCTGCTCTCGAGGTGGATTTAAGGCAAATTCGGCTCCGCTCGTCCCTTTTTCTGGGCTCTGGGAAGTGTTTCTGAAGCACAATTTAGGGGAAGAGGCCGCCTGAGCCAAAGGCAGGCTGGGGGGTGGCCCCCGCACACACCCCAGGCACCCACCCAAGAAAGGATACCTCAGTACGTGTCAAAAAACAGATTTTTATTGTTATTATTAAACTCTCAGTGTCTGACTGCCGGCACGGCCGCAGCCCCTCGCGAGCCTCCACCTCCCCCAAACCCCAAAGCTGCCAAGAACAACACGCCGCTGCCGGATCAGGCCGAGACCAGGACGCTCGCTTCACTTGTACCCAAGGAAGGTGGCGTGGGGAAGGAACCGAGGCAGAAACCCCTCCTATTTCCCACCCCGGGGGCTCCAAAGAGCGAGCTCCTGCCTTAATGGACTCCGCCGCCTGCCTCCATCGAGCGCGGCCTCCCTTCCCACGCAGCCTCCGTCCTCCCGGCCGCGGTCGGGGCTGAAATGCCACCGCCAGCCGCCACCTTCCTCCCCGGGGAAGGATCCCCGGAGCTGCCCGGCTCCACCACCGCACGCCCCCAAACCCGGGGCGGCCCCGGGGTGCTCCCAACAACGGGCTCCCGGCCTCCAAAACGTGGCCTCGAGGGCGAGAGGACCCGCAGAAAATCCCCAGAGAAAAGGGGCCAGGAGGCTCGGCCGTGCCTTCGGCTCCGGGGCAGAGCCCGGCCTGCACTGAGGAAAATAAAGACGTCGGTGCCGGCGATAGCTGGATCCTCAAATATGGCCAATCGTGCTATTTTTACCGGGGCGTATTTATTTTGGGAGGACGCTGGGACGGATTCAACAGCCTCTTTTTCTTCAGCCCGGCGGTATGCAGAGGTTGGTTTGAGCTGGCTCTATTTAAAGGCTTCGCCTCCTGCCCACTTTTCTTAACCCCTTGCACAAAGCCGCTGCTTTCCACCCCTCCGAAAAAACGCCGCCAAAAACAAAAGGCGATAATAAAAAAAAATAAGTTAAAAAAAACACACACCGCCATCAACGCTGCAAACACAACCCTACAAAAGGCCTCTCCATAGCAGGAAGCAATCATCGTTTCAAACGACATTGTTAAAGCCATAAAAAAAAATAATAAAAAAATTCCCTGCCTACCAACTGTCGCGGTACAACGGGAGTTTCACTGGGGACCGACCACGCACGTCTTTTTCAAACAATTTACCCCGATCACAAATCGCCGAGCCCGAGTCGAACTCAGTATTAAAGCATTCACCCCAGGGAGCGCATGCTGCAGAGGGAGGGGCATTTCTGAAAGGCTTTAGAGCCAGGGAAAGAAATTTTTAAAAATTTAAAAAAAATACAGCAATGAATTAAAAAAAATATTGGGGATCACCAGACGCGATCCCCCGGCGAGGGGCCGCGGGGTGAGCGGACCAGGGAGCATCGCCCGCGGGGCCGGTCCCAAGGCGGGTGCGGGTGAGGCTGGGACTCGCCTCCTGCCTCCCTGCCGGGGCGGCGAGGCTGCGGGGAAGCGCCTGAAAAGGAAACTTTGGAGGAGAAGAAAAAAAAAAAAAACACGCAGAGAGAAAAAGAGCCACCCAATTAAAACTTTAAAAAAAAAAAAGGCGCACTAGGGCTTGGCTTGAGATTGTCCAGATGAATTTTTTTCTGCAGAGATTGCGTTCTGCTTTAAGCAGGGGGTGGGGGAGGAAAAAGGAAAAAAATGGAGGACAAAAAAAAAAAAGGGTGTAAAAAAAAATAAAGACAAAAGGGAAGAAGGAAAAGGTGTTTGCCCATGTGCTTGGCTTCATAGCTCTTTGGTTTTACACCTCTTCTCTTCGCACCTGGGAAATTGGCACTGCCACCTAGTCTAAAACTAATAAATCTTTTCTCTCGATTCGGGCTGCTTCCTTCTCTGCAGATGTTGGCAATCAGGTTTGCAAATTTCAAAGTCATTCATTCCGGGCGGCTGGGAGAAAAGCAGGTTTATTATTGCAAAACCTGTCACCCTCCCAACGCCTAAAGTAAACTCCGAGTCACCTCTCCACACCCAGGGGAAAGAAAGGAGGGAGAAAAAAAAAAAAGAAAAAAGGAAAAAAAAAATCAGCCAGAGAGGAAAATTAACCAGGCAGAAATCTCCCGCGTCCTGCCGACGAGGGAATGGGGCCACGGCCCCAAGAGCCCGCGGCCGGCCAAACGCCGCTCTCCTCCCTAGCCCTGCCGGCCGCTCGGAAAGGGAATGAAAAGAAAACCCCTCCAAAAAACCAGCCGCGGAACCAAATAAATAAAAAGCTGAGCGAGGAAAAAAAAAATAAAGCGCGTATTTCGTAAAAACAACTGAGCTTTGGTTTTTTTTCAAAAGGGACGACGCAGAGGGTGGTTGGTTGCCCGAGGTCGGAACGCGCCGAGAAAAAAAAATAAAATAAAATGGGGAAGGAATGGCCTAAGCATAGAAATTTTGTCTGCAAGTTTAAAAAACAATAATTACCAAGGGAAAGAAAACACAGAAGCCACCCACTCCCAGCAGAGCCGCCGCGGAGCTGGCACGAACTACAGCGGCTCAGGCGAACGCGCTCGCTCCGGCATGGAATCGCACCAGTGAAATCCCAAAAACCTTCCAGTTTTGCCTCTTTTTCCCATCCCAGGGTGGCTTTTTGTCCCACCACGAGGCAGCCGAGCCCCTTCCCAAACCCAGGACAAGGTGCCTTCCTCCCAGCCTTCCCCAAGCTCCAGTTATTCCCCCTCTCCTGGAGGACCGAGGCGGGCTGCGGCCGTGCCGAGCGGCGGGGATTTTCCGCCGAGCACGAAAATTCTGCGATGGCTGCGCGCGAGCAACCAGGAGCAATTTCTCCCCCTATTCCCTTATTATTATTTTGCCTTTTTTTTTTTTTTTGGCGGGGTATTTTTTTTTTTTTTTTGCCCCCCAATCCATACCAGGCGAAGCAGAGCGAACCCCCGGGAAAAACAAAAAAAAATCCAAACCATGCAACAAACCCTTGGGAAAAAAAATCCCGAAACCCAAACGGCACAGCAAACCTTTGGAAAAAAGAAAACGAAACCCAAACGACGCAGCAAATCCTTGGAAAAAAATCCCGAAGCCCATACGGCACGGTAAATCCTTTGAAAAAAGAACCCAAAACCCAAACCATGCAGCAAACCCTTGGAAAAGGGATCCAAACCCATACCGCACCGTAAACCCTTGGGAAAAATAAAACTAAAACCCAAATCACGCAACAAATCCTTGGGAAAAAGGAACGCAAAACCCGTACCGCGCAGCAATTCCTCGGGAAATAAAAAAAGAAACCTAAAATCCAAAGCACGCAGCAAACCCTTGGAAAAAGGATCCAAACCCAAACCATGCAGCAAATCCTTGGGAGAAAAAGCCCAAACCCAAACCACGCAGCAAATCCTTGGGAGAAAAATAAAACTAAAACCCAAAGTGTGCAGGTTTTTTTGGGAAAAAGCCCGAAGCCCACACCGCGCAGCAAATCCTTGGGGGAAAAAAAGCCCTAAAACCCAAAGCATAGGGAAAAACTGGGGGGAAAAAAAAAACTAAAATCCGAACCAGGCAGGAAATCTTTGGGGAAATAAAAAAAAAAAAAAAACAACATACAGCAAATTTTGGGGGAAAAAAAATAAATAAAAATAAAACCCAAAGCACGCGGCAAACCTTTGGGGAAAAAAAACCACCCAAACCCCACAACCGAGGGGCTGCGGGGCCGGCTGCAGGGTGGGCGAAGGAAGGCAGGGGATGGGGTGAGGGGGACGGGGGGGGTTTCCGCGGAGCCTTACCGGGGTGGGAGTGGATGCTGATGCCCGAGGCGAGGAACTTGCCGGGCTGGAGCCCCGCGGGGAGCCCCGCGGCCATGGGGCCGGCGGCGGGGGGCAGGCGGCCGGCGGCGGCCAGGCGGTGGCTCTCCATGGCCAGCCCGGAGAGCAGCGGGGGGGGGGCCGTGCACCGAGCGGGGGGGCCCGAAATCTCGGCCATCCATCATCCGCTCGCCTCCTTCCACCAGTCGCCCGGATCGCCACCGCCTTCCCCCCCCACCCGCCCCCCCCCCCTTTTTTTTTTTTTTTGCCTTCTTCTTCTTCCTCCTCCTCTTCTTCTTCTTCTTCCCCCCCCCTCAAAAAATAATAAAAATCAGCGGGTTTTCGGAAAAAAATTCGTCCGGGAGTCCCATGGTGGGGGGCGCGGAGCCAGCCCCGGTGCGGCGGTGTCGGTGGTGCCTGCGGAGAGATGGAGGGAAAAAAAATGGGGGGGGGCACACGGGGTGTGGGTGTGGGGGGGTCCCACAGAGCACACACCCCCTGGGGGTGGAGGGGGGGCACCCCCGGACCCAGCCGCGGCTTCCCCGCCGAGGGGAGAATTTAAAAAAAGCCTTAAAGTCGGGGAATTTTAGGCGGGGGGGGGGGGGATAAGGGAGGGGAAAAATGAATTAATGGCTCGGAGGGGGAAAAATAAGGGAGGGGGGAAAAATATTAACTAATGGCTCGGGGGGCAATGAGGATCCCCCCCCCCCCCCAAAAAAAAAAACACTCCCCAATCCCCAAAAGCGCCCCAAAACTCGGCTCCAGCACCGCGGCTCCCCGCAGCCAGCGGGCGGCAAAAAGAGCCGGAAAAAAAATGCAAAAATGCAAAAAAAAAAAAAAAAACGCACGAAAAACAACCTAAAGAAGCCGGGTTTCTTCCTGCTCCGCTCCCACCGAGGGAGCCCCGGCCGCGGGAGCCGAGCGAGGGGCGGCCGGGGAAGGGCTGCCCGGTGCCGTTCCCTTTTTGGCTTTTTTCGCCTCTTTTTTCCCCATTTCCGAGGCGTCCAGCTACCTGGTCGGCTGTGCTCCCGCTCTGCCCAGCGCCGCTCCCGCTGGGGAAAACGAGACGCGTGGTATTTTCCAACGGGGCGGAAAAAAAAAAAAAAAAGAAAAAAAAAAGGGGGGGGGGGGAAAGCAGAAAAAAAGGTTAAAAAAAAAAAAAAAAAGCCCCCGGCGGCCGCAGCTCGGCGGAGAGGGCACCGGGAGCGCCTCCGGAGCGGGAAGAGACGGAAGGAGGGGAATAATTAATTTTTTAAAAAAATTCCTCAAAAAAAAATAAATAAAAAACGAATGGCGAAGTTTGGAAATAAATAAAGAGGAAGCCCCGCGCCGCGCTCCGGCCCCCCCCCGCGCCCAGATCCCAGCTTTCGGCTGCGAACCGGGGGCAAAAATTAAAAAGCGGGGGCGACCAAAATTAAATAAAATTTAAAATAAAGGAGGACGGGAGGGGGGGGGAATAAGGAGGGGGGGACGGTGCTTTTGGGGCCGGGGAGCTGCCGGCTCCTACCTGGCGCGGTCAGGCCGCCTGGTCCCGGGGCATGGCGGCGGCGGTGCGGGGCTGGAGGCCCGGTGCGGGGCTGGGGAGGGGGGGGGGGTCGGGGGGGGGGGGGCAGCAGCCGGTTCGCCCCCCGCCCGCCCGCCCGCTGCCGGCACCAGCAGCAGCAGCTCGGCGGCTCCGCTCAGGGGCAGCGCGGCGGCAGCGGCGCGGCGGCCGCTCCATAGAGCGCCGGGGCCCCGCCGAGCTTCATCGGGCGCCCCCCCCCCCCCCCCCCCCCCTCCCGCCCC